>NC_081415.1:334781900-335981900 GCF_030272615.1 Cryptomeria japonica
ACTACAACATCGGACTAAATTCCACTATCCTTTTATGCTTTGATGAATGTCCATAACCTGTTACAAAGGCTCCCATTTTACACAAATTGAAAGGATGCTTGCAAAGATTGTGGAATTCGGCCTTATACCTGCCAATTGCATTAGTTTGAAAGTTTCGCAAGCTTTGAGATGACATCTCTATGAAGCATTCTATCAAATAGTTGGCTTGCATTGGTTGTGATCCCTCACTGGCACACACATCTTCCAAGCTCTTCCAACTAAAATATCTAACAAAATCTTGAATTTTCCATCCTTATCCACAGAATTACTTTTTCTAGCTTTGTAATGATTTAAAAAATGTCTCAACACAACCACCACAAGTTCACATGACTGATGTATGTATACCTTTCTTCTATTAAAGAATGCAAACAAAGCTTGCAATTTCAAAATATGTGCTTCATTTCTTCAAAGATTTTCGAGAGTATGCACATTTTACAACTATGTAATGCCATGAGACTACATTTCATTTGAGGCACTCTGGCAAACATTCCATGAGATGACATTTCTTTAAGCATCTTTTATTCATCTTGTGAAAAAGGTTAAGGATGCTCCAAAATAGTGCATTTCTAACCTTTTTATGTAACTCATAAAGCGGGCCCACACAAGGTTAGAAAATAAGGTTAGAGATGCTCCATTTTGGAGCAATCCTAACCTTTTCTTTTTGAGGTTATAAATTTGGGTTAAGAATGCTCGAAAATAGAGCATTCATACCATTTTCTCTCAAGGGTTATGATTTTGACTCTTGGAGTTCCATTGACCATGAAGTGGGAGAAAGGGGAAATGAAAATAATGGTATTTTTAAAAAACTTTTTCCCCCAAATGATCTCAACAGGAAATATGTAGAAACCTCATCTAAACTATTAAATTATTTTTGAAATTATTTTTCATTAAAATTTAATACCCAAGTTTAGGAAAAACGGACATAACTTTTAAATGGTAAGGAGTTAGGCTCTAAAATTTGAAAAACATTTTGATGGTAGGGAAATGAGAAAAAATCATCATTTATTCCTTATGACAATACCTAGGATGAGGGATTTTAATTATTTGTGAGCGAAGGACATCAAAATTTGAAAGTTTAAAATATAGCAAACTGTGAATTGGGTTCAGGCAAAAATTGGTTGTATGGTAAAAAATGATGCTTAGGACATGTTCACAAAACAATTTCCCTCAATTCTTTGTAATTTTAAAAATTCATCCATTTTTCATATTTTGACTGACAACAACCTTGGATCACATGCTCACTCGTTATGCATAGATACATATTTGGGTCTTCAATCAACATTAGGACCAATTTGAAGTTCAAATTTTGGGTATGTCAAATATGGGGCAACAAACTTGTAGTAGCTCCATCTACCATTCTTGTTGTGGCTTCTCTTGAATCTTGTCCACCATCTCTAAAATATGTTGAGCAAGATTGGGAAGTTGATGATTTGCTTGTCTGGCAACATTTGTGCGGTGGACTCTTTTTGTGTGTTTGCTTGCATGCGATGTGCTTCTCCCATGATGTGTTTCTTGATATTTCTTTGTGTTATGTTAAAATTTCTTTGGATGACCCTTATTTCTTCATTGGTCTAAATTAATGAAGGGACCAAACTTGTTGTGTGATTCTTCTATCTATATCTCAATTCTTATATATGACGTATTCATGTTATTTCATACATGTGCTATTATTGTAAATGTGTTTTTGTGTTATCTAACTGGGGATGATGCAAAGTGTCAAGATATCTCTTTTAGGTATCTGCCATGTTGACCCAAAAAGTATTTTTATTGTTCATCTTATGTGCTCCTCTTCCACTGTGGTCATAGTTCCACTATGTTTGGTGGATGAGGTCAATTCAATACAATCATACTTGATATACATGATTTATCAAATGCATATATTGATCCCAATTAATGGATCTCTTATGTGCTCTCTTTTTGTCTCATGCTCCATTTTCATTGATTTGTTCTTTCTTGGGGGCGTATCATTGTGGCAACATGGTTGTCTTTTGGATGCAAGTATGATACTTTAAATCAATTGCTCTCAGTAAGGCATACACAATCACTTTAACATGGGAGAATACTCTTCGCTCTTTGTTACACTTTGTGCAAACACCATGAGGTTTGGTTTGTACACTTTGATCACACACCATGACATGTGTCAATTCTTATTTAGATTACTTTACAAAATAAGCCTTTTGCTTTGTAATCTTTTGTACCAATTTTTCAATTCAACTTTTTTCTTTCTCAACATGACTCATAGTAAGCATAAGCCTTACTAGGATAGCATAGTCATGCCCTCTCTTTTCTTCATGTGTTTCTCCTTTTTATCTTGATATTAGATTGATAAGTGTCATAAAAAAAAGGGGAATCAAAATTTGAATCTAAGCTACCACGAAAGCTTAATTGAAACAAATTAACCTTAATGGCAATCAATGAAAGTGCAAACAAGAATTGAAACCAAAACCTCTATGCAAAACCTAATCTCAATTTGTTCACTTCTCTTCCATTGTCTTTCTTTCTCTTCAAATGCAAGTCGGATGTTTCTCTCAATAGATTGTGCACCTGTGATGAAAGTCTGACATCATAGTTGCAAAGACATTCAAAAATTCGTGGTCCAGATTATGGAAAAGATTGATAAATTTATAGAAGATTGAAGACAAGATTGGAGAATCAAGATGGATTCAAAACATGGCATAAATTGACCTTTGATTGGGCATATCTCCTTTTTTGAATTTTAAATTGAGATTAAAGAGATATTTACCAAGAAGATAAATCAAGAAAATCAGAAGCTGACTGGTGACTTCCATTTTCAATTTTTAAGAAGATATGATAATGATTTTTGAAAATCATATAAAACAGATGATGACATACTTTCCATTTTTGAAAATTGGGAAAATATAAAAGAATAATTGATTTAAATTGGATAATGATTTGTTTTAATTTTTAAAATCATTTTCTCGATTTATTGCCATTTTTTAATTTGGATGAGGATAATTATAAATTAAATTAATTAAATAAAAACAAATAAAGATTTGTTTCCATTCTTGATTTTTGGAAGAAGATAATTAAGATTTTTTTAAATAAATGGAAACTTATTTAATTATGATGAAATAATTAGCTAATTAAATAATTTAAAGAAATTATTCAATTATGAGAAAAATGAAATTGAATTTAATTAAATAATAAAGATTATTTAATTAAAGTGGGATTGAACTAATCAAATAATAAATATTATTCAATTAATGTTAGGAAATTAATGATTAATAATGGAATGATTTAAATTATTAGGAAAATAAAAAAATTGAATTTAAAGAATGACACTTGATCAATTAATTGATTACGGCAAAAATGTTAGTAAGTTAGTGTGCGCAAGCATGGTGCAATTTTGGGTGTCTACATTTGGCCCTCTTTGAGACAAAGCGATTATGAGCGTTGTTTCAAAGAATAGTTAAAAAGGTCATGCCCCAGTAGATAGAGAAACAAAGGTGGGATGCCCCCTCAAGAGATTGTTGATGGATGAAAGAAATGACTGATCTCTCGAAATAAGAGAAATGGTGATAGATGAAAGAGGAAATGTGATGAAGAAAAGAATAGTTAGTTGAATAGAGAACATGAGATTGATTGATATCAGATGAAGAAAATAATTGGTAGAGAAGGTAGAATATAATAGATAGGGTGAGGTTGACTGATTGATAGAAGAAATATTATTAAATAGTAGAATTAGACAGGGAATAATTAGTGATGATGAAATCGTGCTTCCACAGGTGCACTTTATCTTAAAGAGCTTTATTTTGATATAGCAAAAATGGATGCAATGCACCATGACATGAGGTCAGGGCGATAATGCAGTCCCTTTGCATAAAATGTACACCTTGCAAACAAGGAATAGTTCAACCATCCTAAGACATTACGTGTGTCAAAGGTTGAGGTATGTGTGATAGCCACAAGAGGAACTTGCCAACACACACACCCAAGACATACTTGCCCAAGAATTTTATGAAACACTCCATAAACAGAAAATAAAACAAAAACAATCATGAGCCATCCCGACCACTCTAAATCACTCAGTGACATCATCGAGTAGAATAGGAACATGATCAAAGATAAATCAATGATAAATAAGATTCACAAATCCAAACAAGTTAAACAACCATTCTGATCTTCATTACCCAAAGGTGATAATGTTGTAGTGAAAGGACGATCATGTTGTCTGGTTTCAGGGAATGCAGTGTTGGCAATTTGGAGGAATTGATTATGTGTTGCATTCATGTTTTGTCATTGATGTCAACACTAGTTATTTTGTTGTCTACAGGCTTCCGGTAGAGTGGTTGGATTATGATATTTCTCTGGAGACCATCTCCGGTATTCTCCGATTTGGTCCAGCATGTGGTATTGGCTTGGATTAGTTATTCATGTGTTTCTGATGCGTATCACATTCAATTGGTTCAAGATTTGATGATCTGGATGCTATCATTTGTTCTAGTAATCCTTTTGGTCACCGGTAAGGGTTTTATCGGCAGTGCTTTGATGAAGATATTTTGATGAATCTGATAAGTGGTGTTGGTGCAGCTTCTAGAAGGATATCAGGATGTTGATGGTTATCGTGTTCATGTTCCAGTTGATCGGTGGTGTTTCATTTGTCTTATGGCAACCTATTATAGGTCTGGGTTTATTCTGCCAGGTTATGGATCGATTTGTGTAACGTGTTGGTTGATGCTCCCGATGCGTCACCGGTTGGATTTATTGTTTGGATTATGTTGTTTCAGTCTTAGGCTAACTTGGTTTATCATTGGTTTGCGGGATTATGTAATGGATCTATTGTATTATCTTTTAGGTGGCTGACCTAATTGTTTAGGTCTCGGGTTGGTATAAATATGATGTAAGATCTCTTTGTAGATCATGGTATGGTATGTGGTCTTATGGGATATAGGATTATATGTGTGTGAATAATGTTGTAATCATATGCAAAGGTTTTTTGTTGATCATAGGTGATCAAATTGGGTTTGTGAAAGAGGTTTAAGACCTTCGGTATTGAGCTTAACCGAAACTGTACTCAAGCATAGGAGATGCTATTCTTGCAGTTCATTCTTATTTCTGAATTGTAGTCTAGATTTCTTTGTAATCAGTGAGGCACCTTTTGTGACGAGCAGTGTGCTCTAGGCAGTTTGCCTTCCTACATGTGTAGGCCCCTCTTATTGTAATCACATACTTGTTGCAGAAGTATTATCTGACTGTGGGTAGGATTCCCATCGTGGTTTTTCCCTTTACCAGGTTTTCCATGTACAAATCTTGGTGTCATGTGTTATGGATGGTTGGTTAATTATTCTATAATTTATGTTTATGATTAATTGTTACATCTGCTATTCTGGTATTTGATTTATGCATTCCGGTAGAAGGTTATGTGAGCTTAAAGTTTTATAATCTGTTGACAACGGATTCACGCCCCCCCCCTCTCAATTGTGCACTAGTTATCCTAACATGCAGTACCTCGTCTAAGACAAGACATAGTCTGGGTTCGAGTATAATACACCTTGTATATGACCCATGATAATGTTGACAAGGACCAATGATATTGATGTTGATTGATTGATAAGACAAGTTGACCAGTTTGAATGCTTGGTTGGTTGAACAGATCATCTGTTATTGCATGATTTTGTGAAGTGCAGTGTTGTAACATGTTATCTGTTTGTTGTCTACACAAATGTTTGTCTATGTACAAAAGGGACAATTTATTAGCGAAATGAAACAAAAGCATTAGTTTTGGGATTTTTTAGGTTTTCTAATTTTTAGGGGTTTTCAAGATATTTTGATTTTTTTGTTGTTTTTTCAAGATATTTTACAATTTTTGTGGATTATTTCAAGACTTTTTTCAAAAAAAATTGGATTATTTCAGGATTTTTTTGAATTTTTTTGGATACTTTTTTCAGGTTCATATTTGATTTTTATGGGTTTTTTCAGCACTTTATTTTATTTTTAGTTATTTTTTTAGGACTTTATAAGTTATGTACATGTCGTAGCTCCCGAGTTGTGCATAGTGATAACTTTGTCAATTGATCATGGCAAGGGATTTTCCCCTAGTGTCTAGAAAGGCAAGGAATATGGGGAATGGATAAATAAACTTGCTGAAATGTTGGTGGATGATGGGAAGACATAGGCCATTTAGTATGGAGACAGAGCGGATTCAATTTCCAAGGGCTATCGCACGATGGGATAAGAGACTGGATATAATAATATAAAGCAATGGGATAGAATGAGGGACATGTCAAGAGATTTTTGCATTTTACATCCTCAAATCGAATCAAGATCGAGGGACATAAAGGAGTGTGTGGATAGTGATAAATGCAGATAGGATAAGCAAGATCAAAAACGGATAAGAGATATGGACTGAAGGTTGTGATAGGCTAAGGGATAGTGACAAAAAGTTACAATAAGCTAAGGAATATGGATGAAAGGAATAAGCCAATGGATGAAGACCAAAAGCTATGATAGACTGAAATTTGCGAATAGGATGCATGACATTCATGAAGATCCTCAGCGTTCTCAAGATTAAAGGTGGAAAAGGGGATATGGACATGAGGGATGATAGGATAATGGAGGGTATGACAAAGGTATAATATGATAATGAAGGACGATAGGATAATGAAGGATAATAGGACATGGAAGGATAATGGAGGCTAATAGGACATGATAGGGTAGAAAAAAATGAAACTTGCCCCCAAGAATGGTGTGCAAGAAGTTCATGGATTACGCATGACACCTGTTTACCAAGTTTTCATCATGGTACTTACCCAAGGTGCCTGTTTTCCAGGTATTCACCAGAAGATGAATTTTTTTTCTCTACTCTCCTTTTTTTCTCTTTTTTTCAATTTTTTTTTTTTGACTTTTCACTTTTTTTATATAGATTTTTTGACCTTTTGACTTTTTTAGTAGAAATTAGACACATGATAGGGGATGGAAGAAGGACTCAAGATTCTCATTGTCTAGATGGTACCTATGAAACTTGTGTTGCAATAGACTATGGCTATTGAAGGTATGCTCAAAGGCGTTGGTAGGATAATGACATAGAAAATAAGATGGGACTAAGGAAAGGATTTATGCAAAAGATTGGATTAGAGGGATGAAAGGATGGAAAATATGCATTGGATAATGGATAGGGTATTGGAAGAATTGAGCTTGAGTAGATGGAGATACTGACAAGATCGGCATTGGCACACACCTTGAGGGGTAATGGACTGATGCATAAAACGTGGATTTTGGATGTTGATCGAGGAATAGCTAGGGATTTTGGGACATAAGGACCCAAAATGGATGAAGGAAGTGATGGAGGAATATATTTTGAAGGTTTGGATGGAGGAATAGCAATTTTAAATGCCAATTTTGATTTTTCTTTAGAGTTTTGTGCTTCAAGGAGCCGTTTAGGAATCCACATGGTTTTTGATTTTTCATTCTTTTGTGGTTCCTTGGAATGCATTGCTTGCACAAGTGATTTAGGAACCCATATAGATTTTGACTTTGATTTCATTTTCTCAGTGGGCCTTTGTGACCTTTTGGATTTTTCTTTTTGGATCATATTTTTCTTTGTTTTGACATGTTGATTAGATTGGACATGTTGATCCTTGAATACATGTGGATTGCTGGAATTATGACTTTTATGCTTGGAGGGGAAAGGAATGGAGGATAGGAATGAAACGAAGGTCATTTGGATGGGTGAAAGGTTCTCAAACATGTGTGCCTTTGTTGACCTTGAATAGGGGACGAAGGGAAATAAGGACCTAAAATGGATGGAAGGGATGACAAAGAAAGCATGTGTTTGGATTTAGGTTTGGTAGGGATAACAACGTCTTGAGGAATGGTATTGAAGCCATGGCCATTAAGATTTTATTTAACATGGAGGTTTTATTTCTTGTGAAGGTCTACCCCTTTGCATTTAGAAATGTTTTGACCTATAAGATACTCTCTACTTTAGGAAGAAGATGAGAGTCCATTATGAGGTGGATATGATATGGGAGAAATGATGGGTTCATGAAGTGGATCAAATTGGACCAAAGTGGAGGAACCCATTATGCATGTGGGGAGTACATGAACTTCTTGCACCAACATGTTAGAATCATGAGGGGGATTAGGATCAATGATAGGATCGTCATGAGATGGAGCGAGAGGAATTATGGGATCATCAAAAGAAATGAGGTCTTGGAGTATATATGAAGGATTAGGACATGGAGATGGAGTAGCAAAGGAATCTTGTGGTGGATCTAAAGGGATAATTTGACCTTAACAAGGAGGAAGATCACTAGATTCCTCTTTAAAGGTACTCTACTCTTGAGTTCAATGGGATTATCGCAAAGGACAAAGGGGATATCTTGATCTTGATTAGGGAGTGGAATGTCAATGAGATTTGAAAAGGTGTCATGTTCTTGGATAGGGATAGGGGGATTATCATGAGTGTCTGGGAAGTTGGGATCTTGCTCAACAATTGGATGGGATGATAAGGTTTCAGGATCTTGATCTTGATCTGTTTAAAGACTTATTTCTTTGTGCTCCAAATTATCCTCTTGACATGGGATTGGACTTTGGATATGCATGGGGGAAACTGTTAAGGGATCAATGCTTTGACATGAGGAAGATGGACTTTGAATGGGACTCTCTAAAAGAGAAGCATCCGGTGGCATTAAATCTTGCATTTCCAAATAGTACAAGGGATTTGTATAAAGACATAGATTAGCATGTATTTTGTCATGCCCAAAACTCTTGGACATGAACGGAATTTTTTTTTTTTTTTAAATACTTAATTAATTATCGACTAACTACATTAAAATAATGCAACTTAGTGCGATTAACTTAAATAAATAATGTATTCTAGATTAGGTCTCAACTATATTGTGTCAATCGGGTAATTAAATTCAGCTTAGGTAGCAGAAATGACTAAGTTATCAATGAACTAATATTTCACCCTAACCAGAAAATCCACTAAGCTTCCTTAATAAATAATTACAATTCAAAAAAAGGCGGTTTAATCTTGATTATGAATATTTAAAACCTATCTTATTATTATTATTATTTTTTATCTTATTCCACTAGATAGCCTAATTTAATTAACCTCGCAATTTAAAACATTTTATCTAATTGAAACCTCCATCTTTATAATGCTTCTCACTTAAAATTTAAATGAACTCTGGATGACATTACCAACTACAAATTCGAGTTATCTAATGTCTACAATGAATTTTGAAATTACTCATATATATATATATATTTATGTACATACATATTGGTAAGTGCATATATATATATATATATATATATATATATATATATATATATATATATATATATATATATATTTACGCAAGTGTCTTTTCTATATCTTCTAAAATATTCCTAAAGATACCCTTAGCGAATTGTTTGTTTAGCCATCCCCAACAATTATAAAACTTCTTATAAATGTTTACACATAGAATAATATAAATATATATATATACATACATATATATATATATATATATATATATATATATATATATATATATATTTATACATATACTTATATAATATTTCTTTATTTTACCATTTATTTAAATGCTACCTCAAATGGGTGAAGAACTATAATCCCCTCTTTTTTTTTTAAATATTACATTTTACCATTTCTTTCCCCACCACACACATACCCGCTCATATTTTAAACTTAATTGGGTGTTGCCCTAACCCGAGCTAGGGTTAGGGCGAAATATGATAACACCCCTTTTATTTTTTTTTACTATCTTTCGAACCTGAATGTTGAGAGTGTGCTATGAGCAGGGTCGGCCGCCACGGGAGAGGCGCGCAGGGCCGACTCCCGCAGCCGGGCCCTCTCCCTTGTTCTTCCTTATATTTTTTTTGAGTTTGCTCTTGCATTGGGCGGAGTAGGGCCGAGCGGTTGAAACAACCGACGCGGTTAACAACTCCACGCGGGAAGGGGCAAGGTCAACGTCGTTTCCCTTTTTTTTTGGGTTTAGACAAGGCCTCGGGTTGCGGAGGGGGAAAGCGGGGTATTAGGCGCGGCCGGAACCTGTGAAACTCTGCGGGACTGAGCATGGTCTTCGAGCACGGTGAGGGGAGCACGGTGGGCGGGGGTTTCCCCCCCCCGGGCGCCACTGTGGCTACCCACAGCGCGGCCGGGCGCCGCCCACTGTGGGTAACCACAGTGGCGGCCGGGTGCCTCCCGCGCCACCGCCCGATAAACCCTCAGTGGCTCTTAAAAAACATTAATGCGGACCAACCAGAAAACGTTATTTTCGTTTTGGTTTTTATTATATTTTTTTTTTTAAATGCAAATATATATATATATATATATATATATATATATGTATATTAAAGGTAAGGTAGACATAGTTTGATTGTTTTCTGTTAAAAAAAACAATGGCAGATTCCTTATTAGATTTTATCCATAAATTTATATAAATATATATATATATAAATATATATATATATATAAATATATATATATATATAAATATATATATATATATAAATATATATATATATTTATATATATTTATATATATATAAGTGTTTATATATATATATATACATATATATGTATATATATGTTTTTTTTCTTTTTTTTCTTAAAAGGCCTGTTTGGCAATCTATCTGATCTTCTTTTCCTGATATCTAGTATTATCTATTTGTAAATGCTTTCCTTTTTCTTGTTGTTTGAACAGTTTTCAAGATATCATTTTTTTTTGAGCCAAAATATTTGAATATGTTTATGTATCTATTACTGCCATTTATTTTGTTTTGGATAAACCAGATTCCTAAAAGGGTGCTTAGTGTTTTTTAATAATGTATATAAATATATATATATTTATATCTGCATATATATATATATATATATATATATATATCTGGTTATTTGTCATTCAAGAAGGCATATTATTTTTCATTGTAA
Organism: Cryptomeria japonica; assembly: GCF_030272615.1. Classification (NCBI taxonomy): domain Eukaryota; kingdom Viridiplantae; phylum Streptophyta; class Pinopsida; order Cupressales; family Cupressaceae; genus Cryptomeria; species Cryptomeria japonica. The sequence goes on from NC_081415.1 coordinate 334,792,849, forward strand.
CCAAGTACTAATCTAAATGCTAAGTCTAGATGCAAGATATAAACATTTAAATAATTTCTTTGCTGTAATAAACAAAAAGATGAAAGACAGATTTTTTTTTTTTTCTTTTAAAATAAGTTTACAGCAGCTCATTAATCATAAGAAACATACAGTAAGAAAACTACATCTAGGAGCAGAAATCTTAAATTTGCATTCGGTAAAAATTTTCCTTTTATTTCCTCTTTTGCAAATCATGAAGATTCATACCCTATTTAGTACATTCCTTCACCTCTTTGCAACACTAACTAGAGTGAGGACATTATACATTTTTTTTTTTTTGAAACTTATTACAAGTAAAGATGAACACAAAGACTTTGGGCAAATAAACATTTACTTTTTTTTTTTTTTTTTTTCCTATCCAATACATTGCTTTACTATTTGGAAAATAAATACATCATGGCCTATCTTATTCTTTTACAAGCTAACATGGAATACAAAATCTTCTTTCTTTGTGAATAATCACATTCTAGCTCGTTTCTTTTCTTTTCATTTACAACACCAAAAGAGAACATATTGTCATATTAACTAATTTCTGCAACAATAAACAGCAACTTAGTTCTTCATTCCTTCTTTTCCCATTCCCATGCAACCTGCATTAAAACACATTTTTGACCATGGGAAGCTCACCTCCCAGCCTAGGCTTACTAGAAGCCACCCCCGAGCTTGGAGAACCAAGCACTAAACGGGTTACAAACATACATACCCCACAACAAACATAGAAACACATTTACAAACAAATATCCCTTCCCAAGCTACACATTCACCACTTTCATGGTGACCCTTCCATGGGTGGAAGTGGACCAAGTACCAATGGGGAGAATGCATGCCAAAAAAAAACAATACTACATTAGCCACCTCATGGCAACACAAATGCAACCCAAACATTTTCACAAACCTTATGCCCCCCAAAAAGGCTCAAGGCCATATATGCTCCCCTTATGACCCCCATATGCATACACAAGGCTATGCATCAAGGGTCACCAAGGACTCCCTTGAGAACACTCTCCATAAGGAGAGCCTCTCACCCATGGCTGTCAAACTCCTTCCACCCCAAGATCTTCCTACCCTCCCAAGGATAGGAGATCTTGGACACTCCCAAAAATCACAAGAAACACAAACAAATACATAGAAAAGAAAACTACACATATTACTTCAACTAAAAACTTCATAAACACAATCTTACAAGCAACTCTTTCCTTTTCACAAAACAACACAAACTATCATTTACAACATAACAAGAGAAAGAAGGGAGTAACCAACCTTATTCTGCCAAAAGGTTTGCTAACTTTAGTTGGGGATGAGCTGCCCAATCCACACAAACTTTCTCAAAAAATTCCACTAAAATTCCAAACTCCTACTAACTTTCTCAAAACAAGCAAAATCTCCAAGAAAGGAGAGTGGGTGATTGCTCACTAAGTTTGCAAATTCTTGCCTAAGAAGGCCTCTCACACACTTCCCAACCCCTTGGGTGAGGTGTGAGTTCCCATTGGTTGCCCTTCCCAAACTCTTGCACATTACTCAAATTGGAAAGGGAAAAGGTGGAAGAGGATGGGGAAGAGAGTTTAACTCCTAAGGGGAAGGTTCTCTATCCTAGGAAGAACTTTCTAAGTTCAATTTTCGTGCATCTTGGAATTATCACTTTTTGAAGTGACTTCATAGTCACATGGGAGAAGCCACATGTTGCAAAACACCCCTAACCCATAGGTATACCCTTTGGACCTTTGGAAAATCCTAAAAACTTACCCTAGGAGTCCCTTAAACCCTTTGGAAACCCCACTGAAGTTTACCTACGGTTCAAGCATGAGTTGACCACTCCCATGACTCCCTACCCAAGGCAGATTTGGAACCACACTCATGTTTTTGAATGGCTTTGGTAGAAACAAAACTCCCTCCAAGAGACAAGTCAACATCAATGACACTTAATCAGCACATGTGTCAAGTGACACAACAAAAATACAATATAAAAATCACACATGGAAAATTGGCCTCTTGAAGGATTACACAATTACATATAAATTAAATTTTACACTCAAGCATTATACACATCACAAATAAAATACATTACAAGGGGAGGGGTGTTGTCTCTCCAAATAGACAACTCCCGGCTTAACAAACGCACATTGGTCTAGGCTTGGTTCTCCATTAAATTCCATGGTCACATGGATAATTTTCCTGCGCACCTCAATTAACACATTAGTAACTCCAAATAATCATAATTATTCATAATCAAATACATGGATTCCATTGCAAATCAAACACTCATACATTAGGCAACAATAATTCAATTTCTCATTTGTTTTCGCATTCAATTTCACATAAGCAATCAACATAATTTCCCAAAAATGAACCATTCATAAATATGCATCTTTTTTCTTTCATCAAAATAAAATCCTGCAAATGACATTCACCACCATAATGTAATTCTATTCTAGTAACATATCTAAGGTTCCATAATCATCATGCATGAAATAAAACATCAACAAATGTCAGTGCGGTCCAAATCATGGGATCATATAAGTTCTAAGTCCATAATGCATAAAATAAAGCAACCATAATAGTCTCAATATGCAAATAACTGAAAATGTCAAACTGAATCGGGGTAGGGCCTCACATATTTCTATGCAGACAACCCTTGGGAGGATGCATTGTTTGATATATCATTTGGAGGTGATGGTGGAAATTGCTCTTGTGAAGCTTTAGGAGATGATATGGCAGGTTCTTGCAAATCTTCAAAAGGTGTAGGAATGGAGGCCATTGGAAAGTCCATTGTTCATGCAAGGAGTGAACCATTGCTAGACATAGGTGCATGATTTTGATCATTCTCAAAAAAATCACTTAGGACTCTCTTTAAGAGCTTTGTAATAGAGCTACCTTTCTTTGGAGATGCACTTAATTCCTTGTGATGTTTTGACATGTTTGGGTTTTGATGTTGGACTTGTTTGAAGGGGATTTGGTTTTGGTTTGATGCTACAATTTGACTTTGGATAGGGTGTTGGTCGAATTGATCTGACATGTTTAAAATTTGGCTTGGTGTATGTTGCAACTTTTGTTTTTGAACTTCTAGTTGTAGACACTGATATTGATTTGTTGATTGGATTTGATGTTGATACTCCATAATTGGTTGAACAGATTGTTGACATTGTGTATTTGGTTGAGCATATTGTTGAAATTGTGCCATTGATTGTGTTGGTTGGATATGTTGGACCATTGGTTGTTGTTGGATAATTGGTTGTCGTTGGATCATTGGTTGTTGTTGGATGATTGGTTGTTGATTTGGGATTTGATTGAATGAAATTTGATTTGGGACTTGATTGAAATTTGTGTTTGTTCCTTGAAATTGTTTCATCATCTCTATTTGAGAGATGAGAGCTGGTATGTGTGATCGTTTGATAAGATCTTTTACATCAATTGGCTCAAAGTTCAGGTTTGGACCTTGAAATTTTTGAAATGTTTTGGACATTTGGGATCTAATCTTTTCATTGTTTTTCACTTTTTACTCCAAGATCTCTTTTTCTCGAGCTAGTTTCTCTTCTTATTTTTCGTATTTGGATACCTATTTCATCATAAAATGTTTGACCGATATTACCTTGTTGTTGGGTCGGACAAAAGTGTGATTGTCTTGGATTAAAATTTGATTACATTATGTTATTCATTGGTTCAATCATCGGTTGATATGTCAAAATTTGTTAAACCATAGGTCAAAATGTGAGTATTTTGGCAATTCGATAGCACATCAAGTAGACTCTCCTAAGGTCAAAAGGTCACAAGTATTATCATAGCCCACAACTTGATACTCCATTAGCTCAAACAACCCTATCACACCCTAAGGTGCACCCATTTTTTTTGCTTTTGTCCAGAAATTAAACCAAAGAAGATTGCTCCTCAATTGGATCGTTATCCTGAGAGATATATGTTGAGTGTCTTGGCGGCAGATTCTTCCCCACCTTTGCACTGTGATAATAAAAGTGTCTAGTTATTGACTTAATTGGGCTTATAATTCTAAGGTGTTTAGAAAGGGTTTCGTTCAAGTGGTCACTGTGTGTGTGAAAAGTGGTAATCCTATAAGTTGTAAGACACAAACACTTCAATAAGTCATTGCATGCATGGTTAGACAGATATAATCAATGAATGTAAAAACCATAACAAATCGACCTATTGCCTCCTAAAAGATGTGAGTATAGACTTGCTCTCATATTTATATAAGCAATACCAGTGACTAGGCTACACCAAGATGGAGGATTTAATCTATATGAGCACAAAATTAAGCTAAATGGATGCAAGATTAAGCAAATTAAGCTAGATGGATGCAAACAATGATTATCAAGCTATATGATTCTAATCAAGCTAACATGATTAAACTAATATACAAGAAAGATAAGATGTAGTAATCTCAATACACAATATTCCCAATGACTCTAGAGCAAAAACATCATAATAACAATAAATCTCTGGGGTCTTTGATTAAGAGATGTAAGCTTGAATTTATAGAGAATCCAAAGAGAGACCAACGGTCAAGATTGATTATGATGAGCGGTTGAGATTCCTCAAGAGAAAGCACAATCCAGGTGAATTGAAATGATTGGGTGCTTTGATTCAGTTTCAGAGGAGATAAGATTGAGTAGATCTTTAGATAAATTCAATAAAACTTGATTTAATGCATTTGGATTATAAGTCTGAGTTTGCATTGGAGATAAAATCAATCAATTTCATGCATTTGAGATAAAAATCAGTTAATTCCATGCATATTTATTTTATTTGCTCAAGATTTGTTTTATTAGAAAAGCCATTTTAATGCAACTAAATCCTTTTCCTCAAGATTGCTTTGAGTTTAAATTTAGAGAAAATGATTTCTTCAATTTAATTGCTTTTCTTGCTTTTCTGAGATTTCTCAAGTTATCTCAAATTAGAAAAAAAAATATCTCAAGTTGATTTCTTTTCTCAATTTAATTCCCTTTTTTTTTCAAATTAATTGATTTTTGATGATTTAATGAAAAATTTATTTATTAATTAAATATGCTAGGATATTTGATTAAATAAATACGATAATTGATTAAAATGATTTACTTGGAATGATTAATTAATTAAATAAACATTTAATTAATTTAAAATGATTTATTTGCCATGTGACATTGATGATTTAGGAATTAATTAATTAGATGCTCGAGATTGATCTAATTGCCTTTGGTTAGGACCTTGGTGATGTAGTCGAGATTAGGGGCCCATGGTTTAGATGACCATTTTTAGGGTATTACATTTGCCCCTCTTTGAATTGATGTGTGAGCAGCACATCGATTCAAAGAATAGTTGATGTCAAATAGATATCAGTTTTGAGCTTGATGGATCAAAAACCGATGAAGAGTGAGATGTTCAGCTTGATTTGAAGCGATGAAACTGAACAGATTGATTAAAGCGATACCGATCCTGAACTTGATTGAACTAGGACCGATGAAGAGTGAGATATTGATCTTGAAATTGATGGATCAAGAAGCGGGTACTGATCTAGAACTTGATTGAACTAGGATCGGTTGAGCGAAGAGATAATACTAATTTTGAACTTGATTGAACAAGAATCGATTAGCGAAACAGAATGTCCAGCTTGATTTGATGCGATGAAACTGAACACCTATTTGAATTGAGTGTGTGATCACTACCAAATAGACTCTTTAAACCCTTGATTAGGTTTAAACGAATAACCATCTTGATGAGGTGTGATGAAACTAATTACCATTAAGAGACTGATTCAGATGAAGACAATATCAACTTAATTTGGTGTGATGAAACTGATATGCCCCTCGCAATGAGGTCTTGTTTGATCTTAGATTAAAAAGATTTTCTGCTCGCCTTTTGATGAAGATTTGAAAAAACAATTCTCAAGTTTTGATGATATAATCAATGATAATGATGATGTAATAAGCATTCTCCCTCGAGAGCGAAATCAAAAGATGACAAGATTGCACTGTGATTTTAGGCAATTGGAGTGATAAAAAGATTCAGCGATGATAATTTGAGCACAAAGAATAATTAAAGAATTGATTTGAGATAAATTGAAGTAATTCTGAGTTAATTGGAAAAGATTTGAGCAGAGAGTGATGCAAAGATTGACCTATTGATGCATGTGCCAAGTGGTCAATGTTGTGAGAATTTGACTAGAAAAGTGAGGTCAGATTTCGATCTCGATCCTGAAGATGGACCCAGGATGGTGAATTTAGCTAGGGTACAAATTTCATGTCAAACGGAGCGAGTGTAAAAAAAATGATCATTTTAGATTCAAGCTTCATTCAAAGCAAATAAAAAGTTATCATGCTGAAATTTCTTGAAATGCACAAAGCTTAGTATGAATGCAACCTAAGACATTAGTCACTGGATTTGTTTTGCTATTTATCATCACTGAGCATTTTAAAATGTCGGAGATAAACATAAGCACCAAGGCACAAAGAGCCAAGATGACCTAAATGTCACGTCCTTTTGATTTAGCAAGTGAACATAAGCACCAAGGCAGGAAGAGCCATGATGACCCATATGCTGCTTGCATGCAAACACACCAGACAAAGAAGAGTTCCTTCCTTTTCATATACAATATTGATTATCTTGTCCACAATGACCCTTTTATCGTTCATATCCTTGGACAGATTAAGCATGCATCCATATTGCATAATAAAGAAATTTACTCAAAACAGACAAGGAAATGGTTCCAACCTCCCTGTAGCATACAAATAAATGGAGTCGAGGTATGTGTGGCAATTTCACCTTGATGTGAAGGCACTTATCACAGACACCCAACTTATGAGATGTTTCCAGATCATCAGAATCATTCCTACAAGCAAAAAACAAAGAAAAGTATTATACCCCTAGTCCTTGCTCCTCTTAGACAAGATAGACTTCCTTGAGTTACTCAGAGGGAATAATAAATGAAAGCCAGTTTAAAAGACAACATGCAAAGAAAATTTCAATCATAGCTCAGACAATTTTAGTGATTGTTTTCATTGTTCTTGTTTTGTCTGCTTACTCGGTGGTAAAATCTTGTAGTGGTTAGGAGACAAGTAACTGACTTGGATTGGATGACTTGGTACTACTGACCAAAAGATGACTTGGTTAAACTGCTTAGGACATTTAGATTGATCAGTCGATTACCCTCAGACTAGGACGTTTGATCAATTTCAAGCCATGAAGGTTCTAAAAGAACCAGGGTGTCACAAAAGCGATTGAAGGATATGAACAAGCTAAAGCAAAGATGCAGGAAAGAGGGAAATAAAACATGAAATGCCAAATTTGCGTTGATAGATGGAGCACTTCAGTACAAGAGGCGCCTGTTTACCAGGTTTTCACCTTCTTGGCAGATATTCTCTTTTTTTTACTACCAAGGTGCCTATTTACCAAATTTTCACCAAGGCATTTGATTTTTTTTCATATTTTGATTTTTTTTTCTTTTTTTCAAGACTTTTTATGATTTTTATGATTTTTTCATGACATTTTACGATTTTTATGATTTTTTTAGGATATTTTTTTATTTTTATGATTTTTAATGTTTGCCCCTAGTGTATAGCAAGGTAAAAGGGATTTTGAGTGAATGAATGAATAAATGGGATAAAAATGGATAAGTGAAGGATGGAGGAGGCTTACACAATTCCAAGGACTATCTTGCAATAGGATAACATGTCAATCCAAGAAAAGGGACCAGATAAGCAATATAAAGCAAGGGTATGGTGTAACGAATGTCATATGGACCAAATAAATGACCATGTCAAGAGGTTTGTTACATTTTATGTCCTTAATTTTGATCAAGATCAAGAAATGGGTTTTGGATTGGAGGCAAATAGGATAAGCAAGATCAAAGGTGGTGATGAAGGATAAAAGTAAAAAAATAGATAAAATAATGGATAGGAGCTTAAGGGTGTGAATCAAGGGCAATAGATAGCACATACAAAGCTTGTAAAGATCCTTAACCTTGTCAAGATCAAATGTGGAAAAGGGATATGCATGTAGATAGAGCGAATGAGGGATAATGGAGGGGGAAGGATAATGGAGGAAGAGGGATAATAGATGGATGTACACAGATGGAACTTGCCCCTAGTGCAAAAGGATAATGGATTACACGTGACGCTTGTTTGCCAGGTTTTCATCATGGTACTTGCCCAAGGTGCCACAAGAAGTGGTTTTCACACATGGACGAAATTATTTCTCTTTACTTTTTTCTAATGTTTTTTTTTGGAAGATAATGGATGCATGATAGGAGATGGAAGAAAGACTCTAGTGTCTCGCTTATTTGGATGGTACCCTTGGAATATGTTTTGTAATAGACCATGGCTATGAATGTATGCTCAAAGATGTTGGTAGGATGATGAAATGAAACTAGGGTAAAGTCTTATGCAACGGATTGGATAAGGAGGATGGGAGGGTGAAAAAAAGGTGTTGGATAATGGATCAGATATTGAAAGGTTGATGTATGAGTGAATGGAAATGTTGGTGGGATCAACATTGGCACACATCTTGACGAGTGGTGGAGTGATGGAGGAAAAGTGGATCTTAGATTTTGACATTTGGATGGAGGAACAACTAGGGATTTTGGGACATAAGGATCCAAAATGGATGAAGGAGGTGATGGAGGAATAGATTTGGAAGGTTTGGATATGCCAATTTGGATTTTTCTTTAAACTATTGTGCTTCAAGGAGCCGCTTAGGGATCCACATGGTTTTTGATTTTTTATGCTTTTGTAGTTCCTTGGAACGCATTGCTTCTACAAGTGCCTTAGGAACCTATATAGCTTTTGATTTTTCTTTCTTTTGCTCAGTGGGCCTTTGTGTCCTTTTAGATTTTTCTTCTTCTTTTTGGATCATATTTTGCTTTGTTTTGACATGTCGATTAGATGGGACATGTTGATTCTTGAATACATGTGGATTACTTGACTTATGACTTTTATGCTTGGCATCCAAATTGCTTGGAGAAGGAAAAGAATGTATGGATGGATAGGAATTATATGAGGGTATTTTGTATGGATGGAAGGTTCTCGAAGATGTATGCCTGTCTTGATCCTGCATAAGGGATGGAGGGATATAGAGGCCTAAAATGGATGGAAGGGATGAAGGGGAAGGTGTGTATTTGGATTTTGGTTTAGTAGGAATACCAACATCTTGAGGAATGTCACTGAGGCCATGACCCTTAATATTTTCTTTAATATGGAGAGGTTCTTGCTTGTGAAGGCCTACCCCTTTGCTTTTATAAATATTTTGACTTGTAGGATACGCTTTTCTTTGGGAAGAAGACGCGAGTCCATTATGAGGTGGAGGTGGAATGTAGGGGATGATAGGATCATGAGAGGGATTTGTAGGCATGATGGATCCTTGAGGTAAACATGGAGGATAATGACAAGTAGATGAAGAGATACTTTGATCTTGACATGGAAGAGGACCATTAGATAGAGTAGGAAGGGTGTTTGACTCTTCATTTTGAATAGGATCATTTGAAAAGGTGGAAGAGGCATCATGATCTTGCTTAGGAAGTGGATTAGGAATGAGATTTGGAAGGATGCTTTGCTCTTGAGATGGAAGGGGATCATCTTGGAAGAAATGGAAATGTATAGGGGGGTCATCATGGGATTCTAGGGAGGTAGGATCTTTTTCAACCATTCGATGGGATTGGAGAGTTTTCATGTCTTGATATTTTTTTATGATAGGACTTGTTTCTTCATTTTTCAGATTATCCTCTTGACATGGAGCCACTTCTAAGGAAGGGGTAGTATTGTTGATATGCATGGGGGATTCTTCAAAGGTGTTCATGTTTTTGAATGATGGGGAAGCATTTCGGATGGGGCCTTCTAGAGTGGGTATGATTGGAATTGGAGTACATGATGGCATAGGATCTAAGATATTTGAATCGTATAAAGGATTTGTATGAAAAAAAGGATTATCTTGGATTTGTATTGTGGATATCCCTTGAGGGTCAACATGAGAAGTTTCATCATTAGGTTCATTATTTGAGGGATATGGTATGGATTGTTGTTTAGGAGATGGAGGCATCATGGAAGAGATGGAGGCTACATGTGGGCCATTGCTAGACATAGGTTCATAATTTTGATCATGCTTGGTAATGACATCTGGTTTCTCCTTAGGTGAATTATTAGGATCTTGAATTTCAATAACACCATCATCAAGGAGGTCTTGAATTTTATGTTTTAATTCCATGCACATTGAAGTCTTATGTTTGTTATGCCTATGATATGTACAATAATTACTTAAAAACTCACATCCGCATGTGATCTTGTTAGGCAATATGATAAGATTGTGCTCAAGAAGCTCTTCCAAATCCGACTTAATAGATTTACCCAAAGGTGTAAAGTATCTATCTAGGGGATATTTGGAGGAAATGTCTTTTTGTCTTTGTGAAGGTGTCTTGTGATCTTGTATGGGATTTGGCTTTTAATTTTCAATTACTTTTTGTTCCACCTTATATAATTGTTTTAACATTTCTTGAAGTCTGGTGTTCTTGATATCATGAAATTTTATCTCAAGAGGGGTCATTGAATCTTTTTGTTGGGCTTGAATGTCATATATTTCTCTCTTGAGATCTTGAATTTGTTGGCCCAAGGTAGCCATGGAGATTTATGATAGTTTTGATTTTTGACATAGGACAATGTAGGAGACTCTAGATGGAATGCAAAGCCTAAAATGCAAAGGGGGGACTATATGATATGAGTGGGGTTAGGATGAAAAAGACCATGTATATGCTCATAGTGATGTATTAGGCTTGAGCAGACAAGTATGACAGAGATCTGAAAAGGCACGCAGAAACACAGGTTTCTGGACAGATGAAAAACATATATTCGTATAACAAATTGCCCAAGACCATACGATAATTAATAGGTTACCAGATGATAAACTGGAATACTCGTACGAGATGCTACTTTAAGTTGTTAAAAGTTGTAGTAAATGCATAGACTCATATGACAATTTGGGTGTTACCAGACGACAATTCTCACTAGGCAGCACGAAAAACTAGCAAAAAGGACCTTAGGATTATGACTCGTACGACACAGGACGGGACAAAGGATGACTTTCTTACAAGAATAGGGTTTTGACCATTGAATTTTAATGTTTTGATTGTTTTTTCCAGTTTCAGTTGATTGTCCAAGGTTTCAGTTTCAGATAGTTCAATGATAAAGACACAACAGACATGCAAGATGTAAAGTGAATTCAAGCACAACATGCTAATCTTAAGGAATTTGGCTGAGAGAGAAAACATTTGCTTGCAAACTTAGCTACACACCTAATAGCTAATCAAAATATGGCCGATAAGTCTCATGCAATGGATACTCAACACCGTATTAGTCGAATCCAAACACTAATGGGGGCACGATATGGCAAGTATCTTGGGAGAGTTACTATCTCTCTTGCACAAATATTATCCCCCTTTCGAAGGTGAACCGAGTAGCTTCTATCCTAGAGTTCTTAGTAAGGGTTTCTGTTCAAAATTACCCCTTGGTCACGCAAGCACGATTGAGGCCTATAGCCCGACAAGGTACCGAAACAAGATGTAGTCACGCAAGCGTGATCGAGACCGCGAGGCCCTACAAAATGCCTGATATGAGAGATCTCAAAGAGAAAACTCAAATAACTCCATCCTCTGAGACTTTAATCCCAAAGAGGCCTATCTATTATAGTAAGTCAGAATGCTTGGGTCTAGCTGTACTCACTTGGGTTGTTCTCATAGGGTGATTACTTTTTCCCATTGTGATAGGCCCTCTAAAAGGAACACAGATCCCAAACTAGAAAGGCTTCATGGGTCTAGATTTCTGATTGTCTATACAGACAAGACCACACTCTCCTACCTTTTAAACTTTTCTCAAACACGAAAAAATGGATTCGTTCATTTACCACATCGTAATTTAGGTGCCTAGAAAACAATTAAGAATACACAAAGTTTACTTGAATCTCCTCAGGCAACCTACAAAAACAATGAATCAGTAATCATACTATTTTTGAGCAACAAGCATGTTCTTGGACAAAAGTTCTGCAAAAACTTCTTAGGCTGTGAAAATCTCTCAAATAGACAAAAAACATATTAGGGTTAGCATTAATATCCAATCAGAAAAACCCTAAAAATCACTCTGTCTTTTAATACGAGAAAACATAAAATTGTACGAGAAAACTCACAGAGTCGTACGATGATTCTCAACAGACCATACAATATGTCACAGAAATTCGTACTACCCCTATCAAAAAAATTTACGAGTTTTAGCAGAAATTGTATGGATGAAATTTAAAACATAAAAAGAACTTATTAGCAAGGCTGAAAATTGTAATCTTTGAGCCCCATGGTGGGCGCAAAAAACGTGTGTGTGAAAAGCGGTAATCCTGTAAGTTGTAAGACACAAACACTTCAATAAGTCATTGCATGCATGGTTAGATAGATATAATCAATGAATGTAAAAACCCTAACAAATCGACCTATTGCCTCTTAAAAGATGCGAGTATAAACTTGCTCTCAAATTTATCTAAGCAATACCAGTGACTAGACTATACCAAGATGGAGGATTTAATCTATATGAGCATAAAATTAAGCTAAATGGATGCAAGATTAAGCAAATTAAGTTAGATGGATGCAAGATTAAGAAAATTAAGCTAGATGGATGCAAGCAATGATTATCAAGCTATATGATTCTAATCAAGCTAACATGATTAAACTAATATGCAAGAAAGATAAGATGCAATAATCTCAATACACAATATTCTCAACGACTCTAGAGAAAAAACAACATAATAACAATTGTATACACCTAAAAATTGGCTATGAGCAATTAAATAAATATTTAATATTTATTTAATATTTATTCTTCTATTAAATAGTTAATTTGAAAAGATTAATTAATTTAATTCATTTTCATATCTTTCTATTAATTAATATTTTATTAATTAATTCATTATTTTATTCCTCTAATATTTTATTAATTCATTCATTATTTTATTCCTCTAATTAATTAAATATCTAATATTTAATTATTCCTCTAACCAAGTTAATTAAATATCGAATATTTAATTATCTTCTCTAATCAATTAAATATCCAATATTTAATGGTTATTTTCCTATCCTATAGTCTCAAATATTAAATGATTTCCTAAATTATTTAATCCCTTTATCCAACTCACCCTCCATCTCCACTTCATCTTCCCTTTGCCAACTCATCAAACATGTGGCTAAGGAAATTAATATTTCTTAATATTAATTCATGATTTATCCTCAACTACCAAACTTAATGAATATTGTGTACGTACACACATTTCATAACCATTTCCTATATTCTCTCCAACACCCCCTACATCTTAGGAAGGACTTGAGTCCACTTGTCCTCTCATGCCTAAATTTCCTCCAACCATTCCTAGATTCCCTCAATCAGCAACCCAGTCAAGGTGAGATGAGTGACACTTGTCTTCTCCTTCCCCCTTTCTCTCAACCTTCACCTTTGCTCATAGCCATTCAAAATTGCAGATCTAATCAAGACCGTTGATCTGAGCCACATCATCTTATCCTCTCAAAGTCTATAAAATCAAGAGCTTCAGTTGAGAGGGAGTTAGTCTTCAAAAAATAGTTTTCAAGCCAATCTTATGCATCCATGAGTTTTTGAAGCAATTAGCAATTAGCAAATAGCAAATATCATTTTAGCAATATTATCATATAGTATCATTTAGCATAATCATGTAGCTTTGTATATCATACTATCCGTTAACTACAAGTTATCAGTCCATTCTTCATATGCCATCTTGGAAGCCAACAGTGCATTGTCTGAGAGCACACCATCTGCAACCAGGAACAGTGGAGTTAGGACACAATGAGACATAAGCCATGATGGTAAAATAATGATTTATTTTGGTATATATTTCATGTAGTTTTATTGGTGGATTTTGGATTTCCTGTATGCATTTCCATTGTATTTTGTGAAACTAACTTATTACAAGTAACATTCTAAGGATGAAATTCAAACTCACACATTTTGGCGCCCACCATGGGGTTGGACCTCGCATATATCTTTAAAAATCTCACAAAAATAAAATTAACATATTTGTAATGCAGATTCACACATGTGTAAATTTTGACAACACTTTTGCATAATTGGTTAGCACTTTTGCATAATTGGTTAGCGCATATGTCATGTAGGTTAGCGCTTTTAATTGAAAATCAGTGCTTTTGCATCATAGGTTAGCACTTTTGCATCATTGGTTAGCGCTTTTGTAATGCAGGTTAGTGCTTTTGTAACACAGGTTAGCGCTTTTGCATCGTAGGTTAGCGCATTTGACAAAAAAGTTTGTAACCGTGATTTGAAATTAGGCTTGTAGAAGTCCACCTAACGTTTTTCACTAACTTTTTACTATTTTGCAGGTTTTTAACAATTTCTTGCACATTTGGAGGAGTTAAGTTATGATTTAGTGATTTATTTTCTAGCTTTTTTGAAGTTGGTTAAAAAGAACTCATATTTCCTTTTGGGTAAAAAGAACTTCATTTTTCAAATTTGGTGTTCTAAAAAGTACCTCACTTGTTTTTATAAAAGTAATCACATTTGCAAGGTAAAAAGAACAACAAATCAAATATTTACTTTCTTGCAAAGTTAGGATTCACATCTCAAATTTTGGGCTCTAAAAAGAACAACAATCTTTTATTTTCTTGCAAAGGTAAAAAGCACAATCAATCTTATATTTTGCAAGTTAAAAAGAACAATCAACTTGTCTGTTCTTATGAAGTAAGTTACTTTTTTGCAATGATTTTCATTTTGTGGACCAGGATTTCCAATTCCTAGTTTAGAAAATCATTTTCTATATGGGGCTAAAATAAACACCATGCTTGTTGGAGCAACATCTCCAAGTAGAGGATAGATCACATTGCTATGGAAAGTTAAAAAGAACACTTGTATTTTGTGTCTCGAAAGTGGTAGGTATATGCTCTCCCCTTAATTGGATGATCAAAAAGCCAAACCCACTCTTTTATGCTTTTTTTACTTTCAAGCAATTAAATCCTTTAGAGGGCCTGCCTTCCCGAGTTGCCTTGAGGGGGCCAGTGAGAGGGGAACGACCTAAAGTGGAAACGGGCTAATACCGAGTCCTTCTGATCCACTATAAAAAAATCGTGTTTGTCACGAAAGTTCAAACAACATGTGCTGATAAGTTCATACCGACACTATGTTTCCCCATAAACCCTATGGAGCGTAACCTCTATAGGCTGGGAACCTTCTATATTTACAGAGCTGAAAGTGCCGCATGTATGGCCACATGACCGGAAGCCTTTACTAAAAACTATTTGTACTAGTTGCCAAAAACCTTTTGGTTGTTGGCGCAGGAGGTCAGACCTCTGAAGCGGCTCACACACATACGGTTCCTAGTAGAGATATAAAGTTTGACATGGGGAGTTTTCATGGAAACTGGTGCTTGGTTGCCCCGAAGAAGTGAGTGCCGAGGGTGGAGCCAGTGGGGTCAAGCATCTAAATATCCGCTTTGAATAGCGTAGCCTCAGGGGAAACTCCATGTGAGATTCAACAACTAGTCTCAACCTGCCATAAGGATTTGTACTTGCTGGTGCTTTTCATTTATTAAAAATTGTGTCTTCTATGTCTGTAACATGTTCCAAATGGTCAAAAATTGAAGAAAATTATCATCTACAAGAGATCAAAAATCAACAAATTTTTGAAAAGTGTGATCAAAAGGATAAAACAAAAAGCATTCCAACACTTGAAGCACCAACTCAAAATCAAAGTATCAAAACATCAAAATATCAAAATAATTCTTGAAGTGGGTTTGTCTCTAAACCATCACATATTTTCAAGATAGCTCAAAACAACTAGGTTGCTAATCCTATAGGTTCTATAAACATCAACATTTAGTAAACTATTGATTCAAACATCTTAAGTGCAAAAATCAACATCCTTGTCAAGTCTCTCATCAGGATAATCAAATCCTCTATCACGAAGCTTGATCAATCTATACTAGGTTCCTAATCTTGGATATATCTTTCCTATTTTGAACTTAGGTTACATCAAAACCAAAATTGCACCAACATTGGAATCAAACTTGTAAACTATCAAATGCTTATATGACTTTTAAGTATCACCTTAAGAAAAGAAAACCCAGTTACAAAGCTACCTAGAAGAGAATAAGATTCTTGTATATCAATCGCAAGATCTTACTGAAACATAGAACATTCCTACATCATTTTCGTCACTACTTACGTGGCTACGGTACAGAATTTGACGGTGAAACTCTACAAAAACGTGCTTTTCAACAAAGAGATGCTTTATCCCAATGAACAAACAATAGTTGTAAGATCAATAAAGCATATCTTCCTAAACCAATAATCACCTATTGACCTTGTCCTTGAGAACTTTTGACAACTTTGAAATAATCACATGCCAGTTTGGACTAGAGCCCAATACGAACAGCTTAGAAAACAACAACAAATGGAGGAAGAAGATACCACTTTTGGATTTACTGTTGTTGACAAAGAAGCTATCAATAGCACCATTAGAGACCTGGAACAAGATTTCAAATTTGATAGGCTAATGGAAAAATTGTTGGCAAAACAAAAAGAAAAATATCTCTTGATGTTGGCAAAATCTGGAGCTAAACTACCACAAGACTTTAACATAGAAAGCTTAAAACAAGATGCCGAGACAAGTAACACCCAAAACACAAATGAGCAAAATAATGAAGATATGAACAACGAAGAAACAAGGAAAGAAAGGGATGATAAAAGAAAAGAGTGTGGTGACAAAAAGACTCATGACGAAATAAGGAGAGACTATGACCCTTATCAAGCCTTACTCAACAATTACAAGCTCTACAACAGCAAATACAAGACATTCAAAATGGGACAAGCTCCAAGAAATATTCGTTACAAGATATATGCCCATATCCTTTTGATAAAAATTTGAATATGATGCCATTTCTGCAACATTGCGAGATCCCTAAATATGACAAATACGATGGAAAATTTGATCCTCAAGATCACGTTAGGGAGTTTTGTACTATGAGCATGGAATTTGCTCACAAGGAAACTTACCTTATGCGTCTTTTTCCTAGGAGTTTAAATGGACAATCAATGGAGTGGTTTTCAAGATTACCATCTTGAATCAAATCCTTTGAAGAACTTGTGAATAGGTTTATTTCACAATATTCCTACAATATAAAGAATGAAATAACAATGCTAGATCTTTGCAATGTTAAACAAAAGAATGGAGAATCCTTTATGATCTTTTTACAACGATGGAAATGCATGTTTAATAGGTATCTCTAAGATGTACCTGATCAAGAAAAAATGGACATATTCATTGATAACCTTATTAGTGAAATGAGTTATCGACTAAGGATGCAATGTCCTCCCTCTTTTGCCAAAATCATCGAAAATGGTCTGAAAATAGAGAATGCAATGGTAAAGAAAGGAGAACTAAAACTTTACAATAATTCATACAATAGCAACAACAACAACAATAATGACAAACCCAAGTTCTGGTCAAAGAATAGGAAATGATGATAATGATATTGCAAAACAACAACAACAACCAATTTTCAATCTATCAAGTCAAATCCCAAGCAACAACAATCTGGAAAACAATAAAGCCAAATCCTTTTTCTCTAATCCTCGGAGAAAATTCACAAATATTGGAGAATCTTTAGAATCGGCTCTAAAAGCTTTGCTTTCTAACAAATTGGTTGTTTTACCAGAAGCAAGAATTTATGAACCACTAGTTAAGCCAAATTGGTGGAATGACAATCACTTTTGCAATTATCATCGGAATAAAGGAAACCTAACAAATGATTGCCAAAGATTGAAACACATTATCCAAGATCTAATTGATAATGGAACCATCATGGTGGATAGCCATAAGACGCATGAATCACGCTTGGCTTTTAAAACTCCGCTTCCAAACTATGATAAAGGTGAATCATCCCAATTGGAAAATGACAA
The DNA here is from genome assembly GCF_030272615.1 of Cryptomeria japonica. Taxonomy (NCBI): domain Eukaryota; kingdom Viridiplantae; phylum Streptophyta; class Pinopsida; order Cupressales; family Cupressaceae; genus Cryptomeria; species Cryptomeria japonica. Next base: position 334,810,829 of record NC_081415.1, read on the forward strand.
AGGAAAAATCAAAGTAAATTACACTTATACATACGATGATGTAGTAAATGTGATAATTGTTAACGAAAATCCATCTTAAGAACCAATCAACATTATCACAAGAAGCAAAGCAAAGGTAACCTTTCCAGGTATAGCAAAAGACCCAGCGTCTACATCACAACAATACAATTCAGTAGAGCAATTACAATGAATACCTACTCAAATATCAATTCTGGAACTTCTCAAGATTTCACCTATGCATAAAGAAATTTTGGAGAAAGCTTTAGTGGAAACAACGGTTTCAAAAGATTTGGATATAGATCAGTTCCAAAACATGGTAGGACACCTTATTGCCCCTCATTGCTTATCATTTTCTGAAAATGATGACGGATCTTTACAACATCCTCACAATGCTCCTTTGTATGTTGAAGTCTCCATTAATAAAACTCGTGTCAAACATGTACTCATAGATGGAAGAGCTGGCTTAAATATTTGTGCATTAAGTTTGTTAAAAGCTTTGGGATATTCAAAGAATGCAGTGGACCCGAAAAAGAAAATAACCATCAAGGCTTACGATGAAGTAGGACATTCTTCTAAAGGAACTGTTATGCTACCAATAAAGATAGGACCCATGGTAAAGGATACATTGTGTCAAGTTTTAGACTTGAATCTCTCCTACAACATTCTTCTGGGAAGACCCTAGATTCACAAGATACAAGTAGTTCCTTCTACATATCATCAATGTGTGAAATTTCCTCACGAAGGGCAAGAGATCAATATAATTGCAGATTCTAGTCAATATTGCAATAATTTGAAGCCAACACAAGATACAAGAGTTCCACATAATAGAGAATTAGTATATCCTACCAAGGAAATTCAAGCAAAGTTATGGGAAATTTTTGAAGAAAAGCTCAAGTTAAATGATGAAGGAATGGGAAAGTATTCTTTGAATAAATTTCCACTTTCCCCTAAGTCATATGGAAAACCTGCAGATATTCAGTCGCAGACATCAAGCAAATCAAAACATATGTTTAAAGGAACCTTTGTTAGTGCTGGAACCCTTGAAGAGGAAAATGAAGACAAAGACATTCTTGGTTGGTTATACAAAGATGAAGATAAAACTATAGCAACAACAGCAGAAGTCAATATTCCCATAAAACAATATGGCAAAGGATATGAAATCATGCAAAAGATGGGATATGAAGGAAAAGGACCAATTGGTAAGCAACATCAAGGTATTTCAGAACCTATTTGTCCACACTCACAATCCACAGAAGATAAATCTGGTTTGGGATACCTGAAGTCTAATCAAAAGCAACACAATACTCGACAACAAAAATGGAGAAAGAAATCAGTTTCTAAAGGAGACAATTGGCAAGAAAAGCTACACCAAGCGGCCAAAACAATAGCCAATAAGCAAAAGAAGCAAAAAGATCATGAAAAGAAAGAAGAAGAGACTACTAACAAAGGTGAAGAAAAATCTTGTCAACAAGTTCTGAAAATAAAAACAAAGGCAAAATCTGAACAAGATATTCCAGAGGCAGTAAAAATAGAAATGACAGAAATCAAGGAACTTTTTGCACCACATGACATTCCAGTATGGTATAGTGGAGTAATCTTAGATCAGAATTCAGAAACAGATTCCAATGAGTATGAATGGGGACTAGATGCCTTATCTACTACATCAAGTAAAGAACACAATGAAGATCAAGCAGCTATTACAAAAGAAGAATTGGCTATTATAGAACAAAAAATAAAATTAGAAAGAAGACAAGAGAAACTCAGAATTCAGAGAAAAGAGGTATATGCAAAAAGAAAAGCAAATGACAAAAATAGCTACACAATGCAACAAGAAGTGCAAACAAGGATCAGATATGCAAGAACCATAGAAGAAATAAGAGATAGTCAAGTTGGATTAACTATTAGTCCATAAGAAGCTGAGTTTGAAAGGAGACAAAATCTATTAAAAGAATCCTCTTTATCATGTACACAAGTCTATCAACTCCAAAATGCAAATGAAGTCAATCAAGAAGAAAATTGCAGTACCAAAGACGTGTGTGTTGATATAATCCATTCATTTAAGGGATAAACGTCAATTGAAGAACCACTTGAGTGTGAACTACAAAATGCTAATATTAATCTTGTTGAGACTAATTCAGAAATGCTTGAGAAAGACAATCCTCAAAAACATCTAATCTATGACAATACCTATTCTATGATAAATTATGATCATTATGTCATGAACGTTGAAACACCTAATGATGACAGTGATTATGATTTACCCCTTCTTCATCCTGAACTAATTGATTGGGATAATTTAGACAACCTTGAACTAAATGTCTTTTCCAATGATCATGACTTAGTTGTGTACCTTAACGCTATTGAACCCATACCACCTAAGATATCTTCTACTACAAAATCAAGTGATGTTTCTCATAGTCAAGAGAATGCCAAACTTTTTAGTCACAAAAGTGAAATAAAACAAGGAAAGAGACCTATTGTTGAAAACCATTTCATGGCAACATTAGATCAATCAAAAGAGAAAATAAAGGGCGTATCTGATGATGAAAACCTCTTTGAGGCATCAGAAGATGGAAAGTTTGACATATTTCCTGCATATTTTCAAGAAAGATCTGCTATCCTGATAGAACCAATAGAAGCAGTAAACATTGATACATCAAAGGATCCTAAAATACTTCATTTTTGCTGCCTCATTATTAGAAAAAGAGAGAAAAAAATACATGGAATTCTTTAAGCAACGACAAATAAATTTTGCTTGGTCTTATGCAGATATGCCAGGGCTTAACCTAGATCTTATCATGCATCATCTTAATGTGGATTTAAAAGCAAAACATGTTAAGTACAAGCTAAGAAAGATGCACCCACATATTGCTCTCCTTGTAAAAACTGAGCTCAAGAAACTATTGGAAGTGGGTTTCATAAGACTAGTTGCTTATCCAGAATGGGTTTCAAGTATTGTACCAGTATCAAAACTAGATAAGAGCATAAGAATCTACACAGATTTCAGAGATCTGAATAAAACATGTCCAAAAGATGATTTCTCGCTACCAAACATTGATATCATAGTAGACTTGTCAGCAGGGCATGAGATGTTTTCATTAATGGATGGCTTCTCAGGATATAATCAAATAAGAATCGCACCTGAAGATCAAGAGAAGACAGCTTTCACCTGTGCATGGGGAACATATTGCTGGAATGTTATGTCATTTGGGCTTAAGAATGGAGGAGTGACATATCAAAGAGCTATGACGACATTTTTTCATGACATGATGCATACATTCATGGAAGATTATGTTGATGACATACTCGCAAAATCTCACACAAGAAAAGAACATTTGAACATTCTAAGAAAGATTTTTGATAGGCTAGAAAGATATCAATTGAGATTAAATCCAAAGAAATGTGCATTCAGGGTAACCTCTGGAAAGCTCCTTGGGTACATTATATCAGCTCGTGGCATTGAAGTTGATCCTAGAAAAGTTCAAGCTATCATGGAGATGGAATCACCTAAGAAAATAAGTCAATTGTGATCTCTACAAGGAAGGCTGCAATCAATCATAATATTTGTGTCCCAATTGGCCGATATATGTCTTCCCTTTACCCATCTTCTACATAAAAATGTTTCATTCAGATGGGATCTAACATGTGAAGAAGCTTTCTTGCAAATAAAAGAATATCTTATGAGTCCTCCAGTACTGATATCACCAGCCAAAGGGAAACCTTTGTTACTCTATGTCTCAGCAACAAGTGTATCATTAGGCGCTCTCCTAGCTCAGCATGATGATGAAGGAAAAGAAAGAGCACTTTATTATATCAGTAGAACACTTGTTGGATATGAGTTAAATTATTCATCAATTGAAAAGATATGTCTAGCAGTTGTATTTGCAACTCAGAAGCTACGACATTATATGTTGATTCATTCTGTAAAACTAATAGCAAAGATAGATCCTCTCAAATATTTATTGAGCAAGTCAACATTAACAGGGAGACTAGCCAAATGGGTTATGATACTGAGTGAATTCGACATAGAATATGTTGACCGGAAAGCCATCAAGGGACAAGTCATTGCTGATCAATTAGCTGATGCACCTCTACAAAATGACATGCCTTTGCACATCGAATTTCCTGATGCAGATATCTTGATAGTAAGTACAAACTTTTGGGAATTGTACTTTGATGGTTCTTATACTCAATATGGATCAGGTGCAGGAATATTTTTTATCACACCTCAAGTACATACAATTTCGAAATCATATAGACTGAGATTTTCATGCACCAATAATACTACAGAGTATGAAGCATTGGCTATAGGGCTCAAAATGGCCATTGAGTGGAATGTCGAAGAGCTACATGTCTATGGTGATTCACAACTTGTCATTAATCAAATAAATGATGAGTATCAAACAAAGGATGATAAGCTTATGCCGTACAAACAGCTAGTGGAAGAATTTAAAGGACATTTTAAAGAAATCACATTCACCCAGATTCCCAGAAATGAAAATAAAGCAGCAGATGCAATGGCTACAATAGCATCTCTCTTGCAAAATAAAGAGAATCAACAATGTTACGAGTTTCTTATGGAAGATATCTTAACCCCTACCATTCAATCCCAGCATACTATTGAATTTGTCATATATCAGGAACCAATCAATCCTTATACGGTCAAACCTACCAATATTTAAAAGATCATATCCTTCCTTTGGAATTATCTCGTAATCAACGAAGAAACTTTATCTATCAGTCCTTAGGCTATACCATTATTGTTGATATCCTATATAGGCGTGGTCTAGATGGTACATTGTTGAGATGTCTTGAAAAAGATGAATCTGAGAGAGTTCTTAATGACATTCATGCGGGTATTTGTGGTACACACTCAAGTGGTTTAACATTGGCTAAGAAACTTATTCGTATGGGTTACTTTTGGCCTACTATGGAAAGAGACTCATTCACCTCTGCTAAAAAGTGTAAACAATGTCAAATTCATGGAAATCTAATTCATGCACCGGCACAAGAGTTATATCCTATGACAGGATCATGGTCATTTTCACAGTGGGGCCTAGATTTGGTAGGAAAGATCAATCCCTCATCCTCTAACGACCATAAATTCATTCTAGTTGCTACTGAATATTTTACTAAGTGGATTGAAGCAGTGCCTTTAACAACAATGACAGGAAAACAAATATCATCATTTATCTTGAATTACATAATCTGTCGCTATGGAGTTCCTATGACCATTATCACTGATAATGGAAGACCAATCAAAAATCACAATGTAAAAGAGCTATGTGAACAGTTTCATATCCAACATAGGTTCTCTACTCCATATTATCCACAAGGTAATGGTCAAGCTGAGGCATCAAACAAAACTATTTTAAAAATCTTGAAGAAAACAGTCAATGAAACTGGAAAAGACTGACACATTCACCTAAATCCTGGTCTTTGGGCATATTGAACTAGTGTCCGCACTCCAACAGGGGCAAATCCATATTGTTTGGTCTATGGATCAAAAGCTATATTACCTATAGAAGTAGAGATACCTTCTCTACGAGTATCCTTGCATAGTCTTATACCGGAAGAAGAACAAAGAGTCTCTTGACTTCGAGAACTAGAATTGATTCAGGAACGTCGCCAAAATGCAACAGACCATTTGAAAGTATACCAACAAAGAATGGCAAGAAGCTATAACCACATAGTCAAGCCGCACACTTTCCAGATTGGAGACATAGTTCTAAGGGAGAATCCGAGAAATCAGCAAGACCGAGAAAAGAAGGGAAAATTTGAACCAAATTGGTTAGGACCTTTTATCATAGTAGCAACATATGGATCAGGAGCATACAAGTTATCTACCCCTAAAGGTGATTGGTTTAATGAACCTATCAATTCTATCTATCTCAAGAAATTATATGCTTGAGATATAAAGTCTTGGAAAAATCAATAAAAGGCATATAAAGTCCTAAAGAAATCAATAAAAATTAGAAAAGCAGAAAATCCCTAAAAAGTATAAAACAACAAAAATGCAATAAATTTAGATGGTGAAAACCTGGTAAATAGGTACTATATAAAAAGTGAGTTCCTCCATCCATGAGATCACTTTGTGCACCTATCCACTCCATCCTCTTGCATTTATCACTTCCATCTATCTTAGCTTATCCATTCCATCTTTCACATCCATTGCTCTGAACCATTTAGCAAGAAATGTGCAGCTTATCAACAATTATAACCTTTTGACATACTTGTCATAGTCACTATCTTAGATTTTATCAGTATCTATCAATCTGCATTTCTATTCTGTCATGGTTTGGATCTTGATCAATTCATACATCCATAATAAATTTTTGTTTCTACTGGGGGCAAAATTCTAATTCCTTTTGCTAAGGTGATCTTTTGAAAACTTAAAAATCCAAAAACATTCGAAAAACTTACAAAAAAAAACCAAAAACATCTAGGGTTTTGAATTAGATAACAAGCAAAAAAGCAACAAATCAATCAATACATCTCATCAACAACTGAATCGTTAAACTTAGAAAATGAAGAATCAACCTGCAAGCTATAAAGGATTATCAAAGATCATTCATCAAGATGATTATATCAGTTAATGACCATAAGAACATGTGAATGACATACAAGATTCAATGTTTATATCTTGATTTTTACTAATCATGTTCTCTATGTGACTCAAGGATGTCCATGACTGGAGGAGCTATGATGGGGCATGATTATTTTCTTTGATTGATGTCTGTGGTTTATCTCTTACTATGGTATGAACTTGTCTCAGGATATGATCGGCAAAAGATCAAGGAGGACGTTCCAAGTCATGCATGAAAGGAGATACTCCTTGTCTATTTTGCAAGCAATACTCAAGTCAACTTGATTCATTATATCAATTTGCTTGTATTAACTTGCTATATCAAAATCCATGTAAGAAATACTCAGGTCATCTTGAATCTTTATGTCAAGTTGCTTGTATTTTCTTACAACATTTTAAAGCTCAATGATGAAATCAAGCACTGTTACAAGATAGCATATGAAGAATGGCAGTATAAATTTTAGTTAGATCGTTTCATTAGCTCATTATTCATTTGCATTATAAGCATTCATTTTTCAGCTGCATTATAAGCATATCATTTCATTAGCAGATCAACGGTCATAAATAAAGATTGAGTATACTTGGACAAATAAAAACAATTTGCATTTAATCATTGTAGGTGCATTCATTTTTAATCATTATTCATTTCATTTTAGCTGCATTTTATCATTATATTAAGTGCATTAAATTAAGTGCATTTCATTAACCATATAGTGTATCATTATTATTTGCATTATCATTCCATTTATCATTTAGTTGCATGCATAAGAATTTCAAAAGAAACATTTCATATAGATCATTTGTATGTACATCATCATAAACATTAATCAATCATTCATTTGCATTTTCATATAGATCATTTGCATTTGCAATAGTTAAGTAATAATTTTCATTTGCATCCAAAATCATCAAAAATCAAAGCAAAAAACATTTATCATTGCATCATATAAGTCATTATCATCATATCATTATCCATCTACTCATTGCATCCATCTAATCCAAGCATCTAAGCATCCATAAAATCTAATCATATAAGCATATAGAACATCATCAAATAAAGTAACATGCATAATAAAAAGCATCATCATATAGAATCCATGTCTTCATATAGATCATCATAAAACAATAAAAGTCCAAGTATACAATGATATCAAATAAACAATACAAATGCTCCAAATCAAGTCATGGTTGTCCTGTACCACTACCACCTGAATCTATCCGTCTTTGTGGCTGTGGGTGAGAAGATCCTCCAGATGCCTATCTACCATGCTCACCATGCCTCTGAGGAGGTCCCATGACCCCACCACTGCTAGTGTCCATCAACATGGTGGTCTGATAACTATATGCTCTCTGGCTCTCTACAACTGCCTCCTCATATCATCGTCGCCAGTAGGAAGTCTCCTTCCCGGCCCGAAATATTGCTCTAACAGTGTCCACTGAGAGAGTACTTGATCCAACCTGCTGAATATGATCTAGAAGACCCTGAGTATCTTGTTGTCTCCTAACAGTCGTGTCTCTCTCAGTCATAAGAGTCTGTATCTGTACTCGAAGCTGATCAATATGTGCTCTTAGACTGTCAATAGTATCATGCCCTGGCACATCATACTCTGATATAACTACATTTGGCATATCCTGCACTGGTGCAACCTGCTCTGGTAGATCCTACTATGGTGCATGAATCCCAATCCCCTCACCACCAACCTGTCCAACTACTGGAACCTCAGTCCGAGTAACTCTCCGAACCCATCGTCTAATCAAGGGAATATGATCCTCAGGATCCTCATCATCACCACCATGAGCTGCAATAACTCTAGGATCTGGCTGAATTAGTCCAAAATCAATACCTCTCCCGCAACCCCCATCCAATCCAGTCACCCTACCCCCTCTCAATGGTAATCCTCTAGGTGATCTCATCCCTACCCTGCCATTATCCCTCCCAATTCGTCCACCATCTCTCCTACCCATAGGACGAGGTCTATCAATCCTGCCAGCCGGTCCAAATGGTCCTCCACGGACTCTCAATCGACGTCCTCTCCGTCCAGGTCCACCACCACCACCACCTCCATCCCCACCATCATCTCCACCTCTCCCAACCTCATGTGCAGCTCTAAGCTCTCATCTACGTCTCCGTCTCCTGCTAACAGGATCATCTGAATCATCATCGTCATCTCCTGAGCTAGGAGGAGGATCTGTTGGATCCGTAATCCGAGGAAATGGATGAGCTAATAAATACTGAGCATACTCTATAGTAACCCCAGGATCAAGAATGTGTAATCTCATATTGTAAGCCACTCTCGGAGTAGCAACAAACTCTGCATGAGCAATCTAAAATGACAAAGATGGTCCCCAATCTCGCCTATCTCTGTATCACCAAGCATAAATCGTCACACCAATAGGCATAGGCTAAATGATACCAAACTGTCTCAAAATCCGACCAATCAACTGTCGCTCAACAATGAAGGTTGTATGACCAATGAGATATCTACTCTGCATGATAAATGGTAATGTCTGTGCATCATCCATCCATGGCTCATAATCAACATATGGTCTCCAAATAATACTTTCTAAAGAATCAAGAACCTAACGCCAATACTCCATCTTACCCAGCTTGGGCTGAGTAATGATACCTGCATAAAAATAAACATATGGCTGCCTCTCTCCATGAACTCTGTGATGGATAGGCCGAGTAACAACAATGTGCTCCTACAACCAAATCTGTAATAAAGTACATCTTGTCAATAAACTAGCACTCTCATCATACACAACCTGGTGTAGATCATGATATAAATGTGCTAGCATACAAACACCCCAAGCATATCGTGTATGATGTTGCATCATACTCAGTAGAACCTCACCCCATCCAACCAATAAACCTCGAGATCGCCTATCAGGACATATAAATCCACCAATCAAACCAGCAAGAATAACGGGAAGAGTCTCATAGTACATCACCATGTCTACCCATCGGATCTCTCCTCTACTGATGCTCTCATCAGCAAAAATGACTCTGCAAGCCTCGGTCCCAATGCGATCCCGATAATCGTACTGCACTAGCTCCCCAGTCACCGGGATATGCAGAATCCTATAGACATCCTCTAGGGTAACACTAATCTCACCCGTTGGTAGGTGGAAAGTGTTATGCTCACTATGCCATCTCTCAGCTAATGTAGTCAACAAACCTCTGTTATGCGTAATCTCTGACATAAACAATAAATGACGTAAACCACAGGCATCTATGTGTCTAATCTTAGCCTGGGACAACTCTGGAACTAAATGACGTATGGCCGGTAATTTCTCCTGACACTGGAGAACATCAAGTTTCTCCCATTTTTCCAGAGAAACCAATCAATCAAATCAAATTGACTCAATCATCAAATCTACTCAATCAAGCTAATCAAATCTATCAACCAATCAATCAAATTAAACTGACTCAATCATCAATCAATCAATCAAATCAAGCTATTGACCAATCAAATCAATCAATCAAATCAAATTGAAGCAACTTAAGTTATCAAATCATTTTAAACCTATCAACCATAGTTTATTATCAATCACTGAGTTTGATCAAAAACTCTGCTAAGCTCTTGCATCAGAAACTAAATCGGTTTCTTAGAGCTACTTAATCAAGCTAAATAAAGCTACTCAATCATCAAATCTATCAAATCAAGCTAAACAAAGCTACTCAATCATCAAATCTATCAATCAAGCTAAACAAAGCCAATCAATCATCAAATCTATCAATCAAGCTAATCACAGCTACTCAATAATCCAATTTATCACTCAAACTAATCAGAGCTACTTTATTAATCAAGCTACTCAAAGCTACTCGATCGAGCAATCAAAACTATCTATCAACCATGCAATCACTCAATCAAGACTCTCTTTCATCCACAATATGTATTACACATGTTAAATCTAATCATCAAAAGTGATTTTAAACCTTCGCACTTATCAAAAATACCAACTTTGAACAAAAGCGCTATTTTTTTTAGCATATGCGCTATTATAAGCAAAAGCGCTATCTTTTCAAGCATATGCGCTAAACAACAATGCATATGCATTGTTGTATGCAAAAGCGCTACCATTTCATGCATTTGTGCTAACAAATCAAACAAACGTGCTAAAACACACAAAAGCACTAACAATCTATGCATTTGCGCTAACATACAAAGCAAAAGTGCTAAATCAAGCATTTGCGCTAACCAAAATTTCATATGCGCTAAACTGAATTGCAAATGCGCTAATCGAAAAAAAAAAAAAAATCAAAATTTTCAAAAATTCAAAAAAGAGCGCCTAAAACTTGAAATTCTGAACGAAAACTTGAAAACAAAGCTCAGGATAAGATACATATCTTATACCCATACTCGGCTGGCCGCTGATATCGCCGAACTCGCTCGAATCGATGACACTCCACTGGAATCACCATTTTGGCCACCAAAGCAAGAATATTCTCTCCAAAAGCTGACAAGGATAACAATGAAGTTAAAATTAGCCTTGGTTAATTTTATATTTACTATTTCAAGAGTAATTAATTTCAACAATGGGGCAATTTAATTTTTTTTTTACAAATGAACTTAATTGACTAAATTTCTTATCACATTATCACAATATTAATCATTCACACTAAAATTTTCGACAATTTCATGATCAATCTCCTAAGGGGGCACACAATCTGGATTTTCAATTTCTATCAGGCATTACCGAGACTTGATTTAATCTTTGAAACAATGTTGTCTCGACATCATTTCAAAGAGGGGCAAAATGTATACACCTAAAAATTGACTATGAGCAATTAAATAAATATTTAATATTTATTTAATATTTATTCTTCTATTAAATAGTTAATTCGAAAAGATTAATTAATTTAATTCATTTTCATATCTTTCTATTAATTAATATTTTATTAATTAATTCATTATCTTATTCCTCTAATTAATTAAATATCTAATATTTAATTATTCCTCTAACCAAGTTAATTAAATATCAAATATTTAATTATCTTCTCTAATCAATTAAATATTCAATATTTAATGGTTATTTTCCTATCCTATAGTCTCAAATATTAAATGATTTCCTAAATTATTTAATCCCTTTATCCAACTCACCCTCCATCTCCACTTCATCTTCCCTTTGCCAACTCATCAAACATGTGGCTAAGGAAATTAATATTTCTTAATATTAATTCATGATTTATCCTCAACTACCAAACTTAATGAATATTGTGTACGTACACACATTTCATAACCATTTCCTATATTCTCTCCAACACCCCCTACATCTTAGGAAGGACTTGAGTCCACTTGTCCTCTCATGCCTAAATTTCCTCCAACCATCCCTAGATTCCCTCAGTCAGCAACCCAGTTAAGGTGAGATGAGTGACACTTGTCTTCTCCTTCCCCCTTTCTCTCAACCTTCACCTTTGCTCATAGCCATTCAAAATTGTAGATTTGATCAAGACCGTTGATCTGAGCCACATCATCTTATCCTCTCAACGTCTATAAAATCAAGAGCTTTAGTTGAGAGGGAGTTAGTATTCAAAAAATAGTTTTCAAGCCAATCTTATGCATCTGTGAGTTTTTGAAGCAATTAGCAATTAGCAAATAGCAAATATCATTTTAGCAATATTATCATATAGTATCATTTAGCATAATCATGTAGCTTTGCATATCATACTATCAGTTAACTACAAGTTATCAGTCCATTCTTCATATGCCATCTTGGAAGCCAATAGTGCATTGTCTGAGAGCACACCATCTGCAACCAGGAATAGTGGAGTTAGGACAGAATGAGACATAAGCCATGAAGGTAAAATAATGATTTATTTTGGTATATATTTCATGTAGTTTCATTGGTGGATTTTGGATTTCCTGTATGCATTTCTATTGTATTTTGTGAAACTAATTTATTATAGGTAACATTTTGAGGATGAAATTCAAGCTCACACAATAATAAATCTCCAAGGTCTTTGATTGAATTTATAGAGAATCCAAAGAGAGACCAACGGTCAAGATTGATTAATGATGAGTGGTTGAGATTCCTCAAGAGAAAGCACAATCCAAGTGAATTGAAATGATTAGGTGCTTTGATTCAGTTTCAAAGGAGATAAGATTGAGTTGATCTTGAGATAAATTCAATAAAGCTTCATTTAATGCATTTGGATTATAAGTCTGAGTTTGTAATGGAGATAAAATCAATTAGCAGCGTGGTCAATTGCAGGGTGGGGTGGTTTCTTGGGCGTTGTGTCTAGTGCTAGTGGCTGCGGGGTGGCTCGTGGGAGGTGTGCTAGTGTTGGGTGTGGCTAGGGTTGGCTTTGTAGCAACATTGGGGGAGCCTGTGGGCGCGAGGCGGGGTGGGGGGGGGTCTTTTAACCCTTTCATTTTTGTGGTTGCGTTTGCAAAGGGAGAGTGTTCGGTGTTTGTTGCGGTGGAGGATGGGTGCTTGTCATGGTGGGAAAACTCCTTGCCCTCTTTTGTTAGGGGTGTGGTTTTGCAATTGGGTGCGATGTCTTTTGCTGGTGGAGATGCCTCGGGGGTTTCACCTGGTATGGATTTTAGAGCAATGTTGGGCTTGAAATCCCCATCCAAAGGTAATAAGACCTTTTTTAATAATCTTTTTGAGTCAGATCCGGGTATCGCTGGTGCAAGTATGTCTAATGGTTCTCGGATTTTGAAGATTAATGGGTGTCTTGAGAGATGCAAAGAGAGGCTGAAATTGGTGATTCTGCCTGAGATGATTGCTAATGATGTTTAATATTTTTTAAAGCACTTGCTTTACTACAAATTTTTGGGGATGAGGGTTTCTCTGCAGTTTTTGGAGAATTGGGCTCAAAGGACTTGGGCACCGAAAGGGGAAATGGATATTATGTTGTTGGCAAACAATTATTTCATGGTTACATTCAATTGCATGGATGATCGCAATTGAGTCTTTGATGGAGGCCCTTATTTTTATAACCAGGTGGAGTTGTTCATCAAACCTTGGCATGCGGGATTTAACCCTCTAGAGGAGCTCTCGAATCGGGTCCCAATGTGGGTTCGATTACCTCGTTTTGTGCTAGAATGTTGTTAGGAGGATGTGTTGTGAATTCTAGCTTCACTGCTTGGGAAGCCTGTTGGATCTTCAACGCAAACGTTGGGGAGAAAGGTAATGACTTTTGCTCGCATTTGTGTTGAAATTGATAGATATGTGTATGGGCTCTTACTCTTGGGTCCAACAGCTTGATTATGAGACTTTACCTTTCTGGTGTCGTTTATGTCATGAGTATGGTCATTTGCAACGCAAGTGCCCTAGGTCTAAATCGGCTGAGCATCAGCCTTAACAACCATCCTATAACCTTGATGGGGCTGATAAAGGAAAAGCTTCCATGTCTGGTGTGGCTATGGGTGTCGATGGTTTTGTCCCAGTTAAGACAAAGAATAGGAACTGATGTCAAAAGAGGTCTTTGCAAGAGAGTCAGGAGGAGGATACCTTTAATAGATTTGAGGCCTTGGATAACCTTAGCTAGCAGGAGGTGAATCTCGGGATGATTCCTTTGGATCATAGTGCAGTAGGGTTGATGCTTGATAGTGTGATGGATCCTACCCAGGGTCTGCAGGAGGTTGGAAGTCAACATATGAAGATAGATCAACAGGTATTTGCTCAAAAGGGACCCATCTCTAGTGTTGAAGTGAAGATGGCTGGTGGAGATGTTTCTCTTGCAACATAGAAATTGGACTCTGTTGGGGTTAAAAGCAATAGGATCTCTTTACATCTGGGTCTTCTTCAGAAAGACATTAAGAAAGGAGCATCAAAGAAGATTTTGAAGGTTGGCAGAAAGAAGGACTTGGATAATATCAAATTGATGGGGGAGAACTTGGTTGAGTCAGGGTCAGTAAAGACTCTGGATTCTCATTTTTCTAATCCCCCAAAATGATTGTGCTTTCATGGAATGTGAGGGGCTTGAATAGTGGCCCTAGACAAAAAGTTGTTCAGGAATTGATAAGGAGTCATTCTTGTGATGTTCTTTTCTTGTAGGAAACTAAATTATCTGTGGAAAGTATGTTGGGTCTGGTGCCTAAGCTATGGGGGAGAGGCAAATGTCAGTGTATTGGGGCATTTGGCTCCTATGGAGGCATGGCTTGTCTTTGGAACCCCTTGAGGATTCATCCTATATGGTGGGTTTCTTCCAGATCATCTTTATCTAGGGTTACCTCTAGTCTTGTGACTGGAGAATATATCTTACTTACTAACATTTATGCCCCCACTGATCTTGAGGGTAAGCAGAATTTGTGGTCTCATATTACTTTTATGCGTGGGTTTTTTCCTTTTCATCCGTGGATAATGGTGGGTGATTTCAATGCCATCTTAGAGTTGAGTGAGAAGAAGGGTGGTGTTATGCAGTTGGAACAATAGGAGACTAGGGGATTATTGGATTGCGGAGAGGCTGGATCGCTTTCTGGTTTCTAGTTTTTGGGTTGGTGGGGATGGTCCACATGCTCTGAGATTTTAGATTGGAAAGGCTTAGACCACTGGCCCATCAAATTGGTGTCCTCTTCTACTCATGTTTCTCGCATTCCTTCATTCAAATTCCAGCTTATGTGGTTGCGAGATTTTTTGCAGGTTCATGTTGCGGAGTGGTGGAAGAAAGGGAGGTCAGCCTTTGGCACTGCCATGTACACTTTTGCCAAGCAACTGCAATTTGTTAAGTTTCAGCTTAATCGGTGGAATCGTCAGTGTTTTGGTAATATTTTTCATGCTAAGACAGTTGCTCAATTAGAGTTGAATGGTATTACTAGAGAGATAAGAGAGCATGGATTGTCATAAGCCTTGCTTAGGGAGGAAGTCGGGGTAGTAAAGGATTTAGAGGAGTGGGAGCTTAGGGAGGAAATCTACTGGAAATAGAGAGCTAGTATTGATTGGCTTCAAGAGGAGGATAAGAATATTGCGTTCTTTTTCCATTCAGTGAAAGCAAGAAGACATGGCAATTCCATCCCTGTTCTGGTTAATGATAAAGGTGAGCAGTGTTTATCCTTGCAGGAGATTTCTAGGGAGTCTATGCAGTATTTCCAATCCCTTTTTAGTGAGGATTCTGAGGGGGAATCGGAAGAGGAAATCAGGTTCTTTCTTGTATTCCTTCTCTAGTTACTAGGGGGATGAATGAGCATCTTATGGGACCTATTTTGTTGGACGAACTTGAGAGGATTGTTTTTCACATGAAGAAGGGGAAGGCTTCTAGACTGGATGGGTTTCTGATTGAGTTCTATCAAGAATTCTGGGATATTATCAACTTGGACTTATTGGAGGTGGTCCAAGAGTCCCAGAGGAGTAAGCAAATGCTTCGGGCTTTGAATGTGACTTTCATTGTGATCATCCCCAAGTGTGATGGGGCTGACCAATTAGGCCAGTTCCGTCCTATTTCTCTTTTTAATGTGATTTATCAGATTATTTCTAAGCTGATAGCGGAAAGGTTGAAGAATTGGTTTGGGAGGGTCATTTATGAAGAGCAGAGTGGGTTTGTGGAGGGCCGTCAAATCTTGGATGGAGTGGTCATCGCTACTGAGATCATTCATTCTATGGCAGCCTCCAAGGAAAAAGCTATGTTTATCAAGCTGGACATGGCAAAGGCTTATGATAGAGTCTGATGGTCCTTTCTCTAGAAGATTCTTAGGGCCTTTATTTTTGCTGATGAATGGATCTAATGGGTTATGAGTTGTGTTTCATCTACCTCATTCTCTGTGCTAATTAATGGAGATTGTACTGAGTTGTTTGGTGTGTCTAGGGGGACCCTCTTTCCCCGTACTTATTCATTCTTCTCGCTAAGGGTCTGGGGAGATTGATTAAGTATAATGTGGGACTAGGTATTATTCATGGTTGGAGTTGGAGTAATGACATACCTCCTCAGTCCCATTTGCAGTTTGTGGATGATATGGCCCTGATGGGATTGGCTAGGATTAGAGAAGCTATAAATCTCCGTAAAATCTTGGATGTCTATCTTGTTGCTTCTGGCCAGTTGATCAATAAGGATAAATCTTCTATTATCTTCTTCAACACACTTGGAACTATTCAGTTGAGGATTGCTCATATCTTGAGATTTCAGGTCGCTTCTCTTCCCTTGACTTACCTGGGTATTCCTATCTCAGCTGGTAATCCTCCCAGGGATTCTTGGCAGGGTATTCTAGACAAATTTTGTATGAAGATTGAACATTAGACTCATAAATGGTTATCCTTTGTTGGGCAGGTTCAACTGATCCAGTCAGTGGTCCATGCTCTTCCAATTTATAGGTGTATGCTCCAAGTGGCCCCAAAGTGGTTTGTGAAGGAATTGGATTCTTTGGAAAGGCAATTCTTATGGGCAGGCAACCTGTCCTCCTATAAATGGAGTCTTGTCAAATGGGACTTCGTGTGTAGCCCAAAGCAGTTGGGTGGGCTTGGCTTAAGGCAGTCTTCTTTATTTGGGGAGGCTTTGGCGGCTAAATTGTACTGGAGGTGGTGTGTTGAATAGGATCGAGGTTGGGATAGGATTTTGTCTTTCAAGTATATGCAAAGGATCTTGAAGGAGGAAATCCCAAGATATCAACTTGCGGGAAAAAGGCTCTATGATTTGGAGTACTCTCAAGAAAGGGGCTACACTGATAAAAGGTCTTTTTTGGATCTGTAAGAGGGGGGAAGAGGTTCTTTTTTGGTTTGATTCTTGGGATGGCTATCCCCCCATTATTGATCAGTTTCCTAATTTAGTGAATCTTTGCCAGAGGTTCCTAGAGGCAGGGTGGTCTAGAGTGAGAGACTTTAAGTCTGTTTATAGGTGTGGGCAACTGGAGACGGTGCGGTGGAAGGTTCCTAATGAATGGCCAGTTGTTGATATGGAGGAAGACTGCATTGAGCTTCATGGAATTTTGGCTAGTAGATACTATAGTTCCCTTAAGGATAGGGATAGACTTGCTTGGTCCCTGAATCCTAAGGGTGTTTTTACTGTTGCTAGTGGGTACAAGGAGTTGTTATTCCATCGCTTGGAGGGGAGGGAGGTGCACTGGTGGAAATATGTTTGGAACAATTTCTCTTGGGTGAAGTGTAACTGTTTTTCTTGGACTTGGCTTTGAATAGATGTCTAACACACGACAATATTGGCAAACGTGAGTTCCACAAGCCTTCCATCTGTGTTTTGTGTGGTAATGGAGAGGAGGATTCCTCTCACCTGTTCTTTAGATGGCCTTTCTCATTGCTACTCTAGCATTACTGGTGGGGGGTGTGGAAGCACCCCCAGTGTTCATGCAGATTCTTTGGTGGAGTTTTGGAGCAGTTTGGGTAGGCCTCCTATTTTGTCCTCTTTTCTCCAGACTATCTAGTACATTGGGCCCATTATCATACTTTGGCAAATCTGGCTAGAGAGGAATATGAGGATCTTTAGGGAAGTCATATTGTTAGTTCAATAAGTGTGGAATAGAATCATTGGCATGATCTAGGAGATGGTGGAAGCTAAA
Source organism: Cryptomeria japonica (assembly GCF_030272615.1). Classification (NCBI taxonomy): domain Eukaryota; kingdom Viridiplantae; phylum Streptophyta; class Pinopsida; order Cupressales; family Cupressaceae; genus Cryptomeria; species Cryptomeria japonica. Next base: position 334,828,868 of record NC_081415.1, read on the forward strand.
TGTGAGGTGAATTTTCCTCTCGATAAAGGAGAGGCTGATATTGTGAGTAGGTTGGGTTTGCAGGAGATGTCTCCTATCTCAACTTGTGTTAGGAGAGGTAGACATGCTAAGCAGAAGTTTCAAAGGGTGGGAAGATGGTTGCCCCCTCAGGATGATTTAATTAAGATTAACATCGATGGCTCCTCTCGAGGTAATCCAGGTCCTGCTGGGATTGGGGGTGTTGGTAGGGATTGTATGGGGGATGTGGTTTTCTTCTTTTTAGTACATAAAGGGCATAAGTGTAATAATTTTATGGAGGGACTAGCAATATTCTACATATGAGTTGGGGTGGCGTAAGCTTATATGTGAATCAGATTCGCAGATTATTGTTAATCTGTTGATTGAGCAGAAGGTGAGTGGGATTAATTGGCAGCTGGCAGGGATTGTGCACCAGATTTTGCAAATTAGTGCTATGATGGAGAGGGTGTCTTTCATCCACATTCCTCGTGAATGGAATAGAGTTGTAGATTGTTTGGCTAAGTGGGCTTTGGAACATGGTGATGTTTGGAAAGTTGAGGGTTGGGAGAATCTTTCCCCCGATTACTGTCGGGACTTGCATAAGATCTTTGCTAAGGATATGGGTAGTTATGAAGCTGGATGATTTTTGGTTGGGTTTGTTGTCCTCTTCTGGCTCTGGCTTTCTTGTGTAATGCTGGTTTTTGATTATTAATAAAGTTTTTACCCCTTTATTAAAAAAAAGATTGCTTTGAGTTTAAATTTAGAGAAAATGATTTATTCATTTAAATTGCTTTTTTGAGATTTCTCAAGTTATCTCAAATTAGAAAAAGAAATATCTCAAGTTGGTTTCTTTTCTCAATTTAAATCCCTTTTTTTTCAAATTAATTCTTTTTTTCCAAATTAATTCCTTTTTGCAAATTAATTCCTTTTTGATGATTTAATGACAAATTTATTTATTAATTAAATATGCTAGGATATTTAATTAAATAAATAGGATAATTGATTAAAATGATTTACTTGGAATGGTTAATTTATTAAATAAACATTTAATTAATTTAAAATGATTTATTTGCCATGTGACATTGATGATTTAGGAATTAATTAATTAGATACTCAAGATTAATTTAATTGCATTTGGTTAGGACCTTGGTGATGTAGTCGAGATTAGGGGCTCATGGTTTAGATGACCATTTTTAGGGTATTACAGTCATAATTAACAACGTTTTACACTCTGTTAAAGGAGGTATCCCACTCTCAAGAGGTTACACTGTTCAGATTTTAACATATCGTATAGGCATTGAGGGAGGCATAACATCGTTGAGACAACATGTAACACTCGCCACATATGATTTTCATCACATACGCATTTATTCATAGTGGCTTGGATTACTTGGCTTTAGATGTTGCCACTTAGGTCGTTCCCATCTCACCGACCTTATGGGCTTCTCGGGAGGGAAGGCCTGCTAAAGGTATTATCCTAATGCAAAATTGACAAAAAGCAGAAAAGAGATGGTTCTCGCTTTTTTATCACCCATTGAAGGTGAGAGCATATATCTATCACATCACAAAAACACACAACAATGTTCTTTTTAACCTCAATTGGAAAATTTTCTAGTCTAAATAGAGATGTTGCTCCATGAAAACATGATATTCATTTTATCCTTCATAGCAATTGTGAAGCAAACAGGTAGATTGTTTGTGGTTTATTTTAAATGTAGAAAAATGAAAGATTTTCTAAGCTACCCCTGCAAGAAAACTAGAAAAGGTTAGTTGATACATGGTGGGCTATCCAGCCTAATTTTTTCTTTTCTTGGTTACAAATTTCAAAAATATTGAAAATATATTTTTTCGTATTTTCTACATGTTAGTAAACTACATTTTTAGAGGTCTTTGGAGCATTTTTAGCCCTCAAAACTTTGAATGGTCCTTTAAGGACATTGTCGCAGGCAAGTCCAAAAAGGACTGAAAATAGAGTTCTTGGAGATATTTCCAACGGTGTAAGCGGTTTGCAATTTTGAGTTTGGAGTGAAAAATTATGACTCTTCAAAGTTGGTTACAGATTTGACCTCTTTATTTTCAGAAACAGAGGCAGTTATTGACAGATGACACAGAGCAACTGAAATAGAAGCATTATACCATATTCCTACAAATGTGAATTACTATCTAATCAATTGCGAACCACTAACTGATCAATTGCGAATTTATGTCAGCACAATTGCAAATTTCAGACAGAGCAATTGCGAATTTTTGACAGAGCAATTATGCATCAGTTAAGCTAAAATTTAAAAAAAAAATTATACAAAAGAGAGAAGTTTTCACTTTCTTTGATATGCTTTTTCCTCCTCCTAACACCTGAAATCTTGAAAATTACCCTTCCTGCCATTGGATTAGAGACATTTTATGCAAAAATATGAAATTTTCCAGAATCAAGAAAAATTGATGGGTTAATCTCACAAATGGAAATAAATCCAAAACGACACAAGAAATGTGAAATCTGGGTTAAGCCTACAATTGCACATCAGTATGTGATCAATTGCGAATCAGAATAAGGTCAATTGCGCATCAGATTTCCTGTATGGCCCTACAGATCAGAAAAGACAAAACAATGAAGTCAAAATTCATGTTTAATTGATTAGTCAAAAAAGGTGATTTGGAGTGAAAAGGGGAGATTCATGAGTTAACTGATTTGATGAACCCGTTATGATTTTCAACATGTGTTGTAGGATTTTGAGATTGAATTTCATTTTCATTTTCAATTTGGATTTGAATTTGGACTTTCGAATGTTGGAATGCACATGAAATTAACTGAAATTCAGATTTGGGGAATTGGAGAAATGAATTAATTAATTGAAATTTTATATGAAATTATTTAAACATTAGAAATGAGAATAATTAAATAATAAAGATTATTTAATTAAGGAAATAATCGTAATTAATTAAATAATTAATATTTGAGAAAGGGTTTAATGATGAATTAATTAAATAATAGAAACATACTGATTAGTAGTGTTGAAGGGTGATGATTGAGTTAATACAGAAGAATAATTAGCTTAATTAAATAATTACTTAATTAATTAGGATGAATAATTGGTGTATGATTAATGAGACATTTTTAAGTGTCTACATTTGCCCCTCTTTGACACAATGTCGAGATGATGTTGTTTCAAAGAAAACAAAAAAAATTATGCCCTAGTATGCCCCGATAATGGAGGTAGGATGCCCCCTCAAGAGATTGTTTGTGCATTGAAGGCATGAATAATCTCCCGAAAGCAGAAGAATGTTAGATGAAAGATGAAGAATGATTAACTTGATGATGCAAATGAGTTTGATTGGATAGAAGAAATGGTTGGAGTGATTTGTAGATTGATTGAATGATAAGATTGATAGGATTGATTTGATAAATATCAAGTCTGGTTTCATGAAGGACACATCCTATATAAGACAAAGATGATCAAAACGTCTAGTTTTAGGAAGGATACATCCTGTATAAGATGAAGATAGATGATCACGTCTAGTTTTAGGAAGGACTAATCCTATATAAGACAAATGATAGATCAAAATTGGATGAATAATAAAATATGATGAAGGTGAAGATAGAATAGTTGATGTGAGGAAATGATTTGAGATGGAATTATAAACATGTGAGTAGAAATTGAAACGAACTCATTGAGAGTAGAATATGTTAGATGAGAAAATGATTTTTAAGATAGAATCAACATGATGAGATGAGAAAATGAAATGATATGATTGATGATGATACACGAGTAAATCTTGATGGAATGAACTGATATGATTGTTGATGATAGTGAATGATGGTGATGAATACTCTTATTTGCCTTTATTCGTAGTGCAACACATTATCATCATTGAGCCTTATTATGTAACAATGAAGCCTAGTACACCAAGGTATAAGGAACCATGATGTATAGATCTCATTGCAAGAAACAAACATGTAGCAGACAAGGAATGAACCCTCCATTCTGGGAATTTCACTAGGGGTCGAGGTATGTGTGGCATTCACAGGCTGAATGCTCCTATCACATACACCCACTAGAGCAATTTTCCCAGAACTTCATTGGTTCACACCATAAAACAACAAACAAAGTAAAGTATCATGCCCATCATGGTTCCTCTAGTCACTTTTTGGACATCCTTAAGTAGCATAGAAACATGATCTTCGCCAATTGATAAAAGATAAAAACCAAATTAGACAAAATTCAGTAGCTAAATTGACTGTGCCTTTGCTTTGATTTGTTTGATGTGATGGTTGATAATGTCTGGTTTCAGAAGTTTTGGACCCCGTTTAAGACTAATTTGTTTGGTTTTGAGTGTATTCGATTTTGTCTAAGACATGATAATGATCACGTTGATGTGGATATCAATGATTGATAAGACTTGATCAAGTTGGTTGCAGATGTTTGATAAGATAGTTATATCCTTTGTTGAACTCCGTGTGAAGTGTTTGTTGGATATCTACTAGGGTATTTGTTTCTCACGAGACATTTTATTGCAAGTTTTGATTGATTTTTTGATTTTAAGTTTGTTTTTGAATTTTCCAATGTTTAGGGTTTTTCTGGATCATTTTGAATGTTTTTGGTTGATTTTGTTGTTTTCTGATTTTTAAGTTTTGTCAAGATGAAACATGAACTACCATCAATTGATAAAGATAAGGCTAAATAGGACAAAATCCAACAAGCATACTAATCTATGTCATTGTTTTGATTGCTCGATGATCAATAAGAATGTTTGGTTTCAAAGAATGAGTGCCCTGTATAAGACCGATCTGTCTAGTTTCAAGTGTACCCTTCCTTGTATAAGACATGTTGATAGATTTTGATCATTAGATTGATTGACAAAACATGTGATCAGTTTGATTGTAGACTTTGAGAGTTTACCTATTGTTGATCTGATTTGATGGATGACCCATGCTTTCTTGCTTTGTTTTTCAAATTTTTTTTTTTTTTTTTTTTAATTTTTTTTTTCGATTTTTATGGCTTTTTTCAAGGCATTTTGTGATTTTTGATTTTTTCAAGACATTTTTTGATGTTTTGGATTTTTTTTTTACTATCTCGAATTGAAAAGCACACGAGGGGTATCTTCGATATACACGTATCACAACACCCAAGTCAACAAATAAAAGGTTTTGGGTCTCTAAGCATAAGGGGTTGTAGTCAAGGCATCTGTTCGAGTGGCCATAATCAACAACGTTTTTCACTTTGTTAAAGGAGGGCTCCCAACCTGCAGAGGTTACGCTCTACAGGTTTTTACATGCCACAGAGACACCAAGGGAGACATGATGTCGTTATGATAACATGTAACTGTTAGGATAACCGGTGGACAACTGAGAGGGGGGGGGTGAATCAGTTGTCAATAGATTATATTAATCAAACCATTTTATTACCTTTAACCGAAGCACATAAACATTGAATACTGGAATAGCAAAAATAGATACCGGTAAGCAATAACACTTAAGAATGAAACAAAGAATTAACACAATGCAACCATACCACATAACACCATGATTTGTATGTGGAAAACCTGGTAAAGGGAAAAACCACAGTGGGAAGCCTACCCATAGTCAGATGATACTTCTGCAGAAAGTATGTGATACAATAATGGGCCTGGACATGCAGGAAGGCACACTTCCTAGAGCGTATTGCTCATTACAAAGGAGTCTCACTGATTACAGAGAGGTTATAAACACCTCAAGATAATTGAACAACAATCTAGAAGAATGAACTGCCAAAGAGAGCATCTACCATGCCTGATTATAGTCCTGGTTAAGCTCAATACCAGAGGCCTTTGACCTCTTACTTAAACCCAATTCGATCACCTATGATTGACCAAATCTCCTTCGCATATGATATTTCATTCCACGACCATGACACACGATCTATAATGAGATCTTACATCAATTTATACAAACCCTAAAGCCTAAACCAATTAGGTCGGCCACCTAAAAGATATTACAATAAGATCATTACATACATCCATATTACAATGATATGCCATGTCGACTTAAGACCAAAACAACATTAACCAATCCATAAAACATCCCGGTAATGTGTAGAGAACACGTTAATATGATACCGGTCCATAACCTAGATAGGCACCAAACCTAATCTGGGTCCACCACGCCAAAGCAATATCTCCAATCAGTTGAGGCACAATCAAGGATCACCTTCTGCATCCTGAATTCCATCTAGAAGCCGCATCAACACCACTTATGCATCCTGTCAAAGATTCTTAGTAAAAGCTTTGTTGGTTAAGCCTTAAACCCTTACCGGTAACACAAGATCTTCTATTGGTAACGAAAACCTGTCTGTTGGTAACCAACCATAACAACTAGTGTTGACATCAATGACAAAACATCAATGTAACACATAATCAATTCCTCCATATTGCCAACAATCTCCCCCTTTGGCATCGATGGCAACACTAGATGTGAAAAAGAAAACATCTAAGTGCCAAGAAATGCCAAACATTTCTCATAGAAATAACAATGAAAAAATGAAAAATCCCAGCAACTCCCCCAGAGGAGTGCAATCCAATCTGAAACTGATCTGAATTTTTCACATATAACTCTCCCCCTTTGACATCAATGCCAAGGATATGACATAGATATCAAAATTTTGTGAATCTCAAAGCTGACTACTCCCCTTGAGTAGTAGCACCACTGCATCAACCCGGAGCAAAGGATAAAGCTGATGGTGCATACCGGATTGATGGTCTATTCAATCAATTAAGTTTCTGTCGAAGGGGTAGATACCCCTAACTTGTCTCTCAAATACTCAAATGATTCCTTAGACAACGGTTTAGTGAATATATCTGCAATATGTTCTTTAGTGTTCACATAAACCAATTTGACTTCCTTTTCTTCCACCTTATCCTTCAAAAAGATATATTTTATTGATATGTGCTTAGTCTTAGAGTGAAATATCAGATTCTTAGACATGTCAATAGCTGCAGAGTTATCACAATAGATAACTACCAGTTCACTACAAGTTACCTTGATATCCTTCAACATTTGCTTCATCCAAAAGACTTGAGTACAATTAGTTGCTACTGCAACATATTCAGCTTTTGCAGTAGATAAAGAAATGCATGACTATTTTTTGCTGATCCATGAAGCCAATTTCTTTCCAAGAAAGAAATCTCCATCAGAAGTTCACTTCCGGTCATCAGTATCTCCTGCCCAATCTGAATCTGTATATGCACATAAAGTGAAGTTATCATCTCTAGAATACCACAAGCCATATTATGTTGTTCCTTGCAATACCGGAATATCCTCTTTACTGCACATTCATGATTTCTTTAGGATTACTTTGATATCTTGAAACAATACTTACTGCATTCATAATATCTGGTCTAATCTAGGTTAGATATAACAAGCTACCAATCATAGACTTATACCTTGTCAGATTTACTGGTGTAGATGCGTCTTTGATAGATAATTTCTCACTTGTCACCGTAGGAGTACTTACCGATTTGGAATTATCCATACCAAACTTCTTCAACAGTTCCCTTAGATACTTAGTTTGACAGATAAAGATGCCTTTGTCAGTTTGAGTAATTTGCAAACTTAAGAAAAATCTCATCTCACCAATCATTGACATTTCAAATTCATTCTTCATATTATTAGACAATTTCATGCACAATTTATCTTCACCTCCAAAAATGATATCATCAACAAATACTTCAATAATCAGAATATCATCATTAGTGATCTTATAATATAAATTACTGTTAGCACTTCCTTTTGTAAAACCAGGCTTCAAAAGATATTTATCCAACCTTGCATACCAGGCTCTAGGAGCTTGTTTCAATCCATATAAAGCTTTCCTTAACCTCCAAACCATATCTTTATCATCCGTTAGTGAAAATCCATCAGCCTGCTCAATGTATACCTCTTCCTCAAGTTCACCATTCAAAAATGCACATTTAACATCCATTTGATAGACCTTATAGTTCTTATATGCTGCATAGGCAAGAAATAGTCTAACAGCTTCAATTCTAGCTACAGGAGCAAATGTCTCACCATAATCAATTCCTTCCATTTGAGAATATCCTTTACAAACCAATCTAGCCTTGCTTCTTACAACTTGACCATCCTCATTTAGTTTATTTCTAAAAACCCATTTAGTTCCAATAACATTCTTATTTTTAGGCCGGGGAACTAAAGTCCAAGTCTCATTATTCTCTATCTGATCTAATTTATCTTCCATAGCCTTTAACCAATGTTTATCTTTACAAGCTTCAATAACAGATGTCGGTTCAATTTGAGAAATAAGACATACCACTTCATTTGCCAGTCTTCTTTTTGTCATAACTCCCATGTTCCTATCTCCAATGATTTGATATTCATAATGATTTAATCTTACATACCTTGGTGTCTTTTGAACTCCAGGTTCACTGTTCTAATCATCAGTCACAGTTGAATTTTCTGATTGTACTGGTGTAACCGTCTTAGTGTCTTGTATCGGTTGAGGCATTGTTGATTCAGTTATGATCATTTCCATTGTCGGTTCCCTGTCATATGATATAGATTAATTTCTGTATTGCTCATCCACTTTCACATTTGCACTCTTCACAATTTTTTGCAATATTTTGTTATAACATCTATATGCTTTGCTTTGAATTGAATATCTAAGAAATATGCCTTCTTCACATCTAGGATCAAACTTCCCAATTTAATCATCCCTTTTGATATAGCATTTACTTCCAAATTTTTTGAAATATTTAACAGTAGGTGTATGTCCAAACCATAATTCATAAGGGGTCTTACCGGTTTCACCTTTGATGTGAACTCTGTTGAATGTGTAGACTATTGTACTCACTGCTTCTCTCCAATAGATGTGAAGCAATTTGGCTTCCATCATCATGGTTCTTGTTGCATCCAAAATGGTTCTATTCTTCCTTTCCACTACTCCATATTGTTGAGGAGTCCGGGGTGCAGATAATTGTCTCCTAATTCCATTTGTCTCACAATAACTATTAAATTCATGAGAAGTAAACTCACCACCTTGATTTGATCTCAGACATTTGATTTTCAATCTAGTTTCTGTTTCCACCTTTGCTTTGAAGATCTTGAATTTCTCAAAAGCTTCAGACTTCTCCCTAGAAAAGTCACCCACATCATTCTAGAATAGTCATCAATTATCAACATGAAGTATCTATCACCTTGAAAACTTCTAGTCCTTGTTGGACCACATAAGTCAATGTGAATCAAATCAAGCACATCATTAGATTTATCATGTATGCTCTTAAAAGAGGTTCTAACTTGTTTTCCCAATTGACATTCCTTACATATCGGATTATGAGGCTTTATAATCTTAGGTATATCTCTGACTGCCTTTGTTGAACTGATCTTAACAGTACAATCAAAATTAACATGACACAACCTCTTATGCCATAACCAACTCTCATCAATATGAGAAATCAAACATGTCTTATTACCAGTGTTCAAGTAAAAGATATTACCTCCAGTCTGAGTACCAGTTGCAATCTCCAAACCAGTTTTGTTAATGATTTTGCATTTTCTATCTTTAAATTGAAGTTGGAATCCCTTGTCCACCAATTGACCAACACTTAAAAGATTATGCTTTAAACCTTCTACATAATAGACATTATCAGTATTATGCTTGCCATCCAGAGAAATAATACCTCTACCTTTGATCATACATGCTTTGTCATCTCCAAATCTGACTTGACCGCCATTGTATTCTTGTAGGGACAAAATTTCTTTTATCTCCAGTCATATGATGTGAGAATCCACTATCAATTACCCATTCATCCTTGTCTTCAACTTTTGCTGCCAGGGCCTTTTCTTCATTCTTGATAGCCAGTTTCGGTTCTTCTTCCCTTAAAGCATAGGACACCCATTCTTTTCCATTACCAGATCCACTAGTAGAGTTTGTTGCCGGTTCATCACTTACTCCTTCCTCATCCACTATGTAGCATTGTTTGTTTTTCTTAAATCTATATCTGTTCTGATTAGGCTTAAATGATTTCTTAACTCTTTCTTCAAACCTTGCATTCCTTTTAGGACATCTAGATGCAAAATGACCAATATTATTACATGCAAAACATTTAAAAGGTGCTTTTCCTTCATACTTACTTCATGCCAGTCCTTTAGGTACTCTTCTTGCAAACAAGGCTTCAAGTTGCTCAAATTCTTCATCCTCTTTCTTCATATATTCCAATTCCTTTGCATATAAGGCTTTCCAATCAATTTTGCTGGTAGATGATGATGCATGAAAAGCAGGTTCAGATTTTGTAGCTCCAGAGGGTCCAAATTCTTCAAGCTCAAAAGCAGATAATTTCCCAATCATAATGTCTTTGTTAACTAAAGTGTTTGCCATTGTTTTCAATTCATTAATTGTTGTAGCCTTCATCTTGTAAGCCAGTGGAAGGGCTCTCAAGACTTTGGAAACTATTTCATCTCACTCAGAGATTCTCCACAACATTAAATTCTCATGATAATCTCATTTACTCTTTCCATAAATGTAGCATTTCTTTCATTATCTTCCATCTTCAACTTCTCATATCTTACCCGGTAACCATCAAGTTTAGCAATTTTGACAATAGGATCACCTTCATTCAGAGTTTGCAATTTATCCCACATAACCTTTGTCAATGATTTATTAGTCAATCCCATGATTTGCTGATCAGTGAGTGCACACAAGAGGGCTTCTCTAGCTCTACAATCATTTTGAATATTCTTGTCCAAGTTAGCATGAGCAATATTGCTAGATGCCAGATCGTAAGGTGTATATCATTTCTCAATGATCTCCCAAATATCCTTGCCAAGACATCTAAGACGAGTCTCCATTCGGATTTTCCATATCCCATAATTTTTTCCATCAAGCATAGGGATTTCTCTTCTGAAAATAGTTGTTAGTGGATTTGAAGTATTAGTTGCCATAGGATCTACCTCAAGTGGTTAAGCTTCTGCAAAAGAGGACCAAATCTCTGATGCCAATTGTTAGGATAACCGTTTGACAACTTAGAGGGGGGGGGTGAATCAACAGTCAATAGATTATATTAATCAAACCACTTTATTACCTTTAACCGGAGCACACAAACATTGAATACCAGAATAGCAAAAATAGATACCAGTAAGCAATAAAACTTAAGAAAGAAACAAAAAAATTAACACAATGCAACCATACCACATAACACCATGATTTGTACGTGGAAAACCCGATAAAGGGAAAACCACGACGGGAAGCCTACCCACAATCAGATGACACTTTTGCAGAAAGTATGTGATACAATAAGGGGCCTGCACATGCAGAAAGGCACACTCCCTAGAGTGTACTGCTCATTACAAAGGAGTCTCACTGACTACAGAGAGGCTATAACCACCTCAAGATAATTAGACAACAATCTAGAAGAATGAACTGCCAGAGATATCATCGACCATGCTTGATTACAGTCCCGATGAAGCTCAATAACAGAGGCCTTTTACCTCTTACTTAAACCCAATTCGATCACCTATGATCGACCAAATCTCCTTCGCATATGATATTTCATTCCACGACCATGACACACGATCTATAATAAGATCTTACATCAATTTATACAAACCCTAAGGCCTAAACCAATTAGGTCGGCCACCTACAAGATATTAAAATAAGATCATTGCATACATCTATAGTACAATGATATGCCATGTCAGCTTAAGACCAAAACAACATTAACCAATCCATAAAACATCCCGGTAACGTGTAGAGAACACGTTAACATGATACCGGTCCATAAACTAGATAGGTAGCGGACCTAATCTGGGTCCACCACGCCAAAGCGATGTCTCCAATCAGTTGAGGCACGATCAAGGATCACCTTCTGCATCCTGAATTCCATCTAGAAGCTGCACCCACACCACTTATGCATCCTGTCAAAGATTCTCAGTAAAAGCTTTACTGGTTAAACCTTAAACCTTTACCGGTAACACAAGATCTTCTACTAGTAACCAAAACCTATCTATCGGTAACCAACCATAACGGCTGGTGTTGACATCAATGACAAAACATCAATGCAACACATAATCAATTCCTCCATATTTCCAACATTAACACTTGTCGCTTGCAACTTTCGTCACAAACACATTTGTTTATAGTGGTTTGGAAGGGCTTGGCTTTAGCCTGTTACCACTTGGGTCGTTCCCTCTCACTCAACCTTATAGGCTACTCGGGAAGCGGACCCTGTAAAGGTTAAGACATGCAAAACAATCTAAATGAAAACATGGCAAGCACTTGTTCATCAACATTTAGAAATTGAAATGTGCTCTAAGATACAAAATGCAAATAAGTGTTTCAAATGTAATCCTTTGACTGCGTCTTGCACCAAATGAATTAGTATTTTTGAGTTTTTGTTCTTCTCCCAATGAATGCCAAGGTGCTGCACAAATAATCAGTAATACACAAAACCTCTAGTTGAGTAGAAAAAGAAATATGCAACAAAGCAACATGCAAGCAAAATAGAAACATGCAACTGAAAAAGAGCAATAAGAAAAAAAAAAAGCAACATGCAAGCAAAAAGAAAAGAAAAACCGCATGCAACTAAAAAGCAACATGCAAGCAAAAAGCAAAAAAGAAACATTCAACTAAAAAAACAAAAAAAACAACATGCAACTAAAAAGCAACGTGCAAGCAAAAAGTAATATGAAAAATACAAACATGCAACTAAAAAAAAGTGACATGCAATGAAAAAAAAAAGCTACACACAAATAAAAAAATAACATGCAAGTGAAGAAAAGTGACATGAAAATAAAAAAAAGCTACAAGCAAATTAAAAAAAGCAACATGCAAGCGAAAAAAGCGACATGCAAATCAAAAACAACAACATGCAAGTGAATAAAAGAAAAGCAACATGCAAATAAAAAAAGCTACATGCAAATTAAAAAAGCAACATGCAAATCAAAAAGTTGTTTTATGAATTAATCACCTAATTAGACTATGTGTAATTTGTAGTAGGAAATGAAAGATTAATCCAAGCCTAATTAGGAATAAGTGAAATTCGTAACAAAAAGGAAAGATTAATCCAATCCTAATTAGGAACTAAGTGAGAGTTGTTGCATGAAAAAGAAAGATTAATCCAATCCTAATTATGAACTAAGTGTGATTTGAAGCAAAAATGAAAGATTAATCCAATCCTAATTAGAAACTAAGTAAAATTTGTTTGTTCAATTAAGCCTTTGATTGATTAAGCCTTGCAACAAGCACATTGGCTTTTATGAAACTTGCACAAAAACAATGATGAGCACGAAAATCAAGAAATTTGGTCTTCCAAAAATTGTATTCGATAATTTTTTTTTTATGAAAAAGTGTTAAATTAGATGCATGTTCACGTCGGGTTCACCAAAAAATGTCATAAAAAAAAGGCGAATCAAAATTGGAATCTAAGCTACGACGAAAGCTTAATTGAAACAAACTAACCTTAATGACAATCAATGAAAGTGCAAACTGTTGGCATTTTTGTTGTTTATGTTGTGATTGTCATTGATGGACACACACTTGTATTGAGATCCCCTTTATATGTATGAGCTAGAGCTCAACCGATATTTGTTCCAACCGGTATGTTGTATTCTAGTCTTTATACTAGTGGTGATTTTGCAGAATGTGTTTCCTGGTCTGAAGCGGCATATCGACCCCAAGCGGTTCGTAGATCTCAAGCGGTTCAAGGGAGCAAAGCGACACAACACATTCTAACCAGTCTTCATTTTTGTCAAACTGACAACCGGTATTTTGTATGAACTGGTAATACTCTATGATGAGTTACCAACTGACATTTTGTGATGAGTTACCAATCCACCGATTGTTTAATAGTGCTGACACATTGACGGTGCTTTTTGTGTTGTGTTACTGAGTATGCCTAGATTCATTGAACCTAGGAAATTGTAATGCAATCCTATTGGACCGACATGAAATCAGATTCCTTTAAAAGGACATCATGTCTAGGGTTTTAAGTTGTTGCTGAAAGGGTTAATGTTGTGCTAAGGGTTTAAGGTGGATGTTGAGTTGTTGTAAGAACGATTTTATCTGAGAAGATCAAGTTGTAACTGAGAGAGAGATAGAGAAGACTGAAGTAATGCTAGAATGCATTAACTGTGAGCAATACTGGATCTAACCAAGCAATTTGTGCTATTAGATAGATCAAACACTTGTTGATTACTCACATCTTTGACAAGTCTGTAGCCCTTAACCGGGTAGGCCTCAAAGCCTTTGTAAAATCCTCTAACAAGGTGGTTCACACCTGTGAATCTAAAATCCTCTAACAAGGTAGTCTTTAATCAGACTTATCTCCTAACAGAGATTGAGATTCCTAACAGGATCTGTTCTGGTGAAGAACATTGTAAGACCTTAACCGGTCTGGTTTCTATTCTGCAGACAGTGACTTGTGAGTTCCATCTCATCGTGGTTTTTCCCAATTGGGTTTCCACGTCAAATATCTTGTGTTATGGTTGTATTGCTTTTGTGCGTGAATACTTTATTCACATTTTGGTTTGCATGTGTGGTAATCGGTCTGTCTGTTAGACTATTTTACTGGTTTATTTTTAGACTGTGTAAGTGTTTTAGTGCATTGATTTTTGGCATACTAATTCACCCCCCCCTCTTAGTATTCATCACAAACAAGAATTGAAACTAAAACCTTTATGCAAAACCTAGTCTCAATTTGTTCACCTTGCTTCCATTGTCTTTCTTTCTCTTCAAATGCATGTCGGATGTCGCTCTCAATAGATTGTGCACCTGTGATGAAAGTCTGACAACACAATTGCAAATATATTCAAAAATTCATGGTTCAGATTATGGAAAAGATTGATAAATTTATAGAAGATTGAATAATCAAGATGGTTTAAAAAAGATGGCATAAAGCGGCTTTTGACAAGACATATCTCCTTTTTCGAATTTTAAATTGAGATTAAAAAGATATTTTCCAAGAAGATAAATCAAGAAAATCAGAAGCTGGCTAATTACTTCCATTTTCAATTTTTAGGAAGACATGATAATGATTTTTGAAAATCATATAAAACACTTTCCATTTTAAAAAATTGGGAGAATATGATAAAATAATTGATTTAAATTGGATAATGAATTATTTTAATTTTTAAAATCATTTTCTCGATTTATTGCCATTTTTGAATTTGGATGAAGATAATTAGAAATTAAATTAATTAAATAAAAACAAATAAAGATTTGTTTCCATTCTTGATTTTTGGAAGAAGATAATTAAGATTTTATTAAAGAAATAAAAATTTATTTAATTACGATGAAATAATTAGCTAATTAAATAATTTAGCGAAATTATTCAATTATGAGAAAAATGAAATTGAATTTAATTAAATAATAAAGATTATTTAATTAAAGTGGGATTGAACTAATCAAATAATAAAGATTATTCAATTAATGTTAGGAAATGAATGATTAATGATGGAATGATTTACATGATTAGGAAAATAAAAAATTTGAACTAGAAGAATGACACTTGATCAATTAATCGATTAGGGCATAAATGTTAGTAAGTTAGTGTGCGCAAGCATGGTGCAATTTTGGGTGTCTATAATAAGATCCCAAGTCCTTGGGAGCTTGGCGTGTCTTGCCTCTTTAATATCTTGATAAAAGTTTTTCACTGCTATTCTATACTTTACCAAGAGTATGGGCATAGGCTCATACTCTTGCTAAAGTGGGGGCTTAATGTAGCATTGTAAATTGTATCCCTATACAATTTCATCCTCACTTAGGACTCACTTTAGCATTTTGGCATTTCATGCTTTGACCATCATTCCTAAAGCTTCGACATCATCATTCCGAGAGTTAAGTACCATGTGCTTTTGCAATTTAATTTCCTAGCATAACATTTATTGTTTCAATATTCTTATTTGTAACACAACTATGTTATGTAGATTAGTTTTGTATACTCATTATTTGCATTACTTAATTATTTTAGATAACACTTTAGGAATTTTCATTTATTTATAATAGAGTGGTCTCATGTAACAATTTAATTAAGTTTGTTGCTTGCTTTCTAGTAAGATAGGCAATCCCATGTAATTTTTTTTATTATACATTAAAATATATTTTAGAATCTTCTATTTAAAACACAAAAAATAATTTAGAATCTGTTTCTATAAGAAAATTAACTATATTGATTACTTTGTAGTAATATGAACTTTCTATATAAATTTATCTCCTACACACTTGAAATTTAGATTTCAATTATAAATAAAAAATAAATAAATACAAAAATAAAATTATATAACAATTATTCATTGAATTATTTTTTAATCAAATATTTAATTAATTAATTTTTATTATTACAAAATTTATAATTTAATAGTCACTTGAAATAATATATATATTTTCTATGATACCAGTTAACTTTAATAATAAATTAAACAATAATTACCAAATAATAAACATGCAATTTCCATAATCAGTATTAACAATAAGAATAATAATAAATTTCTGAAATTAAATGTATGCCATTTTTAGAATCAATGTTTCCCTTCAAACTCATTATGATCCATAACCAGACGAGATAGAGAAAAGAGAGAAATCATCCGTGCTTCGAATTATCAATTCCAGTGGTTAAAATTTTCCTTAAATAAATTAAATAAACAAAGAAGCAAGACATATATCATTGTCAAGAAGAATAGTGGTGGAAGGCACAACATAATTGGAGCAACGCCAGAGATGATGTCACTCTGAACGAATTTCCGTGGAAGTAGCGTCAGCAAGAAACCATTCAGGTCTACCAATCTACTACTTTCATTCAAAATCTACGAACAGACTAATTTTATATATTTTTCTGCGATATCGGTTGAGCGCTGTTGCTTGTAAGAGGAAACAAATCGTTTCATGTAAACTTTTGGACAACGATATACTGCTAACTTATATGAAGAACGGTAGCGATTCTATGAAGGCCCTACATTATTTTTGTTTGTTTCCAGTTCAATCACCTTTTTAGTGAACAAATTTTTAAGGAAATCTCTAAGAGGGGTTTCAGCCTTTAATGCAGTGATCTTGAAGAATGAAGTTGTCCAAGTCAGAAATTGATTTGGATCATCCCAATGTGGAAGAGTATCTGGCAGAATCACACTTGGACGGGTCTTTGGGGCCAGACAAGAAGCTTCTACTGTATCCTTCATTTTTATGTTTGTCAATAATTTTTGTTCCTTATATTTTTAGTGTGCATTCTATATTTTAACAATTTACGATGCATCCATGGAGGTATATACAATGATACAAAGTTATACATCTAAATCAATGTTTAAGAACCCTAATTACAAGACATTCAAAATTGTTTGTTGTTCCAACATACACATATACAAAATCTCAGTCTAGAACTCATTATATATTTAGAGTTAAACCATTATACAGTATTGTGCTACCACAGCTAATGCATTACCCGTTTATTTACAAAGGGTAATATGATTAGCTTTTCCAAAGAAGCACAGAGTATTCGTGGAAAAATACATAAATTGAACAATGATAATTGAAAATCTGCATGTTTTTTTAGCTGACACTGTAATTGAAAATGTTGTATGACAGCACATTGGCCAAGTTCACGTTATTCCCCTTACCAATTACTGCACAACTCAATCTTTTATTTGTTTCATATTTCTTCCTACAGGCGGTATACATAAAAACGCCTGCAAGTGATAACTCCTCATATACAACTTACAACTATTGAGTTTTTTAATTTATATTTGAATGAGGTCTCTAATAGGCCTGCAGCTGTCAAATGAGAAAGATTACAGTCAGCTCATGACCAGAAGTAGCTAGAGCAGTGTATAAGATAGTTACACCTTGAGATTTTTGAAGAGATTTCAGACTAGGAGTAGTGATCTAGGGTTTCCCCTCGATTGAGAAATGTATATAGCGACAACCTTGGTCTGTGTGTAGTTTGGTTGAGGCACAGTCAAGATGACAACAATAGGGAGCAACAGTGTTGGTAGTTGTTTTTCAACAAGTCACACTGATCTAATTTAGCACAATATCATGTTTTTTTTCCTTGTGCTTTCTATCTTTTAGCATGACAATTCTCGTTTTTCTTATATTTAGATTGGATTCTAAATTTTGTGGGAAGCTGCTGTTCTTATTTTGGTACAAAGTGCTTTTATACTGTATTCTTTTTAAGGTTTGGTTTTCTTGTCTCCTAGCTTAGATGAATCACTAAGATGGTGATTAACAATTATAAACCCTAGAGCTCTTGTTCTATAAAAGAGACCTAGGGTACATGATGTGGGAGCATCCCTAGGCATTGTGGCAAACTTGAATTGTTTTGGGGACAGTGGCTATGTGGCTTATTTCAGTTGTTCGTTTGCCTATAAGTTTGTGGTTACCAATCTGTGAAAGAGAAAGTTAGCACAATTCACTGCAATTTGAAACTGGCTATAATGGATTTGAAAGCAGTTTGAATTAGGATTGATGGATGCCATGTTAATGTTTGAGGAAATATGGATGAATAAATGATTGTAAATTTGTTTCAGAATATGTATGGGTTGATAGTTGTTTCATAGTTATGATTGTTGTGACAGGTTGTTTGGGGTTTGTGCCAACAAAGGAATACTTGTAAGGATTTAAATATTTGAAGTTATATTTTAGTCGAATTTTCATAGTAATGTGTGTAGTCCATGCCTTAAGTTTGGAACTGGTGATTCCATTGTGTGGTTGTTCTATAGATGGAAAGTGAAACGGTTGTGGCTGGTGTGTAAGAGGGCCTTGTTGTCAATTTTAATTGCAACCTTTTGTTGGATCTCAAATCCAACAGCTCAGTGTAACATTGGAATGGCTTCAAGGTGTGGGACCTTGCTGAGTGAAGCTAAACCTCCAAATGATGGGCTGGTTCCCCTCCTAATCTAGATGCAAAGTGCTTAACTATCTTAACATCGAATAAACCTATTGACTAACCCTATTCTATCACTTGCTAGGAAAAAGGGGACTAGAAATGCTTGAAAGGAAAAGGGTGGTGATGTAACTAGACTAAATGGTGTCTTCGTGCTCACTAACAGCACACAACATCAATGAAGCTAGCAATTAAACTCACATAGCTCTCTATGTCAAAATTTCTTGAGGCAGATATGAAGGTAAGTGGTTTGACAAGTATTGAATGGGAAAAGATTTACAAATGGTCCCTGCAAACAAATTTCACTCAACCTCTATGTACAAAACTATAGAAATGATCATGCCACCATGAAGGCAAAAGATTTGCATAAGGAAGATGCGAGAAGATGTAAAATATGCTAGCTTTCATTGACATGGAGGCTTAGAGCCTGTTTACAATTACAAAGCTGCAAAATTTGCATATCTTTAGTAGAGAAAATGAAGGAAGAACCCCTTACAACGAGCACAAAATGTGCCTTTTATTTATGTAAATGTAAATAGACTGTTATTATTTTCTGAGCAATCAGAATTCTGAGACAACTAGTTTAAAGGTTTTAGCGTAGAATATAAGGAATGTAAAACCGATTTTAATAGTCTTATCGATTTGCCTCTGCAGTTGAAAACAAATGATTATGTTTTACTACCGATCACTGTATTGTTTTCTCCTATCGAAATTATCTTATTCAATGGAGAGGGTAGTGTATATATATCGTTTGCTTCCATTGGATCGTGCCTCCACAGGGGGTCGCGATCCTATGTGGAACCACGTGGTTCCACATAGGGTCGTGACCCTTGTGTGGAGCCACGATCCTTCTACACCGGCAATCATTTCCTTAAGTAAACTCAACGATGCATTAACATAGCATAGCAATTTTGTTAGTTAATACTAACTAAATTTAATCTTAATTAAATTGCACATGACAGACTTAGTTTCTGTGCGCTGATAAAAAATAAGGAGATAGATTTATTTTTTCTGAGTGTTACGACTGAGACTATAATTAACACTCCCTCTTAGTCTTAGGAGTATAGACCTAAAACTTAATTGAGCTCACCACTAATCTCATGAGAATTACATCACCTAGGTGTGAAGTATCATCGCGTGATACTCAAGATATACTCACTTTGATATCCAATTTTAAGTATCAACCTGTGATACTAAGGATATACTCACTTTGATATCCAATTTTAAGTATCAGTCTGTGATACTAGGTTTCTACCCCAACTATAATGACAATAATAATACCTCTAATTGAAATCTCAATCCGAAGTTTGGACATTCATATGGTAGAGTTTACTATTTTCATGGCTGGTGTTCATTTAGTTGTCAATCCAGGAACGTAAAACTTGAAATGGGTCTGCAATATATATGCACTAAGCTCCTTAAATGATTATTTTGCATTACTGCAGTGACTAACATTATGCAGAAAGGAAAGGCAGGAATGGAAATCATAAAAGACTACATGAAAGCTTCACAAAACACTGCTGAAATGATCTAATGAAAATAACAGAAATCACATCGTTCTGTCTTGGCTGCAGGAACAGTCAACGGATCTATTTCCAGTGGCTGCAGGAACAATCCAGTCATGAACTTCTACTGCAACTAAGTAAAAACTAACTTCAATAATCATAAACACAGGATCACTCACCAAGTGGGCCCCCTTGGATGAGTGATATCAAACTCTCAGCAAAGAACTATTAATAGATCAGAATAACATATTCTTATTCATTTCTTCTTGAAAGATGATTACATATTCTAAAAGAGAAAATTCAGAATGCTTGACAAAAACTCTGCTCAATCCCTTTCCATTTTGTCTAACTCTCAGAAAAGAAGGAAGAGCTTATTATAAAGAAAAGATCAACTACAATGGACAACTCAAGTTACGCCTAGAAGAATAGGCGGATAATTGTCAGATGAAGGAGATAACTGAGAGCTTGCCTGTAGGAACTATGGATTTGAAACCGAACCACAGTCTTTGCACGCCAAAGCGATATTTTGCGAATTCAATATGCACCAGAGTTAAACTCCCATGGTGAAGTACAACTGCTCCTATTATGCCATACATTGCGCTCGCTTGAATCTCCTTCAGTTTGACCTCTAGCTATCTGAACGTGATTCTCCAGTC
Source organism: Cryptomeria japonica (assembly GCF_030272615.1). Lineage (NCBI taxonomy): Eukaryota > Viridiplantae > Streptophyta > Pinopsida > Cupressales > Cupressaceae > Cryptomeria > Cryptomeria japonica. The sequence goes on from NC_081415.1 coordinate 334,849,875, forward strand.
CTTAGGTGCGAAAGAAAATCCTCCACCGCAGCATCAATTATTATCTGCACTAAAATAGAAACAACATACAAGGACATGCATATGTATCTTACTTAACTAATACATTCATTAACTCACATATGAAATCATCCTAAATAATCCGCATATCACAGGGACAAATCATTTGGCTGCAGGAATAAATTGGCATGGCTGCAGGAATTAACCGACAAAGTTCAAACATGATTTCTTAAGTTCAGTTTTAAAACATGGATTACATATAGTCAATTCACAATACTTTACTATCACAATGCAACCCAGAAGATACCAAAAACCTAAGAGTCCTGATAAAAAACATGTCAAAACATCGACTTATCACTAGGGATATACTCACTTTGATATCCAATTTTAAGTATCAATTTGTGATACTAGGGATATACTCACTTTGATATCTCTGATATAGTATGTGCATTGACATTAATCCGCTTACATAATGTCTACTATAACTTATCATATTACTGATATTCAAATTTTCTGATTTTCAGTTTATATGATCTTTCAAACATTTATAAGATCGTCACCTTACAATGTTAAAATACAAGTGTTCATTAACTAAAGAATCGTCATCCTTTAGGAGTGAACACAGGGAAAGGTTACATACTTCTGTAGCGTCCTAAAATTGCGACACTTGCAATTTCGACTGCATTTCGGTCTTCATGATGGCGACGCAACACGCAACCTGAATGGAGACCCCGAAACCTGATTATGACACTGAAAACTGCATTTTCTTGCACCCTGGCCTGAACCTCCTTTGCACCCTGTTGTCCCGGGAGGTGGGACCAGAGCGCCCAGCGCCCTGGTCCCTGGGTCCTATTTTGGGCCCGGTCTCTTTTGGACTTCGGGTCTTTATGTTTGCAAATTGGAAAATTATCTTTCCTGGTCGGCCTAAGGTCGGGAAAATCAGTCTATCAGCCCTAAATGACAAGTATATAAACTACATTTTCCTCTCTCATTTAGAGAGATACATGACGGAAAAAGCGTGGAAACTATACTCAAGCATTCAAACATTCCTTCAAACAATTGATCATTTCAAGTCTCCATTCAAGGCTAAGTGTTGCATTCAAGACAAGGATTCAACCATTGAAGAGGAGATCACTTACAACATACTACTACAACATACAACATACAACATCTATACCTTCGCACATAAGGATACAAACATCCTTACAACAAGGTATTAGTACTTGTTTTACATTACAGACATTTACATTTACAGCATTGCTCATTTCTTGGTTAATTCCAAAACCGGGGTTTGACCTAAAGGCAAACCCCTAATCCCTAACCCCCCAATCGTCCTCGCTTTTCTGTGTGTAGGTTGCAGGTATGCGGCTGAAATTGAAGATCTGGAATCCTTGTGCAGAGACGAACAGATCCCCCTTCGTTTCGCGGATTTTTCGGAGGACCGTGGCGCTCGGGCGCCATTGTCCCGGCAACTTTCGCTCAAATTTGCAGGATAGCGCCGTATCGACATTTTAATGCTAATTCCAGGTCCGCAACTTCATATTGTATTCCTATCTCAGTTTATAAGCGAATCTTCCTCACTTTCTATGCATTCCTAGCTTAATTCTTCTATGCACATTCTTTACAAAAGCGGGTAGCCTTGCTGTCATAACCCTTGAAACTCATTTAGCATCCAATCTTGCATTACGTGGGATTGGATCTTGTGGGTTTCAACCCCTTTTTTGAATGTAAAGTCTCTCCCCTAAGTGAAAACCATCAACCCTAGTGAATCTCCCTTCTCTCTCCTTGGAGTTGGAAGAGGGGAGAGCAACTAGGGTTCGATCGCGATTTTCCGCTTTACATTTTGGTGAACCCGACGTGAACATCCTTTCTGATTATTCATAGTTAGATCTGAAAATTGGATTCCTTGATTACATTTCCATGTTTGATCTTTTGCAAATTTTAGAGGTTGATTGCATAAAAACCCTAAATTTTCTTTTTAGTAATTGAACTTGTGAAATGTCTAAATGTTAATGCTTGTTTCAGATCTGCCCTTCTATTACAAATTATCAATTCATATCTATGCTTTAATTTTGAAAATTAAGTGGTTAAGTGTCAAAACCCTAATTTTTAAAACCCTCTTGGTTCAACCTTTGTCCGACAATTTCATTGATCAAAGCATCTCCAAATCAGCTGTAACTTTGGATTCCGCAATAAAACCACAATATCTTTCATCCCTGAAAATTTGGAAAAAAGTTGCGAGGACCGTGTGCACTCCGAGCGCCATCGTCCCTGACAGCTTAAATCTGGAAGATTGGCTGATTTTACTGAAAATTGCTACCTCTAAATTCAAAACTTTCTCTCTCTCTCTAGTGCATGAGTTTTACAACAATAAGCCCTACTTACACTATTCCCGTTAGACGAAGCCGTAGAATTAAGTCTTTCCGAGGTTTAATTACCGAGGAGATGGAACCTAATTTGAATAGCCTTTTTAACGAGGACATGGGTAATTCCTCTAATCCTCCTAATGATGAAGAAGCTCTTCATGAGGTTTCTGAAGAACAACTTTCGAAATTGGATAACCAATTTGACGATTTTCGACAATGGATGTCTCAAGAATACCCCGATAGTCAAGCTCTTCCTTTAATTGAGGGTCTAAAACGAATGCTTCAAAGTGAGAAGAATGGAATTGATATTTTGCGTGGTATTGCACACATTGTGGATTCGAATGTGATGCCTATGAAGAGTTGTGCTGAAAATTTGGGTTATACACAACCTCCTACTCAAGTCAATCATTCTATTCCTTTGATGACTTCTATTGCTAGCATACCTACCTTTACATCAAACATAATGGCTACTTCTACACAAGACATTCCTTCTGTGATCACCAGTCATGGGGGCAATCCTTCTTCTTCAATTAACCCTCTTCCTTCATTTAATCCGACTTCTTCATTCGTCCCTTCAATGAGTGTTCCTATTACATCTCCACAAATGAACATGACGCAAGGGGGCAATTCATTCAATCATTCCATTCCTCCTTGTAGTGTTCCTCCTGTCCAATCATCTCCTATGATTAATTATCATAGGGTCCCACCACCTTACTCTTTACCTTCTTTCAATAACATAACACCTCCATCTCAATCTAACACATCTAATATGAACTCTTCGACTGAAGCGACCATTAACAATCTTGCACAAACTGTCTCTTCTTTACAGCAACAAATTGCCTCCATGAATCAATCTAAGTTTAGTGTGCCCACATTTGATGTTGCGAGCCCACTTTCTCTTGACATTGTTCGAGCTATCCCTCCTAAACATGTTGAAATTCCGCATTTGGAGCTTTATAATGGTAAAGGTGATCCTCTAACACATGTTAAGACTTTTCAAACAATATGTACTGATTTTGCTTATGACCAAAGGTTGCTTGCAAAATTGTTTACTAGAACATTAAGAGACAAAGCCCTACAATGGTATTGCTCGTTGCCTTCCTATTCTATTACTTCTTTCGAACAACTTGCAAATGCTTTCATTCAACAATTTCAAAACAATATAAGTCCTAAAGTTACTTTGATTGATTTAATGCATTGTAAACAAGGTGTTAAAGAAAAAGTGACTGATTTCATTGGTAGATATAAGCATTTGTATGCTCAAATTTCTTTTCCAGTGCCTGACAATGATATTCAAAGAATCTTTATTTCTAATTTACAAAAAGATATTCGAGACAAACTTCTGTTTTCTGAGTTTACTTCTTTCCAACAGTTGTGTGCAACTCTTCACAATTATCAACTGACTGTGAGTCAAATGGAACAATCACATCCTATGGCTCCGAGTGATAAGGGTGATAGCAGTCAACAACCATTTGGGAAGTTTAAACCGAACAGAGATTCCATCAAATTCAATGAAAACATCATCAACAACAATGTGAATGCAGCATCAGGTGTGCCTCCTATTTCTAAATTTTTCAAGAAAGAAAGAAAATATACTCCTTTGAATGAATCATTGCATAGTATTATGAATAAGTTATTGGAACAAAATGTGCTTACTCTTCCTCCTATAAGACAAATTGATCCTGCAAAGATTACTTCACCTTATTTTGATAACAAAGCTTTTTTTCAATTTCATCGTCAGCCTGGGCATGATACTGAAAAATGTTTTTCTTTAAAGGGTAAAATTCAAGATTTGATTGATAATAATACTATTTCTGTTTCTGGAGTGAATGATAAAGGCAACACATCTGTAGCTCCTCCTAATCAAAATCTTCAGATTTTCATTGATCCATTACCTTCTCATACCTCTAATGCGATTGAGACTAACGATTCCTCTTTTTCATCTGATGGTCTTGTGTCTATGACTCCGAATGTGATTAACTTTGTAGAGCAGCAAGAAAACCCTAAAGAACCTTCCATCACATTTGATTCCAGTGAAACCATTAGGGCACCTGATGGTCCTTTATACATAGTTGCAAAAGTCAAGAATACACCTTGCCGTGGAGTGCTTATTGATCCTTCGTGCATGGTTAATGTTATTACTGAAGAATTTCTTTTTACTTTGCAATTGAATCAAGTGATATATGACAAAACAGATGTGATTGTGAAACTATTTGATGCATTTTCTTCTCCTGCAATCGGTTCTATTACATTGCCTATTGAGGTCCATAACAAATCCCTTGATGTGAACTTTGTTATTATTCCATCTTCCGAACAATTTCGTGTGAAGCTTGGCTATCCTTGGCTATCTTCCATGAAAGCTATTGCTTCTTCTATTCACAAGTGTTTGAAATTTCCCCATAATGGTGAAGTTGTTACTGTCAATCATAGTCTCTTTAAACCAGCTGAAAGAACTTCTAGCGTTCCTATTGATTACTTTTGGCCTAAACAATTCCAATCTCTTCCTCTGCGAAGTGATCATCTTTTCAAATCTTATCAAAAGTGGAAAACAGATATGATCCTATCTCTAAGTGAACCTAGAACACCCAAACTTGATATCCCTATCATTCTTGAGAAGGAAGTTCTTCCTTTGAAAGATAAAACTAATGTCTTTCCTCAAGAAGATTCCCAACCCATTCCTATGGATGTGACTATATCTAATAAACTTCCTAAAAGTAGACCTATCCCTCCTCGTCATGATGGACTTGGTCTCCTTCCTAAACCAAAAATTCCTCCTTTATATGGAGCAGTTCCTCCTCCTTCCTTTTATAGAGAGAAGAGACCTTCTTCTTCTCCTATTATTCAACCTAAGAGACCACAACCTAAACACCCAAGTGATAAGGATGAGAACATTCCTCCTCCTCAATCTTCTCAACTTCCTACTAAGACTAGACGAAATCGTTCTGCACGCGAACGTCGACGAAAGCGTCGTCTTAGAGCTCAAGGAGCTGCTTCTCAAACTTTGCAATCTCCAAAAACACCGTCAACAAGCATTATTCCATTTTCTCCAAAATCTCCAAAACATAAGATGCATGATGATCTTGATCCTGTGCGAATTAAAGACCCTATTTTTATAAATCTTGATGATGCTATAGATGAAAATGTTACTCCTCTTGCTTCTGATAGTGAATATGAACTTTTTGATATTGATAACCATTTATCTAATGAATTTTCTAAAGCACTTATCCTAGCTCCTAGACAAGAACAATGTGGCTCGGAACATGAACATAGCCCTTGTTTGGATCTTGTGATAGCTCCATCTGCTGTGTTGGATGTTCCTCCTCTAGCGTGTTCCCTGCCTTCCCGAAACATTGATCAGCAAGATCGGGGGGTAGATGACGTGCTAGACTAGATACATTAGCATAGCAGATTCTCTCCTCCTCTCTTGTGTTACTTCTTCTATATGTTACTCTCATTCTTCTATTTGTTGTCCTTGGTGTTGCCTACTTGAGGACGATGCAAAGTATTGAGATCTCTCGATCTCTCTCATGTTGACTCAAAAGACACATGTGTTCCCTTCTTCTAGGTGACCTTCCTTGATTGGAGAATGAAGAACAATTATGCATACATACATATGATATACATGAATAATCATACAGCATACTGACCCCGAGGAAAGCGAAGTCACCTCGTGCTTTGTGTTTTGTATCTATTATCCTTGGGCTTATCTCACACTTGGGGGCTAAATCCTTGCGATAACGTGCTCCTTTCTCATTTCTTATATGTATCACTACCTTAAAGCAATCACCCCCGGTGAGGCGTGTGCGATCGCTTTAACGTAGGGGGGCATACATCCCGTTCATATCTTTTCAAGATACTTGAAAATTTCTTGACAAATTTAGCTTTGCCTTGAAAATTTTTGATATCTTTCTTGCATGACTCATAGTGAGGGAACCTTGCTACTGACAGTCATGGTTCTCCCTCGTGATCTTCCCTTTTACTTTGTCAATCGAAGCCGTAAGATCCTTAGTCCACTGGGGGCTTGGTGTATCTTGCCTCCTTGACGTGGTGAAAGTCTTTCAATATTGTTTCCTTGTACTTTACCGGAAGTATGAGCATACATACTCCCGCTAAAGTGGGGGCTAAATGTAGCGTCCTAAAATTGCGACACTTGCAATTTCGACTGCATTTCGGTCTTCACGATGGCGATGCAACACGCAACTTGAATGGAGACCCCGAAACTTGATTATGACACTGAAAACTGCATTTTCTTGCACCCTGGCCTGAACCTCCTTTGCACCCTGCTGTCCCGAGAGGTGGGACTAGAGCGCCCAGCGCCCTGGTCCCCCAGGACCATGGCGCCCAACGCCCTGGTCCCTGGGTCCTATTTTGGGCCCGGTCTCTTTTGGACTTCGGGTCTTTATGTTTGCAAATTGGAAAATTATCTTTCCTGGTCGGCCTAAGGTCGGGAAAATCAGTCTATCAGCCCTAAATGACAAGTATATAAACTACATTTTCCTCTCTCATTTAGAGAGATACATGACGGAAAAAGCGTGGAAACTATACTCAAGCATTCAAGCATTCAAGCATTCCTTCAAGCAATTGATCATTTCAAGTCTCCATTCAAGGCTAAGTGTTGCATTCAAGACAAGGGTTCAACCATTGAAGAGGAGATCACTTACAACATACTACTACAACATACAACATACAACATCTATACCTTCGCACATAAGGATACAAACATCCTTACAACAAGGTATTAGTACTTGTTTTACATTACAGACATTTACATTTACAGCATTGCTCATTTCTTGGTTAATTCCAAAACCGGGGTTTGACCTAAAGGCAAACCCCTAATCCCTAACCCCCCAATCATCTTCGCTTTTCTGTGTGTAGGTTGCAGGTACGTGGCTGAAATTGAAGATCTGGAATCCTCGTGCAGAGACGAACAAATCCCCCTTCGTTTCGCGGATTTTTCGGAGGACCGTGGCGCTCGGGCGCCATCGTCCCGGCAACTTTCGCTCAAATTTGCAGGACAGCGCCGTATCGACATTTTACTGCTAATTCCAGGTCCGCAGCTTCATACTGTATTCCTTTCTCAGTTTATAAGCGAATCTTTCTCACTTTCTATGCATTCCTAGCTTAATTCTTCTATGCACATTCTTTACAAAAGAGGGTAGCCTTGCTGTCATAACCCTTGAAACTCATTTAGCATCCAATCTTGCATTACGTGGGATTGGATCTTGTGGGTTTCAACCCCTCTTTTGAATGTAAAGTCTCTCCCCTAAGTGAAAACCATCAACCCTAGTGAATCTCCCTTCTCTCTCCTTGGAGTTGGAAGAGGGGAGAGCAACTAGGGTTCGATCGCGATTTTCCGCTTTACAACTTCATATACTCAAATATATGACCAAGAAGTTTACATAAATTTTAGACATCAATTACATTTTAACCATACCAAGATACCTCCTGAAGTGATCAATTTTCACTCTTGCTAGGGGTTTGGTGAGAATGTCAGCTGTTTGATCTCCTGTATTGACATATTCCAGTCTTATTACCTTTCTCTTTGTCATGTCTCTTACATAGTGATATGGGATCTCAATGTGCTTGGATCTATCATGAAAAATTGGATTTACTGAAAGTTTAATGCAGCTCTGATTGTCACAATGAATGATAGTAGTCTGCAGACTTTCACGAAACAATCCTACTATCAATTTCCTCAACCATATGGCTTCCTTAGTTGCCATGGATGCAGCTATATATTCAGCCTCTGTGGAGCTCTGAGCTACGGAAGATTGTTTTTTGCAGATCCAAGATACCATAGCTGGCCCTAAGCTGAAACAGCATCCTGAAGTGCTCTTCCTGTCTATCACGCTTCCAGCCCAGTCTGAATCAGAGTATCCATGTAGGTTCAATGCAGCGTGTTCATAATGCAGTCCATAGTCCAAGGTATCTTGTAGATATCTCAATATATGCTTTATTGCAACCAAATGTATTTCTTTGGGTTCAACCATGTGTTGGTTGAGTGCATTTACTGCATAACATATATCAGGTCTGGTATTGACTAGGTACATTAATGATCCAATAATTTGTCTGTATAATGTTGGATCTGCAAATTTGGAATCTGCTATAGCTTCTTATAGTTTATGTAGGTTTGTTTCCATAGGAGATGACATTGGCTTACAATTCATCATTCCAAATCTCTTCAGAATGTCAATGGTGTATTTATCTTGATTTAGATAAATACCATCTGGTTTTTGCCATACTTCTAATCCAAGGAAATAATGGAGTAGACCTAAATCCTTCATCTCAAACTCTGAAGCTAGTTCCTGTTTGCATTTTGCAATGAGATGATCTCCGCCTGTAATTAATAAGTCATCTACATATAATATGAGTATCAACATTTCACCTTTGATTATTTTGAAATACAGATTTGGATCAGCAATGTTTTTAGAGAAACCTATCTCTAATAAGTAACTGTCAATTCTTTCGTACCATGCTCTGGGAACTTGTTTTAATCCATACAGTGCTTTCTCTAACTTGCATACATGTGTTTTAGCATTATTTACCTCAAATCCCTCAGGTTGCTCTAGATATACTTCTTCTTCAATCGTTCCATTCAAAAATGCAGTTTTTACATCCATTTGATGAACTTTCCATCCTTTAGATGCTGCTATAGCCAGGATTGTTCTGACAGAAGTGTATCGTGCAACAGGTGCAAATGTTTCTTCATAGTCAATTCCTTCCTTCTGTGAGAAGCCTCGAGCAACAAATCTTGCCTTATGTTTTTCTATACTGCCATCAGCAACATGCTTAATTTTAAAGAGCCATTTAGAAGATACAACTGATTTTCCTTTAGGTCTAGGCACAATTTTCCACACATCATTCTTTAAGATAGATTGATATTCTTCTATCATTGCATCCTTCCATACTTGTTGTTTAAGAGCCTCTCCGACACTTGAAGGTTCAACATCTATCAGGTCTGTCATTAGAGTAACATAGCTAGAGAACTTTGAATGTCTTTTGCTTTCTCTAACTGTTCCTCTAGGTGCTGCAAAGGATTCTGCTTCCTGTACTGTTTTAGTGGCCCATAGTGGTCTCTTCCTGGGATTCTCTGTTGTAGTGTTCTCAAGTTCCAAGGTGATATCCTCAAGATGCTCCCTCTGAGTTTCAGAAAGAGAATCTTCTTCCAAATTAATGGAATTAGTTGGTATTTCAGGTGTGATGGAACTCCTTGTTCTGTTAATAGCTATATCTTCCTCAAATATGACATCTCTGCTTAATTCTATTTGTCTTTGACCAGGGATGAATATTCGGTAGGCTTTAGATGTTTCAGTATATCCTACAAAAATCCCTTTCTGTCCAATAGGTTCTAATTTAGTTCTTTTCTCCTTAGGTACATGAATATAAACAGGACATCCAAATATTTTGAGATGGCTAATATCAGGTTTAATTTCAATAAAGACTTCTTCAGGAGTTTTGTCACCAATATGAGAGTGAGGACATCTGTTTTGAATGTATACAGCGGTATTAGTGGCTTCTCCCCAAAGTGTAGTTTCTAGGTTTTGATCTAACAACATAGCCCTTGCCGCTTCTACTATTGTTCTATTTTTTCTTTCAGCAACCCCGTTTTGTTGAGGATTGTAGGGTACAGTGAACTCCCTCTTAATCCCAACATCTTTGCAAAACTCTTTAAATACTTCTGATGTGTATTCCCTACCATTGTCAGGCCTAAGAGTTTTGATTTTCCTACCAGAGTGATTTTCTGTAATAGATTTGAACTCTTGAAATTTCCTAAGAATATCTTCAGATTCTTTACTTTTAAGGAAATAAATCCAAGTTTTCCTAGAAAAATTGTCTACAAAGATTACATAGTATAATGCGTTTCCTAGTGATGGTTCAGACATAGGCCCACATAAGTCAAAGTGAACTAGTTCTAGTACTCCTTTAGTTTTTCTAGAACTGCAGGGAAAAGAGCTTTTAGTGTTTTTCCCTAGTGCACATCCTTTACAAACATCTGAATGAATTGGCTTTAGTTTAGGTAGTCCTGTGACTAATTTCTCCATAGAGGGTAGAGCACGAAAATGTAAGTGCCCTAGTCTTCTATGCCAAGTTTCCGCTTGATCTATGACTTCATGAAGTAAGGTTTGATCTGGCTCATTACACAATTCATATAGGTGTCCTTGTTTGTAACCAATCACTTGTGCTCTTTTGAAGGTGGATGTTTTTGGCCATGCCATTACCTTTCCTTCTATGAATGAGACTCTATATCCGTCATCCTCAAGTGCAGAGATAGAGACTAAGTTCCTTTTGATGCTTGGTACAAATAGTACCCCAGTGAGTTGGATTGAGATTCCAGACTTCAGTCTGATTGTACATGTTCCGACACCTTTTACAGGATGTGTAGAGTCATCCCCTATTGTTACCTCTTCATTTGATCCCTCTTCTATTGAGTCTAGTAATTCTCTGAATCCGGTGACATGTCTTGACGATCCACTGTCTATCACCCAAGTTTTAGACTTGTTTGAAGCTTGACTTGATAGTGCTGAATATAATACAAACTTCTCAGATTCAAGTTCTGTGTTCCTCTCTACTTTGGCGAATGATGCCTGCTGTTTTACTTTATCAGGACAATTGAATGACATGTGTCCGTACTGATCACATCTATGACATTGGATTTTTGACATGTCTTTCTTATGAAGGCTTTTCCCATGATGGGATTTTCTCTTCTTGAAGTTTCTCTTCTTGCCTTTTCTTACGGGAGTCGGTATTCAAAATGTGGAGGTCCTCATCTTTAGTTTTGTGATTTCCCCCTTTCATTTGCCTTGACTCTTCAAGGAGGCAGTCATCCCTTAGTCGATCAAATTCTCTAAATTTATCCCTTGCATTTATGCCTTGTTTGAATGATTCCCAGGATTGAGGTAATCCATCTAGAGTAATCATTGATAGTTTTTGCTTCTCGACATGATAATCAAGTTTTTGCAGTTGATCTTTGAGTGAACCTATCCTCATGAAGTATGAGTTTATTGTTTCACCTTTATTTATACTTATGTGGTTCAACTGTCTTTTTAGAGCCAGGGTTTTGCTCAGATTGTTTATCTCATACGTCCTTTCAAGGGTTTTGAACATTTTATAAGCGTTGTCATATTTTAATATAAGTGGTATTATGTGATCCCTTACTGCATCTATCACGATTTTTACAGTTTTATCATTTCCTTCATTCCACACGGTTTTCTCAGGTTCGTCTGCAGGTTCGGGCTTGTCTTCTTTTATGAATTTGATTACTTTGTTCTCTTTTAATACTATCATAATTCTGACTTTCCAAGCCACAAAATTTGCTGCTCCTTTGAGTCTGCCCTCGAATCTGATTGTGTTTGCCATTTTAGAAATCTTCGATTTGATATGTAAACTTCGCTTTTAGTCTATTCGGATCTTAAGTAGTTAGGCTCTGATACCATGTAAATGTAAATAGACTGTTATTATTTTCTGAGCAATCAGAATTCTGAGACAACTAGTTTAAAGGTTTTAGCGTAGAATATAAGGAATGTAAAACCGATTTTAATAGTCTTATCGATTTGCCTCTGCAGTTGAAAACAAATGATTATGTTTTACTACCGATCACTGTATTGTTTTCTCCTATCGAAATTATCTTATTCTACGGAGAGGGTAGCGTATATATATCGTTTGCTTCCATTGGATCGTGCCTCCACAGGGGGTCGCGATCCTATGTGGAACCACGTGGTTCCACATAGGGTCGTGACCCCTGTGTGGAGCCACGATCCTTCTACACCGGCGATCATTTCCTTAAGTAAACTCAATGATGCATTAACATAGCATAGCAATTTTGTTAGTTAATACTAACTAAATTTAATCTTAATTAAATTGCACAGGACAAACTTAGTTTCTGTGCGCTGATAAAAAATAAGGAGATAGATTTATTTTTTCTGAGTGTTACGACTAAGACTATAATTAACAATTTAGAAAGAGGAAGCCAAAAAAATGAGAAACGTGGCAAGCCAAGAAAACCCTAGCCGCCAGCTAGCCCAAAGAAATGCAGCAACATTAATGAAATCTGATCATCTAGGAGGCATGAGAGAAAAACTTCATTTATGACCTACTAGTAGATTAGATTCGCTCAAGAAAACTAGCTGAAAATGCGCTTGGAAGACAAGGGATATTAGAATAGAAGTTCTCCAATCATAAATGGGGTATTGTGCAACTTCTCCCAATAAATCGCATAAAAAAATGCCATCAAATCATTGTGAACCTGCCAAAGATTTGATATGAGCCATTGGGAGGAAGGTCGAGCTTTTCTAGGGGCGTAGAAGAGTAGTGCTGCTTAAAACATGTGTTTACGGTCTTCTGTGCACACATGGCCTATCCATTCCTTTTCCTGCTTGTATCTTGCCTTAGTTGCACGCCTTTCATTTGTTGTTCGTTACTATTAAGGGTTTGGTGGATGGTTTTAACAGAAAAGGCGTGTTAACATTTCTCAACCCTTGGTACATCTCTTTACAAGTTGCTTCCTTCCGCATTCCCTTCTTGTTGGGCTCAAACTTACCCATCAGGTGTTGAGCAAAATGCCTGCTGCCACCTTATGCCATTTGCTGTCCGAGTCGGGCATAGGGCCTCAGGCTCGATGCATACTTCATGCCTTAGCGCTCAAACTTCCTACCCACTACCTTCACATTTACTTCGTTTATTGTCTTCAGCAACACTAACCTGTCAGGGGTTCCATGGGGACTAAGAACCAATGGTTCCTGGTTCCAAGGTGTTTGCCCTCTCCGGTGAATAACTTAAAGCATAAAGTACGTAATGCAGAACAATGCCATAGATATCAGACAAGTATCAGATATATTATTCCATTCATAATTCGTGTCCTTCACAAGTTACAATCGGGAGTATATAAAGATACCGAGGGGGTGCGAGCGCCAACCGTCGCACCGCAACTGCCACCCCTCGGTTGCCAACTAACCAACCCAATTACGACTTAATTAACTATTCTTATTCCCGTATACAATAATGCGGCTAACATCATCCCCCCCAAAAAGAAAAGTCATCTCCAGCGACTTACAACAAAATGGAGAATACATGGAGCTCACAAAAATCCAGAGGAAGAAAAAACTAAGGAAGTGCAGAAGGCGTCCTTGATGAAGAAGGCGCCGGTGGTGGTGTAGCAGTGGACACCAAGCGCCCACGGAGCTCATACACCTGCTCCGTCCTCCTCTTGAGATCCCATTCCGCAACCATCTGCCGCTCCATAGCAGTCTTTACCATATAGGCTGCCTCGAGCACCTCCTTATCCTTCTTGTCCACATTTTCCAGGGCACTGACCAACCGAGTCTCCAACAGCTCCCTCGAGGCCCTCTCCTCTTCCAATTGTATCAGCAAGGCAGACTTCTCTGCTACTAAAATGTCCACCGCTGCCTGGTTCTGTGCCATGGTAGCCTCTAGCTCGCGAAACCTGGTAGCCAGCTCCTCCCGAGCTGTTACTGCTGCCACCCTCAAAGCCTCAACTGTAGTTGCCGTCTGTTGTGACCTTCGAAGCTCTAGATAACCTTCACGGAAGGCCTGCTCTACCTCTCTCACCAACGACTGCATCTGGGTCTCGCCAACCCCCTTAGTGAGGCGCCAAGCCTCTAGCATCGCCAGGCTCTCCGTGTCCGGCCATCCGACACACTCAAAACACCTCTCAAACTCAGCTCGGCATCCCGTGCGGGCAAAGGTCAACAACCCTTCCATCCGCCCAACCATGGTCGCATCGGCCTAGAGCGTGGCAGATGACACAAGCCGCTGTGCTCCCTGAGTCATCTCAGTAATAAATTGCTCCAACTCTCCACCCTGCTGACTTCCCACGGGCACCTCCTCTGCTCTGTACGGACTGGTTACTACCACCGCAGGGGGTGAAGCAACCCTCTGAGCTGCCCTGCTGCTCGGGGAACTCCCTTCCTCGAGATCAATGACATCCAAGGAATACGTGGTCCGCCCTGGGGATAGAGTGGCCTCTCCCGGTGCCACGGGTGCCATCTGGTAACAGCTTAACCAGCTAGTGAGGTCATCATGAAGAGTGCCTGCTGCCGTCATTGCCTCCTGCATATATCCGGGCAACCCTGGCACATCCGACACCTCGTGCACCATGGAAGCCTCTGCACTCGCCAAGGTCTCCACCCGTGGTGGTGTCATGGCTATCGTCGCCCGAGGCTGCTTGAAACTAGGAACTGGTACCGTGGTGACTACACTCACTGTCTCGAAGGACCGCGGCACCGCCAACTGACAAGTCTTTGGTAAGCGGGCTGGTGTAAAGTGGACCTGCACCTGTGATGCTATAGTAGACCCTACTGTACCTGCAGACTCCACTACCTCTTCTTCAGGCAACTGGTCGCCCCTTCTGCCTGCCAGTCGAAAACTCCCTTCGCTTACCTGGGAGGTGTCTGTGGATTCCTCCCTACCACTTTCTGCATCCTCAGCCTCGGACTCTTCCGTGTCGGACTCCGTATCGGACATGGCGGCCTTCTTTCTTTTTGTACCCAAACGTGCCTCCGTGCCATGTGCCAAGACGTCCAAGTGGGACCAATAGAATATGGGCGGTTGGTCTGGTGCAACATGCCCCTGTGGCTCCAATGGTTGTGAGCCCGGGGTGATTTGCGTGCGGACTGCGTCCAGGAATAATCCAATGGCATGATGCGGCATGTAGAACTTCTTGTATTGCAGCGTCATGAACTTGTCCATCCTATCAGCCAATAGTGACGCCCAATCGTATACCATTCCATTGTGCAGCCCGTTCATCAACACTATCTGTGCAATGGCTATGTCCGACGCGCGGGTGGCACCTGTGAGGTGACTCTTCACCACCGACAACAGGCATCGCCATACGCCCTTGGCAAAAAATTGTTTCTTCACTCACCGACTCTTGCTTGCACTCTTGAGGCTATCTTTCTCGCCTTGGGTAAGGTTATCGCGCAACATCAACTGGAGAAGTGTGGCACGATTCTCTGGGGATATTTTCTGTGAAGTGTCTATTTTCTTTCCTTTTATCTCCGGTATGCCAAATACCCTAGTGAACTCGCCTGCCGTGAATGACACTGTTATCCTCTGATGTTGATGATCAAATATCGATTGGTGGCGATGTCTGTCATAGCTGCCAATCATGGCACGCAAAACCACCTCAAAGTCCTTTATCGAAAAAACTGGCATCTGGACGGCCCAGTGTACCTGTGCCCGGCAAAGGCTGTTCTTTATTAAATCATCCTGAGGTGTCTTTGCCCACCAGTTCCGATAGTCGATTCCATTCAAACCCTCGAACATAATATTATCTGCTGTTATTTCATCTTTGTCCTTTGTCGCCAAGGGTTTGGGACGATGCTTCTTGCTTTTTTGACTGGTGCTCATACCGAGACTACCTGCAATGCGCACCCCAGATGGTAAAATCCGTTTGCCTGTGTCTGCACTGGTTTCTTTTTGCCCTCCCTGCAACTTGTCTTCTAATGGCTGCAACGGTTTCCGCCAATCTGCCTTGTTCCTGTTTATGTCCATTAGTACCAGATTACTTCTTCAATTCTGCTTTTATAACCTTTTTTTTTTTTCAAAACTAAAACCTGTCTGTCGTAGCGGCACAGACTTGTGCGGCTTGGTGCGTGCGGGCTTGGCTGCGCGTGTGCGATTGTGTGGCTGCGCGCTGTGCGGCTTCGGCTTTGTGGCTGCGACTGTGCGTGTGGGCTGTGTGGCGTGGCGTCATTCTCCCCCCCGCGGCTGTTCCTCTTTCCCCCTCGGTTGTGGGCTTTTATTTGTTTCCGCGGGGTTGTGCGGGCTTTTGTGTGTGGTGTGCAGTGACCACCGCACGGTGGCATCAACCGTCGGTGGCCCCACCACACGGTGGTTCCACCGTACGGTGGGCCCACTTTTTTTTTTGGTTCCTTCTATTTATTTATATATATATATATATATATTTTTTAAGCATCCATCATGGTCCGGGCTCCCTCCGTTCGTGGCAAATTTTTAATTTCGACCTGTTGACAGCGTCTGGTATCTCTTCCCCGTCCAACGTCCACAACTTAATTGCCCCGTTGGTATTGACCTCGCGTACCTTGAAGGGTCCTAGCCAACGCACTTTGAATTTCCTAGGTTTGATTTCGTTCCTTCCGTTGAATTTCAACACCAACTGCCCAGGAGTAAACTTCATTCGCCGGAGATGCTTGTCATGCCAAACCTTCCGTCTTTGCTGGGCTATCTCTGTCGCCCATTGAGCCATCATCCTTCGTTCGTCCAATTTGTTCAAAGCGTACAGTCTCTCCCTCAGGCTTTCCATGTCGCCAAGTCGATTATTGATGGCGATCCGGAGACTTGGCACCATGAAATCAACTGGCACCACGGCTTTTTGTCCATACATTAGCTGGAAGGGAGTCTATCCAGTAGTTTGTAAGTTGTTCGGTATGCCCAAAGTACTGACGGTAGGCGCTCCTCCCAGTCATCCTTCTCCACTCCGCAAGACTTATATATCACCGACATGATTATTTTATCGGTCGCCTCGGCCTGCCTGTTCGCCCGTGGATAGTAGGGGCTTGATAAGGAGTGGAAGATTTTAAACTCCGTTGTTAGCAATCGGATGATGTGATTTACAAAATGGCCTCCTCTGTCACTCGTCAATTGGATTGGAATCCCATACCGCGTAATGATGTGTTCATAGATGAATTTTGCTGTATTGACCACCGAATTGTCGGGTAAGGCCCGTGCTTCCACCCACTTGGTCAAGTATTCTGTTGCCACTACAATGTATCTGCATCGTCGGGCTGTACTTGGTTTTAATGGTCCGACGAAATCCAATCCCCATCTCTCAAACAGTTCCTGGGCATTCGATGGGTTGAGGGGCATAAAATCCCTTTTTAATGGCCGTCCGGCCCGTTGGCATGTATCACAGCTTGTCACCCACTCCCTGGCATCATTATGTAGTGTCGGCCACCATACTCCAGCCAACAGAACATTCCTCACCGTGGTGTCGGGCCCCATGTGTCCACCTGCGGGCCTTTCATGTGCTTCCCTTAGGACGCCCAAAATTTCCTCTTCTAGGACGCATCGCCGTAGGATCTGATCGGGCCATACAAGAGGCCATTAATGAGTTGGAATGTCCTGCTCCTCAGTACCAGTTTCCTTCTTTCTCTTGGTGGCATCTCCCTCGGGAATCGTGATGTCGACAAGTATTCCCCTACGCTTGCATACCAGGCGGGGAGAACCGCGATGCGGAATAAGTGAGCGTCTGGAAAATCTTCATTCACTCCCTCGGCTGGTTCTCTTGACTGGATTCTCGACAGCTGGTTAGCTATCACATGGCTCTTCCCAGGTCTTACTATAATGTTGAATGTAAATTCCTGTAGCAATAGCAGCCATCGGCTAATTCGTCTTTGGATAATTGGCTTGTTTACCATATACATTAAAGCCTGGTGGTCCACATAAAATGTGAACGGGGTGGCGAGCAAGTAATGTCGAAATTTTTGGACGGAGTACACCATCCCGAGGTTTTCCCTTTCTGTGGTGCTATAATTTTTCTCTGCCTTCGACAGGAGTCTGCTTGCAAAGTAGACCTGATCTAGCCCGTGGACGCCAACCTGTGCAAGTGTGGCCCCTATGGCAAAGTTGGATGCGTCAACGTGTACGTGGAACTCTTTGTCCCAGTCAGGATATGTTAGGATTGGCGCACCCACCAACCGTGACTTCAGTTCTTGGAAGGCCTCCTTCTGAGCCGTCCCCCATGTATACCGTTCACCTTTCCTTGTCAGCTTGTCCAGAGGGTAGGATACTCGAGCAAAATTTTTGATAAATCGCCTGTAATACCCTATGTGTCCTAGGAAGGATTTGACTCCCGTGACATCTGTGGGTGCCTCCATTTCCACTATCACCCAAATCTTGTTTGGGTTAGTCTTGAGTCCAGCCTTACACACTATGTGTCCTAACAGCTTCCCTTGAGGCACCATGAATCTGCATTTTTTGGGGTTGAGTGCTAGGCGAGCTCGCATGCATCTCTCCATGCATTCGCCAAGTGCGGCCAAATGTGTATCTTGGTTACTGTAGATGGACTAGTCATCAAGGAACGCCCTGAAGTTCCCTACTGACATCTTTTCAAATATGTGAAGGATTATCCGTTGAAAGGTCGCTGGTGCGTTGCATAATCCGAACGGCATTCGATTATATGCGTACACGCCATCCTCCACTATGAAGGTGGTTTTTAATTTGTCTTCTTCGGTGATGGATATCTGGTTATACCCAGAAAATCCATCCATGAATGAATAAATTTCATGACCGGCCACTTCTTCCAAGATGCTATCCGTAAATGGTATTGGAAACGGGTCTTTTATGGTGACCGCGTTAAGGCATCTGAAATCCACGCAGTTTCGGATCTGGTTTGCCTCCTTTTTAAGGGATATCACTATGGGCGATACCCACTCGCTGGTCTGCACTTTAAAAATAATCCCGGCTTCGAGCATACGTTCAATTTCATCATTCACTCTTGCCGCATAGTTTTTATTCATTCTGTATGGCCTCTTCCGTACAGGTACGGCCCCAGGTACGAGTGAAATTTGGTGTACGCACAGTTCTGGCGGCACCCCTTTGAGGTCCTTATACATCCAAGCGAATACATCCTTGTATTCCATGAATATTTTAAACGCGGCGGCTTTCAGGATTGGATTCCAGTCGTCGCCAACCAGGATGTTTCTTGGCTCTGCTTTCGTGTCGAGGTTTGTAGGTTTTACGGATTCTTCGTACCGGATTGGTTTTGTCATGTCAAATCTGTGTGCTGGTACTTCGTTGACTGGGGCATCCCCTTCGGTGTATTCCCCGTACCCTGGCGGAAATTCGTTCTCGTCCCGATCCTCGTCAACCTGCAACATGTTACACCCATACAGCAGCTTGTAGTCCTCCATTTGCCAGTGGAAGAGCCCATTAAGGGAATCGGTCTCGTCCTCAGAACATCCTTGGATTCCGAGAACGCCTTCCTCGTTCGGTTCCCTTTCGTACTTTCCTCCGTCAACTCCGCCTTCGCCGTTTGATTCCGACTCTGACGCGAGTTCTTCACTCACAAGTTGTGTTTTCAGGTCGATAATAAATTTTCTCCCGACTTTCTCCATTGACAACATGTTACGCTTCCAGTTGTGATTCACTCTGGTTGCCACCAACCACCCTCTGCCCAGAATGGCGTCGTATCCTTTCTTGGCTAGCGGAATCACCACGAAGTCGAGGACAAATGGTTGTGTCTCGATGGTCACTTGTTGCGCCATGAGCATTCCAAGGGGTTTGATAACATGTTGATCCGCTCCCAGTAAGTTGAAGGTTGACGGCCATAGTTTCGGTTTGCCAAGCTGCTTCCAGGTTTCTTCCGGAAGCACATTCACTCCGGACCCGCCGTCAACGATAGTGTCAGTCAGAATGGTGCCCAGTATTCCCATTTCTACCAGCGCCGGGTGCCGACCACTGTATAGTGTCAAGACCAATAGGTCTGTAGGTGTTTTGCCGGAACCATCCGTATTCCGGGTTGCCTGACTGTGCGGGGTTACTTGGACCGTACGTAGGAGTGCCGTACGTAATTGCGGCATCGTTTCCAAGAGGTCCTTCATTTTCCCCGGCACTTCAATCTGCAGTATTTGCTTCAGGATATTTGCCTCCGCCTCAGATCGGGGAGTACTTACCGCTTCCTGGGTGCTCCCTTGTGCCAACATTTCCTTCGCCACTTCAGCCTTGGCCTCTAGCGCCCGCTGCTTCTCCGTGCGAGGGTCCGGGTATGTGGCCTTCTTTGCTTGTGACTGTGTGATTGCCAATACCCGTTCCTCCGTCCTGTCGATGTTGAGCAGGTTCACTCCCGACTTTGGGCAAGTTCCATCATTGTGGTCTCCAGGCCCACACCATTTGCATAGTTTTTGTGGAGTTTCTTCTGAGGTGCATTCCCTGGCAAAGTGGCCCCATTGATTGCAGGCTCGGCATTGGATCATTGGCCGTCCCTTTGCATCATATTGGATTTGGCTCCTATTATTATTATTGGTCCTCCCCCCTCGCCGGTTGTTCCGGTATCCGCCAGATGATGCATTATTGTTGGCGGTTTGCGAAGTTCCGACGACCGGCTATTCTTGCGTGAAGAGAACTTGTTGGTTCCTGGTTTTCATATTGTAGGGACATTCCTTTGTCAAATGTCCCGCAATCTGACAAATGTCGCAGAAAGCCTTCTTGGGACAGGACCCCTTGGTGTGTCCGTCACTCCTATAGTCGGTACACCACATGTCATTTTCTTCCGTCTTACTTGTACTCCCTTTCATGGCTTTGAATTCTTTCAGCATTCGTTCCATGCCCTTTTGGAGAGCGTGCACCTTTTTACACGATTCGCCACCACTGCTGCTTTCCCTGTCAGAATCTTCATCATCGTCAGATGAATATTTATTACTTTTCTTCTTCCTTGATGTTTTGTATTCGCTCTCTAGGTCCATCGCCCTATTATAGGCGTCGTCATATGATGTCGGGGGTACAATTTTCATTTTTTTCCGTAGGGAGGATTTCAATCCTTCAACAAACCATCATTTTTTCAAGCCCTTAGTCGGTTGGCTTTCCATTTTACCCAACAATTCCTTCAGTCTCTTGCTGTATGCTCGTACTGTCTCCTTGGTACCTTGTTTGGTACTGTATATCTCCGTTACAATTTCGCTGTCATCACGGAGCAACCGAAACTCCTCCGTGAATTCCTTCTATAGGTTGGCCCACGTGGCCACTTTTTGCTTATCTACATTGGAGTACCAATCTATGGCAACTCCCCGTAACGTGGCTGGGAACTGCTGTACCTAGTCATCCTGGTCTGTTACTCCGTTGGCAGACCAAATGGTTTCACATGTACGGCAGTGCCGTAAGGGGTCTTCCTTGCCGTCCCTTGTGAACTTTGGCAATTTTTGTTTACTCGCCATCCCAGGTCGTCTTCCTAGGGGCGGTTGTGTCTGTGTCTGTGACCCTGCGCTACTTCCTCCAGTGGCATCGGTGGTGTGTCCAGTGTGGGCGACTGGAGGTACGTTGTTTTGCCTGTCGTGTGTGGCACCTACACTCGTACGGTTGCCCTCCCCTTTGCTCTCACACGCGCCCACTCCTGGTTCCCCTTGGTGATCTTCACTCCGTGGCGTAAGGGATAAGTTTCCAAACTGATCCCGAGTCTCCTCGACTAGATTTCGCCGTAACCTTGTTTCTTCTAGAAACTCTTCGTGGCTCCGCGTCCTACGATGATTTGGCGACGCGTAGAAATTTCCGTCGGCCTCTACACCCTCCGTGACACCTCTTTGGTTCCCTTCGGGCCATCCTTCGGCAGGTCGTCCTTCGGCAAGTTGCCTCAGCCTCCGTCTACATTCTACTTGCTGCTCTAGAATCAAGGCCCTTTGCGCGGCCTCCCACTCGTTCGTTATTGGTTTTTTATTTCTATCTTTATTCAATAGGTCTGGCATTAATTGTCGCACATTTCCATAACTCACAATACATAAATCAAAACATGTCTTTATTAATTCATCTGCTCAAATACAACTCGTGTCAATGACACTTTTATTTGAAAATAAACAGTTCAAGGTTCAATTCCCTCCTGGCCTAACGCCATCCTGTTCCGTTTCCCGTCGGCTGTTTTCTTCGTAGTGTCGAAGGATCTGTTGGTGTCGCTCCTCCTGGGCAATCTCCTCCAGGTGAGCCTGTTGTGCCAACGATGCCTGTGCAAGCAACCGGGGGAGGTGGTTCATCAACTGGTTTATTGCCGAGCTAACCTCCAGAGCTGTCCACACGGCACTTGGTGGGATTTCCGCCTCCGCCGCCTCTCGTCGGACGTAGGTCTGGATGGCTACCTAGAGTAGAATTGAAAATTCTCTCGTTGCCGTGTCTTCTCCTGTGCAAAGTTCTGTTTGCGTGTCGTCGGCCTCTGGGTTTATTTCACCAACGGGTAGGCCCATTGTGTCTGTGCACCATCCGTGTCTTCCGTTCCCGAGTACGTCTAGGCAACGACGCCAAATGTTTGCCCTCTCGGGTGAATAACTTAAAGCATAAAGTACGTAATGCAGAACAATGCCATAGATATCAGACAAGTATCAGATATATTATTCCATTCATAATTCGTGTCCTTCACAAGTTACAATCGGGAGTATATAAAGATACCGAGGGGGTGCGAGCGCCAACCGTCGCACCGCAACTGCCACCCCTCGGTTGCCAACTAACAAACCCAATTACGACTTAATTAACTATTCTTATCCCTGTATACAATAATGCGGCTAACACAAGGGGGAACCTTCGACCACCTTATATTATATTGCCAATTTTGCAATTCTGATTTTGAGAAACTGGTTGAAAACATAGGAGAGGAACACACAACCCAGCGCACATTTTGACATGATGACCCAGTGAAGGTATCTTAGATCAGTTATCATCAGTGGGTTAACAAGGGGGACATGAAAGGTCAGCAGGTCAATTACGGCAAATTGAGAAAAAACAATGAGACTTGTTTCTTCGAGATCTCTGTTTTATGTGTGTGTTTTGATGTTTGGCTGCATGGCTGGATAGTCCTTCATTGGACCCTCTGACTATGATTGCATCAGTACACCACAAAAACAGCCAGGGTCAACATATTTTGTATTTTTGAGTGTAAAGCTAGTGCAGAATGCTTCTTTTCTGTTTTAATTGAAGTTAGATCCAGTTTTGAGAGTTAAGATTTGAGTATTTGCTGTTCATATTTTCAGCAGTTTGTGTGTAAATTTACAAGCTCAGATCTGTTTTATTTGAAATTTTCAATTTAAGCATCTTTGCAGTTAGTGTTAATTTTTTTTGAGTGCAGAATCTGCTTACCATGGTCTGAAAATTTATATGTTTGTCTAGCTGAAGCGGCATCATTTTCTAATTAGAAGC
Source organism: Cryptomeria japonica (assembly GCF_030272615.1). NCBI lineage: Eukaryota > Viridiplantae > Streptophyta > Pinopsida > Cupressales > Cupressaceae > Cryptomeria > Cryptomeria japonica. The sequence continues at coordinate 334,873,106 of NC_081415.1, forward strand.
ATAGTTGAAAACGTTAGCAAGCAGTCGCCAGTCTTGTGAGTAGCTTGCAGTATTAATCACTGTGATTACTCACTGGAACTCCCTGCGAGGTTTTCAGCAGATTGTGTCAAATGTGCAGAAAAAACTGGCAAAACTCATGACTCTAGGGTAAAAGTTGGCTGTAGTTTTAAAAAAAATGATTTTCATGCCAAAATTTTGACATTGTACTGGTCATTTTCTGCGTGCGGGTTGTTTTACAGCTTGCTATGTGTGTTGAGGGTTTGCTCAATGGCTTTCTGTGTGTAAAAGGAGAGAGGAATCACAGGTCTGTGTTTGCTGCATAGAGAAATCACAGGTGCTGGAATTTTAAACTTTACAGCATTTATTCTCAAAAGATAACATTGATTTTGGTCCTTGTAAAAAGCAGATTTTTCTCCATGACTAGCAGGGTTTTAACCTCTAGAAATAGCAGAAAACAATAGTTTGAGTTGCTTATTACAACAGTTCAAATATATATAATGGTTGTCTATACACCTTTATAATAGTCATGAACCCCTGATTTTAGGCTTTGTTGCAGTCTGCTAGTGCTGTTTTTTCTGTGGATATTCCGTATTATACTGCTTGGAGATGTGGGTATCGAAACTTGAAGTCATATATATTGAACTTGTTTTTTGGTCTATGATGTTCATTGAACTCTAAATTTGATAATTTATAAGGAAATCAGTAATACGTTCCATAACTTAAGTAATAAGCATGTTTTTGGAGAATATTTTAAAAAATTTGTATTTTTAACTGTCACATAAGTTTGCCAAGTCCCAAGTTTTTAGAATTTGAGTCAATTGAGTTATGGCCGAGTCTGATTTTTTCAACTATGATTAGAAGTTATGATTGCACTTGTGTGGAAAGCCCAAGTTTTATCTTTAATGCCAATTAGCTATTTATCAGATCAATGGCTACCATATTATACCAATGTGAAGCGTTCATACTCTTGGCATGTTGTGATTGATGAAGGCAGGAAGATTAATGATTCTGGAATAATTTTTGAATGATTTTAGCATTTACCTTCTTCTCATCATCATGTCAACTCCCCTAACTTGCTACAATGACTGCCATCTGCTTTTCTCCTCTGCTATTATGAATGAAACAATAAAATTAAAGGGTTTATGTAGGGAAATATCATTTGGGACAATTCAATTCAACCCCAGCTAGGGTAGCCTCTCCTGAAGATGACATTAATGACCACCTTGGAGTTGTTTTCCTTCCACAGGTTTAAGTAGTTTTCTGAGAGAGAAAACTATAACTTCTCTTACGTAGATCTTAGAAAAGAATATATTTTCTACCTTGCCTTTCCTGTCTAATATAATTCCTCTGCCACCAGCAAGGCCAAGCTTATCTTTGCAGCCCAATCAATGTTTAGCTTGAATGTTCCTTTGTGGGGAGAGTTTTCACTAAGCCATTGCCCTCTCAACCTTATACATATTAGCCCATTAACAAGGAGGGTCTGTCTGATTAAGTTTTGTCTCATTAGGATTTCTGTATCCTCCATTCAAAATTAGTTTTCAATGATTGCGGCTCTAATTATCTTTGATAAAGAGACTTCTTCTGCAGCCATTATCTTGTCTGCCTGTTTCTCCTTAAATTCTTTGCCTTTCAAGCTACAAGTTCCGAGAGATAATAACAGGAGATATTCCCACTTGCTTCTAGATGACAAGATTTGCCCCTCTCAGTGTGAAGAGATGACAGCAGGAGCTGTTCCCCTTAATGTCAACATGTTGGTAGATTTTACTTATTTTATGCATAATCTGTTTCATGGGGAAGACAAACATATAAAAAATTGTATTTATAAAGGAAAAAGATAAGAATTGACATCCCCCTACCCTATAATACACTCATTTGCTTTTTACAATTCTACAGAATTGGCAGTATTCATATATTTGCAAAATGTAATACTTGTTTGGATTATTAGGGTATTTACAATTTTGTAATTAAATTAATATTTTGGGTTAAAACTTCTGAAGTCTAAAGAAATATGCTTCTGTGTTTATCTAATTTTGTTGGAAAACAATAGTTATAAGTTTTGAAAATCAAGGGAAATCAGCATCTAGATAGTTGTAGGTAAATAGTAAAAGCATGATAGCCTTGTGTGCAAACTTTACAAATAACTGTTTTATGTATCTTTTACCATGTGTCTTATGATTAGCTATTTTGTGAAATGATTCAATATGTTGATTATTTCATAATTTTTTAATTGTTGTTTGTGAAATGTGAACACCCTTAATTGCAACATTGCTTAGACTTTTTTAGATGTCTAACCATATAATCTGTTTAGTGTCTAGAACTTGTGTATTTGTTTGAGTTTTATCACTATGGTTTCATCCTTGACGAATTAGACGTGATCTGCTCGATATTTCACCTGCATTAAATGAAGCAGCAAGTGCTATAGTTGATGTAAGTGTTTATCTGTTAAACATCTCGGCATAAGTACTTTCTAATTAAATAGAACCTATGGTTTTTGTAAAACTGCAAGCTTGTTTTTAGGAGACTTAAATTGTTTGTTTACACAATTAATCAAGTGAAATCTACATTTCTATATGGAAATGTAAAATTCTTGTGTGATTCATTTCTATACAGAGCAAGTTGCATACATTGATTATAAGTAATTGCTAACATATGCATCAGCACTTTCTATCTCTTTAATGCTTTAAATTTTACTTAGATGATTGCTTTATATAGCTCTTAATATATTATTAATGACAAGTCCTATTTCGATTCCTCCTTACTGATGGTAATAAGCAAGGATCTACTGATGCATGGAATCCTTTAATGAACAAAATGCAGAAATTTTTTTGAGCATTGGTCAACGAGAAAATTTTTAGTAATCAGTAAAAGAATTTACAGTGTTTGTCCATAGTCCGCTTACCCATTAAAAATATATTACATTGCACGAGGATGACAAGGGTACCTGATTTCCAAATCCACGTCTACAAATGAATGGGGAATGAAAGTATAGAAGATTTCAGGGAGCAACTAGCCATCTTGTGCCCCAAATTGTTGCAATTGAATCATTTAAATGGAAGCTCCTCATACTTTATAAGTTGAGTCCAAGCTCCTAAGATGATGAACTTCTGATGGAATGGAAGATTGGCTTGGAAACATCCATAATGATGGAAGCAAAAAATTCAAAAAAATTGCAATTATACCCAATATTTTGCAAATCAGACCCAAGACAATTCTCCAACCTCTCCCACCCCTACCCCTCCCCACCCAAAAAAAAATTCCCTTCTTTTAAAAGAACTGTTGATTGCAATTTTCAACTATTTTTTCATGTTTAAATCGCGCAAAAATCACATTTACTTTGTGGTTGAAACCTTAATCTCTCACCAATCTGTGAAATCCTTGAAACCCACAAAATGGTGAAATATTTTATAAATAATGCAGTTGGGTGACATTTTTAGGGAATAGGAGCTCGTTGGAATGTGCATACTCCATACAAGGCACAACGAATTGCAAACTTGCAGGGAGTTGTGAGGTAGTGCATTTGAGTTGGAGGTAGAGAATTTTTTGTTGTAACATTGCCGCAAATACATTCTATAACTTCAGACTATATAAATAGTATTTACACAAAATTCAACCATTGCATACAAATAGATGAATAATCTATTAAATAAAATTTCAATGTGTACATCACAAGGATCTTTAAATTTAGATTAATAACATAAAAAATGTTAAATCTTTTATTTTGGTGGGGCTTGCATCCAGAGAGATAGAATTTTTATGTTATATTTCAGCTCCCTATTCATCATATATTGTTTCTACTTTACCATGGTTTAATTATATTTAGCGTGTAGGATTTTTGTCAATGTAATGCCCTGCCAAGGAACCCCTGAGGACATAAGCCAAGAATACATTAGTAAACATGGAATATTTTTTTTTGAAACATTTAAGTTAAACATTGGCACTAACAAAAGCTCACTAGCTTAAAACACTAACTTATGCTTAACGATGCACAAGTAGAAGACTTAGAACACCTTAGGCAAGGTCAACAAGGGGTTTTGACCCTTACAAATCTTCACAAGACGTTACAAGATCTCACTCGGCAAACTAGGCTTTCTCCTCAGTCCTAGGTGTGATGGTTGACTTCCTATGGACTCAATCATGCAAACTGATGCAATTGATACTACAATAACTCACTAACAACACAAATGGAGCACTTCAAGGGTTCCGTAGACTGTCCAAGACCCAATGAGCAACTTCCAAGAATAGGACACCCTCGTTCGGGGCTCGACAAAGCTCGTTGATGAACAACTGAGGACATTGGTGCCCTAGGTGGACTAGGCTGCTCATGTCCCTTTCTCCCCAGTGATCACGCGAGAGTTGATTAGTCTATTTCATGTCATCCCGATAGGCTAATTTTGGAGATACAAGGGATGATATGTTGGTCCTGTCAATTAATTTCTATTGGTGGAGAAATAAAAAGGTGGAATATTATTTTATGGGACTTGATATTATTATTTGGTGAGAAAAAGTCACGTTATGTTATAAATTAAAATTTTAAAATTCATATCAGACCCAGAAAAATTAGAATTCAAAGGTTTGCATGCCAAGTGTTTGACAAATGCCAAACCATCAAAACTGAAAATTAAGGGCAGAATAAGCACGGGTTCTTACAGTAGTATCAGAGCTTGGGTACTGCCATCCTTTGGATTCAATTTTATGTGTGTTTCATGCAACAAAGTGATAGGTATACAAGTTACATAGCAAGGGAAGAGAGAAAGCAATATGAGTGGCCTAACTTTCATCCAGAACAAGATACATTATCTGAGGCTATAGCTGCAAGACAGCCACATATAGAGACGGGATCAGCTTGTAGGATGAGTGAAGGAAGGGGTAACAGTCCACCATGAAATGATGAGAATGAAGCAAGGGACATTATGAGGGGTCTTCAAGCAGGACAACAACATGTAGCTAATGTTTTACAACAACTCACAGTTGCCATTCAACAGTTGAGCACGGGACCTAGGAGACAACAATGTAGTCAAGCAGATGATGACAGTATGGTTTGTTCCCAACATGGAGGGAGAGCTGCTACACGCACTACAGATAGACCTATGATGCCAAACTTCTTAGCGGGAAATGAAGAAGAGGAGGTCAATGTTGATGATGAGGTAACATTTACTGATACTGTTATGACTATGCATGATGAGTGGATTAGGTTCAAGTAGGTTGATTAGGTTCAAGTAGGTTGGGTTATTGCTTGTGCTTGGGTCAGCCTATATGTGAATAATCTAATAAGCTTCAGCTTGTCAAGAGTTGTGATTTGAGGAATTACACATTGGAAGTCAAAGATAACCTCTTGAGTTGCAAATTCAAATCAAAGTTGGTTTCACCAATCCAAGGTTGCTCAGATTTGGGGAATCTGCCAACACTTCATGGCTAATTTTGTTGAGATAGATTCATGTGAGTGTGTGTGGTCAGCTGTGTTCCAAAGCAAGAAGAAAGCTGGAAAGAAGAAACTTAACTACTTTGCTTGTAAATTAATGAAAATGACTGTTGAAAGTAAAGAATGCTGGACAAATATTTTTGCTTCTGACAGAGAAAATGCGAAATGTGAACCTGCTAACAAAGAATGAACAAATTGATATCTAAATTATAAGTCTCAACTTAGCCTACTTGCAAGATTTTCCAAACCCTTTTGAAGAACTAAAATGCACCAAAAACAATATGGAAAATAGAAAAATGGCAAGCTATTAATAAAATTGCAATGCAAACTAAATGCATTTTTAATGCTTGGTATGGAGAATGGGGAGATCATGAAAGTGTTTTGTCCCAGTCCTGCTGCCCGCAGGACATCCCCATTCTGGAAACACGTGCAAAAATGCTGGGGATATGTCTCCAGGGAACATTGGAATTTTCCCTTCAAGAGGATAAATATACCTGTTCTAAGTTACATAAAGTTTTTGAGAACTCGCTTTTGGAAAAATTCCTGCCACGATCTGGGATTTTGAACTAGTAAACCTAAATGTCCAGATACTGCTGCATCCTAGATCTTAACCATCTGTGGACCTTTATAAATCTCAAATTCTTGAGCAGAAGCCAGCACCAAACTAATTTATTTACTGTGCTTTAATTTTTGTTTTTAAGATAAAATGATATTTCCCCTTTTTTGCAATCAAATTGACTTTGTTTTGCATAAATATATTTATGATCTTTTCTGTAATTGATTTTCAGGATTCTTTTACACGTTGCTTCAAGTCAAATCCTCCAGAGCCATGGAATTGGAACCTTTATTTATTTCCTCTTTGGTGCCTAGGATTATTTGTTCGATATTTGATCCTCTTTCCTGTAAGGTAAGATAAGAAAGTCTCTGGTTGACTCCACTTTGTTTTATTGCAACATGGACAACTTTTAATGGTAATAATGAAAACTATATACATAATCTCTTGCCACTTGGGTTTATTTATTTATTTTTCTTTCTTATAGACAAATTCTTAGGCTATCATAATGATTTCTTTCAATTTTTTCATGTCTTCATTTGGAAATGTTCAATCTATATCAAATAATTTAATCTATATCAAATAATTTAAAAAGTGTCTTTATTGTTGTTCCTATTTTTTTTTGGAACAAATCATATATTGGGGCAGAATTCATGATAGAAACATTTGCTGGACAAAAGAGTTTCGTGGAAAATGTCTCCCTACAATACACAGTCTACATAATTAGGAAAAAATTGCTTTGAAAAAATAATTTGGTTTCAATTACATGTTAACCTCTGCTGAAATATAGTGACCCAAGACACAAAGTCTACAGTATTAGGAAAATCTTGCTTAGAAAAGATAATTAGGTTTTAATTGCAAGTCAACCCTGCTAAAAAATAGTGAACTCTTGAGCTGAGTAAGTTCTCATTCTAATGAAGGGGTAGTTTCCTTCTTGTCATCTGAAGGAATGAATGAGTGATAGATAACAAAATTGTATCCCATATTGTTTCACAACTATTTCTTATCATTTAAATATTCGTCAAAAGAGAATATCTTTGTGAAAGAGGGGTGATAATAAATAGTTCAATTTGGCTTGCAACCATGACTGAAAAGCCTTGGAAATATTGCTGTCAAAAAACATGTCCAAATGCTCATTTCTCTCACATAAAATGCACAGAGAAACTGATATACGAATCTTGTTGAGTTTGGACTCTTGATTTGACCTGCAGGTATTGCTAAAGCACTGACCACCCCAAGGGTTTTTATTTGAAATAAGTTATTGATTTCCAAATAGATTGGCAGTTCTTTTTGCATGGTGCTCATGGATCACACACCCCGTGGTGCTATAATGAGGGACCACATGATGCTTGGTATCACCATCTCTTTCTGAGTGTCATCCTTTTTAAGAGCTTAGATTTATGAAAATAACATAATTTTTGTTAATGATAACAATACCAATATATAGCCTCATATAGTTATATTCATTTCTATATACGTAAAAATCAATAACATAGTGGCTTGATGCAAATAAGAATACTTTTTACCCTATGATCAAAACTGTTTTCTAGAACCTAACTTTGCATGTTATTGATGACTTTTATCATTTGATAGTTATGCTTATCCATATGGATGAATAGATGTCGGGGCTGATATCCTTGGCAGAATCTATCTTAAATTATGTAGAGATTCTGAGAGTAGAAATTTTGCATTTTCCAAGCATCATTAACTATTAATGTCTTTCTTGAAATCTTTAATTTTTGGACAAGTGGTCCAGGGTTATTGTATGGTAGTACTAATTTATATGCTAATTTCTATTGCTTTCTCTATGAGAACTTAGTAATGTTGGAAGATATTGGAATTGAGATTACACGAGTCTCTTTGAGGGCTTCTAGGTGTTCAATTTTGAGTAATAAAAGCTGTTTTTTAAATAATGAATGTAACACTAAATGAACTAGTGGCATGGAGGTGCATTTCAATGCTTAGTGAGAGCCTAATATAAATCTTGTTGGCCCTGAGCTAGCCTTCTCTTTGAGTGCTTTATCTTGATCTGGAAATGTCTCAACACAAATTTTTTCAACCACCATTGGTCACATGGGCTTTAGTAATATGTTGCTCAAATTTGTGTTGGTTCTTAGTAGCTGGATAGATTCAGGTCACCACATCTAGAGGATATAATATTTTTAGGCTTGTCTGCTTACCTAAGTTGGAGAGTTATAAGAAATGTATCCTCAGATGCCTGATTTATACATGAGAAACCTTGATGGAAAATGTCTAGCTTTGCTCCCAAAAGAGATAGTAACCTTCAGGCATCATTTATTAAAAGACCTCTTTTCCCAGCCAATCAATGATGACGGGTGGGTTGGACAAACTTCAGTTTCAACTTTCATCTGTTACATAGAATTGCAATTTGGGTCACACTACACCTAATTTAGAAACAAGCTATTTGTAGCCAATCAAAATGGTTTGCAGGAATTGCGGGAGGTTCAGATCCTATTGAGGAATGGCCTCCTCACAAGCTATTATTGCTACTCCTTCAACTACTTTAATAGCCCTTGGTAGGAATATTATAATTTTTGAGGCCATCAAGAATCACTTTTAAAGGCACTTGGTGACAATTTCATTCTTCTTCCTTTTTGACGATGCAGACACAAACTAGATATCTCAATATCTAGTTATAACAATATGTGCACATTGATTTTGTTCTTCATGAGCTGAGGCTTTTGCAATCCCATTCCTCACTTGATATATTTTCTCCTTAATAGACACAATATTTCCATGTTCTATAAAAGTGATTGAGAATTCTCAGATGATAACTGTGTAGAAATTTTTTCACATCAATTTTTCCTTATCCTGATGATGGATCATGGTATGCGATCTGAAATGTTGATATTAGAAAAATTCTACACAGTTATTGTTAGAAGCATTCTCAATTATATATCCTTCATGTTTGTGATCTGAAATGTTTATATTAGAAAACTTCTACACAGTTTTTGCTAGAAGCATTCTCAATTGTATTTCCTTCATTTTGCTAAAGAATCATCAATCTTTTTGGATGCTTCTATTGGTTGTTATTTTTGACCACTGTTGTCTAGTTCAATTGATCATGGATATACAATATTCATGGAATCAAGGATATACAATGTAATTTTAAACTCATAGGAGAGCCTTCTATTGTCATTTCAAGCTTGATAGTTGGATGCTGTTTCTTCATTGCCACTTTTTTTCGTAGATAAGATATTCTTTTGTGTTTGAGGGAAGCACATGTAAGGTTTTAGGTGATTTGGTTTAATATGACTTAAAAAATAACTCTTTAATTCAAGGTACATTGTATTTATGGCAGTAGAAGTAGCAAGACAGAAATTCTGAATAACTATGACCATGAGAATATATTCTTAAAAATTAAAGAGATGCAACATTTCAATAACAAAGGGTCACTCCGCTGGCATAAGCCTTCTGGAAAAAAAGAGCTTATAAAAAATATAATTGATCAAATGTCTTATAATATTGTGTAGCAAGGACTTTTAGGGCCTGTAAGAGGCATTCATCAGAGTTATTGTCTCACATTGATAATAACACAGAATTTTTTTGTAAACAGTAGTGTGTTAACTATCGAAAGAAATTACTTTTCTCTAGTGAACACTTTTGGAGGGACATTTGTTGATATCTGAATTTGTATTTGAGAACTAAAGGAAGCATAAAGTATAAAACTAGAGAATATAGAGAGAGAAGAGCAAGCAATACTTGTAAGACCACCTTAAATCTGGAATACTTTTCATTTTTCTTTTATAAGTGTTGCAAAAAGGGGCTCCAAAGATTCCTACTCAAGTGTTTGCATGAGTGATTACCATGCTCTTAACATGTTTCAGTTTAGTTATCATGTAACAGTTTTCTTCTACCTTTGGGAACGAATTCTCTTAAGCTATTTTTAGCAAGGTGACTATTACTAATCACCACACTTTATTAGGTCATGTATTCTACTTTGAGGAATACGAGAAAATTGGCAGGCTTCATATTTGATAAACATAACTAATGTACTGTTTGCAGGTGACCTAGACTTGACTGAAGTCTTTATTTTCATGAGCTGTGTAACTGTATTGTATCACTGATATGTGAAGTTTCTTTGTCATTACAATATGTTATCATTTTTAGTCAACTCTCAATTATTACCACTTTCTTTGTCATTACAATATGTTATCATTTTTAATCAACTCTTAATTATTACCGCCCCTTTAGGCTTAATTGATTCTGATATCTAGTATTTAATTACTTAGAACAAGGATCTCTCACCAACAATAATCAACCTCAGATTGTCAATAACTTCCTGTCAATAATGAGTCTAATTTAGGTAAATTTTTTTTGCCACAGTGTTCTATCCTCAACAATACCAGTTGATCATAGAAACAAGCATGTATAACCTATGAGCAATCAAGAATCCTTCTACCACTTGAGATTTCCTCAACACTACTGTCCACGTTAAGAGTCACACTACATGTGTGATGCCAAAGCATCATCCTTCTGCATAGCTCTTAATTGTGGATAATCAATGATGATCTGATCATATGGTCCCTCTAGGAAGAATAATTTCTTAGCTTATTTACCACAATCTAAATCAGAAGTGCATTCCATCAGAACTTAAGCCATATTAATTTCCAAAATCTTAATGCAGGTCAAGGTTGTCTATATCATCACATCAATTATTGTTCTTGTAAGCTAAGTCACCAGGTTCGAATTCGAATTCGAAGTTCGACAGCTTTGAAATTCGAATGAAGTTCAATGAGGAAAAATTCGAAATGTATAAAATTCAAATTAAATTCGCCATATGTAATTTTTTAAATTTTTTAATAAATATATGTAATATATCTATAAAATTGCCTAAATAGTTTAACATTGATAAATAGATTTGAAATCATTACAAAAAGATGACATATTTATAAAATATAAACCATAGGCAACATATGCTTTCATGATTGCAAAGATGTTCTTTTGTCAAAAAGGTACAAATTACAATAACAGTCAAAGACTTTAGAACTTAAAAATAACTCTAAGTCATCAAGAGCACTTGGCTGGGATGTTTTTTCTCAATCCTTGCAGAAACATGACTCACAACCTAAGTCACCGCGTTCGAGTTTGCCAACTATAAAATTCGGATGAAATTCGAAAAGAGGCAAAAATTCGAAAAAAAAATCGTCATTAAATTCTCTTATATAAATTTGAGTTTTTAAAAATATAAATAATATATCTTAAAAATATCAGAATAAACAATATTTAATTTAAATATTTTCATTTAAATTTGTCAAATTTTATATATGAATAATTAAAAATTTGAAATAAATTTTATAAAATATTTAATTTTTAATATATTAAATGTTAAATCTGACAACTTTTATACCAAACGTTAATATATTAACAACTTTATTAGTTAACATTTATATTAAATTTTAATATTTTTTAACATTTTATCGGGCAACACCATTACATCCGGTAACAACTTATATTAGACATTTAATATTATTAAATGTTTAATAAAGGTTCACATTTATCGGGCAACTTTATGAAGTTTCTTTAATTTTAACATTTACCTATATCCTCTTTCTCCCGATGTGGCCGTCTAAAAACCCTATTGGCGGCAAGCATTGCATCGACCAAGGACCCGCAACCCTTGTACCTCCCGACGGCAATAGCGAACTGGTTATCTGCCGACAGCAAAAAAACACCTCTGCCTGTTTCCTACGAATTTTAAATGAAATTTGGCGAATTTCATACATTTTTTATACGTTTGCCAAATTTCGAACCTGAAGATGAAAATTTGGCGAACGCGGTGACTTAGCTTGTAAGAGTCACCAATGGACATAAGCTCCTAGGAACCTGCAAGACCAAAGATTACCTTCTAAATGAGAACAGCAAGACAAATAATTGCTTAATTATAGTGCAAAATGAATTATAATCAATCACCCCATTAAAATGTACAATGAAAGACCTTGCTTATGTAGGCAAGGTGATAAGGTAGGAAAAGTAGGATGATGACAAGTGTCTTAATCCTATGACATGACAACTGGAGGATGAGATCAAATGCAAACTAGGTACTTATAGAAAGATTACTAAATCCCTAAGTAAACTTAACATGTTAACATGTGTCAATAGCTCCTAAATAGTGACTAGTTAGATAATATCAAATATGCCTTGTTCACATTACAAAGGGAAAATTGGATTGAAAATACTCTATTCACAACAACACCCCCACTTAGTTGCAACTTAGGGAGTAGTAATCAAATACAAGAGAAAATTCATATACAAATGCGATCTCTCACAAATGGAGAAAAGGAGGAAACCTAGTGGGACAAAACTTCTCTCCAACAAGGAGAAAATAAGAAAGTGAAAGAAAGAGGACTCAATATGACCCCCAAGGACTAATTCTTTCACCAATACACAATCAATGATCCCCCATAGGAGGGAAAAATTGAGGCCATAAACCCCTCCACAATGTGTAATCTATTGCAATAATTGTAAATGTTTTGAAGTCAAAAGACAATCAATGCTTACAAACAACATTTCGCCCCTTGGGAAGAAACAACACCAACTATAGATGCAGGAAAGCTTCCCATTCCTGATGGGAATTATTAGGAAGAAATATCAAGATGAATGGTGATGGTGTGTTCTTTCTTACACCAAGAATCCAATAACTCTTTGATTGTGGATGGACTAAATCTTCTCTCTCTTCTTGTGGATGAACTAAATATTCTAAAATGACTTACCTTTTATTTTCACTTGCACATGCTTGCTGAGGTGTAGCATCTTGAATTCTTTCAGAAGAATTCTGGGTAGCAGACAAGTACTAGGATGAATTTTTTGTGCCTAGGACATACTCAGAATTTCCTTATATTCAACATGTTGCTTCCCAATTTCATAGCCATTCGGTTCTCCCTTGACTATGCCATTTTGTTGATGTGCATGTAAGATACGAACAGTCTACATAGCTCCTATTGTTTGCAAAAATGGACAAACTTCCAAGAGAGTAATTCACCTTTGTTGTCATTTTGAAACTCTTTATCCTATCACTTGCTTCATATTCAACAATTACACCCACAATTTCCTATCACTATCTTTCATAAACTATAGAAGATACGTGACATGAGAAATACATTTTATCTTTGTGTTTCAATGCTTTAAAGTTTAAACAAAGGGATAAGGAATATATTGAGAGAAGAGTGAATAATTCTACATCATAATGTTATCAGATCTGCAATACATTTATAGTGTGATGCCTAAAGATTTCACTTGAGACCTTAGCATTTAAGAAACGAATAAACAATTTTTTTGCCTTGCAATTGTTAGTTGTGTGCCATAATTGTACTCTTACACCTTAGCCTTAGGGCTGCCATAACACATGACACACTCAATAAAGCACCAGGTCAGCAATCAAGCATGACTGCACAAGTGGAAGACTTGGTTGCATATCCCCATGTTGACTATTCGAGGAGGTAGATTTCTTTCTACCTCTGATGATTAGATCCAAGACCACGATCTCCATCACTTGCACATTGTAAGAATAGGATGAGAGTGGTAAAATGTTCCATCCTATAGATGTGTTTTTAAGGACACCTCGAACACAGAATAAAATACTAAGTATTCTATCCTCTCATGAACAAAGAAATCTCATATGCTAATAAATATGATCAAATGAGACAACTCCAAGGTTTACAATGCGAGCAATCGACTTTATGCTCAAGATAGACTTAGTGTATTTGATGTGATATTGCTAGAATCATAAGGGGACTTACGTTTTCATGAACACTGCTGGAATGTGGAATCTTACTTGCTTGGAAAATAAAGATGACATAGATGAAAGGTTAAGAGATGTAATCTAATCCTAAGAACAATGACAATAAAGGATGATGCTTTGGTAGACGGATTCCATAGTCAAGCTTTACTTTGCCATGCAGGAACAACTACAACTGCACAAAATTGATGCAATCTCCAAATGATCACAAAGGGTTTTCATATCATGAACATTCATTCAAACACCCAATACTGGCGCAGTTAAAATGAATATCCACAATCAAACTAGTGTTTAACAAGGTTCAAGTTAACTTTGCACTGTAGCTTACAATCATCAAACCACAAAAAGTAAGAACCGGAATTCCGTCAAAATATCATCATATTTCTCCATTATAATCAATGAACTTTATCTAAACTTGAGAATTAACAAGAAACCATGCAAATTGTAGAAATTACACGTAGAAATCCACCATGCTTTAATGAAAATCATGTATTAACTCCGACAAGTCTTGGCAACAGTTTCGAGTTTCCTCCTCTTTTTCTACTTCTAACTGCTATTTAATAATCATTCACCTTTACAAATGAGAGGTTTGAGCCTTATATAGAGGTCTCATTACATTTGAATGGCTCAGATTGATTCAAGATCAACGACCAAGATTACATGATAAACCCTAATTAGGGTTGGTTACAACCAACTCGCTTCGACCATTGAAATAATTACATCTTGATGACACATGTCCTTCCTTGAATGACGACCAATAAGAAATGAGGTTAGGTATGTGAAACAATATTTGATGAATTGTCATGTGTCACTTGCGGCTTCCATGGATAAATCAGGTTCATTGAACTTGAACGTGTTGAAGTGGAGAAACTCTGATTGGTTAAATGATGATTGGATGCCACCTCAGTGTACACAACATGTAGATCATCACAAAGTGTTTGTGATTGAGGTATATCTCTTGATACTCAACATTTCCAAGCCCGGTGTGATGAAGATGATGGGGCATATTCCGAAATTGTATCATCTAAGTGATCAAGTCGACTTTCTAACTTTGCTTAACTCTTTTGAAACTATCTTTCCTTGATCACGTTTGCATTTTAATCCTCTAACTTGGGAACCTTGTGCCTATGTAGTATTGCTCCTTGAATGCCTTGCATCGGCCCTTGCTTAGACATAGATGGCTCGCCTTCATGAAATCTTCCTTGATATTCAGGATTCTACCCCCTTACTTAGCATTTCACCTTGATGATGCTTTATGTAGACTTTGTGATGCCAATGCTTGATGTAGAACATTACTTTATGTTGAACGCAACTTCTTGACCTTCCTTGTCTTTAACTTGAACTCTTTCATGTGTAATGTTTGATCATTTTTGTGCATCATGTAGAGGTATCTTCCTATTTGTACTAGCCTTGTATCTTGGATTTCCGTAGGAAATGCAAGATATCTACAACGTATCTTTATCTCATTGTCATGTCTTGAAGTCTTTGAGTTTGTAAAACAATCCTCATGTTGCCATGTAGATCTTGCTTGCTATGATGCTTGAGTCCTTGTTGATTTGTCTTGAACCTCTTGGTGTAGTTCTTGAATGTGGAATATGTTACAATTACCTTATGTATGTGCATCCTAACTTTGGGGTCTTGGATTTCCGAAGAGAATTCAAGACAATTACAATCGTACCCTTCCTTATGTCGATCCTTGCACTTGCTATATTGAAATATTCTCTCCTTCATTTATATTTGCTCCTCATTCATACTTGCTTTTTCTTTCTTTGTAATGTGATCCTTGTCTTGATGTTGTCCTCTCCTTTATTCCTTGTGAAGTTCTCCCTCTAAGTTGCATCCTTTGAGGTCGTGATGATGCTAATTCTTGACCTCATCATTGGCATATTTGTCTTGTGCTCGGCTTGGAATGTAACTCTTGTTGAATACTTGATCCTTTTTCTTACTTAGAATGTTCATCCTTCCTAGCATGATTCGAACCTTGATCTTGTTGGCGACATTATTGTATACGAAAATACAACTAGTTAATTATGTGTAATTGTTTTGGTTAGTTGGCAACCGAGGGGTGGCAGTTGCGGTGCGACGGTTGGCGCTCGCACCCCCTGAAGGTGGAACCATTGTGCGACGGTGGGACCATCGACGGTGGAACCACCGTGCGGTGGTCACACCGACGGTGGGGCCACCGGCGGTGGATGCCACCGTGCGGTGGTCAACCGCACACCCAGCATAAACCCCCGCGCAAAATGCAAACAAGGAAACAAAAAGAAAAGCCCAACGCCGCACAACAATAAAAAAAAAGAAAACCACGCAGCCGGCATAAAGGAACACCATGCAGCCCACGCACAGGGAGAAGGAAGGCAAAGGGAGAGAAAAGGAAAAAAAAAAAAAAGGGAGAAGGAAAAGGAACAAAAAGAAGGCGAAGGAAACCCACAACAGTCACACACGGCAGCCTAGCCCGCACAGCAGCAGCCATACACAACAAAGAAGGCCGTTACGAAGGTGTAAAGTCACACACGGCAGCCTAGCCCGCACAGCAGCAGCCATACACAACAAAGAAGGCCGTTACGAAGGTGTCCAACGACCGTACGATTTTTAGCCGGAAATCAGTTATACCAAGTTATACCAGAGATTAATGGATTCAGCAAGGAAACGAAGTTGGAAAAAACAGTTGCAGGCTTCTTCCAGTAGCAGCTCGAGGGATAGCAATATCAGAGTTTTGTCATCAGGTGTACGTGTTGCAGGCAGCACCATGGATGTCAGCGCTCGACAGAAGCAAAAGCTGAAAGCACCACAGGCTGCCATAAGTGCGAAAAACACATTGACGCCCCAGAACATCACCTTTGAAGGCTTGAATGGGTCGGAATGCTGGAAATGGTGGCAGGACACTCCCAACGATGATCTGGTGAAGCAAAACCTCTGTAAGGCGGAAGTGGAGTGGGCTATTCGAATGCCCGTGTTTCCTATCCGCGAGTATGAGGGTGCCCTATGGTTCATGGTAGACACCTTCGACAGGCACACATGCACCAACACTTTCGAATACCTCGGGAGGGATGTTACCATATCTTTCAAAGCAGGGGACTTCACGAGGGTATTCGGCATTCTAGGCAGACAGGGCAAGAAAATAGAATAGAAGGCTAAAAAGATGAAGCCGGAAGAGAAGGAGCGGTGGATTAAATTAATCTTGAGGAACTTGACGACAGCAGAGTTGGACAACGTGGCTAATGCCACTAAAGGTTGAGGAATCCGCAAAATTTTTGTTGCAGAGGGCCACTGGCGATGCATTATGGATGTCATTAAGAGCAGATTGACTTGGTCGGGTAGGGTGTCGGACATCGCCCTCCCTCAGATTATGCTTATGAACGGGTTGATGAATGGCATCGTGTACGATTGGGCCGCGTTACTCGCAGAGCGCATGTATGAGTTTTTGACGTTGTAGCATCGCACATTTTATATGCCACACTACTCTATAGGGTTGTTCCTGGAGGCCACGCAGGAAGTAGTGCCCGAGGAGGAGTTGGAGGTATGGCCACAGGGACCGTTGGCAGCAGGTGAGCCTCCAATAATGTATTGGAGGCACTTGGACATTGGGCACTCTTCCGTGAAGCGGAAAAGGGCGGTAGATACGACCTCGACTTCAGGGGAGCTTGACAGCGGGAGGGATTCCAGTAGCACAGAAGAATCAGAAACTGAAGAGGAAGATGATAGCAGCAGGGCAACGGAGGAGCGGGTTCTGTTTGCCCCACCCCTGCTACCGATGGGCACGCCGTTGCCATCATTTGGAGTAGGCGGCACCTTCATTCCGGTCTTCGGACAAAGCCGCACGCCAGTTACACTTGGCCCCCTTCAGCAACAGGTAGCACCACCGAGCCCAACCACAGTGGCACCTACGGAGGATATGGCAGAGTCAGGGACGGAAGAGTCACTGCATCGGATAGTGGTCGCCGAGCAGGGGCTGAGGGAGGTAGTGGATACAGAGCCTCGGGTGCGGTTGGACGTTGTGGGGAGTGATGCCGTGGTGACTGTGTTTGCGTCTTTGTTGGAGGAGCCGACGACAGCGAACCATCCCCCGGTTGTAGAGATGTGTGCCGACTCGTCGGTCGTGGCTATGCAGAGCTGGCTCACACAGCGGTTTCAGATGACATTGGCACAACTAGAGGGAGTTGTTGTATTCTCACCATGTCGAGAGACTAGAGCAGAGGTAGTCGACTTGGACGACTCATCGGGCGAGGCGCATGGACTCGTAGTTGGGAACGAGGTAGGGGAGGTCACCTCTGGGCAGGCGCCAGGGGATGGTACACCTTCGGTGGCAGAGGAGGTACCTTCACAGCAGGATGCAGTTGTGTCCGTTCCACCAGAGACTTCACAGCCTTCGGCGCAGACGGGGGAAGATATTGAGACCTATTTAGCTGACATGGCTGACATGGTGACGAGGGGTAGGCGGGTGGTGGCCACTGCCCAAACGCAAGCATTGCAACAGGTGGTGGTGGAGCTAGAGTAGGTCTTACAGTTTATGTGGGTGGGCTGCCTAATAGCCTTTGCTACCTGCTTTGAGTCTCAGGGTTGGCCGACTACTGAGACAGAGGAGATGCTCTAGGCTTGGAGGCTGCGTCAGCCCGTTGTGGAGAGTCGGGTGACGGCAGTTGTCCGCGAGATCGAGCAGGTCTACCGAGACGCCTATTATACATTGAGGCGTACACAGCAGGAGTCTGCGGTCCACGAGGCTGCATGAGTAGCGTTGGAGAAGGAGATGGCCAGTCAGCAGGCCTCCTGGGCAGCCGAGAGGGCGTAGTTGTTGGCACAACTTGAGGTGGCCTGCGTAGAGACGGCTGAGACCCGGGCAGAGAAGGCCGAGGTAGAGATTCGTCTGGCGGCTGAGTAGGGTGTGAGGAGCCACGTGCAGTAGGAGTTGGATGCCGTCAATACCGAGAGGAGTCTGTTGCAGACTCGGTTGGTCTGCGCGACGGAGGCAGTGGATACAAAAGAGGAGTTGCTGGAAGCCGCACACATGGTGAAGACAACTTTGGAGAAAGTATTGGTGGCAGAGCGAGATGTGACTGTACACACTTAGCATGTGTATGAGCTCCGTGCCCGCTTGGCGGCCCAGACACCGACATCTCATCCTTCTGCTTCAGGGACGCTTCCTCAGCCCCCTCCCTAGTTTTTTTGATATGTATATAGTATAGGTTGCATGATCTCCATTTTTGTTGTAAGTCGCTTGGAGACGACTTTTCTTTTGGGGGGGATGATGTTGGCGGCATTATTGTATACGAAAATACGACTAGTTAATTATGTGTAATTGTTTTGGTTAGTTGGCAACCGAGGGGTGGCAGTTGCGGTGCGACGGTTGGCGCTCGCACCCCCTCGATATCTTTATATACTTCAGAATGTAAATTGCAACACACGATTATGAATGGAATAATATCTCATATACTTGTCTGATATCCATGGCGTTATTATTCTGCATTACGTGCGTTATGTTTTAAGTTATTCACCCGAGAGGGTAAGCAGATCTTGCATTGTTGAGGCGTTCTTCCTTTATTAGAATAATATCTTTATTCAGTTAATTTAATGGTCATTATTGTAATATAATGTAAATATTAGTAGTTTCTAATTTTGCATTTGTTATCAATTGTTTTTTAGCTGAAACATTGACCCCTTGTAATCTATTTAATGATCGTTTGATCATTCATTAATTCAATTTAGTTTTTACCAATTACTTTGTAATATGGTATCGGAGTCGGAATTTTTTTTTTTTTGAAAAATTTATAATTCTAAAATTTTTTCACACAAATTTTTTAGTGAAATTTTTCAAAAAAAGATTTTCTTCTAAGTATTTCCTGGTTTTGCATCATGGATCTGTTTTGGAAGATTTTTTCTGCAACCCACGATTCGTCACACAATTGTGGTTGTTTTTTTCATAATCCAGAAAACTCGTTTTTTTTTTCCGCATCTGTGTGTATCACGCAATTTTTCGTGTACGTCTTCTCCACTTCAGAGTTCGCGTGACCTTCTGTGTTTACCGTCGGCGATTTTTTGCGACCTGTCTTCTTTCGTCGTGATCTGTTTTTTTTGTGTCGCAACTGGTTCTGATCACGTTGCAGCTGTTCTTGGTCGTGCCGAACCACCTGCGTGGTCTCTGTGACACCTACTTTTTCCATGGTGGATCCATTTTTTGGCAGGTTTTTTTTTTCCTTGAGATGCGATTTTTTTGTTCGCGTTCCGCATTCCATGCGAAGGTCAAAATGTCACTATAATTTTTCATGACTTGTGCTTAATACCTGCGTGTGATGTCAGTTTTTTGCGTGCGATTTCTTTTCTCGCCCTGCGATTCATCGTCTGTTTGCAACGTCTCGTGATTGGACGCAGATTTTTTTGCATTCTCTGTGTTTTCCTGTGCGATTTTGTCTTCATTTCTTTTGTGCAATTTCGCCCTGTGCTTGAGCATTTTCCGGCCGCGATTTTCTGTTTGCCTCCGGCTAGGGTTTCTAGGCAGAGCCTGGGGTTTTCAAAGACCCTTAGTCTTTTTTCAACAACTAAGAAAACTGTTATCTGGGTATTTTTGGGTTTTTCGCAAACTCATCTAGGTCTTTGTCAAATTTTTTTGGGTCCTCAAAAATTTGTACATTGGGATCCATGCCAAATTTTTTTTGATTAGCCTCGAAATCTGTGTCAATTTTCTGCCTCATTTTTATCCATGTGTTACATATACGTGATTTCATGCATTGACAATCTCTTGCCTCGATATTCGTGCCATTATTTGGTCAACCAATTTTGACCCCAGTTTTCAGTGATGGCATCTCTGATGAATATTTTGCTCAAGGGGAGTCAGAAATTCAATGACAAAAACTACAATACCAGGAAACATCAGATGCTCACAATTTTTGACTATCGTGTTATTGATCAGTTGGTTCTTGGCAAAGTCTCACATCCTTCTGCAGCCGGTCCTGATCAGACAAAGTTTGATGAACAAAATCGTGAAGTTGTCATGCTCATCAAGCTCTCAGTGACCGATGATCAACTTTCTCAAATACCTTCCGACAAAACAACTTTTGAGATATGGGAGCATCTCAAGACGTTGCATGAGACATCTGATAAGAGCAGAGCCTTCTTTCTGAAAAAAATGTGCTCTTTTCTATTGTCATCGATGAGTGCAAATCCCTTCAGGATCATCGCAATCGGATCAAGGACATCCGTGACCAGCTAGAAGCCATTGGGCAGAAAATGGAGGAAAAGGACATGGTCATGATCACTTCGAAGAGCTTACCAAAGTCCTACAAGCATTTTGTCGAAACCCTCAACATCACCTCAATTGGTGTTGATTTGAAGTTCGCTGATCTCTGCACTAAACTTTTGTAGTAGGATTGGTTGAAGCAGCAATTCGGCAACAATAACAGCTCATCCTCTACAGAATAAGCATTCACAGCCAAATCCTTTCATAAGGATAAAGGCAAATCTCAGTCTTCTCAGTTACTCAGCAGAAGAACTCTACTCCGTCATCAGATGGCTTGAAGAAGAAGAGTGTTCAGTGCAATTACTGTCATAAGTTTGGTCATATGAAACTTGAGTGTTGTAAACACTTGGCTGCACAGGCTAAGCAAGGTGGTTCGTAGCCGAAAGCAAATGTAGTGGAGCACACTGAGTAGACTGAGTCTGCCTTTTATGCCTTCATGGCTAAAAAATATGCAGACCATGTCAAGTCCTTTGCCTAGTATATAAATTCAGGTGCTTCACACCACTTCACTCATCTCCGGGATTAGTTCACTGATTTTTAGCCTTACTCAGATTCAGTTATTTTTGGAGGAGGGGATGAGTACACCGATGTTAGAAAGGGCAACGTGCAAATTCAGTCTAGAGGAAGGAAATTGATTTTCCTCGATGTGTACTATGTTGTAGGAATGGAACTCAACCTTCTCTCAGTCAGTCAAATTCTGAGACATTCTCCTCGGCTCGACGTGATCTTCAGTTCACATCAGTGCAGTATCATTGATCGAGAGACTTAGTCTACAGTTGCCGTGGGTCTTGAGGATCACGGTCTATTTAGACTAGTTGATTCTGGTGATTCTTAGGAGCTTGCCATGGCAGCCAAGCGCTCTTTTGTTAGTACACTCTGGCATCAGTGTTATGGGCACTTAAATGTGCACTATCTTGCTTAGCTTGTTCAAGAAGATCTTGTCATCGGATTGCCAGAGATTCAGACCCAAAACCTCGGAGTTTGCAGAGCATGTCAGGCTAGGAGGCAGCATCGAACTCCGTTTTCGAATGGCGACTCCTAGAGAGCTTCTAAGGTATTACAACTAGTCCATGCTGATATCTATGGACCTATGGCTACTCAATTTTTTATTGAGTCCAGGTATTTTCTACTTTTTGTTGATGATTTTAGTAGAAAAATATGGGTGTTTTTTCTTCATCAGAAATCATAAGCGTTTGCTATGTTTGAAAAGTTCAAAGCATTAGTTGAAAAAGAGTCCGGTCAACCTATTGTTATTCTTCGGTCTGATAATGGGGGAGAATTTTGTTCTTCTGCCTTATCCCATTTTTGTGAAGAACATAGCATCAAGCTCCAACTCACTACACCTTACACCCCTCAGCAAAACGGTGTCGTTAAGCGGAGAAACCACACGATAAATGGCTTGGTCTATGCTTGAACACAAGAGTGTTCCAAAGAAGTTTTGGGCTGAAGTAGTTAACACTGCAGTCTATCTTTTGAATCGGTCTCCTTCTATGGCTGTGAAGAAGAAGACTCTGGAAGAGGCCTGGTCAGGCCGCAAGCCCAAAATCAGTCACCCGAAAGTTTTTGGCTCCATTGCTTTTGTTTGGATCCTTGATGCTAAGCACAACAAGTTGGATGCTAAGAGCCAGAAACTCATGCTAACCTGCTACAGTGGTACGCACAAGGCCTACCGACTTGTTGACATTGACACAGATTGTATCATCTTCAGTCATGATGTGGTTTTTGATGAGGAACGAGGGCCATTTCAGCTCTCCTCCAGTTATGGATTCAGAGGATCAGCCATTGAAGGCTTCAGACTTGGGTGTTCGTCTTCCATTAGGTCCACTTGATGGGAGGACTCCACCTGTTTCAATTCCCGCACCTACACCAACTTCTTCTACCTCAAGATCACCTAGACATGCAACTGCTCTACTTGACTTTCCTCAGGATTCCTCTGATCTTCTGTTTGATGAACTTGATCTTGTTGCACCTCGTGCATTTGATGTTGGCACTTATACTCTCCGGCCTAAATGGTGGGCTAAGACAATTGTTGATCTTCATGATGATGAGCTCATCAAGGGTAGAACTTCTCGGAAGAAGAGCAAGCAACCTGATTATGCCAATTTTGCTCTCATGGCCAACATTCACAGTGTGTATGAACCACAAACATACACAGAGGCGAAAGGGATACCTGAGTGGGAACAAGCTATGGCAACTGAGCACCAGAGCTTGCTGAAAAATAACACTTGGGTTTTGTCAGATCTTCCTCTAGGGAAGACACCCATTGGATGCAAATGGGTCTATAAGGTCAAATACAAGGTTGATGGTACTTTGGATAAGTACAAGGCTCGTCTCGTTGCCAAAGGCTTCTCTCAACGTGAAGGAATTGATTATGAGGAGACCTTTGCTCCGACAACAAAGATGAGCACCATCGGATTAGTCCTAGCCGTGGCAGCTCAGTGTGGTTGGAAGGTCCATCAAATGGACGTCAAGAGTGCCTTCCTGAATGGTGAGTTACAGGAAGAGGTCTACATGACACAACCTCCTGGATTCAAGGTTGCTGGAAAAGAACACCAGGTACTCAAATTGGTGAAAGCACTCTACGACCTGAAATAGGCTCCTTGGGCATGGTACGTGAAAATTGATAAGTACCTCACATATCAGGGTTTCCAGATGAGTCTTGACTCAAATCTATATGTTAAGACTACTGGCAGTAATATCGTCATTTTGGTTATCTATGTTGATGATTTGATCATCACTGGCAGTTTGGCATCTTTGGTTCAGGGAATCAAGTAGAATTTATGCAAGTCTTTTGACATGAGCAACCTTGGGCTTCTGCACTATTGCCTAGGTGTTGAGGTTTGGCAACAGTCTCATGGCATCTTCATCTCTTAGTCCAAATATGCTAGGGCTTTGCTAGACAAGTTCTGGATGCAGGACTGTAAACCTGCATCTACACCTATGTAGGAAGGCCTGAAGTTGTCGGCCAAATTCGGTTCTCCAATTGAGAATGAATCCAATTTCAAGAAACTAGTGGGCAGTTTAATATATCTCACCTCCACTAGACTTGATCTAAGCTATGCAGTGAGTTACATATCCCGCTTCATGACAACTCCTACATCAGATCATTGGGCTGCAGTGAGGCGGATCCTGTGCTATGTCAAGGGCACTTCAGAATTTGGTATCCTTTATGGACGAACCAAAGATCCCAGACTCATCGGTTTCATAGATTCGGATTGGGCAGGCTTTGTTGATGACAGAAAGTCCACATTCAGGTATGTCTTCAGTTTGGGCATAGGTGCTATCACTTGGGCTAGTAAGAAGCAACAGGCCATAGCTCTTTTCTTGACCGAAGCTGAATATCGAGGAATAGTCAAAGCAGCTTGTGAGGCAGTTTGGCTTCGAAGGATGCTTTCTGACATCCAACTGTCTCAAGCAGGTCCTACACCCCTCTTCTGTGACAATCAAGGGGTGCTGAAACTCGCCAAAAATCTAGTCTTCCATGAGCGGACCAAGCATGTTGATCTTCATTCTCACTTTATCCACAAGCTGGTTGAAGATGGATCCATGGATTTGCAGCATGTTCCTACTAAGGACCAAACTGCAGATATCCTCACCAAGTCCCTACATCCGGATAAGTTTGTTAAGTTCAGGGGGCAACTTGGTGTCATAGACAGATTGATGATTAACGGAAGGTATTAGAATAATATCTTTATTCAGTTAATTTAATGGTCAATATTGTAATATAATGTAAATACTAGTAGTTTCTAATTTTGCATCTGTTATCAATTGTTTCTTATTAGAAACATTGATCCCTTGTAATCTATTTAATGATCGTTTGATCATTCATTAATTCAATTCAGTTTTTACCAATTACTTTGTAATATCCTTTTGCTTTGATGTAATCTTGAATGTGTATACTCATTCCTCGCTATCATTGCCCAATCAACCTCATCAATCAAATGTTAAAAATCCCTTTCAAATCTGGAAATGCATTTTGCTGTTTGGAAACATCTGATTCTGAGTCTGATTTTCCTTCCTTTGATCGTGGAATTCACCTAACTCTGACTTGAATCTGCCCTGTTGACCTCTCTGCTAAAACTCAGACCTGCCCCTTATTTTCTTTTTCTCAGCACTGTGACTTATTTCTAATTTCCTTCTCCAAGCCCTGGTCTGCTACAATTCACTGTGGAACTACTCTTGTATTCTGCACTTTATTTTTCTGATCTGATTCTGCTCCTCAAACTCACAGTTCTGTACCTCCTACACATTTCGCTTGATTCCTAGTTCATCATCATGTTGATTGAATTTGCCCTTCTCCTCATTCACACACACACACACACACACACACACACACACACACACACACACACATACTACATACATATACATGTGTGTATATACATATATACACACACATACATGTATATCATGTATATATACATACACACACGTGTGTGTGGATGTGTATATATGTGTATATATCTACATATGTATACACACACATGGATACATGTATATATATACATACACACATACACGTGTGTGTGTGTAGATGTGTATATATGTAGATATGTGTATATATGTAGATATCTGTATATATGCACGTGTATAGATGTGTATATATCTACATATGTACACACACATGTATATCATGTATATATATACATACGCACGTGTGTGTGTGTGTAGATATGTGTATATATGTAGATATGTGCATATATCTACACATACACACACACACACAGATATGTGTATATATCTACATATGCACACACACGCACACACACAGGCGCGCACACACACACATAGAGCTGAATGTTTTAAAATATTAGATATGTTTAGGACCATTAAATATAATAATTAGTTGAATGATTTAAAATATTAGATAAGCTTAGGATCATTAAATATAATAATTAGTTGAATGTTTTAAAATATTAGATAAATTTAGGGTCATTAAATTATTTCACACTAATCATTAACTACATAGTTAGAAAATTGGAAAAGTAAAAAATAATAATAGATAAGAATTTTGGTTGTGGCATAAAGCATTTTATAAATCTATAATCCTGAATGAGGTACTATAATCACAAATTGACATCTAAATACATATGGTGATAACAGTAAAGCAAAAGCACTGCTAGAGTTCAAACATACAAAGCAACAACATATGCATCCCATAATACATTGGTGGACACCTTGATGGCAATACAAAACATCATCAATAATAAAGTATCATAATCCAAATCCAAAATAAAGTAATTGGATTATGGCTGAAGATGGTGCATTATTCTTTTTCTACTAAATTACTTAAACCATGTTATCTTCTGAGACAATTATTTATTGTTTTACTGTTGCATGTGGAAATCTGTGTTAGTACTGACAGTAATTTGCTTATTGTCAACAATTAGTAGGTGAAAGCTCATTTGCAAATATTTTTCTATTCTAGTTTCTTTCTATTGTTGTTTTCTTAACAAGTGTATCAATTTGATTTCTACATAGATTAATATATTTTCTATGCAATTATTGATTTGAAGGATTGAATTTTGAATCATTTGTTTCTTGGTATTATTTTTACTTTTACAAAGTGCTAAATGTGCAGGGTTGTGCTCTTGGCAGCTGGATGGGCGATATTCCTTTCATTATTTATTCCTGTGCATTTTATTTTGAAAAATCAGGATAAAATTCGGCGACAATTGGAGGTTAGTTGAACAATTAGTTGAATTATTCATATTCCTCTATGAAGATGATTTCACAAAAATATAAAGGAAAATGGGAAGAAAAAATCAAAATGAACTTTTTTGAATTAAGTTCCCTAAATTGTCCTGTTAAGATTTAGAATAAATTTACTAAGGAGATTCATTATTGTAGAACTAAACACTCTTCCTGGAAAGGGGATTTTTGGAGAACATATGTTGTAATAACCATCCTCCAAGAAGAAAGGTTTAGACATTAGAAAAGTTTAAAAGTGGGCATCTGGTTTATTTGTGGAAGTTTTTCTGTTCATGTTGTCTCTAGAATGAGTGAACAAGAAAAGATATAAACTTGCTGTTTGTTGAAGCTAAACCCGATCTTTTAGCTTGAATTGGCTATGTTGAAAAGGAGTGTCATTATAGCCGTTGAAGTTTTTTATTGTTGTAAAATCTTCTATGTTTTTTAATTGGTCTGTGACGCAATTCCTTCTTTTTGGCTTCCCTTGCTTATGACCTATAAGCATCTGTTTTGTGATTGTCCTCAATTTCCACCATCTTCACAGATTGTCATTTTGGGGCATTCATCATCATCATGGTCAACTGGACCACACTTGATGGATAAGTTTATAACTGAGTTGGGGCTTATGGATATTGTTTTTGCAAAAGTGTCACCATTTAATACATTTTTTACATAGTATGGCAGATATGCCTTCAAACTTGCCATTTGTGTTATTTTTGGAAAATGATTACTACAACTACTGTTGTTAGTTGACTCTGATTTCCTTGATTCCATTATCTTCAACTTAATGGTGACTGCCGTGTCATTGTACAATGTATATCTTCTTTTGGTTTGTTTTGCATATTAGATGAACATTCAATGGTGTTGTGTGTCTTAACACTGCAGATAGTACAACATTTTAATGCACATTCATCTTCTGTAAGACTTTCTGTATGATACTTTAATGCCATGTTCCTGTCTTTTCTGTGATCACTTTCTTCCAATTTTTTGTAAGAAATTCTAAGATCTCTGGAATGTATGGTATTTTGGTGTTGGCACAATACTTAAGGCTTTCTTTAAATACTTTCTGTGACCATCTACAAAAGGTTGCTGTTTAAGATCCTCTTCCAAAGATTATATCATATATGTACCATCACAACATTTAACATCCCTCTATTATAATCTTTTTTAAATTTGTATTTCCTTAGCTTCAAAATTTAATTCATCAATTTTCAGGGACAGGGGGACCAAGGGCCTAAGTTTGGGGATGATGGTGGAGGGGTAGCACTAATATAAATTTATTACTTGAAAAATAGGTTATAAAAAGATATATAAGAATTAGAATTTTGAATTTTCAAATGAAACTTTGGCAAATTAGTAAAACTTAAATAGTAAAACTACTTGAACACCAATCAGCCCTACCTCTGTAACTGTAGCATCCTCATCAACCTGTGCTAGCTCCTCTGCATCCCACTGTGCTGCTGGACTCTCTTTGTGCAAAAGAACTAGAAACCTGAGATAGCAATTGAATGGCTAGAGTGCTAGTCAAAAAAATCGGTCCTTGGAAATTCCACCACAAAATTGGGTCCTCATGTACCATAGTTGCCATATTCATCTTGGCAACCTTAGAATAACACCTAAGAGTGGCAAATTTTGTCCAGTCAGTACAGATGATGCTGGCCTCTATAGGATCATACATCTTTTCAATGGCCATAAAGAACCCTGCCTTCACCTTAGCATCCTATATGGCTCTAACTCTACCAAGCCTATACTTGTACCACTTGGGGTTCAATGCATGGGCAGCCATGTGCAAGGGAGTGTTGAGATTCTCCCATCCTTGATGAATGATTGGCTGAATGTGCTCATTGTAGAATTCTAATGTGGGGCCATCCTCTTCCATGACAACCCTTACTTGGTGAAGCATACTATCAATGCACTCATACACCCCTCCAAAGTTAGGTGCCTTGGAATCTCCATATTTACTGACCTAGAAAAATGGAGTAATGATGGAGACTATATATTTTCTATCACTTTAAAAAGAATCACTCTTAAGTACATCCTTCACCCTCCTCCCTTGCTCTGTCTTTGACTTGAGCCACTAATTCCATTCTTCTGTAATAACCATTAGTTGCAATGCCTCTTGCAACTCAAGCATTCTCTCCAAGAGAATGAAATAGGAAGCATATCTAGTTTCAAGAGATTTCAATAACTCCTCCTTAGAGAAGCTCTTGAAGAGTGCAAGTGAAATTTGGTGGTTGCAGATAAACATCTACACATCTCTAGCATCATTGACCACTGATTTGATCCAATCAATCTTTCCCTTGTACTTGAGTGCATTATTTATAGCATGCACACAACAAGGAGTCTACCAAATATGTCTATAAGTTGCCTCGATCAATTTCCTTGTAGCTTTGCACACATGGGCCACATTTTGTAGCTCACCGTCCTTAATAGTATTTGTAAGGATTTGAAATTGAAATTCAGCATCTTTGTGCAATGCCTTAAACATTCAACTACCTTAAGAAAATATGGGTCCTTTGTACATGTAATCATGAGTGGACAATGTCTAATGTCTGTCCAGCCATTCATGATTATATTGCATCTAGATGCCACCCAACATTCCTTCATTTTCTCTATTTAACACATTTATCTTGGAATAGTTTTTATCCAAGATCGTGGTCCTCACTTTTGTCTCCCCTGGTGGGCACATATGATAGTCCTCCCCTTGTTACCATTGCCATCATTTCTTTATAGTTTATAATAAGGAGATTGAGCCACATGGAATGGAATGCCATTGACAAAGAAGATTTTATCATTGACATCATCTATATCATCCTTAAATTGCACATTGAATTATTCAGCTATTGGGTTAGCAGCTGAACTTGTCAACTTCCATTTCCCCCTAGCTTTTATTGCACAGGCGCTTGAAGAAGAACCTGGCATATGTGAAACTTGCCTTTGCAAAGCAAAAGGAGAACCATGTGGCTTTGTAATAACCCTATTGCTTAACAAAGAAGACATTTTTTTTGATTATTATTTCCCATTGAGGATCGCACTAGTAGAGCAGAAATTTATAACATGTAAGCAATATTTCAAGATATGTCACCAGGTTCGAATTTGAGTTTAAGTTTGACAACAATGAAATTCGAATAAAGTTTAGCAAGGGCAAAAAAATTCAACATTAAATTCGCCTTTTATATTTTAATTTTTTTAAAATATAAATATTTTATTTAATAAATTATCAAAATAGTTTAACATTACAAAATAGATTTGAAATTATTATAAAAAAGATGTCACTATCATAAAATGTTATTAAAAAATAGCATAAATAAAAATTAGAAGTAATAATAAATTTAAATATGTTACATATTAATATTTTAATAAAAAATTAATATAAATAAAATTATAAAATAATAATAAATCTAAATATTTAATATCAACAAGAACATTAAAATAAAATAAATTTAATATGAAAAAGTAAACTTAAAAAAACCAATGGCAAAATATAAAACCTAAAACTAAAGTCATTCTTCAAACTAAAAATCATTCGAGCAAAATAAAAAATCTAAAAACTAAAACCAGCACCTATGTGAGACTCGAATGCTGCGCTCCAGTCTTCAGCAAAGTGTTGACCAATCAGAAATACTGAGAGGAGGGGGGGGGGTGAATCAGTGTTTCAATTTTTTTTATAAAACAAATAGACTCAAATAAACAGAGTTGAACTAAAAATCACAGAGAGGACACAAAGATTATCTCGTGGAAAACCCTTTCAGGTAAAAAACCATGGCATCAAAAGCTTTCATTAAAACATGTGGGCACCAACCCAATTACAACAGTGAGCTGCAACTCACATAAAGAGCACCGACTCTGAATAAAAGAGGCACCAACCTCATGAAGAGTTCCAACTGAAACATTTGTAGAAACAAATACAATTATAGTTTCACTAAAGAAAATTCAAAAACTTTACAGCTCAAAAATTTCTGTACACAAATCTGTAAAACTTTCTGCACACAAGTTGCTCTTTTCTTTGCACAATCTCTCTCACATAAACAATCTGTTTTACTTTGAAATTACAGAACGGCTCAACATGTAATCTATGTCTTGAGCTTCTCACACACGGTGAAGATATATCTTTCTTAAAACAATCATCTTACTTGATTCCAAAAACATAAGACAATAAAAAATGAACTCCCCCAAAAAATTGTTCTTCAATCTTACGTCCACACCCCTTTTTTTTTTTGAACTGTTCTCACTACATAATATCAAACCTTAGCTACTTTTCAAAACGTTTCACCGCAGAATAATCATCTAAAAATGGGCTCAATAATCATAATATATTCCACCGAAGTCTGCATTTTATCCCAGTTTTATATTTTTGGGCTTACACCCAAACACACAGCTCAACCCAAACAAAACGACTACTGTAAATTATTCAACCCAATACACAACCAAAAGAAAACGCACTACCATAACTCCAAAACGGACAAACACAACTCATTGTCATCACCACATTGCACAGACACTGATGTCCATCATACAAAGCTGTTGAATATACTGCACGATATGCTTTCCACGATACACAAAAACCACACAGGTGCCAAAAATCTTTTACACGCAATACCATTCATCTCCCAGTTTTAAAAAAAAATTCCACACCAAATATAATCATCTCGACTCCACAAAACCCAGCAGTGAACAGTCTCAAGAGGCGTTTTTTTTTTTAAGAAGCTTGGGACTTAGTTGCAGTCACTGAAGAAAAAGGGCTCCTAAAAAATGTACTGGCAGCCCAATCATAATCAAAACTAAGATTGCAAATCAGACTTTATTTCATGCGTTTTAGTTATAGAGATCTTTATCTATCTCTTACTATTCATCTAAGATTGCTTTCTCATCAACACATTGCAAATTTTATTCAATTTTAGTAACTATATTTCAAAGGTTCCTACTAGGGACATTACAGTGGTGTCAGAGCTAGTGATCCTGCCAGCCTTTGGGTAATTGTCGAAAAACTTAATTAATCATGGCAAGAGAAGATATCAAACCATTAGCAAGATCACTATATGAAGCAGGCTACAAGCTTAGCACTCAATTGCAATCAAGAGATGATATCATGAACACGCTTAAATTGGTAGAAGAATGTTTATACACATTGAGGAGTCATCCTCTGAAGTGTTAGATATAGCTCTAACTCCTATGGTGAACTTCTTGAAACAACACAAATGGTCGAGGCATTGTGATGAGGAGATCAAATTGTTGCTTACCTATTGTTTAAGTAGGGTAATGTGAATTTTGCACTCTAACTCCCTATGATGATGATACGATGAAAGAGGTAGTACACCTACTTGTAGATAGTTTCAAAGATCTTGGTGACACATGTAGTACACATTATTCAATAAGGGTAACCATATTAAGGATATATGTGGAAATCAGGAAAAGTATCTTTTTTGTGGACTTAGGGTTGCAAGATCTAGTCCATGACATGTTCCATTATTTCTTCACCATGATCAAGGACACCCATGATAAAGATATTTTTGCAGCCATGAAAGATATTCTAATTTTAACTATTAATGAGAGTGATATTATTCCCCAAAACCATCACATCTATGCTATGGACAGCTTGGAAATGGGAATGGACTCTCTCTTCATCTGCATATACATTATTCCATGAAGTTTTCAAGCATTGCGAGGACAAACTCAAACCTCACTTTAATAAGGAAGATCGAGAAAGAATCAAGTTAGAAAATGAAGGGAAGGAAGATTCTCTGAATCTTCCCTTAGTTGTACTTGTAGTAAATAAGGTTGATAACATACAAGGAGAGAAATTAGTTTCTGACACATCTAAAGAAATGGAAATGGTTGTTTCTTCATGTGCTTCTTCTATCACACATGAAATGGGTACTTGGATTTATAAGGTTTATGAGACAGCCACTAATACAGAGCCAATACATAAGGAGCGAGCTAAAATAATAATGACTTCAAATCTGCTATAAGTGATGACTCCTTTCATTTCAATGATAAAGAAGGCTTCTGGTTTGACTTTTGAAACGAGTCTGTGGAAGACAATGATCTTTGTGATTCTAATACTATTCTTACTTATTCTCAAGAGTCATGTATTGAGTATAATGTAGAAGGGATTAATTATACTGATCATAAAACATATTATTTGGAGTTAACGTATGGATAACGATTTCAATCATAATTCCCCCTCAACGTCTAAGGAGTACATGGACTCCTCCAATCAGTCAATTGTTGCTAGTGAGAAGAGTATTCTTTCTAAAGAAAGTGAATCAAAAGATATGACAGTTAAAGTTACCCTATGGCAAATAAACAACGGATCGTGGCATTGAAAGATGAGAAAAGACAGTTATGGGTCACAAAAGAGAGAATGGAAAGAAATGAGTCAACAAATGCACAAAACTTAGAGAAGCATAAAGACAAGCAAATGAGAAAACTCTTTGAGGAAGCAATGGCAAGCAAAGAACCAGGGAAACTAATGGATATTGCTGAAGATGTGGAAAGGACTCTATGATTATGTGAATGGTGGAATGAGAAAGCTAAACATGCCCAGATGATAGCTTCTTAAGCAAGAAAGAACTTGCGGAAAATCAAGCAAAGGCATGGACACTTGGACGAACAACAAATGAATTTCCAAACTAAGAATCATGGTCCAAATATTACATCAAGAATTCCGCACACTCACTCACCTACTAACGAATCTCAACCAATAGTATTGAAGGTCTTGGAGGATGATTCACCAAAGGAAGTAAGTTTGGAAAAAGATAGGTTTGGTTTTGGAAACAAGGATAACTTTCAGTTTGTTAATGATCCCTTGCTTGAGGTTGAAGCTAATGAGACCTATGATAATCCTCGTTTCGTGTGATGAGATTGAAGTCAATCACAAAACCTGGTATCCAGGTGTATTTTCCATCAATGAAGTTTTGAGACATGATCAAAGTTGCAAGACAATTCCTAGTGGTGTTACCATTAGCCACACTCCAAACAATTTACAAGAGATTGCAATTCACGACAGATCAATGAATTATATACACTACTTTGATCAGCAATCAAATGTTGATTGTTTAAGTTTGGCTGAAAGAAGAGGTGACTCTTCAATAGCTTCTATACAAAATAGTTATCGTTACCATTATTTTCCCACGGTGATGACATCAGTTGATAACCAAGTGGTTGCTGAATCATTACTAGCTTTAGGGCAGCTAATTGCGAGAGATTTTACAAGTACAATTCAGATTTTCACCTCCACAGTGAACAATGACTTCTATCGACAATCTAGGGTATTGCTATACCTTCCTTCCTATAACACTATGGTGATTGCAATAGAATGGAGTAAGTGGAATTTTCCTCCTGACTTCTTGAGGAAATATGTTGAGTTTGTGGTTCTATGGTTGAACCAATTTCTTTTACAAATCAGGACTGAGTTTGGCAGTGTTATCTTCAGTGTGGATGCAAACAACAAATACTACTTTGGATTCCATGTGAGGGAAGTACAATGCGAGTATGAAAAGCAGATTGTTGAAATCAGAGTAGCACAACATCAGTGTGATGGTTCATTCTAAGGTTAACTTGGAATCTTGGAATCATTTGGAATTCAATAGTTGTTAAAAATAAGATAGCTTATGATGATTATCGTAAGTTTATGGTGATAAAGTTTATCCAAGAACATGTTTTAGAAGGATTCATGCAACATTGGATTGATCTTTTTATTAATGATTTTCAAGAGATCACTTTTACTAGTGTTCAACTGAACTGCATTAGTGTTCAACTGAACTACTTTCTATGATGGATATAATGAATGATATGGAATTGCTGCAAGGTGTGATAGAGTCTAACAAACTTGGTGAGTTCAATAGCATCAGCATGAAGCAATGGATACGTGTTGGGGCATTCTATAGGCTCATTTAGGACTCTTGTAACAACATGAAGGTCTAAGATTGCTTGTGGGCAAGCAATTTCCAGGAAGGAGAGACTGTAATAACCCTATCACTTAATAAAGAAGACATTTTTTAAATTATTATTTTCACATGGAGGATCGCTCTAGTAGAGAAGAAGTTTATAGCACGGAAGCATATGTTTCAACTTAAAGAGAAAATGTCATTATAAATTTAAATGTTTACAAATCAAAGAGATCTTAAAAACTAAAAAGATGACAAGAAAATCATATTTTTAAAAACTAAGCATTGCACTTTAAGATACATACATTACAATATATTCTCCTGTGAATAATACAGAAAACAAATTTGTATGAAACAATAGAAATATCAATACCATATCTGATAAGTGAGCTAATCACCAATAACCTTGCTATATATTGAAGAACATAAGCCTGTTAAAAGTGACATGGATGACATATGCACTTTAAGAATGGGTAGTGTTAGATATGAATTCTATGCTAGGTATTGCCCTTTAGAGAAGGTCATACTTGCAGGAATTGAATCTTATTCCCAAGTGCGCAAGAATTGAATCTTACACCCAAGTAAGCATGGATTTTTTCATCTCTTTAAAGAAACCAGGTTGATTCTGTTTTTCGCTGACTCAGCTAAGTCTCTATAAGATTTGCAGTGTATCAAATTATGATCTTTATCAGGATTCAACTGCATAGTTTTGGGTCAAACTCATTGACCCATATTTCATGAGTAATGATTCACATCAACCCATCTCTCATGAAGATAAATGGTTCACCTAGAGATACTCTTAGATTGTGAACACTATTAGAAGTTTCTCACCTCTGAAAATTTTGTTCAATCTTTCTATCAAATTTTAAGAATGCTAGCATCAAAATCAAAAGGCTGTATAAAAGCTATTACAAAAGAACAAGTGGAAGATCATGAAATAATTTGGAACTTATGGAGAATCTTCGGAGAATGCCTTTTCTTTCAAGACCAAAGGGTAAGAGTGGATACAGTCACAGCTTTAAAGCAGAAAATATCCAGCTGAGGCATCTACCCATAAAAATTTACTGTGTTAATTTCTGGTAGGATGAGTCAAAGAAAAAACAGTTGTGATCAGAGATATGGATCAAAACTAAGAAATAATCCAAGTCTAATAATAATTGGGTCAATATTTTTGGAAATAAAGTTCAAGTTGATAGATATGCTTTGGCACTATTTAAAAAATCAGCAAGTACCCACAGGGCTCGCAAATACTTGTGAGACTCATGAGTACATTCAAGTAAATACTATCACGGATCACCAAGTAATTGCACCAAAAACTCAGTGCAAAGCTTTTGGAAAAAATTGTGGCATTTTTTAACAGAAAAACATGCCAAAAATCATGATTTAGAAAAAATCAGCCAGAACAACGGGATGCAATTTCAGACTACAAGGGCACGACTTGCAAAAATTCAGTAATATGCATGTTTTTTAAAGAATTTCAGGTCAACCAAGTAATTCCCTAGGGCATTAGCTAAAAAACCATATAAATTTTTTTGTGACCACTCAAATTCTAACTCTTTCTGATCACCAAGATCCCAAAGTGGGCAAGAGCATATAGAGATTAGAATGACGGTTGAGAAAAATACACGAAAGATATTGGCAACTAGCCAACAAATTTACAGTCAATGTGCAAATCCAAGAGCCACTGAAGATTACATGCAAAATCCCATCAGGCCAAAATCATTGATTCAATGCAGATCCAATCAATGCCAAAACAAGCTAACATTCAACGCCAAAGTGGTAGACAATGAGATGCAATGGATCTAGTGGTGAACCAATTAAGACATCACAATTAAAATGGGATCCAGCAGTACAATCATCCAAGATCTTCAACAATATAAAGTAGGACTACTAGCATTAAACCGTCCAGTATTACAGAAAAGATGATATTGAGACTTGCATACATTATTACAACTCAATTCATTAGCAACATATCTGAAGCATGATAATTACTTTCAACTTAATCTATGATAGAAATAAGGAAATTTGATAAGCTAGAAACATAATAATATCATACCAAGAAACCTAGGCAAAGCTTTGGGTGAAGAGTGAATTGAATAGATATGGAAACTGTTAGTTAAATAACTGTTGTTCTGAAACCTCCAAATTTAAAAAATCTGTCCAGAAAAGTTCCTTAATCCACAATTAAAATACTCAATTCTATCTTGCTAAAGCTCAGCGCTACACTGACTAATAAGAAATAGTCAATATGAAAGGATCAATGGCTGCAAACTATAAAAAAAGAACTGCAGCATACATACAAACCAGAACTCCCTTCAAAGTTAACACATCCTATGGATAAAAAATGCCCAACTGAACAAGATATGCAAATATAATAAAAATAGAGGGCAAATAATTACTACGCAACTGAAAGATCCCCAACCCAATTTTAACCAAATCTGATCCAATCTCTGAGGTTATTTGCAATTGTTTGTTTGCTGATAAGTCTTCGGCCAGCGTATGAAGAGTTTTTACTGATTTTATTGTTTTTGTTTGTGTTTTTGAGAGTTTTTGAAAGATTCTTGAATGCTAAGAGAAAATAACTGCTGATACAAACTAGAATAATGCATAACTCATAAAGAAGACAAAATAAGATGATTTCTTTCACCTAAAAAGACCAATATACATACCAATAATTGAGCATATAGGTCTGATACAAATTTCCAGCAGATGGAATGTGTAAATCAGCTCCAATATTAACTAGCAACCCCAAATACACTCTAGGGTTTGATACCCTTGTTTCCAAAATGGAGTGGCTAGCTGAGAATAAGCTGGAAATGGGTGGTGATGACCTCTAGAAGGTCTTCCCTACAATTAAATTGAAGGAATCTTTCCCTCAAACTGATAAATCTGCATTAAAATCCCCAATGAAGGCTGCCAAATGCACACTGAAGCTGAATACTGATGAAACCTGTCACCAGGAGAGATGGGTTTTTGTCTAAATCTCCAAATTCTCCCAGAAGTTTGCGTTCCTGGAAGCTCCAAGCTGCTGAAACCCACAAGCTTGCTGCTGATTTGAAAATTGGAAGCATAAGAATGAGAGAAAATGATAGGAAAATTGCTTTCATAACGTCCCCAAGAAGATTGACCTATTTTGGAGTTACTATTTGGCCTTAAAAAACATAAAATATCCTTAAGTGTCTATTCATCTTATGCTTTTCAGTTACTATTCACTTATGCTTTTCAGTTACTATTCATCTTATGCTTTTCAGTTACTATTCACTTTTCACTATTCACATAAGGCCAACATTAGAATTTCAATTTTAATCATGGATACAACTCCAAAACTCCAATCTGGAAGGCCCATGAAACTCCCAGCTGAGCCCCACAACCCCAGTTGGGTCCCCAAATCACCTTGCTGACCTATGGGACCCCTAATAGTAGGTCAACCTCCACTAAAGTCTGAGAGGACTAAGGAAGGGACATTACAGCAACACCCATCTCAAGGATAGCTGACCAAAATCAAACAGTCCAACCCAGTTACGATCAGAAATTTGTTCAAGCTGCATTCACCTTACAAACTCAAAAATCATTCCTTTCCAAACACTAATTAGGACATGCATACATGGTACGCTTTGTAATATTGTTAAGTAAACTGAAAATAAGGCTGTTACCAACAGAAACAGCCCTGTTGGAGACTACAACTTGGTATGAGCCACCCAAAAATTCATGACCTGCCTCAAAGACCAAGGACATCACTGCAACACTGATTATTAATTTATTACTAGGTGCTGCTGGTAGAAAAGGGTGAAGCCAATTAATAAAAGTGCGCCCTACTGAAGTTCCTGCTTGATACAACCTGCACCGAAGATTAACATCCCACAAAAACTTGATAAAATACATATGTTATCGGGTTTATCTAGAACCCCCTGGTACCAATATGGGTCCAGTTCAGGTATGGATCCGGTCCCAGCTTGTGCCCAAGTTCCCCCAAGGTAACATCCAAGTGCCTTGAGTCCTCTGCGGGCACTACAGTTGCATAGCTTTCTGAAGTCTCTATAGATGAGGCAGCTTTTGCACATGACACAGCTAGTGGGAGTGGCACTCCAATTAATTGTGGTTCAAATGAAATTGAATTAAATGTCGATTTTGATGCTTTTGACGAAGAACAATATGAAGACTAATAAATATTGATTGCGATTTTCATTGTGTGTTGACATTTTGATGTAATCATTTAATTATGAATTTATGATTATTTTCATTTTTACAAATTATGAATTCGAGGTATTTAAATATTTTTTTTAATGGCAATTCTGAGTATCACTGTTTTTTATAATATATAATTTATAATTTTAATATATATAGCTGAACCTGTACACATACCCATACCCAAGGAAATTTTTTGCCATGCCTGATACCCCTGTACCAAGACCGATAACTTAGTAAAATGCATTCAATATCTCCAAAACTGAAATGAATCAATTTCAGTCAATAACCCCAGCCAAAAATCGGGAAATTAAGATGGGATAAGGCAACAAACTTAGGCATTCCACATAAACTTATTATTTCGCATTTATAAAGCTAAAATTGGCCTTTATAAAGGAATGGCCCAGCACAATTCTATAGTTGTACACCCAACAGTAAATATTATAGCTTGCGGGGGTAAAGCTCAATCCAAACAAGCCGAAAGTAATAAACAACCATTATAAGAATATACCAACATACTAGAAACACCGAAATCTCACCTGATCTTAACCTAAATCCACTAACTAAAATCTAGAAATAAGCTCTAAAAACACACCAAAACCTAACACTGAAAACAAAGTCTAAAAAAGATCACTATCAATGCCTAAATTAGATTGCACTAAAAACTAGGAGGGCTTTTTTCTTCAAACTTTTCAAATCCCACAAGGTTTTTATCCTCGAAGCTTTGAAATTCCAAAGGGTTTTCACCCTCAAGAAGAGAAGAAAGTGTGTTCGTTCTCGAATAATATGATTGCTTCAAAAAGTATGTGTACAGGCTTTTCTAAAACACTCTTATTTATAAAATTAGGAAATAAAATAGTATTTCATTATTTTTAACAAATAATCCTCAAAGTTATAAAATAAATGATTGCCTTTTTTATCACCTTGCACCATGGGACTAGCAACACTTAATTAAGCAACTTAAAGCAGTTTTTCTGAATAATTAAATATAAGTTGTCTTTTAATTTTCTCTTTTCGACAACTTAAATATTTTACTAATTATTTTTTATTTTTTCCCTTCTACATAATAAATAAAAGTTGTCTTTTTGTAAAGTTACCTTTTTGGCAACTTAAATTAATTCCATAATTTCAAAAAAGGGGACATTATATTGGTAACCTTTTTAGATTATATTTAATAATATAATGTCATAAACAGTAATTCTCATTGATTAAAGGGTACACTATGCAGAGCTGTTTAAATGTGCAAACCAATCTTGTAGAAGGTAAATAAAATAATATTTCAGAACATGATGCATGTTCTGGGCATCAACAAATTTCAAATGGTTATTTATCAATCATATCGCCACACAGTAAAATGGATGTCATAAATGTACATAAGTGCTTTGGGAGGACAATCAATGTAGTAATGCCATGGCCTTTGGAGTAAGGATTACAATCTATATATTTTGAAAGTTAGATTCTTCATGGAAATGTTGATGATGGTGTGGTCAAGGGTCAAATGAACAACCATCAACCACTTAGCTGATCATATTTGAAAAAAGTACATAAGAAGACCATTATTATACATTCTACGACGTCACACGCATTCACTCTACACATATCTTGATTTCTAGACTTTCTGGCAGTCTATCTTGCAAGTTGTGCTCCTAACATCCAACCTTCCCTCATTTGGCCAACTTGACTATTGCAGATTCAAAAAGCCCTATTTCTAATTCAGACTGAATATTTATCTTCACAGTTCTTGTCTCTTGCTCAATAGGAGAACATCTGGTAGAGAAGATAACAATTAACTTTCCAGTTGTTACAAGCCAAAAAACTTCTGTGATGAAAAAAAAAAGATCACGGATATTCATCTTCTAGGTGTTACAAGATTATGCATCCTTAGCTCAATTCAAATACATCCAGGTGTTGTTCGATTATTTATTAAAATATGGTACATGTCATTTTTTCAGATGTATTAGGTTTATAGAAAGTACATGACAACTGCAAGAACTCCCAATGAACTTCAACAAGATCAGCTTCAGCTAGGTGTAGGACCCTCAAAACCAAATAATTCAGCTACAACAAGGTCAAGCAGCCACTTGAGATTAGAACCTTCTCATCTTTATGTCACCAATGTCTTATTCTCAGAAAAACAAGTAAAATTAAAAAATGGCACTAAATTTCAAATCCATGACCTCTGCAATGATGAGCACCTACTAGACCACATGATTCAACCTCTACAAAGGTCATTCATATATTTGGGTTTGTCATCTTCTTATTTTGATTGCATCAATCTCTTCTTCTCAGAAAACTATGCAATGTGAAAAAAACAGCACTCAATTTTTAGTCCATATAAGAGATATGACTTCTGTAAGTTGAAACATCTGTTAGACAACAAGATTCAACTTCCACATGGTAAAGCATCCACTTGACCTCAAGGTACTCAAGAAATTGCTCTTCAAAATGCAAGATCAACTTGACCACCTAGGTATGTTCCTGCATCACACTCATTCCGTGGTTGCCATTGCAAATACCAGTACTTCCATGAACATCTATCTTCGGTACCTCTCCA
Organism: Cryptomeria japonica; assembly: GCF_030272615.1. Lineage (NCBI taxonomy): Eukaryota > Viridiplantae > Streptophyta > Pinopsida > Cupressales > Cupressaceae > Cryptomeria > Cryptomeria japonica. The sequence continues at coordinate 334,914,387 of NC_081415.1, forward strand.
TTTACCGATAAAAAAATGATAGATAGTAATGTAAACTGCAAGGAGACACAGATGTTTGTGCAGTGTGCTTCCCAGGGAAACAATGGTGAAAGCCTTTTGAAAAAAGAAAGACATGGAAAGAAAAGTAATATTTGGAATAACAAATAGTAATATTTGAGAACCTTTAAAGGTTGATTCTATTTCCAATTTTCCAGTGCCACATTTTATTTTGTTTGTTGATATGACAGCAAAATTATGTGCATATATATCCTCAAAATAAATTCAAGGCCTTTGAGGAGTTTGAGGCTTGAGTATTTTGGAGATTTTGTGGAAAATCAAACGAGTAAGCGGATCAAGCTTCTAGATCTGATAGTGGGGTCAGTTTACATTAAAGAAGTTTGTTGATTGAATGTAGCCTTCGACCTACTTGGTGCAATTTGCACACATATTGACATCATGTAGATTTTACACTGCTATGCAATTTCATGCCTTATTATATACAAGTTCATTTCAAAAAGTATCAGTCAAGACAGCTTTCTTATCTTATCTTCATAATTCATAGATGTTATATTTTTATAATTCTGCTATTTAATATTGCTCTTATGTTTCTGCCAACAATAAAAGCAGAAATTGGGAATAATTTGCCAAAATCAAGATAATCACGAAATGGTGATATTCCCAACTTTTTGCCCCAAAAAAGTGGCTTTTTGGTAAATTTTTTACCACTTGAGTTTGTATCAATATTCAAGTTTTTTTTCCATTTTTTTCACATTAAATTGCAATTTAAAAAAAATAATTTCAGATTTAACCTACCCACAACAGTAGGATTTATACCCCAAACGTTTTCACAGTTTTTTTCATTTATCTTAGGCAGTTTTCTCTGATGACTTTGTGGGATGATTTTCTTTCATCAAACAAGTTTGCTGTGATTTATCCAGTCTAGGTTTTCTTGTGATTTCATTTCTAGATTGTTGTTGTGGTAATAATTGCTTCTACCTATAACACATTTAAGTTCAAATGATTTCCAATCATATACAGATTAGATTTAAATATCTTGGCGTAATCAACCCATGAAAGCTCAACAACTCTAGTGCCATTGAGTTGACAAATTCTTGTTAGAAGCTTGCAATTGCATATTCAAGGGTAGTCTAGTAAAACAGAGATCTAAAAGAACATCATGAAAAATAAATTCTTAGTTTGAAAAATAAATTGTACATCTCACTACTTTTGGCATATTACCAAACTAAGAAATGCCTTGTTAAACAAGTGTCAATGAGTTTGGGTTAATGGTTGTAATATGAGCACAATAATAAAGAGCAACAGTTTATCACTTTCGAAGTTTCATAGAATTAGCAATTTTCAATATCCTTCACCCTCTAGTTCTGCTACGACTAACATGGAAAATTCAATATAAATTACAATGTTTTGCATGAGTTATCTCCTTTCTATCACAGGGAGCTTAATATTAATCATATGATAGCTATTTTGATGGGCACTTCCATGATGCACATCTCCACTAAAGAATGCTTATTGATGAACATTTAATGTTACTGTTACTAGCATGTATTTAATATAACATAAAAGAAAAGATCAAAGATTGTGAATGTTATTGAATCAAAACAATTTCTCTAACAAGGCAAGCATTTTATATCTATCATTGTAGATAACCTTAGTAACATTAAATTAATGGAATTGGGTTTACTAGGTGGCACTTGTTGCATTAGGTTAAGTAACTGGATCTTGTAATGTCCCCTTTTCCTTAATTCAGCCTACAGTGTCACATAAACCCATTCCTTTAATATCCCCATGGGCTGGAGGAAAATTTCTCTTTAATGATATTTTCTATTTGTTTTTGTCAGTTTCTGATAGTGCAGTATAGGAGTTACAATTTCAAAAAGAGCAGTTACATTAGATTAGGGCTGCTAAGTGGGGATCAACATCTAGTTATTATTTATGAACTATGAAGCATGTTTTGTGCAGTGCAATGTAACCAGTGCTATGAACATAAACAGTAAAAATCTATATTTGACAATTCATGGGATAAATTTTCAATTTTATTTGTTCTCTATATCTCTATTCTATGGAAATGCCTTTAAATCTATCTTTAATACTAATAAATTTATCTTATCTTATCTTATCTACATTTCCTTTTATTAAATTCCCATTTTTTCAAAAAATCTTAGACTTTTGGTTTACCTATTTTTTTCCCCTAAGATTTTTTCTGTTATGCTGCTATCACTATGTATATGCCAAAATATTACTTGAAAGATAGAGAACCATTGTTCCACGGTGGAGGGGGGAGGGTGGGGGGGGGGATTTTGGCAATGGGGATGCAAGGGACACAAGAGAGATGTCGAGCCACCTCCGCTAGTACTCAAGGGATGCCGCCTAGCTGTCCCCAAGAACCATCTGGGGGATGCCCAAAAGAACCTCACAGATTGTCACTCAAAAAGTGACAAAATAAAAAATTCATGATTTTTTTTTGGAAATAGAGCCCCAAGCTGAACCCAAATGACCAATAGGCCCCACTAATACCTCCTAAGCTCAGCAAAAGAGTGAGTGAAGAAGTGAAAGGGTGTGATTGAAGTGTCACAAGTGCAAGAGGTGTGAGAATGAGAAAGAAGAGGAAGGAGAGGGATTTTACACCAAGTTGGGAGTATTTTCCAAGCATAAGGTAGGATTCTATGACTATTTTTTGAATTATTTTTTTTATTACTTTCATTTCTAAAATTTTATTTTAATCATAATTTCGTAGACATGGCTACAAGTGCATATTGAATAGATTCATTGCAATGTTCATATTGTCATCAAGATTCAACATTGAAATTTAACTTTTAATTTCATTTTTATCAAACTAGGCTGAAACTTTTGTGTATACTCTGCTTTTGCACTTCATGTGACCTTACATAAGAAAAACAAAAGTGAATTCCTGGGTTGTCAAAGACTAAAAACAATGATCCGATTTTGTGAGTCCTCTGCTTTTGCACTTCATGTGACTTGAAGTAAGAAAAACAAAAAGAAAATCTTCGTGTCTTAATCCTTTGCATTATGTTGTTGCAACTTGCATGCATAGTTTTGAGTTTTAATTTTAGAATTATAACTTATAAATTTTATGTTGTTTATTGTAGTGTCACAATGAGTTCTCATAACATGAGTGAGGATGAGGTTGAGGTTCACAATTGAAGTACTGAATCTGGTTATGCACCTGAGACTGAACTTAGAGGGGTGACCAAAAGGATGAAATCCAAACCACTAGTTCCATTGCAAGTGCAAATGCAAGTACTATTAATTGCCTCTCCACATTATTGACACAGTGTGGTAAGGGTCGTGTTGACGTGTTTTTTATGACAGCGTCGAACACAGAATAAAGTTGCCTAACGGTCACTTCACTCTCTCTTGATCAAAGTACGATTGCATGCTAAGATTGCAAGAAGTTCAAACAATCGACTCCAAGGTTCCTTCGATGCGTGGACGTGACTCAGTTGGCTGATGTGATTGTTGGTAAGCCAAGGGGCCTTACGTATGCATCGTTCTTTCACTTCTTTGCTGTGGCTGGAACTCCATCATCGGATATGGCAATTCTGCAATGCTGCTGCTTCGAATGAAATAAAATGAACTGAAAGTAAAAGGGAAAGGGTTCAAAAGGATCTAAATCTATTCCTAAGGGCAGTGATAACAATGAATAGTGCTCTGGTGGACAAATTCCAAATAAACCAAGCTCTGCTTCGCCAAGATCAACTACAACTCCGCAAGAACCGGTGCAATCTTCTGGGGATGCTAGAGGATTTTCAAATCGAGAAAGTACATTTGAATACCCAACACGACGCTATCCAAATGACTATCCACAATCGAACTTAGCACGAATTTAGGGGGCTCAAACTAACTTTACACTGCAACTTACAATCAACAAGATGCAAAAAGTATGAACCATGGAAATTCATCAGGCACCATTACATTCTCCATTGAAATCAAAGCACTTTACTATTTCTAATCTAAGCGAGGAAGGTGAAACCATGCAAGCTTTGAAAAAATAATTTAAGTGGACACCATCAGAGAACAATGTTTCACTATTATTTTCTCAAAAACTTATCGCAACAATTTCATACAAAGCTCCCCCCTCTACAAATGAGGGGGTCACCCCTTTATATAGGCCTTGGGCCATGATTACATGCAAACCCTAATTAGGGTTTCCCCTAAAAGATTCTCCACACATGATGCAACAAGGTGGGAATCTCCAATTAATAACGCATCATGCCCATATACAATTAATTTAAAGAGCCTAAAATAGCATCCATTACGCATTAAATGCACCACCTCCTTCAAATTCGCCCAACATGCGTTGAACATTCATCCATGCAAAAATCACCCCATTATGTCATAAATGATCCATCATTTCCACATGCGGCGGCTGCATGCAAAAGGAATCTACCATAAATTCAACATGCAATGACTGGGTCGCCATTTGGTCAAATATTCCGGTAGTGAATGCGCCACTCTACTGCCACGTGTTCAATAGATCCTCGCCATGCAAATGGACTCTGCCGTCGTATATCCGCTCCTGCACATCTGGAATTGTTGGAGAGGGAAAATTCGATTCAGGAAGAATTTTCTTGAAGTCTCCTCAACTTTCCTTGCTTGAAGAAGGTTTTTCATCAATTCTGCACATTTCCTATTTTTTAGGAAAATTTCCAAATTAGGGTTCTGCGGTCCAGGAGAGAGAAAATTCTCCTATGAATCCAAATCTGTAAAACTTTTGAAATTTGGATGTGATTTGATGCCCGAGAATGGATTCTTCAAATTTTTCCCTGGGGGGAAATTTCTTGTTCAGTTCATCCCTGATTCCTTCCTTGCCTTAGAAATTTTATGTTCAATTCATCCTTGGGTGTATTTCTTCCTTGCTTGGAATTTTGTCTCGGAGGAAGGAATTTCCAACACTTAGCCAAATTTTCACCTTTTTCAGGAACTCTGTCATGAAGGAATGAATTTCCAACACTTAGTCAATTTTTTCACCTTTCCTGGAATTATGTCCTGAAGGAAGGAATTTCCATCACTTAGCCAAATTTTCACATGTCTCCTTTTCAACATCCCCATTTTTAGGGATCCTCCTAAAATTTAGGAGCTAGGTTCATTGGATGAAGAATTTCATCCCGATTTGGAATCTATAAAAATTTCCATATTTGGCCGAGATTTGATGTCTAAAAATAGCATAACTGAAAATTCGCCCGAGGGGAATTCTGCTTTTTATTCCTAATTGACTCCTTGGATTCCGTGCCTTAGGCAAAATTTCAATTTTTTTAGCTCAGTGAAATTTTACCACGCCAAGGATTCATGAATTTTCCACTTGTGAATGCCTTCATGGATTCAGCGCCCCAGACCAGACCTGGGCACATTTTGGCCCTGTCCATGGAGAGGCGAAATATTGCACTTGTGAATTACTTCTTGGTTTTAGCACCCTAGCCCATACCTGGGCGCATTTTGGAGATGTCCATGGAGAGGCGGAAAATTGCACTTGTGAATTACTTCTTGGTTTTAGTGCCCTAGCCCATACCTGGGCGCATTTTGGAGATGCCCATGGAGAGGCGGAAAATTGCACTTGTGAATTACTTCTTGGTTTTAGTGCCCTAGCCCATACCTGGGCGCATTTTGGAGATGTCCATGGAGAGGTGGATTTTTCCACTATTTCAGGCTCTTCGTATAAGTGGCATCTTCAATATGTCCTTTTCCTTTCTTATACTTTAAGTTATATTTCATATATGCTTTCAGGATGTTTGAGAGTGGTTTCAGGTCCATAGGAATCATAATGCAAATTCTGGATTTTGGAAGATCTTCCAAATTTCCAGACTTAGTCAAATTTCAGGCCATTTTCGGATCAGGATGACATTGGTGGATTGTTGTGGATTTCTGGACTTGGATGATCATGCTTGCTTTCCTCTTCTGGAATAGGAGATCCAAACTTAGCCAAATTTTGACCACTGTCTATGCTGAGATGCCACTTTGGGATTTTGAAGGTGGATTTTCCAGACTTAGAACAATTTTGTGCCTTCCACTTCAGGGATGATTCTCATACTTAGCCATTTTAGACCCCTGCCTGTCTGCTTTCAACTTTCTAGATTTAGAAGTGATTGTGCATGTTGATTCTTCGCTGTTTGCTAGCCTGATCCTGCCACAAATAGACTTTCCCAAAATAGAAACTTTCCAAAATGTCAGAGTTAGAGCCTAAAACAGGACGCATGAATGACTTACTATAAATAGAAACTTACTAAAAATCCCTAAAAAATAGGGACTTTCTAAAAATAGAAAGTTGCTCCGTTTGGGCTCAAATTTTACTGGGAGGTCCCTTGAAGGGTCTTGATTCCAATCGTATGCTTAGTTTTCCCAAAACCCTAACAGGAACCCCTAAAATCTAGGACAAAAGGCAAAAACCCTAAAATTCACAAAACGAGTCCTTGACTTAGCCGAATTCGCTCAAACAAAAAGCAGATTTTAATCAATATGACCCCCAAACATTTGCAAAGTAGAGAGACTGACGAGACTGCTGCAAAAAGACCCCAAAAACGCAAGCCAAAAGACTGGGAGGGCCAAAAACGTAGGGGGTCCCCATTTGCAATGGGGCGATGTGTGAAAACGTCACAACAGGTCGTTTTGATCGTAAGTCTCCTTTAAAATAGTTTGCAACAAATTAGCAAGCACATCTAAGACATCTAGGGGTACAAGGTTGTGGAAGTGCCACTTTTGTGCCCTGAAAGATCCCTAAATAGGTCTATTGCTGCCCTGTTTAAATTTTAATTTAATAAACTATATTTTGGGGCCTTTTTGGTGTTGTTAGAGACTAGACAAAAGATGCAGAAGAGTTTGTTTCTTTTGTGTTGTTTTTTGGTGATGGGGTTTGCAACATATGACAAGAAACAACATAAAAATGAACTGTAATCAAGGGATCAGCTTGTGATTTTTATATGACAGAAGATTACAATCATCTAGAAGTGAAATAACATTCACATGTACAAGCAGAAAACATACCAAGGATCCAGTGCTAGGGTTTGAGGCTGGTTTGCTATCCAGTAAATGGATACAAGCTGAGAAGGATGGTGTAGGAGCAGATCAGTGGATCCAATTTGCTTATTCTGCCATAAGATGAATTACCAATAACAAATTGGGCAAGAACACAATTACCAGCTGGAAATCCAACCTTTGCCAGGCAAAATTATACAATTTTTACCTTCTTTTCCCACTGTTTTGCTCACCCTAATCACAAATCTTGTCAGTTGACTGTGATTTCTTCCACACTCCCCTTTCTAATCCCAACAATGAGATCAAGCACAAGAAATGGAGTTAGAACCCTCCATTTAATTTTAAATTGATGCACAACCTTCTAGAATGGTACGACACTGCCTGGAATGGTACGACTGCAATTATGAAACCCACACTTGCTGCAATTTCAAGACAATCTGCTCAAAACTGATGTATCATACCTAATGGTGATTGCTGGGCTAGTTTTGTTGCTAAATTGACCCCCAATGGGTCTAGACAAGGCACATCCTTGTCCCACGTGGGCAAATTAGTGGGTACACCTCCACTACCAATGCAGATCTGAGGGTTTGCGTCCTCCAAACACCTGCAATTTTTGCTGCTAATGCAGAGTAGAGAAAATCAGAAATAAAATAATAACATAATACCAATTCCCTCCTCCAAAATGTCTAATAACCTTTTCCAAAGAGTGGCGTAACCCTGAATGGAATATCCAACTAAAAAAGCATCTTCCTTGGCATCTTTTGGGTCCACGTAGCTTAAAGGCTTTTAAAGAATGACAAGGGTCCCACCATGCCATGTCATTTAAGTGATTTGAGCAAAGGGGTGGCGTTGACATTAAAAGGGCCACTTTATTAAAAGGTACGCATAGCACTTTATTCAAATACAAGCCTTTATTAAAAAAAGAAACTTAGGCTTATAAAGTAACTTTATAAAAGTAACTTTTTCCTTATTAACTTTTGACACTTAGAAATTTTGAAGTGTCTTTATTCATCAAATGCAATGTGGGAATTGCATCAAAAAGATGGGGACATGACATGCCCTTGAATTTTTTGGCAACATGACCAAAGTTAATGCCTACCTCCTTTATATCCAAGGAAAAGGTGTTGAAGTATGTACATTTTTGGGGAGACCGACAAATCTGAAATACAAAGTTGAGATATATAAGCTATAGGGTGTCAATGAAGACAATGCAGCTACACCTATTTATGCTTCTTTATCTCAGAGGCCAGAAGGTCACCAGGGCCAGCCTGTAATGTTCCTAGTAGGAACCTTTGAAATATAGTTACTAATATTGAATAAAATATGCAATGTGTTGATAAGTAGGTAATCTTAGATGAATAGTAAGAGATAGATAAAGATCTCTATGACTAAAATGCATGAAATAAAGTCTGATTTGCATGCATCATGAATATGATTTTGAGCCTAATGCAAATCTGATTGCTGTTCCTGATTTATTGTCCTTATAACCATGCGTTGAATTGTGTATATGTCTGTCTACATAAGATAGATTTATAGGCCTTGAAACTTGAATGCTTTTCCTGATTGATTTCCTTATAATCATTTGGTTTGTTATGAAGCCTTTCCTGATTTATGTACTTGAAAGTGTTTAGAGGATTCTGGTGGAGTTCATGTGCAGTGTATTTGTTGCTTCCTGGACGGGGGTAGTCAAGTACCATGGACCTCGACCCAGTGTCCGCCCAAGGCAGGTAAATGTAGCACTAATCATGACCTGCACACTTTCCCTTTGGACATATTTGGAATTTTATTGTCTTTATTTTGGTAGTTCATGCTTCATATGTAATTTAACTGTGATTCCTGAATAATGCATTTGCCCTATGTCAGGTGTTTGTAGCAAACCACACTTCCATGATTGACTTCATAATCTTAGAGCAAATGACAGCGTTTGCTGTGATTATGCAGAAGCACCCTGGCTGGGTTGGTAAGGTTCTATTGAAAATTGAGATATTACAAATGAGATGAATAGTGGCTATTGTTCTGTGCTATAAACAACTTTTTATAGATAAGGTTATTTGTTGTAATAAATATTATTTCTGGCACTTGGGATCTTATAACCTACTCCGACAACAGGCCTTTTACAAAGCACCATATTAGAGAGCTTGGGATGTATTTGGTTTAATCGCACAGAAGCTAAAGATCGCCTGATTGTTGCTGAAAAGTAAGTGGGTATTGCATTATACCCAAATGAATTGTTTCAACTTTAAATTTTTTATATTAATTAAAACTTCAAACAAGTTCAAGAAGGTGCATTGATTCCCACTTATCATGCTATGCAGGATAAAGCAGCACATAGAAGGTCCTGATAACAATCCACTTCTCATTTTTCCTGAGGGCACTTGTGTTAATAATCAATACACGGTTATGTTTAAAAAGGTAACTAAATTTTCTGTATATTTGTTTCTTCTGTTTATCACATTTCCCACTTTTATCACCAAAGCTGAGAAGGTAGTTTTCATTTGCGAATGGGGATTTTATTAGAAGGTTATAGGATAATGACAGGTTCAAATTGGGTACTCTTGTTTTCTGTTCTAATGACCTTTGTTCTTTAGAAAGTATTTAGTCCTACATAATTGGCATTTTAGCTCAAGTATGCACATGACTGCTTATTTTTGGAAACTTGGTTATTTTTTATTGTGTTTTTATTTATTGTTTTTTTTGAACTTAATGTTTCATTGGATGCTAGTATTTTTTTTTTAAGTAAATCTGGAAGCTTCTTCAACCCAAAGTTATTTATAATTCCTAAGGGTGCACCATCCTAGGAGTGATGCATGGTTCACAAGGAGGAAGCACTATCAAGATTTGAATTCCCTTAAATAAGAAGCCACGTCCAATGGGTTCCTGTTCTATAAAGATTTGCTTGGGACTTACACCTTGCCTCATCTCCCCGCTTGCTTAGAGGGTCTCATGCTTGAGAAGCATGCCTTATAGGGCTTGAAACTAGGTCATTACTATATAATCACTCTACTTTATTGCCTGACCATGGTTTATCAAACAAAAAATGGTAAAGTGTTAATAAAGCATGTAATATCCTATTTTTGAAATTAGATTTTAATAATAATAATAAATTATATATTATATAATTATAAAATATAAATTTAAAGTTTAATTTAATTAAAAGTCAAGGGGCATGTGAAGAATCATGACTATTTAAGGGAAAAAGATATATAAGAGACATACAAACAATTGTGACTCTTGAGGGAAAGGGTATTTAAAGAAGACCAAGCAAAGGAGAAGGATATTATTGGAAAAATAACTCTCATATATTTATTTTTCACTCTTTAACTAGCGTGAATCAATATTCTAATAGCCTAAGCATATAATCCCTTTAGGGATAAAATTGATCACTTTAGGACTAAAATTGAAGGATGAAAATCCTTAATTTCTCTTGTTGAGTTAGTGGATGAAAATCCCCTAACTTGGGCAGAAATTAGAAACATTTTATAGACATTTAGACAAAGGAGACAACTACAAAGTTGAAATAAGAATTACAACAGAGGCTAAAGGATACGTTTTATATTTTCAAAGATACATTATAAGATTAAATTCTGAATTATGTAATCAAAATGATAATTTTTAGGATAAGTTTAATTCTATAATTAACTATGCAATCATTATTCTGAGTTAGGGTTATTTATTTAAGGAAAAATAAGGAAAATTAAAAAAGGGACATTATAAATGGTATTAGAACTGTGATCTTGCTAGCCTGCGGGTTAAAGCTAACATGTTGGATGCATTCCAGTCACAAAGAATTGAAAGCCAACATGGAATATAGAGACAAAAGGTTCTATAGAGGTCCAATACAATACTTTTCAGCCAAGGTTCTTACAAAAAGTAGAGAACACAGTTTTTGTTCAAGAATTATTGATGAAAATACAAAAGGATTAAGATACAAACTTGATGCCCACAAAATATTTGACCAATATCAATGATTACTAAATGATTTCAAAGCTAGTGTTCCTTTTGATGAGTACTTGGAGGCACTTGGGTACCATTATCTCAACAAAAGAGGCTTGTATGAATACATAAGGAAAATGGCTAAGTAGGAGATCAAGGAACAAGACCCAAAAGAATCAATTTTGATAGAAGAAATGAAGTCAGAATCAGAATCGTAAGAAGTTGGTAAATTCAAGGAAGAAGGCCAAGCTAGATCCACAAGAAAATGAACAGACCAATGAGCAAGAACAAGAGGAACCTAAAAAACAAGTTGAAGATAAAGAGTATTTGGTAGGAGAAGATGTTTTATTGGTTTCTAATGATGGCATGTGTCACCAAAATATCAATGAGGGTAAGACAAAAGGGCTTCCATTTGTTGGACAAGAAGAGTTCATGTTGAAGAAAGATGCACCAAATCATGCACTATCTTTCAAATTTCCACATGGTGAGTCATTGATTGATTTTCAGAAGAGTATTGAGGATGGATATCCATTTGAGGACATTTTAATTAGACTGATTTGGTTGTTTTGGGTCACAAAAATGAATGTGTTGAGGATATCTCAAAGTAATCTCTTTTTGGGCAAATGAGGAAGTGTTATGAGGTATTCACACATCGCCCCTTTGCAAATGGGGACCTGTTGATGTGTGTTTTATGCACATAACATTTCAGAATAAAATACCAAGGTAATTTACCCTCTCTTGAACAAAATCACCTCAGATGCTAAGGGTAAGATCAACTAAAATGATTCCAAGGTTTCTACATGTCAAGTCTTGACGAGTGGGTAACTCAATGGTCTATGTGAATTGCTGTGTTCACTTGGGGACTTACGCAAATGTTAGGATTATCTTCTTCGATCGTGAAATATGCAGAATAGGTGTGCTGACAACTTAGGATTTAGCAATGTAGCTCTGGACTTAATTCTTACTAAAAAAATGGGCAAAAGGAATAGGGTTCAAGAAATCTATTCTAAGCCTAAGATTGTAGGAAATGATGAACAAGTTTAGAGGAATCAAACTAGGCAAGGTCTCACAAACAGGTATTGACACAAGCTTAGTGCAATCGTCTAAGGTATACTCAAGGATTTTTCAGTCTATCACCATCAAATGTTGACACCATCCAAGTTGATGCTTGTCAAGGGACACGCAATAGTTGAAGTTAAGCTTACTCAAATCTCCAGTTGACCACACAAGGCACACTTACCAGCGACAAGAGGCTAGTGGTATGGATTAAGGATTCCACACAAATATATTCAACAAATCTTTCACTCAATCTAACAAACATGAAAATAAACTCTAATCTAAAATTCTAATCTAACTTGGAGGAATTGAGAACAATGAATGCAAAGACAACATTTGAAGAGCAAAATCACATACGATTGAACAATGATTTAGATTCAAATAGCTACAGCATATACCAACAATTCTACAAAAAAACTCTCTTACAAATGAGAGACAACGAGGTATATATATAGTTTCTTACAAAATGGATGGCCAAGATTGATACAAGATCAATGGCCAAGATCATGCCAACAAAATCCTAGAATTTCCCTAATTAGGGTTTACATAAAAAATGGCACCACCAACATATGGCCCAATAAAAAGATACCTAGTCATCAAATAGGGAATCTTCTAGAAGATTCTTCCATGCATCTCTCTCTCTCCTAGCATACTCCAAGAATCTAGCCAATAGAGAATCTAATTCTTCCATGGAAATGCTAGTCAAGGTATCTTGCTGCAAATCAATCACGTCCAGTGAATCCGAGCAAGCGTCCAAAGTGTTCTCCCAATCTGGCATGAGCTTCTGCGAACTATGAACATGAATCAACAAAGGGACCAAATCATCTATCTGACTCTTCTTCAAAGAGTCCAACTGACAAAAATACATAAGTTTCATCTTGTCTCTTAATTCGGCTAAGTGTAAACCACTAGCATCACTAACATCAACACCCAATAACTCCTCAATTGAGGCAAGGATCTTCATCTGAATATCTTAAATCAATCCTTCCATCTGCGTACAACTCGACTGGGCGCTCTCATAAGTTGATCTCTTTACGGCCAATGAACAAACCAGCCATGGAAATGATATCTGTCTCCACTATTCACAATGTTCTCGTTGATCAATGTGGACTTAGGAATTTTCTTCAAAGCTCTGAGGCGTGGAATAGTCTTCTCCTGAATAGGCCGGAATTCTTCCCAAACTCCCTCCAAAAATTGGATTCTAAACACGAGCTCTGTTGTCCTATCATATGCCTGGACAAACTAAGTAAGGAAATCATCTGCCTGCTTTCTTGCACTCTCAATCCACTTTTCCACCTCCGAGAGTGTATCTCTCGCTGCCTCATAGTGTGAATGTAGTCCTTGATCAATTGCAATAGGGGAAATAAGGGTAGGATTCTCACGCCTTATCCCCGCAATACTCTCTAAGTCTGATATTCTCTTCTTTGTACTTCTCCTTTTCTTCGATTTCTCTATCTAACCTTGCGCTGATTGCCTTAAGGTTATCACCAACCTCCTGAAACTCTTGCTTTCTTGATGTACGACCAAGGGCAACTGAAGTAGTCTGGAAATCCATAGGAGTAGCAATGTCCGTTGTCACACCTCCAATAGGAACAACCACCTACACAATCCGCATTCTTGTCTCATCTCTAGCTATGTGCGACAAAATCTCAGTTCTCTTGGGTTCTTTCTCCTTATTGCTCCTAGCTAGGTAGTCATCAATGTTATCAATAGGCTGTACCTCTATCATTTTCTTACTCTTTTCCATACTTCTCATCAGCCAATCAGGAATAGCACCCATCTCCATACCATCATCGAGACACATATCTCGATCAAGTCCTCTCAATGCCGAGATAACATCATCATCATCATCAGGATTACTCTTGGTCAAATCATATATCTCATTTCCCAAACTAACCTCCAAAAGGACAGTAGGGGATCCCGACTGATCATCATTCTCATTTGGTGGAGCAGATGTTGCTGTGGCATGTAACTCCTGAATATTCTATGGTAGTATCACTGTGTTGGAACATTGTTGGGTTTCCTTATTCTGCTCTGTTATTTTAATTTCCTCAATTGATGAGACATTGAGAGGTGGTGGAGGAATGATAGGTGAAGGAATGATAGTCTTTTGTTTCTTCTTCTTCACCTCCTCAATCTTCTTCCCTCTGGCCTTGAGTCCTCCTAGGGTGTTTTTCCTTCTCTTGGGAGCTTGACTCTCTTCATCTGCATGAATCCTGACATCACTGATAGTCCTCTGATCATCTTCGAAAGTAGACTCTTCCGGCTTCACCATTTCATAAGTGAAGGAAACACCCATATCAACTAACTTATTCATCTGAATATCTACCCATGCACGGGAGAAACTCAAGACCTCTCTCATCAATACATTCAAATCAATCTCTTCTAATTTTGACCTATTAGGCAATAAGATTGCCTTCTTCATTTCATTTTCATACTGTGGATGTGTATGATCCCTGTCATCTAACACTTGATCAAGAATGAGAAAAAGTCCACACTTCCTCATGAAATCCATTGACATTTTGGACCACATTCGTCTCTTCACTGCCTGCTCGTCCATCAGGTTGGCCCAATAATCTTCTATGTCTACCTTGTGGATGAACTTCTCTCCCCTGATCCTTCCAACTTTCTTATCGGGATCGAATCTATCTCTTTTCTTGAAGGTTGCAAATCGATAAAATGCAAGCTCCTCACTCGCAGTGCTAGCGGCTAAGGCAGACTGACAAACCTCCAATGTCTTCCCAACTAAAATAGGGAATGTCATGCCTGTCCTATGCTTCTCTCTCTGAATGGAATCAAATTCTAGAAGTTGTCTCACCACTTCCAACAAGATCATTCTGTCGGAAGGATACCTAGGAACCCTGTAGGGTTCGGATTGAAACCCATGAATCCTAAGGTACGTGAAAGTGGGAAACTGAATATACCACGATCCATATTTCTCTATTAGCTCTGTTGCCTCCTTGGACAATCTTCTGTGGATTTTGCCTTGTAGCATTCGCGTGATGTACATGGTGAATACATCATTCACCCTCTTATAGTCTTCAATTCTATACATGTTCAGCTGGGGATAGCACTCATGACTCTTGAATTGTCCTTGCCCATTCCCGACTTCACGTCTGCATATCAATCCTTTGTATGAAACAAACTGTGCAATCAGGTATACCAAGTAGGAAGTCATGGCGAATGACTTGGACCGCTCTACATTCTTCAGCTGAAAGTCCAGAGTGTCACTTATGATTCTAGACCAATTTATCAACGTCCCTTTAAGACAATCCTGGATGAAGTAGAACATCCATCCATCGAATATTGCACCCTGCGGTGTCCCCATCACTCTGTTAAGCAGGAATACTAAGTCACTATATTTCTCTTTGAAGTCTGTGCACATGAGTGTCTTGGGAGCCTTGGAATGATGAAGCCTAGGCTCGATCATCCACTCTTTGTTAAGTCTGTGCACATGAGTGTCTTGGGAGCCTTGGAATGATGAAGCCTAGGCTCGATCATCCATTCTTTGTTTATTATATTCTTACATGCATCCATCTTCTTCGTGTACCGATCTTCATATTCATCCTTAGTTGCATTCTTCATATTTGCTCCACGTGGGATTCCAAACACCTCAGCAATCGCATCCTCAGTGTCCTTAGGAGTCTTGATCATTCGCGAGCGAGGATCATAACATCGTGCACACTCCAGGATGAGCTTACTGCATTGTATGGACTGTGGAAATCCAGTGATTTGAAAAATACCACTCTTCATAATGTTTACATACGCTAGGGAAGGAATCTGATTTCCGACTCCGAACATCCGCTGTCGCATCAGAGGTTCGGGCTTAGGAAATGCATGTTTGTATCCGTAATCTCCTTCCATCTGGATGACATCTTAGACTCTGGATAGAATCTAGTCTCCAGTATCTTCTGCTATTCTCTTCTTTCCTTAAATCTGGACTTTGACATCATACCCGATTAAGAGTGACTAGGGAAAGGTGTGAAAAATTATGTCTGAAGACACCTTCCGCAGTCAACGATGGAGGTCACAAATCTGAAGACAACCTGCAACTAATAAATTAACCTCTCAAAACATGCTGCAATCCTTCAAAAATATGCACAAACTTGATAAAAATCAGTCTTGATGATGAAAATAATCAATCTTGGGAACATAGGTATGGCTGGTAAAAGATAAATTTCTAAGGATAAGCATCCAATAACACTGTTACAGACCTGAGACAGCCTTCCAATGGTCTGAAAATGATCCCAAAATGCCTCCAAAATGTCTCCAAATGCAAATTGGTAAAGTGGCAGCTGGCTGGGCAATAAAAGTTAAGTTTGAAGATTGACGGACAGCCAACAATGGAGTTCAAAACCTGAAGCAATGGAGTTAAAACTCAGATCTGAGGCAAATGACAGCAAGTAGGGAACAATGGTGGCATCAAACATGCATGGAATCCACCAAAATATGCTCCAAACACTTGCCAAATAAAAATCGAACTTTCCCAGCTATGGTGCCATCCTCCACAAATCTGAAAATGATCTTCAATGTACACCAATCTGCCAACAATGGTCTGAGAACAGCAACCAACCAGGCGATATCAAGGAAAATCACCTTTGTTTGGGGATGAAAACCCCAAACACACACAAAAAAAAATCGCCTTACACCAAAATTGCGAGTTTCTTAAAAAATGGCGAACTTCACCAAAATCGTGGCATGGGGGGGTCTCAATGGCAGCAAACCAGTCTGATAACAGCAGTAAAAATGGTAGCCCCAAGGAAAATCGCCAACCTAGAGGTAGGAGTCCTCTAAAATGATCAAAGTTGCCGAAATAGAAAAATCGCTAACTCCCAAAAAAATAAAAACTCTGAAGCAATGGAGTCAATAAGCTTCAATGGCAGCAATGGAGCAGATTGTCCAGCTGGATGGAATGGAGGAAGAAATAAGTCTTCAATCTAACACTTCACTTGAACACTTGCTCCAAAATGGCCAACTATGGAGAAAATCGCTCTTGCATGGAATCCACCTGGCAATCTTAATAATAAAATAATACTGGACTCCTCCCTTTAAACTTACTTTCATCACCAATTTTCACCACACAAGCAATGTGGGATAATACACTTGTTCTTATACTTGCTTGGGTGAAACTAATTTGCTTCTAGAAGGTTGAAAACATTAAATGCTCATTGAAAATCATTTTTTAATTGCTTTCATCTTTTAAATAATCATTGCCTTTTATTAAAAAACAATTAAAATAAGGCTCATTTATTAAAATATTTCAATTTAAATCCAAAATGGGCCAATTGGGGGAAATCGATCCTAGTAAGGATTAAAAAATCCTCACAAAATCACTTAAAAAAATGTCTAATATCCCCTCAGGGGAAAATCGATCCCAATTTGGATGATAATCTAGACTCACAATTTATCAAATGTGCACAATATAGGGCTAGGGGAAAATCGATATGAGTGTGGAGTGAAAAACTCCACTCGAAATTAAGTCATCACCCAAAAATACCCCTCTGGTGGAAAAACGACCTCAGTCTGGATGAAAATCCAGACTCAAAATCATGAAAATGCATTCTCATTGGAAAATCGCTATGAGTCTGGATGAAAATCCGGACAAAAATCCTCAAAAACTTGTCACAAATACCTGCTGGAAAATCGACCCAGGTGGAATGAATGCAAATATCATCAACAACGTTGTCCATACCTCCCTGGTGGAAAAACGTGCGTAGTCAGGATAAATCTTGACACAATCAAATTTTAATGCTTACAGGGGAAAAACGACCCTTGTATGGATTTAAAGTGGTGGAAAAATCAGGCAAGTATGGATTTAAGGGGAAATACATGTCCAGTCTGGATTTTGAGTGGGGAAAACCATGGGTAGTCAGGTATATGAGGGGAAAAGCACCTCTAGCATGGAATTTTGACCTTTTAACCCTTAGAATATGGATTTTACTCCGGAAAATGATGATTTTTCCACTTAGAATCACTTAGAAACTTCGAAACTTAATAAAACTCGACTGGACTTAGCCAAATTCATCAAAAATTGGAGCGTAACACAAGGGAATCCATCAGAACAAAGTGTGAAATCAACTTGAATAATTCTCTAGGAGTTCGAAAACAACTCCAAAAGGTTCGAAAACACCTTAGCACTTAAAATCACCGATGAAGACATTTAAAAACACGTTAACGCTCCAAAAGGGTCAACACTTGGACAAACTAGGATCACTTAGAGGATCCTATAACCTCAAAACCCTAAACGGCACTAGGCATGACCAAAACTTGGAGACTCGGGCACGAGAAACACAAAATTGCCCACTAAGCAGCCAAAACCCTAACCTAACAACACAGAAAGCAGGAAAAGAGGGGGTCCCCGTTAGCAATGGGGCGATGTGTGAAAAGGCCACAACAGGACCCCCAACTTTTTTCTGCTTTCTAGTTAGTGTTGAGTCTTTTGCTATTAGCCTTTGCATTAGAGAGGTATAGATTCTTAGAATGGCTAGGAGTCAGGTGGACAAGTGTTGCATAAGTGTGTAGTAGGTTTGCAAAGTCTAGGCATGATTAGTTCAATCATGAGTAAGGAAGGATCGTCAATTTGTAGGTCATTCCAAGTGCTTCTCTTAAAAAGAACAAGCTTCACTTCATGAACATTCCTTGTGTAGTGAATTTCTTACATTTCTCCCACAGAGCGAAGACTCACTCTAAAGATCTCATGTTGAGCAAGTTATTAGGTAACCCACTTCATGAACCTAACCTCAAGGGCAAACTTCATCTCCAAAGACTCAGGAGCGAATTTCATGCTTGAGAGACTTGGAACGAACTTCTTCATGATGGAAGTGGAAGAATGAGGGAGATTTGAAAACAATTACTTCATGTTCAAACAATCAAAGGCAAACTTCACAAGTTGGGAGATTAAAGCAAATTGCATGAATGAGCACACATGAATGAATTTCAACTTTAGGAGTTAGCACTTTGGAGCGAACTTCATGAGTTGGGGCATTGGAGCGAATTTCACCTTCAAGGCTTCACAAGCGAAATGAAAGATAAAGAGATGAAGAGCAACTTACTTCATGTTCAAGCACTCACAAGCGAACTTCAGGACTCCATCCCTTGGAGCGAACTTGAAATTCATGACTTGCTTCCTTGGAGCGAAAATCATCAATGAGCATACACAAGCGAACCTACATGAGCGAAGTTGAATGCGAAGTGAAGGATGATCACCTTGAATGAATTCAATGCCAGACGAGCTTCATGACTTCATGTTTTGGAGCGAACTTCATGATTTTATGTAGTGGAGCGAATTCCTAACTTCATGAGTTAGCATTTTGGGGTGAAGTTCTTACTTCATGACTTGACGAAGAGGAGCGAAGTTCTTACTGCATGAATTAGCATCTTGGAGCGAAATGTATACTTCAAGACTTGAACAAGTGGAGCGAGATTGCCTACTTCATGAGTTGCACTTCTCAAGCAAACTTCACAAATTGCCTTATGAGAGCGAACTTAAACTTCACAAGTTGATGGATAGGAGCGAGATTCATGAATAGACAAATTGAAGTGGATTACACCTTCAAGCCTTCGTAAGTAAAAATGAGAATCAAAGGAATGAAGCGAATTCAAGAATATCAACTTCATGATCGCTCAACTTGGAGCGAAAAACATACTTCATGAATTGAAGGAATGGAGCGAAGTTCTTACTTCAGGAGTTGAAGGAATGGAGTGAAGTTCTTACTTCGGGAGTTAATATTTTGGAGCGAACTTCAGGTTTGGGAGAGTTGGGGCGAAGTTCATGACAAGTGTACTTCATAAATGAATGAAATGGAGCGAACTTCATACAGAACATACTTCATGGGTTGAGCTTTTAAAGCGAACTTCATAAGATGGGGATTTGGAGCGAGTTTTGCCTTCAAGTATTCATGAATGAAATTGAAAATAAAGGAATGAAGCAAATTTGAGAACAAAAAACTCCATGATTTGATGACTAAGGGCGAATTCCATTTAAGCAAACGTCACGAGTTCAAAGTTTAGGAGCGAACTTCATGAACAAAGGCTTAGGAGCAAATTTCATGTGTTTCACTCTCACACAACAAAATTCCTAGAGAAACCGCTCCTAAAGTAGTTCGTCGTAAATGCTTTTGAGTTGAGCTCATAGAACTAAGATAAATGTATGAAAGTGAGTTTAAAAGCAAGTTGAGGGTAATTTCATGAACACCAAGGGTGAAGTGAACTTCAAGAGTTCCTCTTTAAGAGCAAAAAGCAACTCCAAGTGCCCCTTTATAAGGGCGAATTCTTTTATTAAGCTTATAAATCAAATGTATTTGATACTTGCTTGTTTGTTTTGCAGGAAATGAAGAAGGAAATAAGGGGATCAAACAAGAAGCATTTACTTGCGCGAAGACATGATCTACAACATCGACGACATGAAGGAAGTCACAAGACAAGGAATTCCGAACAAAGATGACATCGAAAAGTTCATTCTAAGGCATTCCAGAAGCAGATAGTTTCGGAAGAGTTAATCAAAGTTTGCTTCTCATCATCATCATCACATTGAGCAATTGAATAATGTTGAGTATTAAGAGATATCTCTCAACATCCCTTCATGATGATGAATCAACTCAAGTCTACAAAGTGCAAGATTGAGGTGGCATCCCAATCATTACTCCACCAATCCGAGGGGTCCACATCAACACGTCTAAGTTCAATGAATCAAGCTCATACATGAAGGCACAAACTTCGATGTAACTACCCTCAATGTCTATTGGTCCATGCTCATTGAATGTAATTTTCTCATTGGCTAAAGAGAGTTTATTGCAACAAACCCTAATTAGGGTTTTCATTGTAAGATCTTGGCCATTGATGGAGATTCAATCCTGGCCATTCATTGTAAAGGAGCTCTCTATAAAAGCTCAGGCTCTTCATTTGTAAAGAATAATAGAGAATAGTTAATAGTTGGAGAATGGTTAGCTAATAGTGAGTAGAATCGAATAATAGAAGAATAGAAATTAGAATAGAAGTTAGAGTAGGAGAAGGCAAAGATTGTTGCCAAACCTTGTTGTAAAGAACAATTGATTTCATTGAAGTTATGGTGAATTTGATTCATTACTTCAACAATTCGCATGGTCTTTATTTCTCAATTTGCTTTCATTTAATTAGATGGAGTGGAAGAATTTGTTGAATGTATTGATGTGGAATCCCCCTAATACATACCACTAGCCTCTTGCTGCTTGTAAGCACGCCTTGTGTGGTCAATTGGAATGATACGAGCTTAACTTCGAATCGTTCTACACTCATTGCTTATACATTAACCTGAATGGTGATCAATGTTTGATGGTATTGATTTGAACATCCTTGAAACGTCCATAGAAGATTGCACTGAGCTTGTGTCAAATTGTTCAAGTTGATGGTGAGACCTCGCCTGGTAGGATTCCATCCGATAATTCACCTATCTTCCTACATTCTTAGGATTAGAATAGACTCTCTCAACCCCTCATCTTTTGCCATTTTTTTTCAAACTCGAGCTAGTTTAGAACAAAGAGCATCAACATATTGTAATATCAGATGATCAAGTTCCAGCAAATCAATCATTCAGGCAATTCAAAATGTAAGTCCCCTTGTGATTCCAGCATAATCACATCAACCAACAGAGCTTATCCACATGTAGTGACCCTACATTCATGAACCTTGGAGTCTTCTCAAGTGATCCTTAAGCTAATCTTCAACATTTGAGAGATTTTGTTCAAGAGAGGATAAGATACCTTGGTATTTTATTCTGTGTTTGCATGTGCCTAAAAAACACATCAACAGGAAGTAAAAACATTAGAGGCACAAGTTAAATAAAATGTTTCAGTAGTTACTATTGTTAGTTTTGAGTATGTAGGAATTATTGGATAAACAACAAACAATAAGCAATCTTGGAATGGTAACATTGATAGGGAAAAAATGGAGGATTCAAAGCACAATTGTTTTCAATTTTTCCACTAGGTTGCAGATAATCAAAATAATAAATTATAGACATTGGAATGAGAATTTGAAATTCCTGATTTCATAATCATGATTCATAATTACAATCAAGTTATATACCATGTTCAAACGTCAAACTTCAAAAACAAAATAGTAAATACTAGAATCTAGATAGTAATATCTAATACTATTGAGTAATGACTCATGATCCATGAGTCAATGGCTAATAATCTAGACTCTGGAGTCTAATCATCCCCAAGCTCCTTGCCAATCTCCTCAATACTCGAATTGTTGGACCCCACATGCTCAAGCTCATCTATACCAATACCAACCAGGCTTGTTTGTGTAGCATCATCATCAATGTGTGTTGGCTTGAGCTAGGGTTAGGGTTAGGCCTTTGAAGTGACATTTTTTCTTAAAAAAAAACTAACAAACATTACTTTTCGCTATGGGAGTCTTAATTGTGCCCCCTGGGGTGTCAAGGGACGTCTATGAGTGTAAGAACCCAACTTGGCTCTCCTCTGTTGACTGTTTCTTTTGAATGCAATAGATTTGAATTTGTTTTGGTTTTTGAATGTTTATAGATTTTTTTTGTGTTTTTTTTTTTTGGTAATAATGAGCAATGAAACAATACTGGAATAAACTCCTATGCTTAAAATAATACTGGAACAATAATATTACTGCTGGAATTAATTTACGAAACTATCAAGGGAATGTTTGTTCTGTTTTATGGCCAATATGCCTGGAAAACAAATTCATTACAATGTAAGATAAAAACCTGATTTTTGCTGTCCCAGTAGTTGAAAAAAATCTGCCAACTGCAAATTTTAATTTTTTTGAAAAAATTACTGTTCACGCGGTACTGTAGCAATCCGTACGGCGGCACTATTCACGCGGTACTGTTCACGCGGCACTGTAGCAGTCCGTACGGCGTTTACTGTAACGCGGGTACTGTAGCAGCAATTGTATTTTGAAATGATTGCTTCAATTTTGATTTTTAATGGCTGCCAAATGAAACTGTAGGTCTGCAATTAATATATATTCGAAAATCTGCATACCCTAGATGTCTTCCCTTCTTTTTAAAGCCCAAATAGAACTCCAGAATGAAGCTCTCCTGAAATGCCAAATTTAGTGGATATTTCACCACCTCAAATGGTTGCAACACTGAAGAATTGTCGCTCTCCAATGGCTGACTGAATCAGAAACCCTTGGCTTCTTCTCCCAAGTTCATAACAAACAAATATCAATTCTCTGGATGGATGATATAAAATGAGCTCTTAAGTCCCTTCTTATTCTTTCTTATGAGAGCTCGAACACTTTCTTGGCCAATGTGGGACTAAAGACATATTCACACATTATAATATTAAAGTGACTTTATTATTATAAAGTTACTTTATAACTTTATAATAACATTAAAATATTTAAATAAATCACTTAAGTCACTTTTAATTAAATTAATTAAATATAAAGTCACCTTTTTTAATTTTATTTTATTTAATGACTTAATAAGAAATTAATTTAATCAATTTCTCCTTATTTCTCCACTTAGCCTTCGGAGAATGTAAAGGCTAAGAACTCCAATGAGATGCTAAAAAGGTGGGGACATTACAATGAGTCTCCTGTCTTAGAGTCTCCTTTGGCGTTTTTGACACAAGAAACCTATGAGAATCGTCTCCCTAGTGAGGAAATGTCTCGGAGACAGTGAAGGAAACTTGCTGGCGGTGGAGGGAAGGTAGAGGGACGTTCTCCGTGTGGCCCCATGTCTTGGGGACGTCCCCATCTCAAAAACTCTTGCATTTTCAGGGGGGACTCATCCTCGTGGAACAAGGGCAATATCCCCGTTTCAAAATTAGATAATGTATATATATACATATGTATTATATATACATATACATATGTATTATATATACATATACATATACATGTTTGTGTGTATATACACACATATGTATATGTATATACACATGTATATATGTGTGTATATATATATATATGTATACATATTCACACACATATATATACATATATACACACATATACATACATACACACATATATATATGTGTGTGTGTATGTATACACACACACACACATATGTGTGTGTGTGTGTATGTATACACACACACACACACAAACATATACACACACACACACACACACATATATATATATATGTTTACATATACATATATGTATACATAAGTAGTTCAACATTGTAGACAGTTAGCCTATTCAGTGGGGTCCTATAGGCTGATGAGTTAGGAATGGGGGACTCTTGATGATAGTTGGGGTTCATTCAGGTTTTTGCAGTGACAAGTATTTAATTGAGCTCAAATAATTGAGATTTGCACAACACCTTATTTTGGAGTGGTTTTGGACAGTTACCCATACCATTTTAATAAGCATCAGGTTGGACATTGACTGCACTAGTTGACAATGTTTCTATTTTGGGAATGTCAATGCGTGCAGTGGGTGTTGATATTTTAAGTTTTAATGTGGTCCACTGTATTGAATTTAAATAACAATGAAGTTATAAAGTTAATTTTGAAAATTTAACTTTATTGTTATATAATTTATTTAATAATTGATTAAAAGTGCGAAGTGACAAATAATAAATAAAGTAACTTTATTGGGGTGGGTACCAAGATTCGGGGAGACATAAATAGTTTTTAATAAAATTAAAAAATAGCCTTTTGGCCGGGCGTGGAATTTTGAGGAGCTTATAAAAGACAGTTTTTGAGCTCATTTGTTTATGCTTGGTTTTGATATTTTACCAAGAGATTTTGTTGGTTGCACTTGGTCATCCAATGGCTTTGTGAGGATGAAAAGACAAGCAAGGAACATCTTCTATGTTGGTGAAAGATCCAACTTGGAAGATTTATTGGTTGTTTCATTTTGGAATCACAGTTGGGCTTCATTGTTGGCTTGCATCTGCAGTTTGAAACAAAGTATATCCAGAGCAGACTTGTGGGACGTCAATTTGTGGGAGATTGGAGAACATTGTTTGTTGTTTGTACTTCTTGCTGGCCGCAAACCCTTCCTTGCTTGCCATACAGGCTTAGGGAGTGGCATGGAGATTTGAAGGAGGCTGGGAATGCATTTTGGAGAGTTATTGCTGCTGCTTTTGATACATCTAGGGCTTGAATGTTGAAGGATATTCATTTTGTGAAGAGGAGATCAGTTCTTGAGGTGTGGTGTCTATATTTGGGTCTCCTGTTTGCTGATTTCCGTTGTTGTTTCCAATATTGTAACCCTAGGTATTGTGGGTATGTTGGAAATGGCATTCTGAGGTATTTTGATAATTTGGCTTGTCTTTATTCTAATGATATATTGGATTTCCAGTTCTGAAAAAACTCTGAAAATCATTTAATTCTGAGGTATTTTGATAATTTGGCTGGTCTTTATTCTAATGATATATTGGATTTCCAGTTCTGAAAAAACTCTGAAAATCATTTCTAGTTGTGGGTATTTCTGCAATATTGCATTTGAAAGCATATTACTGTTAATAATTGCTGCAAATAAGTTTGTTGTAAAAGCAGCTTCTGCATATTTGTCTATTTCTCTCAAACACACTCATAAAATAATAATTAAAAAAAACCATGGTGTATGTTACACTTGTATCAAACAATGCATCAATCTTCTTACTCTCGACTAGTATCTTGGTGTGGAATAGTTTAGTGAGTTCTTCTTCATTCTCAGAACCTACACCCAGTATACATGTACCCTTAGACACCATGGCACAAGACAATCTCTCATTAATCTTAGAACTGCAAACATGGTAACACACATAACAAGATTTAGAGGATAGTCATAAGGATGTCCTAAGCAGTCATGAGAGTGGTGAAAGTGCTCTACAAACCTAAGTTAATAGTGGATGAGTGAAACAAATTCAGAAACCTGCAAAGACATTAGAGAGCATACAGAGGAAGGTTTACAAAAGGTGTAATGCAAACTAAAACAGTCATAAAGACAAAAGACTGTGATAGGTATAGGAAAGCATTGCAAAGTCAAGTGTACAATGAACCGAGGTTAAATGAACAAGAGGACAGTTGGATAGAGGTCCCTTTCATACTCATTTTGAAGGTCAAGTTCATTGTTGTGTGTGACAGCGATGACAAGGAAAGATAGCATCCTGTATGAGTATGAAGACAGTCATGTCCTAAATCATGAAAAGTCAAGGCCATATAATGTATGGAAGAGACAAGTGTTGTGGAGTCCAAGTATGAAGAATTGTTGATGCATTTGCATTTTCAAGGTATCAAGAAGCTGCTCAAGGCAAAAATCTAAAATACTTGCCTTAATTGTGGCCATGGTGTGCTTTTGTTGCTGTTGTAGTTGTAATAATGAAGTTGTTGCAAGTGGTCATGACATTGTTTGAAGTGTATGGATCCTATTGTGCATGCTGAAGTTACAGCTATAAGAAGCATATGAATCTAAGATAAACAAATTCAAGTTCCAGATAATTCAGTTACTGATAACTTGCATCAAGTAGAGAGCAAGGAAGTGTTAGCCACTTCTCAACTTATGTCTATGGTGAAAAGTCATGCATGGAGGAAGATTGTCCACTAAGGCAAAAACAATCAAGAAAGAAACATCAATTATATCAAAGTAACACATTAGAAGCTAATAACAAGGAGGATCAAAGGATTACAACTATCCAAGGGTTGGTTTGGGACCTTCATATTGGGAAAGAATTCAGTTGACAAGATTAAAACCGACATTGCTTGAGGACAAGCAATCTTGGGCAGGGCAGACTGTAATGTCTCCTTTTGAAATAGGATTTAATAATAAATATCAATAACAAAATTAAAATATAAAAGAATAAAAATAAAATATAATATAAGTAAAATTTAATTAAGTTTAACGAATGGTCAAAATGCATGGAATGAAGAGTTGTGACTCCCTCAAACATGAGATATAGAAGGGAGAAGAGTTCATTTGAAAGAGGATAGGGAGGAAGGAAGAAAGAATAAATCATCAAGGAAGTGAAGAGCACATAGTTATACTAAGAAGGAGGGGGGGTGAATCAGAATAACAACCAATTTAAACTTTTTCAACTTCAATCACGAGTATATAACTTATCTCATTAACATATTCATTGCATACCAACATTCATATGTGATTTAACTAATATGAACACAAGTAGAACACAAGATATATACGTGGATTATGGGAGAAAACCATGGCAATAAATGCTTTTATATAATTCTTCTTTTACAATGTTTGTAGGCACTGACCTACTAGAGGCACCAACCCCTAAATTTGTTTGTGAGCACCAACCCACTGGAAGCACCAACTCCCAATTCAGAATTTGTGAGCACCAACCCACTTTACATAAATCTGATTTTCCACTTAGTCAATGTTGCTTCTCTAATTGATGATGGATACAATTCCTCTCCATAAATCTGATTATTGTTATTGTTATCCGCATTATTGTATACGGGAATACGAATAGTTAATTACGTTGTAATTGGGTTTGTTAGTTGGCACCCGAGGGGTGGCAGTTGCGATGTGGCGGTTGGCGCTCGCACCCCCTCGGTATCTTTATATACTCCTCGATGTAACTTGTAAAGGACACGAATTATGAATGGAATAACATATCTGATACTTGTCTGATATCTATGGCATTGTTCTGCATTACGTACTTCATGCTTTAAGTATTCACCCGAGAGGGTAAACATTTGGCGCCGTTGCCTAGATGTACTCGGGAACTTCAGGGTGTTCCTGGATGACTGGTCCATCTACAGTAACCAAGATACACATTTGGCCGCACTGGGCGAACGCATGGAGAGATGCAGGCGAGCTTGCCTAGCACTCAACCCCCCAAAACGCAGATTCATGGTGCCTCAAGGGAAGCTGTTAGGACACATAGTGTGTAAGGCTGGACTCAAGACTGACCCAGACAAGATTTTGGGTGATAGTGGAAATGGAGGCACCCACAGATGTCACGGGTCAAATCCTTCCTAGGACACATAGGGTGTTACAGGCGATTTATCAAAAATTTTGCTCGAGTATCCTGCCCTTTGGACAAGCTGACAAGGAAAGGTGAACGGTATATATGGGGGATGGCTCAGGAGGAGGCCTTCCAAGAACTGAAGTCACGGTTGGTGGGTGCGCCAATCCTAACATATCCTGACTGGGACAAAGAGTTCCACGTACACATTGATGCATCCAACTTTGCCATAGGGGCCACACTGGCGTAGGTTGGTGACCACGGGATAGATCACCCGGTCTACTTTGCAAGCAGACTCCTGTCGAAGGCAGAGAAAAATTATAGCACCACAGAAAGGGAAGCCCTCAGGATGGTGTACTCCGTCCAGAAATTTCGACATTACTTGCTCGCCACCTCGTTCACATTTTACGTGGACCACCAGGCTTTAATGTATCTGGTAAACAAGCCAATTATCCAAGGACGAATCAGCCGATGGCTGCTATTGCTGCAGGAATTTACATTCAACATTATAGTAAGACCTGGGAAGAGCCATGTGATAGCTGACCAGTTGTCGAGAATCCAGTCAAGAGAACCAGCCGAAGGAGTGAACGAAGATTTTCCAGACGCTCACTTATTTTGCATCGCCGTTCTCCCCGCCTGGTACGTAAGCATGGGGGAATATTTGTTGACATCACAGTTCCCGAGGGAGATGCCACCAGGAGAAAGAAGAAAACTGGTACTGAGGAGCAGGACATTCCAACTCATTAATGGCCTATTGTATAAAATGGGGCCCGATCAGATCCTACGGCGATGCGTCCTAGAAGAGGAAATTCCGGGCGTCTTAAGGGAAGCACATGAAGGGCCCGCAGGTGGACACATGGGGCCCGACACCACGGCGAGGAAAGTCCTGTTGGCAGGACTGTGGTGACTGACACTACATAATGACGCCAGGGAGTGGGTAACAAGCTGTGATACATGCCAACGGGCCGGACGGCCATTAAAAAGGGATTTTATGCCCCTCAACCCATCGAATGGCCAAGAACTGTTTGAGAGATGGGGATTGGATTTTGTCGGACCATTAAAACCAAGTAGAGCTCGACGATGCAGATACATTGTAGTGGCAACAGAATACTTGACCAAGTGGGTGGAGGCACGGGCCCTACCTGACAATTCGGCGGTCAATACAACAAAATTCATCTATGAACACGTCATTACGCGGTATGGGATTCCAATCCAACAAACGAGTGACAGAGGAGGCCATTTTGTAAATCACATAATCCGACTGTTAACAACGGAGTTTAAAATCTTCCACTCCTTATCAAGCCCCTACTATCCACGGGCGAACGGGCAGGCCGAGGCGACCAATAAAATAATAATGTCGGTGATATATAAGTCTTGCGGAGTGGAGAAGGATGACTGGGAGGAGCGCCTACCGTCAGTACTTTGGGCATACCGAACAACTTTCAAGGTAACTACTGGACAGACTCCCTTCCAGCTAATGTATGGACAAGAAGCCGTGGTGCCAGTTGAATTCATGGTGCCGAGTCTCCGGATCGCCATCGATAATCGACTTGGCGACATGGAAAGCCTGAGGGAGAGACTGTACGCTTTGAACAAATTGGACGAATGAAGGATGATGGCTCAATGGGCGACAGAGACGGCCCAGCAAAGACAGAAGGTTTGGCACGACAAGCATCTCCGGCGAATGAAGTTTACTCCTAGGCAGTTGGTATTGAATTTCAACGGAAGGAACGAAATCAAACCTGGGAAATTCAAAATGCGTTGGCTAGGACCATTCAAGGTACGCGAGGTCAATACCAACGGGGCAATTAAGTTGTGGACGCTGGACGGGGAAGAGATACCAGATGCCGTCAACGGGTCGAAATTAAAAATCTACCACGAACGGAGGGAGCCCGGACCATGACGATGCTTAAAAAACTGGAAAAAAAAAAAAAAAGGAAGAAGAAAGTGGGCCCACCGTATGATGGAACCACCAACGGTGGAAACACTATGCGGTGGCCACCGCACACCATAAAACCCTCGCGGCGCTAAGGAAACCCACACAGCCGCACAGCCTCCACGAGCAGCCGCACAACCCACCTGCCCGCACAGTGCGCAGCCGCAGCCGGCAGTCGCATAACAGCTCGCAGCCGCACAGCCCGCACAACCTCCACGCACAACTGGCACAAGCCCGCACAGCAGCCCGCAGCCGCACAGCCGCACAGCCCGCACAGCTGGCACAAGCCCGCACGCACCAAGCTGCACGAGTTTGTGCCGTTACCGGTAGACGGTTTCATTTTGGGAAAAAAGAGGGCGTTATAAAAGTAGAATTGAAGAAGTAATCTGTACTAATGGACACAAATAGGAACAAGGCAGATTGGCGGAAGCGGTTGCAGTCGTTAGAGGACAAGTTGCAGGGAGGGCAAAAAGGAACCAGTCCAGACAGGCAAACGGATTCTACCATCTGGGGTGCGCATTGCAGGTAGTCTCGGTATGAGCACCAGTCAAAAAAGCAAGAAGCATCGTCCCAAACCCTTGGCGACAAAGGACAGAGATGAAATAACGACAGATAATATTATGTTCAAGGGTTTGAATGGAATCGACTGTCGGAACTGGTGGGCACAGACACCTCAGGATGATTTAATAAAGAAAAGCCTTCGCCAGGCACAAGTACACTGGGTGGTCTAGATGCCAGTTTTTTCGATAAAGGACTTTGAGGTGGTTTTGCGTGCCATGATTGGCAGCTATGACAGACATCGCCACCAGTCGGTATTTGATTATCAACATCAGAGGATAACAGTGTCATTCACGGTAGGCGAGTTCACTAGGGTATTTGGCATACCAGGGATAAAAGGAAAGAAAATAGACACCTCCCAGAAAATATCCCTCGAGAATCGTGCTACACTGCTCCAGCTGATGTTGCGCGATAACCTTACCCAAGCCGAGAAAGATAGCCTCAAGAGTGCAGGCAAGAGTCGGGGAGTGAAGAAACAATTTTTTGCCAAGGGAGTATGGCGATGCCTGTTGTCGGTGGTGAAGAGTCGCCTCACAGGTCCCACCCGCGCGTCGGACATAGCCATTGCACAGATAGTACTGATGAATGGGCTGCACAATGGAGTGGTATACGATTGGGCGTCACTATTGGCGGATAGGATGGACGAGTTAATGACGCTGCAATACAAGAAGTTCTACATGCCGCATCACGCCATTGGATTATTCCTAGACGCAGTCCGCACGCAGATCACCCCAGGCTCACAGCCATTGGAGCCACAGGGCCGTGTTGCACCAGACCAGCCGCCCATATTCTACTAGTCACACTTAAACGTCTTGGCACATGGCACGGAGGCACGTTTGGGCACAAAACGAAAGAAGGCCGCCATGTTCGATATGGAGTCCGACACGGAAGAGTCTGAGGCTGAGGATGCAGACAGTGGTAGGGAGGAATCCGCAGACACCTCCCAGGTAAGCGGAGGGAGTTTCCGACTGACAGGGAGAAGGGGCGACCAGTTGCTTGAAGAAGGGGTAGTGGAGTCTGCACGTACAGTAGGGTCTACTGTAGCATTAGAGGTGCAGGTCCACTTTACACCAGCCCGCTTTCCAGAGACTTGTCAGTTGGCGGTGCTGTTGTCCTTCGGGACAGTGAGTGTAGCTACCACGGTACCAGTTGCTAGTTTCGGGCAGCCTCGGGCGACGATAGCCATGACACCACCACGGGTGGAGACCTTGGCGAGTGCAGAGGCTTCCATGGTGCACGAGTTGCCGGATGTGACAGGACAGAATGTGCCAGGGTTACCCGGATATATGCAGGAGGCAATGACGACAGCAGGCACTCTTCATGATGACCTCACTAGTTGGTTGAGCCGTTACCAGATACCACCCGTGGCACCAGGAGAGGCCACTCTATCCCTAGGGCGGACCACGTATTCCTTGGATGTCATTGATCTCGAGGAAGGGAGTTCCCCGAGCAGTAGGGCAGTTCATAGGGTTGCTTCACCCCCTGCGGTGGTAGTAACCAGTCCGTACAGAGCAGAGGAGGTGCTAGTGGGAAGTTAGCAAGGTGCAGAGTTGGAGCAGTTTATTACAGAGATGACTCTAGGAGCACAACGGCTTGTGTCATCTGCCATGCTCCAGGCCGATACGACCATGGTTGAGCGGATGGAAGGGTTGTTGACCTTTGCCCGCACGGGATGCCGAGCTGAGTTTGAGACGTGTTTTGAGTGTGCCGGGTTGTCGGACACGGGGAGCCTAGCGATGCTGGAGGCTTGGCGCCTCACTGAGGGGGTTGGCGAGACCCGGATACAGTCGTTGGTGAGAGAGTTAGAGTAGGCCTTTCGGGAAGGTTATCTGGAGCTTCGAAGGTCACAACAGATGGCAACTACAGTTGAGGCTTTGAGGGTGGCAGCAGTCACAGCTCGGGAGGAGCTGGCTACCAGGTTTCACGAGCTAGAGGCTACCATGGCATAGAACCAGGCAGCGGTGGACATCTTAGTAGCAGAGAAGTTTGCCTTGCTGATACAGTTGGAGGAGGAGAGGGCCTCGAGGGAGTTGTTGGAGACTCGGTTGGTCAGTGCCCTGGAAAATGTGGACAAGAAGGATAAGGAGGTGCTCGAGGCAGCCTACATGGTAAAGACTGCTATGGAGTGGCAGATGGTCGCGGAACGGGATCTCAAGAGGAGGACGGAGCAGGTGTATGAGCTCCATGGGCGCTTGGAGTCCACTGCTACACAACCACCGACGCCTTCTTCATCAGGGACGCCTTCTGCACTTCCTTAGTTTTTTTTTCTTCTGGATTTTGTGAGCTCCGTGTATTCTCGATTTTGTTGTAAGTCACCTGGAGATGACTTTTCTTTTTTGGGGGGGATGATGTTAGCCGCATTATTGTATACGGGAATACGAATAGTTAATTAAGTCGTAATTGGGTTTGTTAGTTGGCACCCGAGGGGTGGCAGTTGCGATGCGGCGGTTGGCACTTGCACCCCCTCGGTATCTTTATATACTCCTCATTGTAACTTATAAAGGACACGAATTATGAATGGACTAATATATCTGGTACTTGTCTGATATCTATGGCATTGTTCTGCATTACGTACTTCATGCTTTAAGTATTCACCCGAGAGGGTAAACGGTTATGACAATCAACATGTCACAAAACTGATTACAATCTCCTCATAAAACTCTTATAAATCTGTCATACTATTTCTCACAATCTTTGCTTCAATATACTTCGATGCTACTATAATCTGATTCAAAACCAGTCACCAAACTGATCACAAGCTTCACTTCAGAATCTGCTATAGAATAACCCTTATGCTGCCTCTAAACTGATATAATGATCACAGCAAACAGGCACACATATGCCACATGAATTCTCTCTTATAACACATTCTTCAGTTCACAAAATCTTCCTTTTCATACACCGAGATTTTTCCTTTGTTATCTCTGCAATAACTTTATCTTTATAACAGCATTATATCATCACACATTTCTGAGTACTCTTAAATTTCTGAGTTATAATCTCAGCATAATTCTCTCACACACTTCTGAATTTTTCAGCATATATGTATCATCCTTCACACTAATATTTTCTCCGTCTGAAATAATTTCAGAATTATTATTCTCCACTCACATACTCCACACACTCTACCCAAAATGATTTGGATCTGTCTTAAATATGTCTTCATACGTTCAAAAGACATACCTTTTGAAGTTAGGCATCTTCTCAAGAGACATCACCATTTGATAATCACATCTCTTCATGGTAAATAACTTCTGTTAATCGCACCTTTGTATTACACCCGTATTAACTCTTTAACAATTCACACCCCTTCATTATTCTTGGATCTCACTAAATATTTAGTAAATATATTGCATCTTTTATAATCAGATTACTTCATGATTTGACTCTTTAACAAATCAATTGTTACAAATATGTGGATGACACTTCATAAATGGAATCTCTGATTTTAGAAACTTGACTATCACTGCCATTAGATATTAGTAATAAAATGATGCTTTATTAATATGAATTGCTGCTTACCAACCATATCTTATTTAACACTGATATTTATGTCCTTAGCAAGCAATGATGCGCTTTGTCTTTGATGAAGTTGCTGCTATCAAATCTTATTAAGATCGCTGCATACAAGTTTTCACAACATGAATCACTGTTGATCACTGTCATTCATGTGCGATCGTTGTATATTATCATTATGTAATATCCCCAATAATTTTTTTTTTATTTTTAAACACAACAAACACTTCAAGCACCCGTTAAGGTTATGGAAGATAATCTCAATGCTGCTGAAAGTAACCCTTTCCACCTTTTGATCACCGAGAGCCCAATTTGGGAGGGTGAGAGCATACAGTGTTGAGGGGATCGTTAGATGCTAGAAAACTGAAAGTGATTACAAATTTGGGCGGCAAGCCAGCCCCTTCCGCTTCTACAGCGGGAAATGGAAACTCAGAGACTTCTTGGCGGCAATCTGCCAGGAACAAACCAAACACTGAAAATGACAACCACTCTACCGCTTATGCAACGGGAGGACTAGAAATGAAAATTATTATCAACTCCACTGCTAATTCAGCGGGAGGACAACAATACAATTGACTCAACCGCTTATTCAACAGGAGGACAATTACAAACTAAAATTACAATCACTGAAGGTGGCTAGGCCAACCTCTTCCACTTATGCAGTGGGAATTACATAGAGGAAAGAAAACTGAAACAGCTAATGGTACTACCATTTAGCTTTACAATAAACATCACATAAGATGAAAGAGAAAGAGAAGATACAAGCTAACACAAATACTGAACTATGAGAGAAGTACAATGCAAGATATGAGAAACCATTATACCAATCTGTTGTTATAGAAAACAGCTTTCTGCAACTCCACAACAACCACCACAAACTACAACAAACACAATGAAGAGCTCTCCAACAAAGCTTCAGCAACAGTGGAGCGTTGCACAACGCCCAAAGAAGCAAGCAAACATTGACTCACACCACCAATCACCCACACAAGCACACCAATCACGCCCAGCAGCACACACAACAAGAAAATATAGCCAGCAAGATGGTATGACCTCCTTGAAAAATCACACACCACACTAAAAAACTCATCCTTCTAAGGTAGAAATCGCCCAAAAATCAGGTACCAAACAAATCAATGCCCACAAAAATCGAACCAAGCATTTCAAAGATCCATCCACAGCGAGGAGTGATGTCTCACACTCAAAGTCTGCCAAAAACCCTAGGAGGTATTCACCCTTGAAGATTGTCTGGAGTCAACCCGACACCATAACGGTGTAAAATGTTTTGAGATACCAAATGAGAAGCCCAACACTCTCATTTATAGATTTTGAGGGCTCAAATTCAAATTCAAATGGCGCCAAATTCCCCTTATTTCACTTTCATTTCATTTCATGACACCCTCCCCCTTAAATCGAACTTTTGGAGATAATTTAAGCAGTGTAAAATAATTGTAGGATTTTGCCAAGATCAAGGGCACAATGAAAAGCATAAAAAGAGAGACAATAGAATGACAAGAACAAAACTGTATTCTTATCAATATGCAAATGATCAATTGGATTAACCAATACAATGAATATAGGCCTACTTATATAGGCAAGGCCATATGGATGTATGAGCACACAATTATGACATGTGGCTCAATGAGAAACAAGGGTAGGTAAGAAATACTAGGGGTAGGTAGGAGAAATAATATAATATTCCACAAGAGGTGGATGACCCACCGAATGTGGAGTGTAACAGCAAAATAAGACCACAAAGGGTGGAATTTCTCCTACAAGCTCTATCCCTATGTGCACACTTCCCTAAGTGTCTCAAATCCAAACTACGAAGAGATGTATTATCCTAAGTTAACTTAAGTAAAGTGTAATAATATTCAAAATGAATATTTATTTACACCAACACCCCCCCTTAAGTGCAACTTAGGGGAATGAAGACTCAAATCAATAATGCAAGATGGGTCCCGGTTACTAGGCCATGATAGGTACCCATGTACAATATGCTAATGCAAGCAAAAACTATGCAATGCAATCTCTCACAAACGGAGAAAGGGAGAAAACCTAGTGGGAAAAAACTCCCCCCCAAAAAAGAGATGAATGTACAAAAGACTCTCAAAGAAGAAGGACAAAACCTCAAAGAGGAAAAAGTCCCCCCCATAAGAGAGGAAGGAGAAGTCAGCTGACCCCCCCTAATGACACATCCCGCACCCCCAAGAGAGCTTGCAACTGCTGGAACTTACTCTTGGTGAAAGGTTTGGTGAATATGTCAACAACCTGCTCTGCTGTAGGACAATACTACAAATCAATGACCTGCTCCTGAATGAGCTCTTGGATATAGTGCATATGAATCTCGATGTGTTTGGTCCGCTGGTGCTGGACCGGGTTCTTCGAGATTGCAATAGCACTCTGATTGTCGCAATGTAGAACTGTCGGCCGTGGAGTGGTGAATCCAAACTCTGTGAGAATCTGCTAGAGCCAAATGGTCTCAGTCGTTGCATTAACAGCGCCTCGATACTCAGCCTCAGTCGAAGAGAAAGCAATAGCATGTTGCTTCTTGCTCTGCCAACAAATGGGGCCCGATCCAACGTGAAAACTGTAACCAGAAGTAGACTTACGATCATCAAGATCGCCAGCCCAATCGGAGTCTGTGTAACCAACCAAGCGAAGTCCTGTGCCTGCTGCATAGTGAATCCTATAGTGATGTGTACCCTGGATGTAATGAAGGATGCGTTTGGCGGCTTTCCAATGAAGCTCGTGTGGTTCCTGCATGAAGCGGGAAACCATGCCAACTACAAATGAAATATCAGGGCGTGTATGAGTCAAGTAGATGAGACTACCCACAAGCTGACGATACAAGGTGGCATCAACTGGTGGAGAAGAACACTGAGCCTCAAGCTTGACTCCTGAAAGAAAGGGAGTCGGGGCAGGCTTACAATCAGCCATATGAAAGCGTGCAAGTAGATCAAGAGCATACTTGGGCTGCGATAGTGTAATCCCGGAAGGTGACTGTGAAATCTCTATCTCGAGAAAGTAGTGCAGAAGGCCCAAGTCAGTCATAGCAAATCTGTCATGCAAAGCAGATTTGACCCTACTAATGATGGATGAAGTATTCCCTGTAATGATCAAGTCATCAACATAGAGCACAAGTATCAAGTGAGAGTCATCCTGTCGCAAAATGTAGACATTCGGATCGGAATGACACCTGGTGAACCCTGTAGAGAGAAGAAAGGAATCCATCTTGGCGTACCAAGCCCTGGGGGCCTGCTTAAGGCCATAGAGAGATTTCCTTAGTCTACAAACCAAGGAAGTATCCTGGATGAAACCCTGTGGCTGCTCCATATAAATCTCCTCATCAAGATCACCATGAAGAAAAGCACTCTTGACATCCATCTGATGTACAGCCCAACCATGAGCTGCAGCAATAGCAAGTGTCAAATGAATGGAGTTCATCTTGGCTACGGGTGCAAAGGTCTCAGTATAGTCAACACCTGCAACCTGAGAGAAACCTTTCGCAACAAGCCGAGCCTTATACTTATCCACACTACCATCCGCTGCAAACTTGGTCCGATGGATCCACTTACATCGAACCATCTTTCTCCCCTTAGGGAGATGGACTAAATCCCATGTGTTGTTCCTCATCAAGGAACTATACTCTTCCTTCATAGCTTGGTCCCACTCAGGAACCCCTGATGCTTCCCTAAATGTTTGTGGATCGGAAGCGGTAGCAATGAATGCATGCGGTAGATCCTGATGCTGTGATCGAGTTCTCCGTGTATCTGAAGGATCCCCAACAAGAGAACCCGCGGACTCAAGTGTCTGTCGAGCCCAACGAGGTCTAGGTGGAGGTGGAGAACGAGGCTCCTTAACTGCAAGTGGACCCTGCAGAGGTGTAACCCTGCGAGTCGGAGTTGTAGGAGTCTCATCATCTGAATCACTAACATCACTATCCACAATGGAGGAAGGTGGAGGAGGTAGAGAGGCTAAGCTAGGAGAGCTTTCCTCAAAGTGAACACTCCTCTCAATGAACACCTCATGGGTCTCTGGATCCATCAATCTGTATGCCTTAACACCCTCAGGATATCCAACAAATATGCAAGGCCGACTCTGAGGTTCCAATGCCTTCCGTTTTTGCGGAGGTATGCGAGCCCATGCTAGACACCCAAAGACTCTGAAATGTCTCACAATCGGTTTCCTACTAGCCCAAGCTTCAAAAGGAGTAATACCTTGCAAAGCTTTGTGAGGAACCCGATTCTGGATGTGTGTGGCACAACTGATAGCCTCTGCCCAAAAGGCAGGATCAAAAGAACATGCATGTATCATACAGCTAGCCATTTCTTTGAGAGTTCTATTCTTGCGTTATGTAACCCCGTTCTGCTGTGGAGTGTATGCGACAGAATGCTGAAGATCAATCCCCTCAAATGTACAAAAATCCTCAAGTCTTTTGTTCACATATTCCCTTCCATTATCTGTGTGAAGAATCTTGACCACTTTCCCTAATTGCTTCTCCACACGAGTCTTGAAGTCCTG
Source organism: Cryptomeria japonica (assembly GCF_030272615.1). Lineage (NCBI taxonomy): Eukaryota > Viridiplantae > Streptophyta > Pinopsida > Cupressales > Cupressaceae > Cryptomeria > Cryptomeria japonica. Next base: position 334,952,792 of record NC_081415.1, read on the forward strand.
AAATCTGTCAAATACTTCGCTCTTATGAATAAGAAAGTAGACCCAAGTGAAGCGGGAGTAGTCATCAATGAAGGTGAGAACATAGCGGGCCTTACTAAATGAAGGTGCTGGAAATGGACCTGCTACATCGCTGTGAACAAGTTGAAGAACTTCCAAAGCTCTCCAAGCTTTCCCCTTATCAAACTTCTCTTCGGGATGGTTGCCCATGGAACAACCTGAACATACACCCTCTGAAAAACTGATTCGAGGTAGACCTGTGACCATGTCTTTAGTGCTGAGCTGGTGAAGATAGCGGTAGTTGAGGTGACCAAACCGCTCATGCTATAGCTTACTTTCTGAATTTGAATGAGTAAGCAAGGCCCTAGAAGGTGAACTTGGCACAAAGTGGGAGAATGAATAAAGCCTTGAGTTGTCATTGACTTGTCCCACTGCTACCAAGGCATCATCATCAAGTTCCTTTACCACAACTGAATCTGGTGTAAACTCAACCTTTTTCCCATTCCCATAGTGAGTGATTTGGTAGATAGAGAGAAGGTTGGTAGACAAGTTAGGAACATAGAGAACATTCTCAAATGTTCCATCATCCATGTCAACTGAACCTTTCCCTTCAACCTCTACTTGTGTATCATCACCTATGTAAATGTGAGGTACCTTAGATGGCTCCAATGAAGAAAACTGCTCCTTTGTAGAACCCATGTGATATGAGGCACTCGAGTCAAGTATCCATTGCTGTGAAGAACCTGTTGTAGCCATAAATGCTTGCCCTTTTCCCTTAGACTGTGAGGAAGAGGAAGGAGATGAATCCTTCTTTGTGTAGGCGGATGGCAAGTTGATGTTGTTTTTCTTAAGAAGATTAGTTAACTCATCAACTTGCTTTGCGTGGCATCGATGCTCATCATGACCATACTTCTTGCAATATGCACAAGTTGGTTTATCCTTCTTAGGTGGTGTCCCCTTCTTGGAAGAGGATGAAAAATCGCCTTGTGATGGAGAGGATGATTGTCCTTTTTCCTGGTCGAGAGTGAGGATATTCCGGATCTCAGCAGGAAGGGAAGCATACTCCATGTAACTATTCCTTATTTCATCCACTATTGGTATCTCAATTTCAACTTGAGGCACTTCCTTGGGTAGGAAGACGGGTTGCAAAGGTCTTGATACTGACTCTCTAGGTGTTCCTCCATTGTTGCTGCCATGGTTACTTCCGTTTTCCATTTCCTCCAGGGTTATTATAAGTGCTAGCTTCAGGTCCATTAGTGGGCTGATTAGGAGTCCCACCATAATTTTGATTAAGTTTGGCCAACAACTGTGACATCATATCCATCATGGCTTCAAACTTTCTTTCCACTCTAGCATTACGAGTCTCATTTTGTTTTGCAGTTCTCTCTGCCATAGAATCAGCTGAATCAACTACTTTCTCTTTGTTTCTCAAACCTTTGAAAAGGTCTCTTCAACTGGCACTGCAGGAATTTGATACTGCTGTCTTCTTTGTTCTCAGTTGTAGTAACGGATGTCTCTGTCACTCATGGAGAGCTTTGATCACTTTGAATTCACAGGCTGGCAAGAAAACCAGCGCTGATACCACTGTAATATCCCCAATAATTTTTTTTGATTTTTAAACACAACAAACACTTCAAGCACCCATTAAGGTTAGGAAAGATAATCTCAATGCTGTTGAAAGTAACTCTTTCCACCTTTTGATCACCGAGAGCCCAATCTTGGAGGGTGAGAGCATACGGTGTTGAGGGGATCATTAGATGCTAGAAAACAGAAATTGATTACAAATTTTGGCGGCAAGCCAACCCCTTCCGCTTATACAACGGGAAATGGAAACTCAGAAACTTCTTGGCAGAAATCTGCCAGGAACAAACCAAACACTATAAATGACAATCACTCTACCGCTTATGCAGCGAGAAGACTAGAAATGGAAATTATTATCAACTCCACCACTTATTCAGCAGGAGGACAACAATACAATCGAGTCAACCGCTTATTTAGCCGGAGGACAATTACAAACCAAAATTACAATCACTGAAGGCGGCTAGGTCAGCCTCTTCCACTTGTGCAGTGGGAATTACATAGACCATTGGATATAGTCGATCACTATCTTTGTCATATCGTGGAGCTTTAATATAATCATCATGTATGATTTCTTTCTTGAGTCGATTCCTTAATAGTTCTCAACTTTGCCTTTGACCATTTGTTCTAATCAATAGACTATCGTGTTTTTCTTTATTTAGTAGAATCGCTGCCTTTATAAAGTCGACTGTATACAAGTCTCCTTTGTGATCATTTAATGAATTCAATTAGATCGTCATCTTACCGACAATGGATGAAGTCAATAATGCTTCATTGTTCCTTTGTAATACTTCTTCAAACAAAGTTGATAACTACTTTGCACTACCTTACGATATCATTTGTTCCTCTAACATTGAATCTCGACCATACTATATGTTGAGTGTTCAACCATATGAGTTGGCTATTAGGATACGTGAATATGCTCAGTCTGTTTGACATCGTTGCATTAGTTTCTTCTTACGTGGCTTCAATCTGAGGCGATAGTCAGCAATTATTTGTCTTCAACACATTCCCACTTTATTAACATGAGTTCGCCACTTTAATCACAATAAAGTCGGCATATGGTGAAGTTGGTTGTCCACTGGTATCATAATGTGGTTGATGAATTAATCCTGCTCTAATATATTTTGACTTCAATCATTTTTATAATTACTCCATTTGCTGTGTATACTCCTTGCCAGGTTGCGTAATATTTGCTAGGCATGTAATGGACCGGAATAGTCTTGCTTTATTAATCCACCGTTTTGGTTATATGAATGGTCACTGCTGTCACTTTAATTTTTCTATCACTAAAATCTTCTTACATCACCGCTGTAGATAAACTGTTCATAGTAAATTCTATCTGCTGCTCATAACCAAATTTCATCTTAATCCATCAGTTAAAGAAGTTGCTTTGCTTGCTGCATAATCGTCTATCTCACGGAGTCAACTACCTTTGTATGTTGTTTATGTTCAATTCTGATCATTAATCTGATCATGGAGATGCCTTCAATTCTGATCATTAATCTGATCATGGAGGTGTCTTCAATTCTGATCCTTCAGTGGTTTCATGTGGATGTCTTCTTCATATAAATCACAGCTATCCAATTCATATAAATCATCACCTTTGACATGACTAATTTGTCTTCTTGCATCTTTGACATCAATGACAATATTTCCATCAGGAAGGATTAATAAAGGGATGAATTTGAAATAAATAATTATTTTGAAAAGACAACAATTAAGGATGAATAGTTGTGACTCTTTCAAAGGGTAGAAATTATAAAGGGTGTACAGTTTCAAAGGGTGGTAATTGTGGAAGGTTGTGACTCTTTCAAAGGGTAGTAGACATGATGAAAGAGGTGTAACATTCCCTCACATTGGAAAATATAAAGGGGAGAAGGTTTCATTTGAGGCGGACATCCATTTGGAAAATAATTGATTATTCTGTAATGTCCCCCATTCGAGACCTCAGAACAATAAGATTCAATATACGATTTAATAAGTTTTAATTAAAGATTGAAACTTATCAATTTGAGCCCCCATCGTGTATTAGCATAAGAGAGGAAAGCATGCACATGACAGAGTCACTAACTTGCATTGCTCACCATTATGAGGAATGGATCAAGGAGTCACATTGTAGCACAGGTGATGAATGAACCGATTATTATGAGGAGATGATCGACATGATAGGGAAGTCAATGAATAAAGAATCAGTAAAGGAAAATGATAGCTCACACGAAGATCGAAGGTCAAGCTATAAGTCAATCAAAGGTCATAGTTCATATTCGTTTCCAATAAAGGTTGACCATCAAGATTAAGCATCGACACGGAACAATAAAACAAAGCATATTGATTATATATGGAGACGTCATGAGATGAATGAAATTCAACATTATTCCCCCATCAAATACATAAAACTCGATACAATACTCCAGCCATTGTAATACATTCGAATCAATATCATTGGGTCTTTCTAGGATCACCTTTCCTCATAGAAATTACGACTCAATATGATTCAAACCCGATATTGGGTAAAGAGGGATCCACGTCAGGTTGGAATGATGAATCTCGCAAGACTTGTGCAATGAAGGCGACGTTTCAACACCAATATCAAATCTCCACAATGCTGAGCGATCAAACAAAGATGGATGAATAATAAAAGATACGGGCGATGGTCACTAAGAGCATCGTTTTATTATGATAAGCGATGACCATGAAGGTGAAGATACGACATATAGAGTGGGGCGATAATTGGATGAGACAAATGTTGATGTACAAAGGAAAGCAATCAATGAAGCAACAACTTCATGTGTTAGGAATATCGAATCATGGTAGAAAATGATGAATTTGGTGATTAGTTACAAGCACCGATAGTGATAGCCGCTCATTAAACAAGGAAATCGATTATCAACTAAAATGACAACGATAATATCAGATCCTCGATTACTGAGCAGCGCCAATCATAGCATAGTACTTATATTAACGAGTATCATTAACCCGATTAATCGATCATTAAGAGTGGTGTCCCATCTAATATGAAGGGGTGCAATCCTTTCTAAAAGCAAGATATATTAAGTGTTAACTCTTCGATTGGAAAAAAAAAAGGAAGAAGGGGTGAACATGCAAGACTAGAGCACGCATATAGAAATAAATCAAAGACAGAGATTAAGAGAATATCAGGATTGGGAGTTCTTCTTCCATCGTCTGGTGTGATCGGATCTCTCTTTAAGGGTAAATACAGAAGACACATTATCGGGGCATAATGAACAAAGTCAATAATTAGAGAAGACACCAAATCTGCAGGATATTTGTCTCCTTATCAGAAATAGCGTTGACATTACATTGTGGCAGGTGTATACTTATACATCAGAAACAAACAACGTATCACCGCAGAAGGGATAATAATTACATCTGCGAGTCATAAGGGTACATTTTCATCTCAGAGCGACTTTATTTATTTCATCTCTGGGATCCTTTTTAATTGCCATTAATAAGTCAAGAAAGAGGTTCTCTAGTGGGGACATTACATATTCTTAGGCCAACCTTGGCTAAGGGCGGGCCTGGGGTTGCAAGAGTAGGGGGGCCCGGGGTTGCTTTCTTTCGAACGGCACTTTCTGGTTAGGCTCTTTTTATTCCCAACTTTCGCAAGATAGGTAGATAGGGCTGGGGCGAACTTGAATGAAAGATGGTGATCCTTTCACCGGCAAAGTATAAAGAAGAAATCATTCCAAGCATTCAAGGATCACTTATCAATCATCACTCACCAATACATCAACTTAACACTCGCTCGATCATCACCCATCACTCTGTGAATTCAAATTTCATTCAGTCATCATCCACCAATATATCAAATCATCAAATCAAAGGAAATCATTTAATCATCCATAAGTCATCAATTGAGAACAAAGGAATCAAGCAAACAAATTGACAATTAATTCTTCCATCAATTCAGTTAGTCTAATATCAATCATTCAAATGTCCATCATGCAAACATCCATCATTCAAACATCAACTATTCAGGCATCAACCATTCTATAATCAAATCATTCAAATATCAATCATTAAAGCATCAATTCTTTTAAGTATCATTTAAGCATCCACTCATCAATCCTTCAGGAAATGATGATGAAGAGAAATCAAGCAATCAATGATACTCTAGAAAACTCCTTGAGCAATCAGTTTTGAATTTAAGGAAGTGTCTTGCAAATTGGAAGGATGACCAGCCTTCTAAGTTCATTAGAACTGAAGTACTGACCATTCTTCATTAAGTACCCATAGATGGATGGATTGAAGGGCCTGGCATGCTTGTGGGCTGGGAGGTATGTGAGTGCTCTTGAACTTGTTGAGGAAGGCAGCCTTCATAGTCTTATCAAGCATGCCTCCCCAAGATGGATGGATTGGAGGTCCCGCCATGCTCTGGTCTAGGAGGCAAATGAGTGCTCTTGGGCTTGATCGAGGAGGAAGACCAACCTGCAAGGTGGACTGAGGGATGGAATGGATCTAAAATCCTTCCAAGCTCTCGCAATACAAGGATTACCATCCTTGAGATTGTTTTTTACAAGCATTTCCAATGAATTCCTAATATGGTTGACTATAAGGAATATGCTATGATCTATTGATCCTAATATTAATGATGCTATGATTTATTGATTTGAGTTTTTTGTTCTTCAAAAAGACAGTCTGAAGGAGAGTTATTGCAGAAAATCTAGATAAGTTCTATCTTCTCGATTATTCTTAGAATTTTAATTTGAATATTATAATGAAATGTCTTCAGTTTTGATAAAATCATATTTAGCCGATAGGCTATTTTTACGTGGGCATAGTCCACCGGGAATGTCTCACGCTCTGGGGAAAATGTGATCTAGTTGCCTGGAAAATCTGCCGTTGCTGGAAAAATAATACGTCCTGCTTCCTCCACCGCTTTCTCTGCCCTGTATCCTTGTGGTTTCATTCCAACTCTATTTATTTTTTATCTGCTGCAATATTATTTTTTTATTTTCCTTTTTATAAAAGTTAAAAAAAGATTACTGCAATTGCTTGGGCTTGGGACAATGATGCCTTGCCACCGCAGTGTTGTTTATTTACCTAATTTTATAAAGGAAGTTTCAATGTGCTTTTACTTCCCCACCACATAGTTTATTTTATCCCATGTCATGGGCCCCACCTACATACCGAATCTTGTGCTTTCCATGGGGAAATTAATGTTTTTCCCTAACTTAAAAATATATCAAATATAATTTAAATTATATTTTTTATTAATTAATAATTAAAATATATTATAATTAATAATTATTTATATATATAAATTATCTATTATACATTTATGGTCACATTAAAAAAATCTATTTTTTAAATTCACCATTACAATTTTTTATTATTTTAAGAGACATTCTTTATCTAGTAAAAAATATAGTATCATATTAAAAGGCGTTTTATAATAATATCATTATAATTTTTTAGAAATATATAAATAATTATGTGTTTTTATTGTAAATTTTACAATATAAATTTTATATTGGTTTTTTAATTCTAAATTTTAAGTTTGCAAATTGAATGGTATTATTTTTAAAACTTTATTTTAATAAAGTTTAGAGGCATTTTACTGTAATATTGCACACTTTTTTTATGATAGTAAATATGTAAATAATTAGTTATTATAAGTTAAATATGTAAATAATTATTTATTGTAATATATGTTCCATTTTTTTATTGTAAATTTTTGAATACAAATTTTAAAGTCTATTTTTACTCTAAATTTTTTAATATTATTTTTAACTTGTATTGTTATAAAAGTTTGGACAAAAATAAGTAGGATGGTAAATATGTAAATAATTACCTCTTCTTTTTTTTAACATTAATTATAAGGTCTATTGCGTCTTGACTAAAGTAATGTTGGTAATGTTCTATTGTAGAATTATTATGCATTTTCTATAAATACACAAAATAGATAAATAAAATAAAATAATTTTGAACTGATTCTATTTTAAGTAAGATTTTTATTATGTAAATAGAAATCTAAAGGAAATGAAATAATTGAAAATTATATTTCTTATTCTATATATATATATGTGTATGTGTGTGTATGTACTATGTATGTATGTATTTAAGATAGTCATAATCTTCATGTCTATATACTTTTATTCTATTTTATCTTTTAATATTAATAATTATAATTAAGAAAATAAATAGTTTTGCTTATTATATAATGTAAATAAAATAATATATATCTTAAATAATTATAAAGTAAAATAAAATAATTTTGAAACAAATAAAATAATTCACGATTATATATGAAATGTAACATTTTTTGTAGGAGAAAAGTATAAAACTTATTGTACAAACTCAGTAGCTGCTATGAATTTTTCAGATTCAAATAACTAACTGTATTTTGTATTCTCAAATTGGTTTTCAAACTTCCTGTGATATTAGAGCTTCTTTGCTATTTTCTAAGATAAAATATGTCTTTTATTGTATGGAAATTGACACTAGTTATTTTTTACTATTAATTGTAACATCTTTATATTGTAATGATGTTAAATGTTGACTATTAATTAAAAATTGATCTAGACCTTAGCCCTCAATTTGTCTCAATTTTTATCTACTATTTTCGGCCTTAAGCCACACATTTCTTCTAAAGCCCATCTTGCAAGAACTATTTGGTTTATAATTTGGCAACTGATTAAGAATGGCGGAAACTTTTTGCTATTGCAAAGTGAAACTACTATTGCACAACACTTTATAGTGGTGCAAAGCGACTCTTTGTTCTCCTTTTTCCCGTTTTGGATTGGCTTAAGCTGTTGTGGATGGTGAGCTTTAGGTATGAATAAAAAATTTAGTGAATAAATATAAAAAATTAATAAAAGTAATTAAAAAAATAATGCACTATAAAATAATTGTCCATCTTACATCGTAGATTATTGGTTTTACCATTAGTATATGTGCATTTGGAAAAATCTAAGACTTAAATTTTTTTTATATTAAAATATGGCTACTACATTTCATAATGATTTTGACAATTTGAAAGAAAACAACATTTTATATTATATTTAAGAATGCAAAACTTTTAGCATATATTACTATCGGCTTTACCATTACACCTTCATTTAGTGCAAGCGCTAGTTATAAATATATTGCAACTCTCATCTTAAGTTGGAATCGTTGTTTTAGGGCAAAAATCAGGAATATCCCAAGAAGGGACATTACGTGGAGACTCTAACTCGCTTGACATTTTTCTAGTTACCCTTTCAAATACCCACTAAATCGTCTATACCTATAAGGCTCCCTAGATATGGAGAATGCTCTAAACCCTCAAAACTTTGAAAATTTTTCTTTTCTTTTTTGAAATTGGTAGTTATGAAATTAGTAAGTGAGATGTAAGATTGTTCTTTATAGTTGAAAACCTTGTCCATGACTAGGTTTTATTAAATTGTTCTTTAAAACTCTTAATGGATGCATTTTAAATTCTTAATGCTTTTCTTTCCTTGTATATAAAAATTGTTTATTTTCAGCCTGCTCATCACCTTTTTCACTTTGTAATTTTGTCCTATTGACACTAATTTATGTTTTCTTACCATGCACATTGCTTCGATAACGTGTTCACTTTTGGATTTTTCAATCTTCATTATCTTAGTTGCACAAATCGCATATATGGGGCATATTTGACACTTTCACATTTTGCAATTTTGTCTTCCAAGCGTTTGGTTACTTCACCATATCTTTTATTTTTATTGTCATTGTGAGTGATTGCATGTGGTGTGCTTGTGTGGCTTATGTGATACTTTCTAAAAGTTGTCATCTAGGACCCTAGGTGCATGTGGCATGCTCCTTGCCACTCTTCACCACTCAACAAAAATTGTGAATAGTGCCCCTAATTGTGTGTGGTGCACTCTTGTGCCCCGTTTGCTACTTTTGATACTTAGAAATAGCACATTTCTGGTTTTTGTTAACACTTTTTTCCTCTTACACATCTCTCTTGTTTGGACTGTAATTTTGTGTGTTGTTTGAAGCATTAGAAAGCTCTTGAGATTGGCTACAAGATGGAAATGATTAGAGTTAAAAAAAATACACACAAACAAGCACAAGACATGATGATTTCATGATGTGCATGTGTTTCAGTTTGTTCCTTTTAGGACATCTCAAACTAAAATAGTGTGTAAGAACCTTTCTTTGAATTTGAAGAGTGAAGGAAATGATATATTCCCATACATGGAAAATTAATAATAAAATCTAGAACTATTGGGATTTTTTTGAGTATGTGGTATAAACAAAAGTAAAACGAATACTTGTTCTTAGGCTAAGGCACAAGGTTATTGAAGACTTTGTTGTCCTCATTTTTGAATTTTCAAAAATAGGACAATCCCTATGAATTTTCCCTTAAAATTTGTAGCTTTTGCCTCTTAGGTGCGTTTTACAACGCAATTTCTCTTCTAATGTGTGCATCTAGTCATGTGTAATGTTCTTGTCATCTTTGTTTAAGTTTTGGTTCATTTTTGTCGTATTTGTTCTTCATCACTATGCAATTTTGTGTTTTGGCTTGAACGTTGCAAGTAAAGGGAGACTTTTAAGTGTTTTTCAAGTTAATATTTTTACTTGTAATCGGGTCTCAGGGACCCGATTACAAGCTTTAGGGGTTCTTTATAAAGTTATAAGACTTGCAATCGGTGGTTTAATACGCGATTGCAAGTAATTTGTCTTTTTGTAGATATGAGTTTTAAAGACTTGTATTCGGGTCTCATAGGCCCAACTACAAGTGAAGCTTTATTTTCTTTTATATGTTGAGTTCATATACTTGTAATCGGGCCTTTGAGACTCGACTACAAGTATATGTTGCAAGTTATAAGTGTTGCGTTTCTTGCTTGTATCGGGCTTTTTAAAACCCGATTGTTTCTCTTTTCATTTCTGCATTTTTTACGGAGATTGTCCTCAAGACATTGTGGCATATTAGGAGTATTCCTCTTCTTTTGCTTGTTTGAGCTTGCTATTGGGGCTTTGAAATCATTTCTTTTCTCTCTTAAGGCTGCACGAGAGTCTGAGCCAGTTGTGCTTCATTTCCTTGGGGTTTCTAACTCGAGGTAAGTGCATTTTTTCCTTCTTTCGTTTTTCCCTAAGTTATATCAAATCATTTGCAGTTTTTCTTTCAAGTATGAGATTATTGGCAACAATGAAGGCACTTTTGTTGGCAAATATTAACCTTTGTATGACATTCTTAATAGTTATGAATCTTCCCTTATTTTGGCATTGCCTATGCATGCAAGATGTTCTTCTCATCACGCATTCCATTATCATGTTGCTTCACGCATTGCAAGTTTCATCACTTGCAATTGGGTCTCAAGGACCGGATTTCAAGCTTGTATTTCCCCTTTGCTATCGCTTGCATACAGACTTTGTGTTAATTCCTTGGTAGCACATGTGAAGTATGCTTGTCATTCACTTGCAATCGGGTCCTCAATACCTGATTACAAGCTCACTTTTGCCTATCAAACTTTCTTTTGAATACTTGTAATTGGGCCTCAAAGACCCGATTGCAAGACTTTCATCTATTGCCTTTCATCTCATATTCATTTGTAATGTGCATTGCAAACTTTTCACCTTCATCCATATGCAAATATATTCACTTGCAATCGGGTCCTAGAGACCTGATTTGAAGTGCAAAATGTTAAGTTCTTCCCTCTAATGCCTTGCACACTTGTAACTACCATAGCTTGCAAGATGCATTTCGGATCTTGAGCTTCTAGTTGCGAATTCATTTTTTCCCATTCAATAGAAATTGCGTATACTTGTATATGGGTCTCAGAGACCCAATTACAAGTAAAATTTTTAGCTCTTTTCCACAAGTTCACGCTTTCCCGCTTGCAAATCTTGAGTTCATTTCACTTGCAGTCTGCTGCACAAGATCCGAAATTTCACCCTTGTCATTGTAAAATCCTTATCTATTATGCGCTGTTCAAAGATTTTCCATTGTCTGCCCCCTTCTTCATGATAAATATCATTGTTGGACATTGATTTTCCAAAATTTGGTATCATGGCTTCTCCGATAGCTTCTGAAGATGTCTTAACTCTTTTGAGTTTCCATCACAGTGTTGCAGATTCATGTTCAATAACAGAAGAATCGGCATCTCCTACCAACAAAAAGATGAAATACAAATATGATAAGTACCAGAACGAGATTGCTCCTTCTCAAGTGAGCTCTCTGGTGGAAGAGATTAAAGATATAGAGATCAGCCATGTTGATATATTTGAGTTTCTTGAAAGAGTAGAGGGATCACCAAGCCATGGCATGCAAGTGCTCTTGAATAGTCACATCTAGTTGGTTTCCACTTTCCTAGTGGCTTCCTTGAAACCAGAATTTGTGCTTGCCCGTGCCGCTCATTTTGATAATGGATATAGGGTGATCAAAGATGATGATGGCAATATCATTATCAGGTTGGATGCAGAGACTATTGATAAGATCTTCAAGCTTCTTGCTACCTTGGTGTATGTAGATATCTCTATGAAGAGTGCTTTGGATCATTACAACCAACGGAGGTAAGATTGTATAAGCATATCAGCTCTAAATGGCTCAAGACTCCTAGAACTTGTTTCTCAAGATGGCCCAAATTATATGGGTCTGATTTCATTGAGGAAGTCAGTGATATGATCACTCTTCTCAGTAGAATAATGGGGTTGAAGCATTCTAATGTATTTGAGATCTAGATGTACAAATACATTGTAGTCATGAGGAAAGGGCAGTCTCATGTCTTCTGGGGTGAAGTCATTAGTGATAACTTGTGCGAGCAGTTGTCACAAGTTTCAACCACCCTCACCTTCTATATGAATTCCTGTTTAGTGTACATAGCAGCGTCACTTAGACAATTTCTTGGTCTTTCTGCCAAAGGTGACAGATCGTTGGTACCGTTATGGAAATATTACGAGCAACTCACTTTGAGACCCAGTAGGATCCACTATAAGAGGGTGTAGGATGCCTTCTTTGGTCATTTCATGTGCTTATTTGATAAAACACTCAAGAACAAAAGAGTGTCTAAGGCAGCCTGGAAGAAGGTAAACGAGTATGGATGCTTGTTCCTACAACTTTCACTTACATGAGAGTTGGATGTTTTGAGGATCAACCATACATGTTACCCATATATCCTATTGATAAGATCATCCCGATGGAGTTGGCTAGGCAGCTGATGACAGTTCATGTAGTCCAGTTAGTGTTGTGACCTTTTCACACATCGCCCCATTGCAAACGGGGACTCCCTCTTTTCGTGCTTTTTGCGTTGGTTAGTTTAGGGTTTTGGCCGCTTAGTGGGCAATTTTGAGTTTCCCGTGCCCGAGTCTCGGAGTTTTGATCACGCCTAGTGTCGTTTAGTGTTTTTTGAGGTTATACGATCAAGCGCGTAAAGTTGAGATTTTTAATGATCCTAATTTTGTCTAAGTGTAGACCCTTTGAGGGTTAACGTGTTTTTGAACGTCCACGTCGGTGATTTGAAAGTGCTAAGGTATTTTAAAACCTTTTGGAGTTGTTTTCTCGTTCCTAGGAAGTTATCCATTTGAATTTGCGCTTTATTCCGATAGGTTTCCTTATTTTTCACTCAGGTTTTTGGTGGATTTGCCCAAGTCCAGATGAGTTTTATTGAGTTTTGAAGTTTCCTAGTGATTTTGAGTGGAAAAATCATCATTTTCCGGATGAAAATCCATATTCTAAGGGTTTAAAGGTCAAAATTCCACACTAGAGGTGCTTTTCCCCTCATATTCCTGACTACCCATGATTCTCCCCCACTCAAAATTTAGACTAGACATAGATTTCCCCTGAAATCCAGACATGCCCCATTTTTCCACCATTGAGAATCCATACTAGGGTCGATTTTCCCTAGGATGCTATAATTTTGACTAAGTATTGGGATTTTATCCTAACTACCTTCGTTTTTCCATTGGGAGTATGGATAAGGTTGCGGATGACGTTTGTGATGACTCCATACTTGGATCGATTTTCCACCAAGCCTTTTGTGACAAGATTTTGAGGATTTTTGTGCGGATATTCATTCGACCCAAGGCGATTTTCCACTGAGAGTGATTTTAATATTTTCGTGTCTGGATGAATGTCCAGACTAGGGTCGATTTTCCACCAGGGTCATTTTTGTGCTGAGTGATGAAGTTTTAGCTGGAATTTTCATTCCAGACTCAAATCGATTTTCCCCTGGACCCATTTTTGTTCAAGTTGATGAAATTTTGATAGGGATTTTTATCCCTACTTGGATTGATTCTCCCTTAAGGGGGTGTTTTAATGATTTAATTATTTTTATTGGGATTTTTATCCCAAGTGAAATCGATTTTCCCCCATTGGCCATTTTTTATTTAAATTTTGAAATATTTTAATAAATGAGCCTCATTTAATTGTTTTTTTAAACGAAAAGCAACGATTATTTAAAAATAAAAAATAATTAATAAATCATTTGCAATAATCATTTAATGATTTTAACCTTCTAGAAGCAAATCGATTTTTTGCCAGGCAAGTATAAGAACACGTTTTTTTTATCCCACATTGTTTGTGTGGTGAAAGTTGATGGTGAAAGCAAGTTAAAAAGGAGAGATCCCAACATTATTTTATCATTATATTTGCCAAGTGTATGCTTGCAAGGGCAATTTTTCCTCCAGCCTAGTGATTTTTTCTGGTGGCTGCCATTGAAGTCTATTTGCCACGATTTTTGGAGAGAGCGATTTTTGGTGAAGTTGGCGATTTTTGTGAAGGAAGGTGATTTTGTGTTTGGGAGGTTTTCACCTCCAATTTTAGCGATTTTCCTCCTTGGGGTGATGCCGCCATGGTTGGAGCTTGCTGATTGATGTTTTCAGACCTGAGTTTTGCCTCCATTGCTGAGATCTTGCACCTTCATGCTGGCTGGAAAATCGATTTTCAGACCTACATTGTGTTCCCAGCTCATTTCTGCCTTAGGCGATTTTGTCTAGGGCAGATTGGAGTGTTTTTCAGTCAATTTTCAGACCATTTGAAGGCTGTTACAGGTCTGAAACTCCATTGTAGGGGGGCTGTTCTTAGAAATTTTCATTTCCAGCCACCTACCCACTTAGGTGATTTTGCTTGGAGCTCATTCCTTAGTCATTTTTTGATCATTTCCAGGGATTTTCACTACTTTGCAAGGTGCTGGTAAGTCTGAAGTAATTAATTTTCAGACTTGTCTTTAGAAACTTTATTTTTACCAGCCATACTTGCATTCCTGGATATGATTGCTTTCATCATTGAGGTTGATTTTCATCAAGTTTGTGCACATTTTGAGTGATTGCAACATGTTTTTAGAGATTAATTTGTGAAGTTGCAGGTTGTCTTCAGATTTGTTGGCAGCCATTGTTGACTTCAGAAGGTGTCTTTAGACTTAGTTTTGTGTGAAAACACAACCTTTCACACCTTTCCTTAGTCATTGTTGATCCGGTATACTCCTTTGCTCTCTAATTTGAACATAATTTCTAAGTATAAGGAGGTGTTTCCAGACATTGGCCTAAAAATTATTGATTTTAATGAACTTACTGAGGGTTTTATACCCTAACCTTGTCACATTTTTACATTCAATTGTTGAAATCTATCAAGAGTGGATTATTTTCCTGATTTCCATACCCTGATTAGTCTAAATCATTAAGAAATTAGGAATTTTGTCAAGAATATTATATTTTCCTAAGTTCTAACTTCTAGCTTCGTACAAGTGCGATGTCGAAGTTCGGACTCAAGGAAAGGAGAGAACAACAGAAGATACTTGAAACTGGATTCTATCCAGAACCAAGATGTCATCTAGATGGAAGGAGATTACAAACACGAACATGCATTTCCTGAACATGAACCAGATGCGACAGCATATGTTCGGAATTGTAAGCCAGATCCCTTTGCAAGCCTATGTGAACATCATGAAGAGTGGCATTTATCAAGCCGCTGGATTTCCCCAATCCATATAGTGCAGTGAGCTTATCCTGAAGTGTGCACGATGTTATGATCCTCGCTCCCCAATGATCAAGACTCCTAAGGGTGCCGTCATTGCCTACCTTGCTGAGGATGCGATTGCTGAGGTGTTTGGAATTCCACGAGGAACATACATGAAAGATATAACTAAGGATGAATATGAAGACCGATATAAGAAGAAGATGGATGTGTGCAAGACCATAGTAAACAAGGAGTGGATGATCGAGCCTAGGCCTCATCATTCCAAGGCTCCCAAGACACTCATGTGCACAGACTTCAAAGAGGAATATAGTGATTTAGTATTCCTTCTTAACCGAGTGATGGGGATGCCGTAGGGTGCAATATATGATGGATGGATGTTCTATTTCATCCAGGATTGTCTAAAAGGAACATTGATAAATTGGTCTAGTATCATAAGTGACAATTTAGACTTTCAGTTGAGGAATGTGGAGCGGTCCAAGTCATTTGCCATGACTTCCTTTTTGGTGTACCTGCTTGCACAATTTGTTACATACAAAGGATTAATATGTAGAGGTGAAGTCGGGAATGGACAAGGACAATTCAGGAGTTATGAATGCTATACACAGCTGAACATGTATAGAATTGAAGATTATAAGAGAGTGAGTGATGTATTCACAATGTACATAACGCGAATGTTGCAAGGTGGATTCCACAGGAGGTTGTCCAAGGAGGCAACGGAGTTGATAGAGAAATATGGATTGTCATATGTACAGTTTCTCGCTTTCACATACCTTAGGATTCATGGGTTTCAATCCGAACCCTACAGGTTTCCTAGGTATCCTTTTGACAGAATGATCTTGTTGGTGAGACAACTTCTGGAGTTTGATTCTATCCAGAAGGAAAAGCACAGAATGGGCATGACATTCCCTATTTCAGTTGGGAAAACATTGGAGGTTTGGCGGTCTGCCTTAGCAGCCAGCACAACAAGTGAGGAACTTGCATTCTATCGATTAGTAGTATATAAGAGAAGAGAAAGATTTGATCTAGGTAGGAAAGTTGGAAGGATCAGGGGAGAAAAGTTCATCCACAAGGTAGACATATAAGATTATTGGGCCAACTTGATGGATGAGCAGGCAGTAAAGAGAAGAATGTGGTCCAGAATGTGAGTGGATTTCATTAGAAAGTGTGGACTTTTTCTCATTCCTGACCAATTGTTAGATGACATGGATCATTTGCATCCACAATATGAAAATGAAATGAAGAAGGCGATTCTACTGCCTAATTGGTCAGAATCAGAAGAAATGGATTTGAATGTATTGATGAGAGAGGTCTTGAGCTTCTCCCGAGCATGGGTGGATATTCAAATGAACAAATTAGTTGATATGGGTGTCACCTTCACTTATGAAAAGATGAAACAGGAGGAATCCGCTTCCGAAGATGATCAGAGGACTATCAATGATATCAGGATTCATGCGGATGAGGAGAGTCAATCTCCCAAGAGAAGGAAGAACACACAAGGAGAAGTCAAGGCTAGAGGGAAGAAGATTGAGGAGGTCAAGAAGAAGAAACAAAAGACTACTATTCATTCGCCTATCATTCCTTCACCACCTCTCAGTGTCTCATCAATCAAGGAAGTTGAAATGCCAGAACAGAACAGGGAGTTCGAGCAATGTTCAAACATAGTGATACTACTAGAGAATATTCAGGATTTACATGCCACAACGACATCTGCTCCACCTAATGAGGATGATGATCAACCGGTATCCCCTACCATCCTTTTGGAGGTTAGTTTGGGAAAGAATGTATATGATTTGACTAGGAATAATCTTGATGATGATGATGATGTTATCTCAGCATTGAGAGAGCTTGATCGAGATATGTGTCTCGATGATGGTATGGAGATGGCTGCTATTCCTGATTGGTTGGTGAAGAGTATGAAGAAAAGTAAGAAAATGATAGAGGCACAGCCTATTAATGGCATTGATGACTACTTAGCTAGGAGCAATAAGGAGAAAGAGCCTAAGAGAGATGAGATTTTGTCACACATAGCTAGAGATGAGACAGGAATTCGGTTTGCACGTGGCTGTTCCTATTGCAGGTGTGACGACAGACATTGCTACTCCCATGGATTTCTAGATCACTTTAGTTGCCCTTGGCCGTACTACAAGAGAGCAGGAATTTTAGGAGGTTGGTGATAACCTTAGGGCAATGAGTGCGAGATTAGATAGAGAGATTGAAGAAAAAGAGAAGTACAAAGAAGAGAATATAGACTTAGGGAGTACATTGCAGGGATAAGGCATGAAAATCCCACCCTTATTTCCCCTATTGCAATTGATTGTGGACTACATTCACATTATGAGGCAGCGAGAGATACACTCTCGGAGGTGGAGAAATGGATTGAGAATACAAAGAGACAAGCGGATGATTTCCTTACTTAGTTTGTCCAGGCATTTGATAGGACAATAGGGCTCATGTTCAGAATACAGTATTTTGGAGGAGTTTTGGGAAGAATTCAAACCATTCAAGAGAAGACTATTCCACACCTTAGAGCTTTGAAGAAGATTCCTAAGTCCACATTGGTTAGGAAGAATGTTGTGCACAATGGAGATAGATATGATTTCCATGGTTGGTATTGTTCTTTGGCCATGAAGAAATCAACTTATGAGAGCGCACAACTGAGTTGTGCAGAGATGGAAGGATCAATTCATGATATTCGGTTGAAGATCCTTTCCTCAATAGAGGAGTTATTGGGGGTTAATGTCAGTGAGGCTAGTGGTTTACACCTAGCAGAATTAACAGACAAAATGAAATTCATGTATTTTAATCAGTTGGACTCTTTGAAGAAGAGTCAAATGGATGATTTGGTCTCTTTGTTGATTCATGTTCATAGTTCGCAGAAGCTCATGATAGATTGGGAGAACACTTTGGATGCTTGCTCGGATGCGTTGGACGTGATTGATTTACAACAAGATACCTTACCTAGCATTTCCATGGAGGAGCTAGATTCTGTATTGGCTAGATTCTTGGATCATGCTAGGAGAGAGAGCGATGCAGGGAGGAATCTTCTAGAAGATTCCCTATTTGATGACTAGATATCTTTCTATTGGGCCATATGTTGGTGGCTCCATTTTTTATGTAAACCCTAATTAGGGCAATTCTAGGGTTTTTTTGGCATGATCTTGGCCCTTGATTTAGTTTTAATCTTGGCCATCCATTTTGTATGAGACTCTATATATACACTATTGTCTCATTTGTAAGAGAGTTTTTGTAGAATTGTTGGTATATGCTGCAACTATTTGAATATAAATCATTGTTCGACTGGATGGTGATTTTGTCTTTCAAGAGTTGTTTTGCATTCAAGGTTGTCAATTCCTCCAAGTTAGATTAGAATTTTAGATTAGAATTTGCCTTTATGTTTGTTAGATTGAGTGGAAGATTTGCTGAGTTTATTTGTGTGGAATCCTTAACCCATACCACTAGCCCCTTGCCGTTGTGTTGTGACCATTTCACACATCACCCCATTAGAATGGGGACCCCCTTTTTTTTCGCTTTTGTTTTGCCTGTTCTTCTCTTTGCTTTTAGGGTTTTGAGTGAGTGAGTTGTCTGTTTGGGCTAGGGCTAAACCTTAGGGGTTTCTTTTGGATGTTATTCAGGCTAAGTCCAGTCAAATTTTGAAATTTGTTAAGCGTCTTCCCGAGGATTGAGATTGTTGAAATAAGGTGAGCCTTTCAGGGGAGTCAGGTAGGTCTTAGGTTAGGTTTAATCAGGGTTTTTTGGGGTAAAATCCAAAATTTGACTAAGTGTTAGCATTTTGAAGGTGAAATTGTGTGTTCTTGCCTAGGTAAGTTTTGATAAAATTTTGGAAGTAAGATGATGGCTGAAACAGAGAAATCGCTCCTAACCCTCTCTAAGGGTCCAGGGCGAAATTCATCCTGAGTGCAAATTCTTGTTTTGAGAAGGCTTGCTAACTGGTTCCTGGCCTTGGGAATGACCTAACTCTGCCTTGTGAAGTGATTAGAGATTTAAATTTTGAATAATTTAGCCAGAAAGGGTGAAATCGCTCCTGACCCTCTCTCAGGGTCCAGGGCGAAAATGTTATTTAAAGCATATTTGTCACTGACTTTTCTAATTTGTTTTGTGTAGGGTCTCCAGGAGAGATGATTGGACGTGACTTGATGCTTTTGAAGATTTGAAGGCATAAAAAACGATGAATTTTGAAGGTTAAGGGAAAATTCGCTCCTGACCCTTGCTGAGGGCCCAGGGCGAAATTTTGATTTCTCTCATCTGGCAGTGAAAAGGGACAAAATGTTGAACATGAATGGAAAACGAATGACTTTCTCCACCCGCCGGAAGGAGTTTTAACTTGAGATGATGAAGGATCTTATTGGAATCATCAAAATCGCTCCTGTCCCTTGTTGAAGGTCCAGGGCGAAAAAACTTATTAGAGTCATTCCTGACCTTGTTTGGTCAAATTGAGATATCAAAGGTGTGGTGGAGGACGAAATGAGCGTGATAAAGCATCCAGACTTGATTGAAGATAATGAAATGATGGAGTTTTGCCCAAGAAGGGTAATTTCGCTCCTGAACCTCTCTCAAGGACCAGAGCGAAATTCTTTATATACACATTTTTAGACCTTTCTTGGACATGAACTTTTATTCATAGCGTGAAACAAGATGAAATCTTCCCTAGCAAAGGCATTTCATGATGAAAAGTGAGGCATTCTGGTCTAGAAGGCAAAATTCGCTCCTGACCCTCTCTAAAGGTCAAGAGCGAAATTTTCAAAGACACATTTCTTGCTAGGTCAAAGTGATTTTTTATGATTGGAATAGATAAAGGCAAGTGTGTTTTACCCATTGAATAGAATTTGGACAATCAACAAGGAGGCAATCAAGCCAGGTTTGAAAGGTCGCTCCTGACCCTCTTTAAAGGTCCAGGGTGAATTTCTAAGTTCCTCTCCTTTCTTTGAAAAATTAGGACAAAATCTTGCTTGAATGAGTGAGGAAGGGTGTGTTTTGACCGTTGAAAATAATTTGGAGGGCTAGCAAAAGATGGATAAACTTGAATTTGCAAAATCGCTCCTGACCTTCACTGAAGGCCCAGGGCAAAAAACCTAATATCCAACCTTCTCCTCCAAAATTAAATGAAGCTAAGCCTAGACACAAGTTTGAAACGATGTTTGAAATGCCTTGAGGTGGAATTGAGATGCTAAGATTGCAAATTTTGATGACAAAAGGGAAAATCGCTCCTGACCCTCTCTGAAGGTCCAGGGCAAAATTTCCAAGTGTGCCCATTTTCCTTGCATTTCGAGATGATATTTTTGTTCTCAAGACTCAATGGGGAGTGACGTATGATGTTCTACGCCTTGAGAGCAATTTGAAGTTGGAATGATCAAGAATTTGTGCAAAATCGCTACTGACCTTCACTGAAGGCCCAAGGCAAAATTTGCAAAACCAACTTCCCTTCAAGATCACGCTAAGGCATGGTTGTGCTAAGGTGGAAAGGTCCTCCAAAACATGATGAACAAGGATTTACCTCCAAAACTTGATGATCTTGGCCTAAATTGCAAAAGTCGCTCCTGACCTTCACTGGAGGCCCAGAGCGAAAATCTTTGAAGTCCTTATTTTGCATTGCAAAAGCAAATCAAGCATGCATGGAGCGAGTGAAGGAGATCATCGCTTATCCCACAAGGAGAGATGACAATTAAAAGATGAAGGATTAAGAGCAAAAGTGAAAAATCGCTCCTGACCTTCTCTGAGGGTCCAGGGCGAAAAAATCCTAATAGCACTTTCCTCCTAAAGACCAAAATGAAATCAAATTCAAAACTCCAATTCGAAATGCCATTTAAATGCCTGGATGAAGTTTTGGGTAAGAAAAATGAGGAATGCAAGAGCAAAATTGAAAGTTCGCTCCTGACCCTTGCCAAGGGTCCAGGGCAAAGTTAGTGGCATTCTTTATTTTACCATATTTGAGCATTGATATTCCCCAAATTCCTCAAAATTTCGGAGCCTTTGAAAAAGAAATTAATTAAAATTAAATTGGCATTTAATAAGGGACATATTGACATTTAATAAATTAATTTTGAGCCCTAAAAAATCGAACTTTTATTGTTAAGGCATTTAAAATTAATTTTTATGAAATTAAAATTAAATATGGAGCGCTTAAGGTCTTATTTTTATTTATTTTATCAAGTCGGCCCCTCCTTTTTACAATTTTATTTATTTTTTAAGCCTATTTTGCCAAGTCGGCCTAGGGGGAGCAAAAGGGGTGGGCGCTCTATATATTGGAGGTGTTTTTTCATCATTCAAATCATTCAATCATTGCTTCAAGTGCGAATGTGGAGAGCAAGAAGGAGGTGCGAAATTTGGTCTATTTGGAGCGAATTTATTTCAAGTGTTAGAGACTAGAAGGAAGTGGAATTGATTCTTGTGAAGACTAAAGGAGGCGCATTTTTATTCAAGGGAGAGCTTTGATCTACATTTGCCTAGCGAAATTCACCTATTTTTGCATCATTTCTTAGAGTTAGTACTCAAGAGGAGGTATGGCAAAATCACCTTAACACCATTGTTGAAGATTTGAATTTTGAACTTTGTTTTGAAAATTCTAAGTTTGGCATAGTTAATTAGGAAATGATAACTCAAGATTTATCATGAAGTTTCCTAATTAAAATCCTAAATCTTCCTTTCTACTCTATATTTCTACGCTTCAAGGTATATTACTAATTGTGAAATGTTGTGTAGGTGTCAAGATGACGACTCCAAAGGCGGGAGCATCCACTAGTCGTCCAGCTCTCATGAAGGAAGATCAGAGGAATGAAGAATTGGAGACCAGGATCGTGTCCAAATGGAGCAATATCGGAGATACCAACTTGGGAAACTTCAGTGTGAAGAAGTTTTGAGAGGTCCCCTACATTGGCAATCCATCACCTGTCACGAAGAGAGTAATTGAAAGTGGCATCATCAAGGCGGCCGGTTTCCCTCCAGCGGTCCAGTGTCATGAGCTGATGATCGAGTGTGCCCGCCATTATGACTCACAATCAAGATCGATCGTATCCAAGGAAGGAAACACTTTGGCTTACCTTTCAGAGGAGGCTATAAGTGAGGCTCTTCATCTTCCAGAGCATAAAGATATGATTTACAAAAGCCTAGAAGGAGCCAGATCAATGTATGAAGATGATCCTGACACTTGCCTGAATCTCATCAATAAGAATTGGTTGCTCAAAAGTCGTCCTCGCCTGAGCAAGATTCCCAACACACCGCATAGGATTGACTTCTAGGAGGAGTACAGAGATTTGATAACTTTGCTCAATCGAGTTACAGTGGCTCCTCAAGCCTTCTACTTCGAAAAGTGGATGTTCTACTTCATCCAAGTGATAGTCCAAGGAAAAGGAACGATTCATTGGGCCAGAATTATTAGCCATTGCCTGGATGTGCAGTTGAGAAGCCTAAAGCCTACCAAATCATTCTACATGAGCTCATACGTCATATATGCCTTGATTAGGAGTTTCGAATATGTAGGGCTACCTCACAGAGGAGTGATCGGAAGAGGACCCGGAGAAGTGAGAGTTTGTGACTCTTATGTTCATTTGCATCATCCTCCTAGAGGTGACTACAAGTTAGTCAACGACACCTTCACGATGAACATCACTAGGATATTGCAAGGTGGGATTCATAATCGACTATCTCTGGATGCACAAGAACTTGTGAAGAAGTATGGTGCATGGTTCATCCAGTTTCAAAAGTTTACATATATCAGAATTCATGGGTGTCCTTTACCTCCTTACATGTTGCCGAGGTATCTGATAGACAGGATAGTGCTACTTGAGGTGACTAGACAGTTGGCAGCTTATGCAAAGGCATTCAGACACAAGCATGGAAATGGAATTCCCGTGCCCATCATATTGGGGAATTCAGTTGAGGTATGTCCTAATACTCAAGCCTCGGAGGATGCAGAGAAGGAATTGGCTTTATATTCATTCACATTCTTTGCCTCGAGGGAGAATTTCGATCCTCATGGTTATATGGAGGAGACAGTTGGTAGGAAGTACAAACGCGAATTTCAGGTAGAGGACTTTTGGATGAATCTCTCAAGTGATTTAGAGGTTAAAAGAAAGATGCATTCCAGGCTACCCTTAGATCTTATCAGGAAATGCAAAGTTTATAGGGTAGTCGATCAAGCACAGGATAGCGGTAGACATCTCCAGTCATCTTATGACAGAGAGGACAAAGCAGTGAAGATAGATTGGAATGAACCTGAGGTTTTGGACTTGAGAGCTTTGATGGCTCTAGTTTTGTCATGTACTCGCAGATGGGTGGATGTACAACATCAAAAGCTAAGGGAGCAGAACATACCAATGACTTTTACTTTGGAGGAAAGACCAGAAGGAGGAGGAGCGAGCGTAAGTGAAGACAATTCTCATCCTAGAGGCGCAAAGAGGAAAGAAAGACCTGAGAAGAGAGAACCCTCCAAGAAGAAGCAAGAGTCCAATCGAGATCGCTCATTGGGCACATCTTCTCGACATGGAAAAAGGGCAAGTCAAGCTGAAGGACAAGAGAAGACGGTGCCTGAGGTTGATGAATCTATGGAGTCCATGGTACAGAATGATAAACCTAAAAAGGGGCAGGAACCTTAGCATTCATCAAGTCAATCTCCCCAAGTTGATGAGCTACATATGGAAAAGAATGATGATGAAGCGACATCTCCTCTTCGAGAAGATGAACCATTGCCTAAAGAAATACAAGTAAGAGAGACGAGATCCGCCATTCCGGATTGGTTGAAGGAGAGACTGACGAGGGTGATTGTGGTTGAAGATGAAGATGATGTAATTGACTTAGAGAGCCTTATAAGAAATTCTCAAGAAGTAACGGAGAAGAAGAAGGCCACCAAGATGTCCAAGGTGATCAGAGATGAGATAGGATCCAGAAAATTGCAAATAGCTACACCAGTAGTGGACAAGTATGAAGGTGAAATTCTTGCAAAAGAGTATGATGTAGAAACATTTGAGCTTGGTCCCCTCACTACTGAACAGGCACTGGATGAGGCAACCGATTCATTTGAAGCACTTAAAGACAAGCTTAAAGAAGAAATGGAAAATAATAGAAAGCTTGAGAGAGAAGTCGGTGCTTGGAGAGGTTACTTTACCCATCTCAATCAGCCCTTGGGACGTCAGGATCCGACAGTATTTCCTATGCAAGCACTTCCCCTCGAATCAGTTGGCGAGGCAGAAAGAGTCAAGAGCTTGGTTCAGCTTATGAGTTCTTGGATTGACAAATCCCACACAGTAGCCGTTGAATTTACAACAAGAATGATGAAGACAATCCACCGAGCTATCTAGGTCCTTGAGATCGTCCACAACCTAATGATAACTGTAGCCGCTTTCGCTACACTAGAGATGTTATCATTCCTGTTCTGCAAGTAATCAGGCAAACACCAAGGAAAATCCTAGCACAAGAAAAGATAATGGATGGTGGAGCTCATAACCTACTTTAGTGGTCAACTCTACTCCAGATGAAAGAGGTTCTTTTCGAGGACATCAGCCCCAAATGCAATCAGGTTGAAGGTGTCATCCATCCAATTCAGGATAAGGTGTTTGAAGTGTTATGTACTATTCTTGGCAGGAGGATCGAAGTTGAGACGGATGTGGACCTTCAAGAGTTGGAAGAAAGAGTCAAGGTCATCTTTTGCAAAGATGAGAATGTCATCACAGATGAGTAACGAGATCTACTGTTCACTACTATGCTCCTGATTGAGAAGATCAAGGAACTCGAACCTGGATGGGAAGTTGCTCTTCTCACTGCCTTTGATCAGGTTATCCACTTGGAGGAACGCATGAGGAATCTTCCCGAGACTCCTATTGCTGAAATTGAAGGAATTGTGTCCAGATTCGTTGCATATGCTAAGAAAGAACATTGGAAAGGGAATAAGATTCTAGAAGAAAGGTTGTTATAGAATGATGTGGCATCTTAATTATCATTGGTCTATGTTTCCTCGACTTTTGTGCCAATTAAATATTTGGCTATGCATTTAATAATGTTCATCTAAAAAGGGAACATTTTGTAACAAACCCTAATTAGGGTTTAGGTGTCAGAATCTCAGCCGTTGATCTTCTTTTGATTTGGGCCGTTCATTGTAATTGAGGATGCTATATATACCCTCACTCATTTTCATTTTGTCATTAGATGATTAGAGATTAGATATTAAGGAGATAGATAGTTAGAGCTTTGGAGAGAAGAAAGTTATTTTGTAGCAAGATTGAGTAGTGAAAAAAAAATTTCAAACAATTGTTGTCTATTTTGGCT
This sequence comes from Cryptomeria japonica, assembly GCF_030272615.1. Lineage (NCBI taxonomy): Eukaryota > Viridiplantae > Streptophyta > Pinopsida > Cupressales > Cupressaceae > Cryptomeria > Cryptomeria japonica. Next base: position 334,978,548 of record NC_081415.1, read on the forward strand.
TTGAGATCAATAAAATATTGAAGTTATGGTGTTTTATTGCAATTCTTGTGGCTATCTTCATGGTTGTTTACTTTCTTGAATCATTCTCAGTCGAAGTAGTATTTAAGTTTGAAGGACTAAGTGTTGTGCTTGATCTTTAGTGAGATTCATGTTCCAAACCACTAGCTTCTTATTGATTGTAAGGATGCCTTGAGTGGTCAACTGGAGATATTTAGATTGCTTGAACCTTCAATCATTATTGAACTATTGATATGTATCTTTATGGTAGTATCTATAATTCTTGATGATTTGAAAATCACTAATCACCTTAGAAGATCGCATCAATTCCAGTAGAGTTGTAATTCCTTGGCAATACTGAAATTGGTAGAATCTTACCAAGTCTAGCCTACATTGAGTCATTCTTAGGATTAGATTAGAATTCATCTCTTGCAAACCCTATCTTTTGATCTTTTTTGAGAACCTGTTAGCTTTAGGAAAATCCTGTTCCTGTAGATCGAAAACGTAAGGCCCCTTGAAGAAACAGCATTTACAATGACCACTGGTGCTTATCCACACGTAGAGATCCTACAACGAAGAACCTTGAAGTCATCCTGATTGATCCTTTTTTGCGATATCTTCAGCATTCAGAGGCTTTACTCAAGAGAGGATAAAGTACCCTTGGGTATTTTATTCTGTGTTTGATAGTGTACAAAATACACGTCAACACGTTGGTAAGTGTGCTTTACGTGGCAACTGGAAATTTATGCAAGCTTAACTTCAATTATTGTGCGTCGCTTGATTTGCATCAACCTGGATGGTGTCAATGTTCGATGGTGATAATTTGAAATTCTATAAGTATACCTTAGATGATTGCACTAATCTCGTGTCAAGATCTCTTCGACTTGATGGTGAGACCCTACCTAGTTTGATTCCACTAAATTTGTTCATCATTTCCTACATTCCTAGGCTTAGAATAGATTTCCTGAACCCTATTTCTTTTGCCCATTTTTTTTAGTAAGTCTTGTTAGAATTGAGTCCAGAACTACATTGCCATATCCTAAGTTATCAGCACACCCATTCCATATCCATGATCTATGAAGTTGATTCGAACATTTTTGTAAGTCCCCAAGTGAAAATAACAATTCTCATCGACCATTGAGTTACCCACTCGTCAAGACCTGACATGTAGAAACCTTGGAATCATTTTAGTTGATCTTACCTTTAACATCTAAGGTGATTTTGTTTAAGAGAGGGTAAAGTGCTTTGGTATTTTATTCTGAATGTTATGTGCCTAAAACACACATCAACATTCTTTTGGTGCTAGAAGGAGGGCCTTTGCAATCATCTTTGAAGATTATGTTCCGGAATGGTGTTGCTTGAAGAAAAACTTTTTCAAGGTGAACAAAGAAATATCATTTCACAATTCAACACTCTTGCTTGGAGAAACCAAAGTAGTCACGCTGAATTTAGACGAGTAAGAGCAATGATAGATAAAGAAGAATGGTCGGGAAACTTGCCTCCGATTATCATTGTTCCTGGAGCAGTTGATCGTGAGAACCAGTCTACCAATCAACAAAGAAGAAATTGAACTAGTTGAAGATTTCCAAGTCTAGTATGAGCCATAATGGTGCTGCCTGATCTCGATAGAAGTAACGAGCTTGATCTAGACGAAGTTGATGGAAATATTGTCATTGATGTCAAAGAGGCAAGAAGACAAATTAGTTATGTCAAAGGTGATGATTTATATGAATTGGATAGCTGTGATTTTTATGAAGAAGACATCCACATGAAACAATTGAAGGATCAAAATTCAAGGCATATCCATGATCAGATTAATGATTAGAATTGAAGATGAACTTCATATACAAGATGTGGGTATGTAATGATCACATACAGCAATGACATATAATAGAGACATTATGGACTAATAAGGAGTTACCTTTCTTAGGCATATTATACAAAGGCATATTATATATCAGCAGATGCGTGTAAGGTAAATATAATGAGTATAATAATGGAAATTAGTAACTGTGTATATGTTCCCTGAAGATAATCAGTCTCTATACCCTGAAGATAATCAGTCCCTATACCAGATTAAAATAAAGTTTTATATATGAGAAATTTATTAGAAGGAAGAGTATGAAGAATTGCTGCAGATTTAAGAAGACACAGTAATCAGCTTTGACATATTTCTGAGTATATAGCAGCAAATATTAAGTAAAGTAATGATTAATTACTTCGTATTTGTTACTAATTGTTGGTGTAATTATTTATTCATTTTGGATATAATTATATTATACTTAAGATTACTTAGGTATATGCATAACATATTAGTTTGGGTATGAGACACTTGGGTGTTTGTGCCACATTGGGATAGTGTGTTGTAGGAGATTTCCACCTTTTATGGTGTCATCTTGTTATTACTTTATCATATCCACTTATTGTGGGATGATAATTCCACCTTCGGTGGGTGATCCACCTCATGTGGAATATTTTATTGTTTCTCCTACCTACCACACCTATTTCCTACCTACCCTTGTTTCTCATTGAGCCACATGTCATGTTTGTGTGCTCACATATCCATATAGCCTTGCCTATATAAACAGGCTCATATTCATTGTATGTAACTTTTGATGATCTATCTATTGATGAGAATACAATTTATTCTTGTCCTATATTTTGTGTTTCTATTTTGTACTTTTCATTGAGGTCTTGATCTTGGCAAAATCTCACATGGTATTATATCCTAGAGGGCTTCATTGATTAGTTTATTTGGAGACATTTTGGAGGCTTCTATTTTCGGATCTAGGGAGCTACTATTTTTCGGGGCGTCCTATAACGATTTGGACATCACGGTTCAGTTCGAGAGGCCGTTTCCATGAAAATTGAGTATAAACTCGGCCTATTTTGGAGAAAATCAGATTTGGAGGAAAAATTTAGCCTATTAGGCTATACGGTACAAATTATTTGAAAAAAAATAAAAATAATCTTATTTTTCTGCGAAACTTATTTTTCAATTTATATATTTATTAACTATTTCGTAGTTTTTTTTCATTTATATTGTAAAAGCGTTATCTAAAAAAAAAAAAAAATTTTTTTTTTTGGGGGGGGGAACGATCACCATACTGCGCACTTCATTGTTTGTAGGTCCTGTCATACTCCCCGACCTCCTGTTCGGGCCCCGCCACTACTCTGGTTCTCATAGCCACTGTTGCTCCGGTCTCCTGACCTACTCCCTCCGACGGCCACCACCTTCTGCTTCGTCTCTGGCGACCTGTTGTGCACCTCCCGCCGACATTGTTGTCCGGGCCCCTGCCGTATATCTGGTGGTCGACTCCCCGCTGACACTTCAACTCTCCGGCCCCACCATCTGGACCTCCCCGATTGCTTGCTCCGACAGTTGACAACCTGCAGGTTTCGGCCTGCCGTAGTTGCCCGGGCTCGGGCCCTGCTCCCTCCGCCACCAGCTGCTCCCACTCTCCGGCCACCAGCTGCTCCGCCACTGGCGGCTCCCAGCCCCTCCATCCGCCAGCCCGTGCTCCGGCTACCTTGCCACAACCAGAAGCTGCCATGCGACAGCCAGCCCTACGCCATGTGTTTGCCCGCTCGGCCTAGTTGTACAACCACACCAGCACACAGACAGAGCCAACTAACTGCCGCGTAAGTATCCGGGTCAGCAGAACCGTACACCACGTCAACGCCACGTGTCTGCCACGTCATCTGTACGGACATATTGACCACTGCTGACATCATATTTCGTATTGCTGACATCATCATCCGTGCGGTCGCAAGGGGGGAGAGACGACCATTTTGATGGGTAAACGACTGTCAATTTTATGCCCGTCGTTTGCTGACGTTAGCTTGCATTAGCATTTTTTTGAAAATTTTTACCCCCTCATTTGGCTTTTTGATTTCGCAGTCCGACTTCAGGAGGTCGTATCTTGGTCATTTTTGTTCCTTTTTTGGTGCAATTTGTTTTGAAATGGGCTAGAATTTCGTGCTCTTCGTAGTGGTGGAGAAATTTTCTGATTTTGATGGACAATTTTTTCACAATTTGTAGTTTTTCATGACTGTACCTGTCTAATCCCCAATTTTGCAACTATTAGAGGCATCGTTTGGGGTCATACAACCTCCTTTTCAGGTGCCGTTTTTTTTTGAAACTGCATAATTTTTCGTCTAGTTTCATAATCTGCCATTAGTTTGCAGTGATTTTGAGTAGAAATTGTACTTTCAATATTTGGTCATTTTTGGCCTATTTGGTACTTGTATTTTGCTTGGATCTCAGTTTAGATCACTTGCAGTATTTGTTGAAGTCTCTTTTATCTCATTTTGAGAAGTTGTAAAATTGAAATCAGAAGTCCACCTTGCCTTGTTTTGCAAGTGGCCCATTGTATACGCACGAAGTATAAAGTGTCAAATCATCATTTTGGGGGGGTTCTTTAATTGAGTGAATTTGGGGGGGTGTCTTGTGTGATTGTTCCTCTCTCTATCTTGTGTTTTTCATTTTGGTGCTATGGGTTCTCCTAAATTTCTACTTTTAACTTCTCATATTTATGCTTCATGGAAGATTGAGGCATGGAATAAACTAAAGGAAAAAGGACTCATTCATTATGTAATTGGAACTATAACAACACCACCTGATCCTAAGGCTGATCCTAATGCTCAAGTTGAATGGCTCACTAAAAACTCTATGGCACTTGGAACTCTTAAGAAGTATGTATCGGATGACCTCATTTTTCACATTGAGAAGTGTACTGCAATCAAAGAGGCTTGGGATATTTATGACAAATTGTATGGCCAAGTTGATGAGATTGAGGGCTACAAGCTTGATAGTGAACTCACAACTTTGGATCCCAAGGATTTTGATACAATCCAAGATTATGTCACAAAAGCTAATGAGTTAAGAGCAAAGCTAAAGGATTGTGGCATTGACAAAAAGGATGGTCAATTGGTTTACAACTTGTTGGACAAGCTTCCATCAGAGTATGCAGCCTTTGTATCTAGCTTTCACACCCATAGGTTAGCTCAAGGTTCCTCATACACTTCTCCCTCTTTTGATGCATTCACGGAGATGTTGATTCTTGAGCAATCTAAGCTGACCAAGATGGGGATTCTCAAATCTTCAAAGTCACAAGCATTGGTGGCTAATAAAGGGAATCAAATCAATCAAGGAAAAGGCAAGAATCAAAAGCAACCTAAGTCAAAACCATGACAAGATGGAGCACAATCATCCTCTCCACAACAAGGTGATTCTACATCCTCACCTAAGAGGAAATCTAAGGACAATCTTTTTTGTGCATATTGCAAGAAGTCAGGACACGATGAACATCGTTGTTACAAGAAGGATATTGATGAGTTGAAGAATCTTCTTGAGAAGAACAAAATCAGTTTGCCTTCTAGAATGTCTACATCGGCTTCTTCTTCAAAATAAAAGGATAAAGGAAAGGATCACTCTTTTGGGACAGATAAAGGAAAGGGACAAGCTCTTTGTGCTACTACAAGTCATGATTCAGGGAGATGGCTTCTAGATTCAGGGGCTTCTCATCATATGGCATCTTCGTAGCCTATGTTCTCTTCATTTGAGCCTTGCAACATGCCGCAAATTTTGATGGGCAATCATACATACATGGATGTGATTGGGAAAGGATCTATTGCCATTGGGGCTAACTCTTTCAATGATGTGTTGTGTGTACCCCATTTGACAACTAATCTTCTTTCCATCTATTAAATCACACATGTGGCAACTAGAAAAACTGTGGAGTTCACACTTGATTCAGTTATCATTAGAGACTTGGATACTAGAGCTATCATTGCGACTGGGGTGGTTGATCATGCATCTCGGTTGTATTCCTTTTCACATTTTGGTCCTATTGATGAGGTTGATTCTTCACATGATGATTCAGATTTTGAGGAAAACTTTGGGTAGTTGAACTTGGGGATTCTCACATGTGACCTCGTTCTTGAGCCTTGCATTTCATCTCCTCCTATTGATATCACATCACCTATTGCACCTGATGATGTAGCTAGTGCGACAGTATTGCCTTCTTGTGATTCAGTGCAATAGGATATTCCTTGTCTTCCAGCTTTAGTTGATTGGGATGCCTACTTGACAAACATTGCCGGTTTGTTTGTGGAGTCGTACATTGCAGATTTGGGAGACATTATTGATGACATTCATCTTCTCTTTGATGAAGATGATCCTTCTTCGATTGTTGCGAGGGAACACTTTGACCCTCTTGTGCATTCTCTACATGATCATTCTTTAGAGGTTGACATGATTGTGGATACTTTTGTACAGCAGTTGGAGGAGATCTCTTTATTCTTTGAGGAGACATGTGAGTCTTTGAATATTGCTCTACATTCTCCTCCACTAGATCTTGGAGTGCCCTTTTCAGCAGTGTGGAGCAGTTCACCACCTTTGGGGACACTTCGAGCAGTTTTCAGAGACTTCATTCATCATGAGTTTTTTTCCTACATCTTCCCTTCATGATTGGGGAGACTTCATGGATACACCTTTGGTTTTGTTTCTTCCTAAGGGGAGGAACGTTGTTCGACGATCATGGAGTAGTTTCTTCATTCATTTCCGAGCTTCTACCATTGGTGCAAATTTTACATTTGGGAGGTGGGGGGGGCTACCTAGTCTCTCTTCTTCTCTCATATAGGGGGGACTTTTTGCTCACATGGGGTTTGGTCCTTCTCATACTCCTTTGAGAGTTCTTTGTATATGGTTTTCATCTCTCTTTTTGGGGGAGGGTTTTTTCCCATTGGGTTTTTCTCTTTTTCCCTGCTTTATGAGAGATTGCATTGGTTTGCGTGCATTTGCATTTGTACATGGGTACCTAACATGGCCTAGTAGTCGGGACCCATCTTGCATTGCTTAGTTGCTTTGTAGACTTAAGTGCATTCCCCTAAGTTGCACTTAAGGGGTGGAGGGGGGGGTGTTGGTGTAATTATTTATTCATCTTGGATATAATTACACTATACTTAAGTTTACTTAGGTACATGCATATCATAGTAGTTTGGGTATGAGACACTTGGGTGTTTGTGCCACATTGGGATAGTGTGTTGTAGGAGATTTCCACCTTTTATGGTGTGATCTTGTTATTATTTATCATATCCACTTATTGTGGGATAATAATTCCACTTTCGGTGGGTGATCCACCTCATGTGGAATATTTTATTGTTTCTCTTACCTACCACACCTATTTCCTACCTACCCTTGTTTCTCATTGAGCCACATGTCATGCTTGTGTGCTCACATATCCATATAGCCTTGCCTATATGAGTAGGCTCATATTTATTGTATGTAACTTTTGATGATCTATCTATTGAGGAGAATACAGTTTATTCTTGTCCTATATTTTGTCTCTCTATTTTGTACTTTTCATTGAGCTCTTGAGCTTGGCAAAATCTCACAGTAATCAATATAAGACTCAGAATATATCATATAGTGAAGACTCAGAATCAGAGTTCCGTGACTCGCGGCGAGTCACGCGAGTCAGCGGGCCGGGTGACCCTTGCCGGGTCACGGTGCCCTGACCCGAGCTCGGACGGGTCAGAGGGTGTGACTCGCTTGACTCGCCGAGTCAGGCGAGTCATTCCCTGACTCGCCGAGTTCGAGGGTCGTGACCCGGCTGGAGTCACTTAATAAAGTGCAGTAAAAAAAAAAAAAAATCATAACATTTTTTAATGACTTTTTTCGCCATTTCCCTTTCTTATAACACCCGACGCCTTTAGAAAATAATAAAAGTATTTTTGGCCTCGCGGGGCGCTGCCCCTTGACCCCAAGTTGGGGGCGCTGCCCCCAAACCCCCGTTGAAAAATATAGGGGGAAACTGCGCCGATAGAAGTAGGGAAAATCTAACCTCTGACTCTGATTAGGCTCCATATAACAACACAACTTAGAAATCTTGGTAATTGGTATTTAGATTTAGTACTTCAAATTTCCTATAGTCTCATTTGAAAATGTAATTCTTATACTGTAATACTGTCATACATCTTTTCAAAACTAGTTTTTCAAGTACTATATGTATATGTATAACTATATCAGCACCACCACCCCGCCACCCCCCCCGTCCCCAAACTTAGACCCTTGGTCCTCCCGTCCCGGAAACACGTCCCCTCGTCCCCAACACCTATGGCTACTTAGACTGGCACATCACAGGCAGAGACTATGGCTACTCAGTCATCCAGGACCTACCTTAGATGCCTTTCTAGGAGGCAGATAGACGAGGCTGAGCCAGAGCCTGAGCCATAGACTTGTTTTTGTTTACACTTTACAGTTACATATATGTTTGGGAACATTTGAAGTCATGGATTTTATATACATTGGACAACATTTATAACTCTATATATCTATGTTTTCTAATTCCTTCAGCTACAATTTACATTTCTACGCATGTGATGGATGTATGTTTATGTATGTGATCAAATTAGCTTCTATTTGATGATGTTATAGTGTCTTTAAGCTTAATTCAATAATGGGTGTATGAAACAAGTTTTAAATCGTTAAAAATCTCTAAATTTCAAGGGTTTTCTTATTTTGCCGAGTTGTTGCCGAGTCATTGCCGAGTCACGAGTCGAGTCAGCCTTGCCGAGTCAGAGCCGAGTCAGAGTCTGGGAACTTTGCTCAGAATACATCATATATATCATATTGAAGACTGTATATATCATATAGTGAAGACTCAACATGTAGAATATATATTATATTGAAGACCCAGAATACTTGCAGTCAATATACATAATTAGTATTCAGTGCAACAAATTCTACGACATACTATATAGTTCACTGATCATACAGTAAAGAAGTTAGCAGTATATAACTCAGTATACTGTGTATACCGTACAAATAAATGCAGTAATAACACTCAGCACATATGCAGAAATAAACTCAGTGATACAGTGAATAATATAATATTATAAAAATACTTGATAAGATATTACTACTGTTCATATTTTCTCTTCACAATATTTGCGGTGGATGCAAAAGCTACCATATCTGACATGGATACAATTCCTAAGTCTAATTAGTGGTCAAACAAATGTTTAAACCCTAAAGCGGTGGACCCAATATGAAATGGTGAGAGAAATGTTTGAAGCTTAAAGTGGTGGACCCCATATACAATATGAAACGGTTCACTAATAAATCATTAATCAATGATAGTGGTTCACTGAAGTTCTATGCTGACTATTGTATATTTTTTAATGATACGATTAATTAAGAAGAGGCTAAACGATTTACAATGCTGGGTAATAAGAGTCGGAAATAATAAAGTGTTGGTTTGACATTGATAAAGATAATATTCTTCTACGTGGTGCGATGTCTACAAGAAAGAAGATGCAAATTATTTTTAGATTATGAAGAAGTGCAATTTTTTAAGGAAGTTTTTTATCCTTAAATCAAATAAATATTATCTTTGTTAGTCGGTGATTAAGTCAAAACAAAAATCACCGCTAGGACACAACCCTTCAATCACGGGTTAATGCAAAAGACACAATGTTTCGGTGAAGGAAGGAATGTATATATAGAATAAGTTGTGGACGCGTGTGAGTGAAAAAAAAGATAGAATATCTTGTGTAATGCTGTAAGAGCTATGTGTGATGTGTGTTGAATAAAAAGGTGTGGTCTCTGACGTGAGATGTAAGTGCGTGGCATATGGAAGAATATTTCAGAATTGAAAAATATATGTGAGTGGTTTATAATTCTGGAAGTATAATCAGACACATAGGTGTGTGAGTTGTGTTGTGTCTATAATGAAATAATCATTCAAAGAAGAGCAGATGTAATGATGCTGTGATAATTATTGAAAGAGGAAAACAAAACCGTGCTTTGTATGGGATAAGAGTGTGTAATAATTCTGAGAAAATTTTCAGACAGACTGTGAGTGTGAAACATGGGAATATAATTCTGAAATTATAATTCAGAAAAAGAGAAGGTTATAATGAAGATATAAAATCAGAAGAAGGCAGATATAAGAGAAGGTAAAGAGCAGACATGTGGACAAAAACTGAAGGAATTATTATCAAATTTATGAGGAGATTATTGTACAGATTTAAAGTAAATTAATGTGCAGATATATATACATATCAGAATTATTGTCAGATCTGAAGGAGATGTGAGAACAAAATTGTAGCAGATTTGAGGAAGATATTATAGCTGATTAATATGAGTTTACTGAAGATATTGTAATCAGTTATGCAACAGATTTGTTGTTCATTACAGCACTTTAAAGAAAGAAATTAAGTATCCATCATCAGTTGAGATAGCAACATTGTTAAGGTGGAAAATCAGATTAATGTGAAGTGGGTTGGTGCTCACAGAATTCTGAAGTGGGAGTTGGTGCTTCTAGCGGGTTGGTGCTCACAAAATTCCGAAGTGGGAGTTGGTGCTTCCAGTGGGTTGGTGCTCACAAAAATTCAGATTTGGGAGTTGGTGCTTCCAGTGGGTTGGTGCTCACAAATTCAAATTTGGGAGTTGGTGCTTCCAGTGGGTTGGTGCCTACAAATATTGTAAAAGAAGAAATATATAAAAGCATTGATTTACGGTGGTTTTCTCCTGTAAGGGTTTCCACGTATATATCTTGTGTTCTATTTGTGTTCATAATAGTTATATTACATGTGAATGTTGATCGGCAATGAATATGTTTATAAGATAAGTTATATACATGTAATTGAAGTTGAAAAAGTTTAAGTTGGTGAAATTTGTTGTTATACAGATTCACCCCCCCTCTTAGTATAATCGTGTGCTCTTCAGAACTTGGGTTCAAACAACCGAACCTGGGAGACGAAAGAAAGATCATATCCAGTTTGAACAACCTTGCCTGGGAAGTAAAAACAAGTGCACCACAATACATTGGAGATTCTTTTGTGCTAGATGAAGAAGAAGAGATAGCTGAAAGAATTGACGCAAAAATTGAAGAACAGATTGAAAGGGATCTACTCGCTCAAAGATTACAGCAACTCCGGATTGATCCTAGATAGATCATGCTGGATCTCATCAATTCCTTTTCACCTGAGAGACTTCAGAGAATTATAAGATCAGCTCATGGAGAACGAAGACATTGCGAGTTGGGGACTCCTCGTAGATCCAGATTTGGAAGGTGGGAGGCTTCACCAAGCTCTGACATAACAGATAGAGACCGATTGTTTAATCAAGAGGATGTGGAAGGAGGAGATAATATTTTTCAAGATCCAAATCAAGAGGAGGACCAACAGTTTCAAGAAGAAGACTAAGAGATGTCTCAAAATCAGGGTCCACCTCCAAATGGCGCTACCTGGTTGGTCACCGACCCGTCTCCGCTTGCTTTTGATGACATACACGATATGCCGAAGAATCCAGAGATTTTTTGTTTGAAGTACAATGCTAATGACTTGAATGGGACGTCAGAAGATCATATCAAGATGTTTGAAGACCATTTGAGAAACAGACTAATTGAGTATGGAGATGTAGCTTGCTGACTTTTTTCCTATTCCTTGGGAGAAGAGGCATACCATTGGTTCATCCGTTGACTTGTAGGATCCATCACCTCATGAGAAGCATTGAAGGATGCATTCATTGGAAAGTTCGGCATCCAGATTTCCCCATCGGAGTTGCATAGAGAATTTGTTGAATGTAGAAGAGAAGAGAATGAACCTATTACTTCATTCAACAACCGATTTCAGAAGGCTTATACAAGGTTGCAGACTCCTTATCTTAATCCAGATGCTCGAGAGATATACTATCATGCTCTAGATCCACTTACAACAATGTTTGTGTGGACTAACCCCTCTCCAACAAATTTGAATGAAGCATATGCAAAGGCAATAGAAGTTAGTAAGATATTGCGTCAGAATCTTAGTGGACCTTTGCTCGATTTGGGGTCGCCCGCGTCCGCAAATCAAATTCAGAATTTAAGTCAAGCTTTGGTGCATCACATGCCAATAATAAATCAAGTTCCACAATCGATGTATCCAGTAGCTCAGCCGTCAAATTAGTTGGTACTCCATCCTGGAGCACCCATTTCTCAAGCTCCGCAGATGCATCCAGTGTACCTGCAAAATGCTGTGACATCCACGAGGACACATGAGAAGGAAGAAATGTAAGAGTTGATAGACCAAGTAAAGAAATTATCCACAGAGGTTACTCATTTGAGGAATCAGAACAATCAACTCTATAGTATGCATAGAAATTACCAAGATGGTAACCAAAACTATCAGAATAATCAAAATTATCAGAATAACAACCAGAGTAATTAGAGTGGTAACAACCAAGGATATCGTGGCAATAATCAGAACTATCAGAAGAGAACGTGGAATATTGCACCCAACAATGGAAATGTGCCATCACCTCTTGACAATCCGCTAGCTTCAGAGAGTCGATCGACTGATAGAGTCTTCCTTGCAGAGGCTGTTTTGTCAAATTGGTGCAGATTACACAACACTAGTCAGCATTTAGAGTTGCATTGTCCCGAATTCAAGGTTGTTGCTGATATTTTCCAACAGGAGGTGCAAAACAATGAAGCATCAGAGAGCACTCCAACAACGGGATATGAAATTGTCCCTACTACTAGATATGATCAAGCATTCATCATTGAGGATTTCAAGTTTCCTCCTGTTTATGATATACTACCCACTTCCGTCATTGGACGAGGTTGTACAGATTGTGAATGGATCACAGATGATGTCCTTTTTGGACGGATATTCAGGATACAATCAGGTGATGGTAGAATGTGAAGATAGATTAAAAACAACCTTCACCACAAAGTGGGGTACATTTGCATACAGAAGGATGCCCTTTGGCTTAATCAGTTCTGGAGCCACGTTCCAGAGGGCTATGGATATTGCATTTTAAGATTTGATTGGAAAATGCATCATTATTTACATGGATGATATTATAGTTTTCTCAAGAAAAAGAGAAGATCACATTGAAGATTTGAGAAAGGCATTTCAAAGATGCAGAAAATACGGGATATCTCTCAATCCCAAGAAATGCATATTCGGGGTTATAGAAGGTAAATTGTTAGGACATGTTATCTCAGAGAGAGGAATTTATATTGATCCAGAAAGAGTTGAAGCTATTTTAAAGAGAAACCTCCCATGCAGTAAGAAAGAACTGAAGTCCTTCGGTAAGATTAATTTTGTGAGGAAATTTATGTCTGGATTTGTTGAGATAATACGACCATTGAATGAAATGTTGAAGAAAGATGCCAAGATGGAATGGACGACAAAAGCAAAGAAAGCGTTTGAAGAGATCAAGTCCGCCATCGCTGAGGCTCCCGTTTTGGTTAGGCCCGATTATACAAGACCTTTTCATGTGTATTCTTTCGCCTTTGAACATACTTGTGCTGCAGTCCTTACATAGAAAAATGAGGATAATGATGAACATCCCATAGCATTTATGAGCGCGCTGTTGAAAGATGCGGAGCTAAGATATCCGAATGTAGAGAAACAAGCTTATGCTTTGGTGAAAGCGATAAAGAAATTCAAACATTACATTTTGAGGACAAAAGTTTATGCCATTTTCCTAGATGCAGCAGCTAAGACGCTCCTTATGTAGAATGAATTAGGAGAAAGGAGAGGAAAGTGGGTCGCCACTATCCAAGAGTACGACATTGAGATCCAACCAATGAGACTTGTTAGAGGTCAAGCCTTAGTGCAAACTTTAGCAGTGGATGGACCCAAATTGGTCCAACAAGTCTATGCAATTGAGGATGTCACTCCAGATGAATGGTATAAACACATTGTTTGTTGTTTATTAAACCAAAAGTGTCCTGCTCGTATGAGCCTTGCTCAGAAGAGAGCATTAAGATTGAAGTGTCAAAATTTTATGTTACAAGGCTCGGTTTTATACTGAAGAAATCATGAAGGACTATATTTGAGATGTGTTGGTAGAGATGAAGCTAAACAGATTATGGAGCATTTTCACAACAGATTTGGGACAGGTCATGGTGCAAGCTTGGCTACTACGCACCAAATTTTGAGAGTTGGCTATTACTGGCCTACTTTGTTTCGAGATACTCATGAACATGTGAAGACATGTCACACATGCCCAGTTGCTGCTGTCCGAGAGAAGAATCCAGCCATGCCGCTGCAGCCCGTGATTGAGTCCAGACCTTTTGCTATGTGGGGTATCGATTTCATTGGTATGATCAATCTACCTTCCTCCGCGCAACACAGGTACATTCTAACCGCGACTGATTACTGTACTCGGTGTTCAAAAGCTCAAGCTTTTGAAGTTATGTACAACTGACGCTGTGATTAAATTTTTAGAGGAGAACATCATTACCAGGTTTGGTTGTCCACGTGCTATTGTATGTGATAATGGTTCCACCTTTACATCATTGAAATTTTCAAATTGGGCTTTTGAATATGGTATAACCCTTAAGTTTTTATCGAATTATTATCCTCAAGGTAATGGGTTAGCAAAATCAACGAATAAGAATTTGCTGTGTGATCAAGAAGTTGCTAGAGAGAAATCCAAAAGATTGGCACACAAAATTGAGATTCGCTCTTTGGGCAGATAGAATAAGAGTGAAGAATTCATTCGGGACTTCCCCATATTTTCTGGTGTATGGCCAAGAGCCTGTCTTCCCCATACAATTGAGAATTCCTACATTGAGATTTATCCAAGATTACATGGAGGGCGAAGATAGAGTGCAAACAAGATTAACACAGTTAATGAATCTAGAAGAAAAGAGGGATATGGCATTAGAGGATTTCGCCAAACATCAGGGCATAGTTAAGAGATGGTTTGATAGACAAGCACAGGTAAAAGCCTTTAGAATTTTTGACCTAGTCCTGTATTGGGATAAAGCCCACGAGAGACGGGGAGATCACGACAAATTTGACAAACTATGGAAAGGCCCCTATTAGATTGCTGAGATACTGGGAGAGAATGCATTCAAGCTGAGAACTTTAATTGGTGAGGGTGTTCCGTTGCCCCTCAATGGACAATTCCTCAAGCATTACTTCCAACCTTAGGTTTCTTCTGAAACCTACCCCTTGTATCATAGTTAGTTTAGGTCTACTTTTGGGTTTTGCTTTAGGTTTAGGTCAACTTTTCTGAGGTGTTAGTTCCGAGGGATATCCGCTTGTGATGTGGGAGTTGTTGATGAGATACACTCTGCGTTTCACCAGGACTTGTTTGGTCCATTTCTTGAATGATACCTCATGAAGTTCTTTTGAATTGGAAATTGTTTTTGTATAGTATATCATAGGTTGAATCCGTATTTGATGGGATTGGAAAACATTTATTGTATTTTGACGCTGACATCATTTGATTCTTATATTTTACACATTAATTTTGTCTGAGTTATTGTAGATTTTCAGGTGAAGTTGAGGCTAGTGAAAAATCTTATATCCCGCTTTAGTGCCACCAACTTGTAGATTTTCAGGTGACGCTGACATCAACTTGGATGGTGTCAATGTTCGATGGTGATAATTTGAAAATCTATAAGTATACCTTAGATGATTGCATTAAGGTTGTGTCAAGATCTGTTCGACTTGATGGTGAGACCTTGCCTAGTTTGATTCCACTAAATTTGTTCATCATTTCCTACATTCCTAGGCTTAGAATAGATTTCCAAAACCCTATTCCTTTTGCCCATTTTTTTTTAGTAAGTCTTGTTAGAATTGAGTCCAAAACTACATTGCCATATCCTAAGTTATTAGCACACCCATTCCATATCCATGATCTATGAAGTTGATTCAAACATTTGTGTAAGTCCCGAAGTGAAAACAGCAATTCACATCGACCATTGAGTTACCCACTCGTCAAGACCTGACATGTAGAAACCTTGGAATCATTTTAGTTGATCTTACCCTTAGCATCTAAGGTGATTTTGTTCAAGAGAGAGTAAAGTGCTTTGGTATTTTATTCTAAATGTTATGTGCCTAAAACACACATCAACAGTTAGCCAATCATAAGCTAGGCATCAACATATCCTCTCACAATCCACTGCAGATTGGCTGATATTCCTTGATAACTTCAACAAGAGCCAAAGCAATGGAAATAGAACTTCAAGAAATCAAGTTGAAGAAGTTCAAGGTGAGGAAAGATTTTGATTATCGAGGGATGAAGGATAAAATCAAGAGAGCGTTCACTAATGTTCATCGCGTTGAGGATATATGGGTTGATTTTCGCTTAGAAGATGTGAGGAAAATGGACTACAGCAGGCTCACCTTGGAGCAAATTGTAGATTTGGATCTAACCAAGATTCCAGAAGGAATGATTGATGGGAAAACTCTTGACCTAGAGTATACAAAACAAAGGGTTGATGAGGCTCCTCTTCCATTTGCCCAATGGTCACATAAGGAGTGTACTTCTATCTTGATAGATTTATGCCCATCCTTGCTAATACCAATGCTTGGCTGAAAACAAAAATATTAAAACCATCAAGATCAAGGTTGGGGCAGAAAGTGATTTAGCGGGACTAGTTGAGCGTAGGTTTGAAGTAAGAATTAAATCCAAAGAAGGTGCTTCTTCCTCGGGCACTAGGATCAAGCTAAAAGTAAGTAGAGCCTTATTTATTCCTCCACAAGAAGTGTCATTGAAGGGAAAGAGAAACCTCAAGTGCAGATTCATGTCATTGACCCTGAGGATGAAGCACATGAGGAAAATACAGTAGGATCCCCTCCTACTATGGACTCAGATTATCCTCACACAATCATTCCCCAATTGTCTTTTGATGTACCTATGTCTCCAATTGACACAAATGTGGATTCTTTCTCTATAGTCCATGCAGATCCTGTCCTACCAAGTGCATCTGCTTGCTCAAATGTATCATCATCAGTTGCAAATATTTCTCATGGCAACTTGGGGAGTGTCTTTGATGTAAATCCTTTGTATGCTATTCTATCTTACATATCAATTCTAGAAATTGATACTCCTGCTGTGAGCTTTGATAAGTTCATGTCAGAAGCCTGCCATGATTTGCCATCTGAGCAAACACTTGTTGCTGTCCAGACGGAGGTTTCTCCTAGAGTGACAACTGTGGTACAGGTAGAACCTATTTCTTCACAAACCACAATTGCTACAATGAACATGAACTCATTAGATTTATCCCCATGCTTGAGTTCAAACACTTCAGAAAGGAAGAATCGGGAGATTTATCCTGATATATTTGATTTTCAGTAGCTTAGGAAGCCTAAGCCAAGAGCTGCTAGGAAGGCAAAGATAGTTTCATGTGTGGTTGTGGGCAGCAATAAGATGAAGTATGCAGAAGTGGCAGAACCTCTAGCCGAGAAACCGCCAGAAGAAATGCAACTATCTAATTATAGGCTCACAAGAGTGGAACTAGTAAAGCAGACGCATGCCGGGATTATGCATGATGCTCAGGATTCAGTGGCCTCATTAGTTTAGAGTTACGATGACCTTCTGACAAAGAAAGATAAGCTCAAGGACGAGAATGCGCAAGTCATCTCAGTGATCCAAAAGATCACTAATTCTTCAAAAAAGGTTGATCCCTTAGCCTCTTATGCTTCTGAAGAGTCCATCAAACAATTAGAGAAAGCTGCTCGAAAGGCCAAGGCAGTTGATTCTTTGATAGATCAACTAGTTGATCAAAGCACTCAAGTGGTGAAGAAAGCATTGCATGTGTTGAGCAATATGAGAGCAACAAAATAAAAGTTGAATCAGACTCTAGAGGCTTTTAGTCAAAGTCTAGAATCAACAGAGAAAGATTTAAAGATCTGGCATGAGATGGATTAGGTCAAGTTGGAAATTTTGTGCGGCAATATGGTGATACCAAGCAAAGAGAGGTACATTGAATTTGAGGAGCTTATGGTCCACAAATCATTGGTTATTGAGGACCTTATCAAAGATGTACAAGTTACTTTTGAAACGAGTATTGAATGGAGCAAGATGTCATTTCTAATTTTGAGAAAATGTCTTGTAAGATTTTAAGTCAGAATGGAGAATTGCTTTCTGAAGATCTGATACTTTTTGAGTTGGTGTCAAGGCTTCGTCAAGAATTAGAGTCAGAATAGCTTATGGTGGCTTTAATCCATCGGTTTGTGAATTGCCAAGTTTTTCTTGATAAGATGCAAACTGTTCTCGAGGAACATACATCAGCAATAGTGAGATATTTCAATGTCATCATCAAGATTGTTGCTGTTGCAAGAAACACAATAGGTCCAGATCTTGATGAGTTGCAAAAATCAATTGACAGATTCCAATCTTTCATGGCTAGAGATAGAAGGGAATAAGAAGTGTCTCATGACACTTGAGTTTTGTTTTATGTATTTTCTTTTTGACAAATTACATGTAATGTCGAGACTTGTAATTACAAGTAGTTTTATCATTTGTAATCTTGTAACTTATAATTGCATGTAAACAAATTACAAGTTGGTTAGCAATAGGATTGTAATTTGAATAAGTCATAGTTTGTTATAGTTTAGTTGTGGAAAAAGTCTTAATTAGTTAGACTTCTCCCACTTTTTCCTCTTAGCCCCTCTCCTATATATACATGAGGGTGCCCTTTGTAATTTTTATCTTTTTGACAAGCAAGAAAACTCTGTAAAAATTTATAGTGATAAAAACTTTGAGTTTTATATTTGTAAATTCAACTTTTAAGCAATATAAGAAGAGTACTTGAGTTTTTAGACTTTGTGTTGATACTTTTTGTTTATATATTCATTGTGTTATTATGTCACAGTAATATATTTTCTTGCATATACTTGAGATTCTAGTGAGATTGTTGGAAAGAGCTTTAATCTGATTTCTTGTAGATTGTGTTGCAAATAGTAAAGGTTAAATTAGTGTAGTTAAGTGTTAAAAGATGAGAAGAGTTGCAATACTTTGTGCTTGTGGTTGTTCCCATTTGAAGTAGTTCAGAGTTACATCATATTTGTAGAGTTTGTGTTGTTATATGCTGTATGTTGTTCTTGTTTTACTGTTTTGGAAAGGTAGATAGGATAGTGGGAGTTAAAAGACTTTGGGCTTTGTTTGAAAATCCTAAGTTGCTGAATCGTGGGGTTTTTCAGGCGATTCCGGATACGAAACGTAGCGGAATCGGATTCTGAAACAAATCTCTTGTGGGTTCATCTGGGGTTCGTGTTTTTAGATGCCGAAATGTTTAGTGATTCTAATTTGATCTTTTTGATATTCTGCAGTGCTGATTAGTGAACTCAGAACTTATCTATCATGAGATTCTAGTTTGATCTTTTTGATATTGAAAACTGAATTTACATTAGTATGTTATGTTGCAAAATTTGAAATTTGTAATGGTTTTGTTTAGCATATGTATTGGTATATGACATTCTAAACTTAATTCTATTTTCTAGCTACATATACATACATACATACATACATACATACATACATATATATATATATATATATATATATATATATATATATATATATATATATAATTTTTGTATGAATGTACCAAAAATGAACCCAAACCCCCAAAAAATTTCTGCCGTATCGACGTTTCGTACCCACATACCCGTTCCCATTCTTGTACCCGATTCGACAACTTAGCTATTTTCTTGTCTCGGGGGAAATGACAGAAGACTTTGAGTTTTCACGAAAACTTCACTTCCTTTTTTGTATAAGCATTCTTGTTATTATTAAGGTTCTTTAAGCTGCTATATTTGTTTTCTTAACTGCTATTTCTTTTGTAGGAAGAGAAAAGAATATCATTTTTTCTGAAAAAAAGAAAATGATGTTATCCCGCCCAAATTAGATTAGTGTTTAGTTAGTAATAGTAGAAAAGGGAGAGCCTTCCCTTAAACTAGGAGAGTTTTGTACTCACACACTGTGGTTGAAACCACAATTTTGCACATCTTCCCAGGTGTACAAAATTTTCAACCAATAGACTTATACATAAGACAAAGTTTTATGCTTTTTGCGTAATATGGAAAACTCAAATGATAGTGAATGCTCATACTTTTTGTCTAAAGACAAACTAAAAGGCTTGAGTATGACACAAGGATTGAATTGAAGTGAACAAAAGACACAATCTTGTGAAAGGAATCAAGAAATAATGTACAAAGCTAGAATCACCAATAGTAAAGAAACCTGCAGTACAAAGCCTAGAAATTTAATAAAGCGATTCAATCTACCTAACCATGCATACAAAAAAATGTTACAAAAGATGTTTTGAACAACAATTAGGCATACAAAATTCTATTGAAAATCCAAGTGCTAATAGCACTTATAAGATTTTAACCCTTTTTACATGTGATTTATTCAAGGTAAATATAAGCACATTGTAGTTTGTACACTAGCTATAGTTTGCTTACACACAAATCATGGCTTAAATACATGTTTGTCCTCAAGTCATCAACAAAAATTAGAAATCTTTCAATATATTCCTCTTTAAATAATAAAGTACCCAGAAATAGATCTAGAAGGCCCTTAAAAATAGGGCATCTTTGAATAGATTCTAGAAGATCATTGCAAAAATAATTGATCAAAAAAAGTGCAACCAAAAATTTCAATGATAATAGAGAGTGTAATGCCTTGCCAGGAACCCCAAAGGAATAACCCACAACAAGGGTGAAACAATATTTAAAAAAAAAAGTATAAACATATTAAGTGCATTAAAAACAACATTGCACAATAATAACACAAGCAGAAGACTTACACTAGAATTCCTTAAGGGTTACCAACGAAGAATAAAACCAAAAGTTAAATTCCACAATTAATTTTCATCCAATAATCCATCAAAACTCATAGAACATAATAAGTGATATGCAATAACAGTTACACCATTGAAAGATTGAAAGGATACAATATAATTTCTCTCCAACAAGCATTTACACAAATCATAAAGAAAGCTGATAAACAACATCCAAACTAAGGATTACATTACTCTTCCAATACATGGTTCTCAATATACATATAAAGTTTACATCTTAACCAATTACAAGGTTACATAAATCATTGATACAATGACCACATAGGTCTTCAAATAAAATAATCTCCAAACATGAGATAGAGCATGAGTCACGAACCATAGGAACACCAACGAAGCCAATCCTCGCATGAAGGTACGAACAAGAACATCCGATGGGAAGTGGCACTACCACCCGACCATGTGATCCCAAACTGAAAATCACCCCACTATGCTAGGAGATAGCAGAGGACCCTCAAGCAAGCAAAAGCATGACATGGTCGACAGAACAATACGACTCCATGACAGCACAATACGACTCCACAATATTTCAGGTGACTCAACATCATAATACTCAAGTGACTTGACATCACAAAACACAAGTGAACCTAAAGAGAGAGTGTCATCGCATAGCTTATG
Organism: Cryptomeria japonica; assembly: GCF_030272615.1. NCBI lineage: Eukaryota > Viridiplantae > Streptophyta > Pinopsida > Cupressales > Cupressaceae > Cryptomeria > Cryptomeria japonica. Next base: position 334,999,766 of record NC_081415.1, read on the forward strand.
ATGGTTACCATGGTCGGCCTCCATAGGTCTCGGCCCCCATCCTGGGTTATCCTTGTAACGTTTCCCGAACCTCCGGCTCCAACTAAGTCTCATGCGCACCCTACCAGCCTTTCGTGAAGACAAGGTGGTCGGTTTGCCATTCCGGGCCTTCCCACGACATCTTGAGCCCTGTACAAGCACTCACCCATGCGCGAGGTACAATATCTTATATAATGTTATAAACTACCCACCTAATCAATTAATTAGATTATCACTTATTATCTGACTTTCGATGGGTTATCCAACTATCCACTTTGGGCGCGGCCCCCACTCGAAAGCCACTCTCTCAAAGGACACTAAACAAACATGGTCACTCCACTTGGACCCTATGGCGAAGCAGACAACCATAACACCACTATCCAAATACAAGTGGTCAAACAAGGACATACTGACTCTTGGTTAACCATAAGGCAAAGACACTACATGGTGAAGACAACGATGTCATCATATATCACTTGGTCAAAGGCACCAAATACGCCACAACAAGACGACTGAACCACAGACGAGAAACAACCACAATAAAACTCTTTGCAAGGAAAACTAATTTCACTAAGTCCGCACTCAGACAATCTTTGAGAAAATCAGCATCATAAGCACTTGCAAATTCATTGATTGAAAACTAAAATAAAAACACCCTTTCATTCAAAAACTTCATTCATCTCTATATAATTTCCAATTCAATACTCCAACAAGAATAAAATCCACATAAATATTCAACCGAATAAAATATGAATTAATAATATACATTTAATCCATTTCCAGGATACATCCAAATTTACCAATTTGAATTAATAATTCATGTCTTGATTTCAATAAATAAATTTATTAAATCAATATAATAAAAATCACTTTATAAATTACCATTTAAAAATTAACTTTAAAACCAACTTTACAAATTCATTGCGTTTATAAAATAAAATAAATTAACGGCATATTATAAGTTGTACCGCGAAGGGTACGGGGCATGCGGGGGCCAAGCCAACCCGCGACAGTGCTGTTGTCGGAGCAGCAGGCACTACCTGCCGGTAGTGCTGCTACCGCTGTTAGATTTAATTTAATAAAATTTCTACTTCCTTTGCATTTTAACATGAAATCAATTCATCCCCTGTTCATTTCACGGGTACATACACACAGTGCCAAACTCTAGAATACAAAGGGATATTTACCCATAAGGTAAATGGTGAATTAAAATCACACAAGAGCCCAATAAATAAAGATTTAGGCAACGATAGAAGAATTTAACAGATAGGAGAAGGATTAAGATCAATTTCCTCACTTCCATTACACAGGAAGAATTCCTTAGATCTAACAAGAGGTAAACAACCAATTTTTACCAACATAAACCCCAAATCTTGGGCAATTAGATACTAAAAAGCATACAACAAGCTAAATCTAATTCTTTCTATTCCAAATAGAAGAGGTAATTCAAGCATTTGATTTTTAAGAACAAATAACAAACAACAAATAGAGAAATGAGCCATTTCTTTCCTATATGCAAACATTTGATATGAGTTCCACAAAATCAACAATAACAGGCACTCTTTCTTCCATTCCAACCATTCAACAAGGATTTACAAGAGATTTGCATTTTTCCAACACACAGGAAGCAACTAAAATATTCAAAATTAAATTTCAAACAAGAAGAGATTATCCAACCTTCAAGCAAACCAAGAAGCAAATTGATGGAAGAATCCCAATTCTTGCAAACCAAATCCAATTCCAGCTCCTCTTCCAGAATGGTTTTCCAAATTTCTCTTTCAAAATTTCTGCCTCCCTATTCCCGTGAACTCCTAGGAATAAATGGGAAAATAATTTCAACCTAAACTTTCTAGGTTAAAAGTTTTTCCAACCAATCAGATTAAAATATTTAAAAAGTAAAAACAATCAGATTTACCTTTATCCAAAAACAATTCTTTTCCAAAATAAAATACAAAAGTCAAATGGAAAGGGTAAAAAGGAAAAGTTTTTACTAATTTTCTATTTGCATTTTCACAATACTTTCTTTCACCATAAGCATTTAAAATTTAAATGGCTAGGCAATTATTTATTTCTTCCACAAAATATTAATACAACTTTACACAATAAAATAAGCCATTTAACCATTTAATTCTAGCAAATCATTAATTTAATTAAATCAATAATCTCAAGAGCATAATAATTAACTAATTACGCCAGCATAAAATAGCATCATCCACTCAATTAAATAACCATTTAAATAAACAGAAACACGCAAAACGAGGAATGCTCAATTGGCGACTCACAAATGACCAAACCAAAGCACTATGACTCGCATACCGGCCAGACAGGAAAGACAACCGACTGACAACACTCACATGAGTGTAACCGCGGGTCAAGTTAGGGTCCAACAACTATCTCCTCCACTCGCATCGAACAAATAAGGCACGCTCAGACCTGTGAAACCGAGTGGAGTCGATACCCCGTACCTACCCGGTACTAGTACCTGCAATGTCCTACACCAAAGAACCACACGTGCATATAGACAAATATATATATATATATATATATATATATATATAGCAGACACAACACGCACACCAATGAAGGAGAATCGTGAGGTTCCCTGTCTCACCGGAGTGAGTGAAGGAAAATCATCCCCTCGCATCCCATACACATGCAAACACGCAACATATAAATAACGCATCGCACATATAAGGTAAAAGTGTCAGTCCAAGATAATGATCCATAAAAATAACATTAATCATAAGCACTGAGATACTGGATGAAATCATACACCACAAATACAGATAAAACATGAAATAACATCGCATAAAGTCTGAATCAAAATACAATAATGTTCCACTGAACAGTCAATTGAAGTCAAACATAGATACAAAAAGAGTCTGACTGAGGAGGGGTACTACAGAGAGCTAAAAATAGCCACTTTAAAACCCCACTCAACGAGCCTGGTGCAACAGCAGCATCCCCTGTATCTTGTGCCCTTTGAAATATGTCAATTAATCTCTGTACTTAGGATCTGTCAGGCAATGGCACAAAATCCATCTTATTCATTTAAACAATCAAAGGTGAAGCTGCTCTTGTGACCAATGTCTTAATGCTGGTCACCTCCTCTTGGGCATCTTGGATTTTTCTAGAGATGAACAACTTATATATGTTTTCATCATGTTGAGCTTTGTCAAGTGTGTCCTTCACCAGCCTTTGTAATTCAACCAATACCTTATTATATTCATTCTGAATGCCAGTCTCATGAGGCAAGGCAGATTTGAGAGATGCCACCAAGGAAGCAACTAGCTATCTCATCTCATCCAATGTATTCTTCTGATATCCTAATATGGTGACAACCTCATCAAGCAGCCAAACCAGAAATATACATAGTCACAAACAAGTGAATGTTTGATCATCTTTGACATTTGTTACTACACCCATCACAGTTAGTTTCAAGGGTCCAAGAGTAAGAGTGGGTTTTGATTTTTCTATGAAGCCTTTGTGGGAGGAAACCCTACTTGTCCTACCATGCTCTAGGTCTAAAATCTCTTCTCTTACAAGCTTTGCTTTTGTCAACAAAGCATATAACCTGCTTAGTACATTTGACCGTGGTTGACAGATTTTACCAATCCATTTTTTGGCACTCTTCCCATGTGCATCTAGCTGAATCACTTGCCTTTCTGATCTATGGAATGCAAAATTTGTGGGACAAACTCTGTGGAGCTTGGTGTAGGCTGAAGGAGGTGAGCTATGAATTCCTTAAAGATTAACATCACCCTGCCGCGTTCCTGCCCCAAAATGAATGTTGGTCATCAAAAAGTTTGTTGGCTCAACTGCAACATCATGTGCCACTTTCTCCTTGGGAATAATAGCTATCTCTAAAATCAAATGACAAAATCAACTTGATAAGAAGAAACAAATTTCCTCTTTCTGTTACCCTGGATCTCACTCATTCTGATGCATCTCAATCCTGATCTTGCCTTCTAGGGGAAAGGAAATGAATAATATTGATTGGAAAAAACAGGAATTGGAAGTTTCTGCAGACATGGTGGGGAAGGAATGGGAGGTGGAATGGAAGATATCAAGAGTTTGGATGCTGAGGCAACATCCATAGGTATGGTGATGGGGAATGGTATGAAGTCCTTGAAGGAGAAGAAGCGTGAGGAGGGGTTGGAGAGGAGAACATTGGAATAGACAATGCCATATGAGGTTTTGACTCAGCTGATGGCAAAGAGGAGATTTTGTGCTTTCCTAGCAACCAACTTTAGCTTTCGGGGTCCTTTCAAAACCCATTTCCAGTTCATAGCTCCAGTCAAAAGCGTTTACCTTGATCAAAACATTTTTGAATCTGAGTCTAAAATGTCTTTACACATTTTTTTGTGATCTTATTGCTGTAAAAGTAACCTACTTCTATCCTCGACTGTTGGAGGTAGAAGTATTTTATTTGATGTTCTAATCTGCCATAGATAGGGGCTGCTGTTCTGAATTTGAAGTGAGGAGCTAAAATTTCTGAATCTGAGACTGAAATGTCTTTAAGGATAAAATCTATCATTTGTTTTATGGTCAATTAACTATTTTCCCTCCTCAAGTTTACTAACTGTTTTTGAATTCAGTTGCTGATCAAGATGGCCCAATCCAAGTAGATTTCTCCTTTTTATATCATGCTCATGTTCTAAAACATCGACAACTTGAATATGCTTTCCTTAAATTGCCCTACTATTCAATTAAGAAGAGTGGTCATAACAGTAAGTTCATCCTTGAACTCATTCCTTTTAAACCCCTTTGGGACTCGCTCCTTGTTTTGTTTTAGTTAATTTTCACATGGTTTTTGCATTCCATGTCTCTTCACACTTTGTCAAATCAATTTCTTGTGTTTCCTCATACAATGGCAAAACTGAAAATGCTCACAATGGTATCAGGCTCGCCATTGAGCTTGCAAAGAACTTGTCCATTCAATGAGCCTATCTCTTGTGTCTTAGGGTTGAAGTGATTGGCACAAGTAACAACAAATTCCTGACTTTCTACTCAGATAGGAGAGGCCCCTGTCTTGATAAGATCTCTGTTCTGAAGTGCATATGCTATCTTATTACCTTTACAAATGTGTTCTACCAACCCTTGTTCTTGGATTTTGACATTTCCCAATTGGTATTCTTGATTCAAGGATATTCTGACACTAGTTTGGAAGGAGATTCCACCATTTGGAAATGATATTGCATTTGGTGTTAACGAGAAAGGTGCCTAAAATCTGATATAAAACTTATTCTTAAGGACCAAACCGGCACTCTTATCTGATTCAAAAAATTGATGTTTTTACACTAAAATCCCAACTTTTATGTTGTTGAAAACTATTGCCTTGTGTGTACTAAAATCAGCTGACTGTCATATACATGGAGAGCATAGTAAAAGGAGCTTCTAAAAATTGAAGATCTACTGCCCTATAACTTAAATATCTGTTTTGTGGGACTGAATTCTCTGACTTTGGACTGCACAAACCACTTATAATTGAGTGAAAACTGCTGTTTTGAGCTTTTTAAATTCCTCGTCTTGAAGGACAGAACTCTTGTTTTAAATGACTGGAAACTGCTGTTATGAACCATGACAGGTACTAATGGAGCTTGAAACCTTAGGTATTGCTTTGACTGTTCTCACCTTAACAGCTCTGCTATTCTGTCAATGGAAATGACTGAAAACTTATGTCAAATCTTGCAAAAACCTGTCCTGTCAATTTTAGTATTGCCTAACCATATCCTTGTAGAACTCATCTTGGTTCATCCGGGTTGGGTATCTTAGGCTTAATCTCAGTATTGTGGATTAATAGTATTCTTATTATTTTCTTTTGAAAAATAGAAAAGCCCCTTAACCCCTTAGACATTAAGTAAATGTTTTTTTCTCCTCAAGAATGAACAACTTGGTTTAAGTATAAGAAAAGTGCCATCTACTATTTCAAAATTAGATACTATCACCTTGGCCTTTTCCATGTGCATCTTATATTGGGTAAGACGTACTTGTAGCTGCTCTATTATCTCCAACAATAGTTCTATGCGAGTCCCAGACCTTTAGAAATCAATTTTAATTTGTAATAAGATAATTATTTTATTTTGAAGAAGTTTAAAATTACATTACTTAAAAGAAAAGTATATATCAATGATACATAGGAATGTGTCCCTGGTCTTTTTGGGCATCCCTTTCTCCATCTCATTTTGGAGCATGGGGATGCCTTAGCGATGTCCCTGAGGCAGGCCCTGGGTCCTAGGTGGACCAGAAAAATTCTGTAAATGGCTGGGATATTTGGGGTGATGGCATTGGATGTCTATGGATGTCCCCTGCCATTTTGGGGATTCCCAGACGTTCCTTGACATTTCCAACATCCTAGACCCTCTTTAGGTAGGGTTATAACCCAAACAGAAAACAAATTAAGAAAAATAGAACGGGTTGGGAGCCTGGAAGGTCATTGAAAGAGGAAATCTGTTTTTGTTCTCAGAAAATGGAAATTTTATGATTTTGTTTGTCCTTTTCTATTTTATTTGAAAATCTGTATGGTAATGAGAACTTCATTCTAAACATCTGCAAAACTTTGAATTATTGTCACTGCATGAACATTAAAGATCAAAACCTGTCTGAATAGTTTGATTACTGGAACTGGTCAAGCTCTCAGACGAGGCACACACAAGGAAATATTTGTGCAGAACAATAGTTGAGGATCTGTTTTTGTCTATGTTGCAGTTCGGTGAAGTGTGGTATTTTGTTTTTGCCTGAATGTAGGGAAATCTGTGCCTGTGGATCGCTGCATTCCAATGAAGGATCAGTAATATAAAATTCAAAAAACAATTTGGGAAGTTTGTCATAAGGAGTCTGCACAACAATAAAAAATGGTAGGCAGTTTGAGTTTATTTTTGAAACATGTCAGCAGAGAGAGAGCTATTATTGTGGGTCTCCTTTACTTTATCATCACAAATTCTCTTCTTGTCAACCATTGAAGATTGTTGCTTAACTTGTGGTTGGACGTGAATTCTCAATTTAACTTTAATGTTATGGCCTGTGTTTCTATAATGAACATAATTTAAATCAAAAGCTGTTTCTGGATTAAATTGTGTGCATGATTTTTGAATCAGCGTTTCCAAGGTCTGCAACTTTCTTAGCCAGTTTAATCCTCAATGATTCTAGTTGCATAGATTTGAAACAAAGTTCCCTCCCATGAAGGGTATCAATTAGAGATAAGAGATTTCCACAATCCATAGAATAATTCAAAAGCTGTTTCTGGATTAAATCAAAACGTTGATTCAAAAATCATGCACACAATTTAATCCAGAAACAGCTTTTGATTTATTCTATGGATTGTGGAAATCTCTTATCTCTAACATAATTTAAGTTAATGCCTTCTAATATAAATAATTTAAGTTTCCTATATTTTTAAAATTTACCGTATTTGTTTAAACTTAATTGTATTCCTCTGCCATCTCCCCGAAAAAGGCCTTCCATCCCCTGCCATCCTGGAGATGTATTCCTCTGTTTCCTGTCATCCCTGTCCTGAAAACACTGGGGAACATAGGTATTTATATATTCCTAGGCCCTGGCTGTAGTGGGTTTAAGGGGGCTATCATTTATACAGAGATGATCTTTTAAAAATCAGACCAGCATGGACCCAGTGATCAAATTATAAAACAGGCAGATAAAGAAATGACTAAGCTACTACTTTTTAGTCGTCAAGCAAGAAACAGATGCATATAGAGGGAGATTCCTTTTTGCACTTTCTTGAGCCCTATATTGGAGTGGTATCTCATACCAATATAAAAAATCTTGACCCCAAGTTATTTGATGTAGAGAGGCACTAGATCAGATGTCCTAAAGAGAATTTCCTTAATTGTTACACTCCAGGGTATGACTCATCCATGTCCTCATTTTCTGGTATCATTATGGTTGCTGCAGTTGGAGAGAGCTCTCGAGGATGCCAATCTATTTAGGTATACAAGCTTGATTCTTTTGTATGACATGAGATCATTCAAGACCTATGATAAATGCCCTGACAGTGCTTTTACCAGGCATAACTTGTCTCTATGGATTAGGCTGCTGTTCTAGTTGTTTTTTAATGTTCATACAGAATTCTTCTGGTCTTATCAGTAGGTAGAAGGTCATTAATATCCTCCACTCGAGGATATTAAATATTTCCACTAAATGGGTAATTCAATCTGTCAACAGCTGATTGTATTTATTCTGAGCCTGAGAACAGTCAACTAGGTGAGCAGTGCATCATTTAAAGAAACATTTTTCAAGATCCTTTTCATTAAAATTTTGACAACCTTATTGAATCCATTTTCAGTTTGGGTGCTAACCATACCATGAGTGATATCATGCATACCTGTTGTTACCAAGACTCCAAGCCTCAGATGAAAGGGAGAGAGGCCAACTGTTGTTACCATGCCTCCAAGCCTTAAGGGACCGAGTTAGATCACAGCTTCTTCTAGCTCTTTCTCTATTCTGAGTGACAGACAATGAGGGATCGGTATCACTATAAGATAGGGGGACAATATGTTGATTGGCCTGGAAGGGACATCTGATTTTTGTGTTGACACAATATGTAAATAGCTTCCACAGAATATGCTCAAGTGTGGGGAGCATATTTGGGTGGAATATTAGACACTGATATTCTTGGATTAACATGGAGAGGATGACAATGGACATTGGCTTGCTGCTGAAGCTGACCTCAAAATTATTGCATACCTGGAAGCTGCATAAGTATCTTTGGGGCTCGTTGAGGCACATGGGGAGGAATGGGCTCATCATCATCAATTTCTGATAGGATGTGCTTCATTGGCATTGCCGTTGGTCCTTAATTTGTGGATCTTAGATGATTGTTAATAGATGTCATCTAAATGGATTTGCATTTAAGGCTGAATGCCTTGGGTACATCCCTCTGGTCAACTTCACTTCTATTCTCTAGAAGATTTCAGTATCTTAGTTTCATTTCCACCACACAAATATCCACCTATTGCTGTACAATTGTGGTGATTGTGGTCTGCCATTATTTGTTTCTCCAGGTGCCCTCTGAGTTTTAATAGGATCTCTGTATTTATTAAAATGCTATAAATTAGGACAAGTTTTCATAGAATTGTTATTTGATTCTTTACACATGGAGGATATCACTAAGATATTTAGCAAAAACCACATTGTACGTACTAATCATTGAATTGATAGTGAATACTCTCTTGTGTTCATAATATTGCTCTATTTTGTCTTGCAGGGTGCTTTTGAGCTCGGGTGTACTGTTTGTCCAATTGCAATAAAATACAACAAGATCTTTGTCGATGCATTCTGGAACAGTAAGAAGTATGTTGCCACATACGATGATATCTAGTCGCAGGATTAAGTCAAGTTTGCTTATTCTCTTACACAGGTTAATGCAGTTTGTAATAAGTGTATGTGAATACTGTAGAACTTGTATTGTTACCTTTTTTTGAACTTGCTGTTGAAATGCTTTATTGTATCACAGGAACATATAATTATCTTCATGTTCAATGCCTTCTTGTTTTACCCGTCCAGTGATGCCAACCATTATGAGTGTTACATAATATTTGTTTGATAATTAATGCTAATTTACTAAGTTGTCAGTTTGGGTATGGTTGTCACTCCCACTAGTTGTGTCAAGTGTAGAAGCTGCGTCATCTATAGAGACTTCAGCAAGCTGTGCAACTGTAGCATCTAAATCAGCACACCTAGGGGTTATATCCCAACTCTTTGTTAGACCTTCATCGTATTCAGGTGTCTTATGTGACAACGAGAGAAGGTTGGAGTGTATATTGACCAAATCCTTTGCTTTTTTTCATCCAAATGGTTGCGTTTGACCGAGTGGATGAAAGAGTATGTACTCACTAGTTCTGTCAAGTATAGAAGCTGCCTCATCTATAGGGACTTCGGCAAGCTGTGCAACTGTAGCAAAATCAGCACACGTATGGGTTAGATCCCAATTCTTTTTCAGATCCTCATTGCATTTAGGTTTCTTATGTGACAAAGAGACGAAGGTTGGAGTGTATATAGATTTTGTCCTTTGCTTTTTTTTGCACCGAAATGGTTGCGCTTGACTGAGTGGATGAAAGAGTATGTACTCCAATTCCGCTCAGGTGAAGAAGAACTTGTAACCTGTTGAGTTTGCATACAACATTAGTATTTAATTTTATAAAAAGAACCAAACTTAAAACATAATTATAAAATTATATATAAAATATAATCTATAGTATGATGACATCGAATGAAAAATGAGAAAAATGAAAAATAAAAAGATGCATACTTGGCAAAGAATTTTAATTACAAGAGGCTGCAAGTAAATGGAGCCTCGACCATGTAGCTACCACCACATATTAGTAATTTTCCTATATTTGTCTAGAAGAGCGGAAATATCATGATTTTTTGAAGCTATGAAGTGGCCAAGGTCGCTCAAGACAATAATTTGGATTTCTTCATCTGAATATATCTTTCTAAATGTGGCCTTAAAGCTAGTAACAACCTCTCCATCTCGATATGGTGCTACCCTCCTCAGCAATGAAAGTACCTCTTTGCTATAATACATTGGTGACAAAGCAAATGATAAGAGATCTAAGGGGGTGGTCATTTTGTTCCTGTTGTGACGTTTTCACACATCGCCTCATTGCAAATGGGGACCCCCTACTTTTTAGGCCTTCCCGGTCTTTTGGCTTTCGTTTTTGGGGTCTTTTTGCGACAGTCTCATCAATCTCTCTAAGCTTGTAAGTGAGTGGGTTCAATTTGATCAAGTTTGCTTTTTGTTTGAGCTAATTTGGCTAAGTTTGGGGCCTTTTTTCTTTGTTTTAGGGTTTTGGCCTTCAAACCTAGATTTTAGGGTTTTCTTTTAGGGTTTTGGAAAAACTGAACGTAGAATTGGAATCAGAATCCTTCGAAGAACCTCCCAGTTAAATTTGAGCGAAATCGGAGCAACTTGCTATTTTTAGAAAGTTCCTATTTTTTAGGGATTTTATTGCGTCAGGAAATGTCTTCATTTTGTCAAAAAACAAACTTACTATGAAAAGTTTCTATTTCTGGAAAGTCTATTTGTGGTAGGTCCTCGCAGGCAGACATTGAAGATTGAGCATTTCTGAAGATTCATCTAAATCCGAAAATTCAAAAGCAAGCAAGGTTGATCGAAATTTGGCTGTGTGGGAATCAGTCCAAGAATGGAAGGCGTCAAAAGCTCCTAAGGCATGGAAGAATTCTTCAAATTCCCTGAAGTGGCATCCTGAGTCTGAAAGCATCCAAATTGACTAAGTCTGGACAATGAAAGATCAAAATTCCTTCTTCACTGAGTTTTGGCGCCCAAGACATAATCAGAGCGCCAAAATAGAGTGCTCATGGAAAAGTCAAAGAATTGTGAAATCCAAGCCAAGGGGGAAATTGCGCCCAAACACAGGGAGGGGCGCCAGAATCAACAAGTCATGGAAAACACAATGAAGTCTAAGTTCCATCTCCAAGTTAATATTGCACCCAATGATGAATCCAGGCGCCAAATCCAAGGAGTTCTGGAAAATGAGCAAAAAGTGAATTCTATGACTTAGGCAAAGTTGCGCCCAAGCATGAGGAGGGGGCGCCAAATCCAAGAAGACATGGAAGATGAAAGGATAGTGAAATTCCAAGCCCAAGTCAAAATTGCGCCTAAGGTTGGAAGGGGGCGCCAAACTAGAAAAGGCATGGAGAAATCAAAACTTGTGAAATTCCTTGATGCATGAAGAATAGCGCCCAAGCAAGGAAGTTGGGCGCCAAAACTGGGGGTCCATGGAAAATAAGCAAAATGTTAAGTTTCCCCCCTTGGTGGAATCATCACCCAAATACAAGGAAGAGCGCCAAAATCAATTGGTCATGGAAAATACAGCCAAGTTAAAATTTCTTCCCAAAGTGTGTTTAGCGCCCTAGTAGGGGGGTCTGGCGCCAATGCTTGGTGGCTAGGGAAAGTTGAAAGTACGAAGAAATCCTTCACTAGAGCATTTTGGCGCCCAAGGGAGTAGAAGGGCGCTAGGAGAGTGGTGCCTTGGAAAACCTCAAATTTCATGAATTCTTCATCGAGTCAAAATTCCATCTATGCTAGAAGTAGGATTCCAAAATCACATGGCTAAGAATGAAATGATGAAATTCCACCACTCAGTGGATTCCACGCCCAAGGATAGAACTCTCCAAGGTAAAAGGGAAAACGAGGGTTAGGAATGGATAGAAAAGAAGAGATTTCCCCTCGAGAAATTTTTCGAAAAATCCATTTTTAGACATAAAATCTCATTAGAATTTAACTTTTTTTACAGCTCTAGATTCGTGAGAGAATTCTCTCTCTCTCTCCTGGACCCGGTTCCTAGATTTTAGGAAAGTTTCTAAAAAATAGGAGATGATGGAAAAGTGTTGAAAATCTCCTCCAAGGGGTGAAAAGGGGCTTCTCGCCAAGTGGCAGTCGGGTTAGCGCATGTTGAGTCAATGGAGCATCTTTTTGCATGCAGTCGTCACGTCCAGGAGATGATGGTGCATTTATGGTTTCATGATGACACATTCATTGTAGGAATATTTTGACCAAGTGGTGGATCAGTCAATGCATGTTAAATGCATGAAGAATGTTTTTGCATCCAGCCGCCATATTAATGATTTTATGACAGATTCTTGCCACATGTAGCTGTCTCATGTAGAATGATGGGCATTTATGTCTGCATGAAGAATATTCATGGTATTTGGGCAAATTTGATGTAATGGAGTGCATTTAATGCATGAGTGGATGCCATTTTGTTATTTTTTTAATTTATTGTATATGGGCTAAGTGGGCACTAACTGTTGATTCCCACCTTGTTGCATCTTGAGTGAGGAATCTTCCCGGGTGGAACCCTAATTAGGGTTTGCATGTAATCATGGCTTGAGGCCTATATAAAGGGGTGACCCCCTCATTTGTAAAGCAGGAGGGAGACTTGTATGAAATTGTTGCGATAAGTTTTGAGATAATAACAGTGAAACATTGTTCTTTGATTGTGTCCACTTAAGTTATTTTTTCAAAGCTTGCATGGTTTCACCTTCCTCACTTAGAGTAGAAGTAGTATAGTGCGTTGATTTCAATGGAAAATGTAATGGTGTTCGATGAATTTCCATGGTTAATACTTTTTGCATTTTGCTGATTGTAAGTTGCAATGTAAAGTTAGTTTGAGCCCCTGAATTTGTGTAAGTTCGATTGTGGATAGTTGTTTGGATTGTCGTTTTGGGTATTCAAATGCACTTTCTCGAAAGTCCTCTAACATCCCCAGAAGATTGCATCGGTTCTTGTGGAGTTGTAGTTGATCTTGGCGAAGCAGAGCTTGGTTTATCAGGAATTTGTCCACCAGAGCACTATCCATTGATATCACTGCCCTTAGGAGTAGATTTAGATCTTTCAAAAACATTTCCCCTTTATTTTCAGTTCATTCCAGTTCAGTTCGTTTGAAGCAGAAGCATCACATAATTGCCATATCCGATGATGAGGTTCCAACCACAACAAAGAATTGAAAGAACGATGCAAACGTAAGGCCCCTTGGATTACCTGCAATCACATCAGCCAACTGAGTCACGTCCGTAGCATAAAGGAACCTTGAAGTCGATTGTTTGAACTTCCTGTAATCTTAGCATGCAATCACATTTTGATCAAGAGAGAGTAAGGTGACCGTTGGTAACTTTATTCTGTGTTAGACGTAGTCATAAAAAACACGTCAAGAGTTCCAACGATCAATGATAATCTTTTGCACAATTTTGAAAAATGTTACCATTGGGTCATGTCCCTTGGCTTCTATTATTGCTCTTGTTTTCTCCAAGATGGAGTCCATGCCATTATAAATTTCACCCAAACATGAGCTATTAGTATCAACATACCTAATCATGCTCCTGATGGGCTCAGTGAAATTTAGAATGTATTCGACACGAGCCCACCACTCATCATTTAGGATCAATGCTTTTACTTTTTGGCCTCATTTTGTGCATGATTGCCTTCATACACTTGACAAGTTGTTTATGACCATAGAACTCAAGGCCTCATGCACCTTGTCAAGTTGTCTTAAGACGATTATGTGATGCAAATGATGTTTTGGGAATCTAATGTGGTATAAAAAAATACATGTCACATATCAACGATAAAAAATAACAATTAAAAAAATAAAAAATAAAATTTAAATTACCTACAACAACTCGAACTTGGAGGTCCTGAATATGGCTTGTGACATATGATGATTTGCCACAAACATTTGGATCTCCTAGCCTATGTGTAGATTTGTTTGACACACTCAATTTGTGTGCCAATATTTTGCAATATCAAATTGAGTGAGTGGACTCCACATGTTGTACAAAATATGTGACTATATGTAGTCTCCAACATAGACCCAACTGCCCTACAATTTTTAGCGTTGTTCGTATTGACTTGGGGCAATTTTTGAAGCCCCACCATTTCAATGGATTCCATGAGGATATTATCAATGAAACTTGCATCTTTTACTGATCCCTCACAATCCACTACCTTCAAAAACATTGCTCCTTTAAGGGACACTATAACATTGATCAATGGTCTATTTTTGCAATCTTTCCATCCATTAGAAATGGACATTGGTTCTAGGCCATGTATCCTTGATTACTCTCAATGATGTCTTTACTAAAGCTTTCTCCTTTGCTAATAAGGTAGTTCACACCTTTTCATACCCAAGACTAACATAACTAGGACATGCAGTGCAAAGGGTATTCACCATTTCCTGCCAATAAGGTGATATAACAATGTTGAAAGGAAGCCCATTGCCATAAATGCAATGAGCAATACTTTGATCTGCAATCTCTCTCACTTCAATTTTGAAGGCCTTGTCCAATGGGCCTCTTTTTTGCGAAACTGAAATATTCTCTTCTTTAGAGGATGGTGGCATTGGCATGAAAGGATGTGGGCCAGCTGGTTGTGAGAAGCCACTAGGAGGTTTTTGCAAGCTTCTCTTGGCAATAGGATGTGCAAGAGCCTTTGATCTATTTCTTGCCTTGTCGACATCCTCTTGCTCTTTAATATAAGCCAATATTTGTTCCTTTGGCAACCCTTTTTGTTTGCCTTATACGGTCTTTTATTCTTTGTAAAGGAATGGCACATAAGTGAGCTTTCGCTCAAAGATATGAACTCTTATAGTCTTTTCCACATTGGCTACAATGCCAAAGAAAACCCCGACATGTAGGAATTTGTTGAATCATTGTTGTATGTTGCCAAAGAGGTGACATTGCATCAAGTTTAAAAGAACTATCTTCATTTTGGGCAACCTAGCACTTCTAAACATTTTGTATGAACCTAAAATGAGAAACATTACAAACAATTGAGGAAAAAAAATCAGCACTATAACCCCTTATTGTGCATAAAAAGTTAAAAAAATAAAATTATAAACTTACGAAAAAAAACCTGAAAAATCCTAAAAAGTTTATTGAAAACTTAAAAAATAAAAAATTTACTTACCTTTTATGGTTAAATCTTCCTTGTGCAACAATTTATAACCTTTTGGTGTAGATCTAACTCCCCCATAGCTCTCATCTTTGAAATAAAATGAAACATCCTTTAAAATCCAACAATGACAGCTTGAAGGAAGAAAATGCTCTCCTTAGTGCTTTGTGTTTGTCAAATGAGTTGCAAACACCAAATAATGTTGTTTTAGGGTGAAATAATGCATTGAGGGGATTGCAAGAATAAAAAATGTTTTTTTTGTTATTGAAAAGTCAATGCCTCGGGCGTCTGAGACCTTGTGTTCACTTGAGTATGCTCAGGTTCAGCTCGGGTACACCCAAGGTACCACTGGCTGCCTGGGTTTCCTACGGTCTTTTAGTGGGCCCTCACAAAAGGACTCATAGAGTACTTAGGCACCTAGGTGGTACCCTCTGTACATTAATAGAATTTTTCCATCATCATCTTTAAGGACATTTTAGCTGCACTAATATTGAATTTCCTTTTATAGTTTCATCAACATTGAGCTTCATGCAATTCAGGAGGTTTCCACTAGACATCTTTAGGATTTTCTATCTTTTCTACACTACCCATTGTTAGGCATCTTAATCAACTTACTTGTTTTTGGAATTTTCTTATTTTCTTCATTGGACTATTTTTTTGAAGTATTGCATTTAGAATTTGCTCTCCTTCTTGAGATTGATTGTTTGATCTAAGCTTCCAGCACTTGATGAGTCTAATATTGAAGCCTCTATCATTGAGATTTCGTCTTCCCTTTAAATTCTTTCATTTCTTTCCTATATGTATTGGAAATGGAATCCTTTTACAGTCCATGATGCTAGGCAACCTAGTTTAGGTTGTTAACAAGTGGCTTATGGCATATGAGATTACCTCATATTCTGTCATGTCCCCAATGTTCTAGGTGACAATTAATTAATTTGATTTTTGTTAAGCTGTAAAACATAAATAAAATATTCAAATGACGACTTAATATTAATTAATTTAATTAAATAATAATAAAATAGAAAAATATTATTATAATGTCACTTTATTAAATCAATTTCTCCAATTATGATAAAAATTAAATTTGGCCTAAGCTTCTAGATGTTTCTTGGAGTTCTTTATAAGGAGGTTGGCTGAGAGGAGTAAGGTATGCTTATGGATTTGAGAAACGTTTTATGATTTCTAGGGACGAAAACCTTTAGAAGTTTGATAGAAGGGTTGGACGAATACCTAGCTCTTCCTAAGGGGTGGATTCGTGATGGAGTCTACATTTGGGCAAATTTGTGAAGACTCCATTGGAGCCAAATTTGTAAGGGTTTTGATACAAAATAATGGTATTTGCTTCTATTTCTTATTTGGAGAATAAGGTGATTACATTCTAAATATTTTATATTTCTGGGTATGCAAGTGAAAGGCTTATATTGCCCAAAGTTTGCTTCATATATTTTGTTGGAAATCTGTATTGGTGTCTATTTTATTAAATGATGAGACTTCAATTTGGGCGTAAGGGTTATATGAAGTGTATCTCTAATGTATGAAGCAGAGAAACGAATATCGCCTGGACTCGCCTGGACTCGGCGAGTCCGAGTGCGAGTCACCCTCGCCGAGTCCTGGGGACTCGGACTCGGACTCTGCCGAGTCCAGGAGCCAGACTCGCCAGACTCGCCGAGTTTGGCGAGTTTGGCCCAAACTCGCCAAACTCGGCGAGTCCCGTGCCTGGGACTCGGCCGGCGGCGAAGTCAATGAAAAGTTAAAAAAAAAACAATTTTAAATGGTTTTTTTGACTTGTTTTTTTTGTGTTATTTTTGTTTTATACCTAAAAGTGACTTTCATTTCATTCATTTGCAAAAATAGGAGGAGTAAAGTGAGATAAAAAGAATAACAAGGGTGCATTGAAGAAAAACCAGCAAGGAAGATTTCTTCAATTTCTTCAATTTTCTTCAAGAGTTCTAAGAGGTAACATTGTTTTTTTGAGATTTTTTTGTTTCTTATATGCAAAAATTCATTTTTCTATTCTTTTTTTTTTGAAAGTTTTACATTTTATTCCAAAATCTTTTCTATGTTACTATGTAGGCCCAGGGTTTGTAATTTTTTTTTTTTTTGAAGTATGGTTTGACAAACCCTACAATTTAAAAAAAATAAAATTGCAAACCCTACTTTAGCTTTTTTGAAAAAAATGTTCAATGAGAATGAAATTATGAATGCACAACACAGAATGAATGTCTTAATTTATTTTTGCATTTGTAATGTTTTATTGCAGCAACCTTCACATTCTTATTTGCCTCAAGTTTCACAAAACAATCATACAATGTCCTCTTCTAGACCTCCCATTAGAAAGGACCCTGCTTGGAAATATCATGAGGATTTTCCAGGGCAAAGAAAAGGGCAAACAAAGTGTATATTTTGCAAAACAATATTCCATGGAGGCATATATAGATTGAAATACCATATTGCTGGTGTGCGTGGGCATGATGCCGACCCATGCACAAAAGCAGTCACTGAGGCCGTACGTGATTGCTATGTAATGGTTGAAGAAATTGAAAGGAAAAGGAAAGAAAAAGAGGATCTCACAGTCATTGGGAGACATGCACCTTTAGGAACAGGGACACAATTAGGTTGTGTTGGAGGGCCTTCTTCCTTACCTTCATATCGTCCCACTCATTTTGCTACTACTCATGCTTCCGGTTCTGCTTCTATAAGTGCCAGTGCCAGTGCCTCTGCCCCTTCTCATGTTCCTAGCACTGGCAGTGGTAGTGGGAGTGTTAGCATTGGACCTAGGATTCGTAAATCTAGGTTGGATACCTTTTTTGCACCTCGCACTACTCCTGGGTCCCAACAGTCACTTGAGAACATGGGTTGGAACAAGGAGGTCCATGATGCTGCTAAAATGGCAGTTGGCAGATTTTGGATCTATGGCAGTATTCCATTCTTCACAGCCAGGTAAATGTTTTATGTTTGATTGTTTTAATTTTTATAATTTGATTGTTCGTATTAATTTTTGTTGTATATAGTTCATTATACATAGTACATATCTCATTAAAATTATTTGTGACAGGTCACCTTATTGGCAAGAAATGGTTGATGCCCTTACCATTTGTGGGGCGGGGTTCAAAGCCCCTTCTAAGTTTGATTTGAGGGGACCCATTTTGACTGAATTGTTGAATGATGTGAAGAAAGAATTGGGTGATCAACGCCAAATATGGAGCACTAAAGGTTGCACCATCATGACTGATGGTTGGACAGACAGGAGAAATAGAACTCTCCTTAATTTTCTTGTTTCTTCCGCAGGTGATTGATTAATTTTAGTTTCATTTAGGCATTAATTTTTTATTTTTCATTTAATGATTTATTGAATGATCATTGATCTTGCTTTATTTTTTTATTTCAGGGGGCACCGTTTTCATCAAGTCTATTGATACCTCCGCCCATTGCAAGAATGCCACCTACCTATGTGAGCAGATAGAGGAGGTGATTAATGAGGTGGGTGAAGAGAACGTGTTACAGGTGGTGACTGACAATGCACCAAATTATGTTGCTGCAGGTAAACTTTTGATTACAAACTAATTTTGTTTGCAAATTAATTTCTATTTTGTAACCTCATTAATTACAATGCAACAAATTATGTTGTTGCAGGCAGACTATTGATGGAGAGGCGCCCATCTATAGTTTGGACTCCATGTGCCGCCCATTGCATTGACCTCATGTTAGAGGATATTGGAAAACTTCCATGGGTCAAGACATGTGTAGAAAAGGCAAGAAATGTGTGCAAATTTGTATATAATCATTCATGGGTGTTGGCTCTTATGAGACAATACACAGAGCATAAGGAGTTAGCTCGTCCAGGAATCACAAGATTTGCCACAAACTTCATCACATTGCAGTCCATGCTTCGTTGTAAGATGGCCTTGAGACGTATGATTGTTGGTGAGGAGTGGTCTTCCTCATCCTATGCTGCCACCCCAGCAGGGAAAGATATGGCAGACTGCATTTTTGATGAGCGAGGCTTTTGGAGCCCTTGTGATGAGATAGTGAAGGTAATTTTTTTATAAATTCTACAATTTTTATTTAACTTTTTGTTTTATAACTTATTCATCATATTCTCTTATTTGCTCATGTTTTAAATTACACAATATTTTCAATTTTACAGTTTGTTAAGCCCTTGGTGGTTTTGTTGCGAGTTGCGGATGGAGAAAAGCCCGCAATGGGCTACATATATGAGGGCATGGATAGGGCGAAAGAGGGCATCAAATCTATCTATGCAGGAGATGAGAGCAAGTATGGTCCCATTTGGCAGATCATTGATAAGAGATGGCATCATCAGCTTCATAGGCCCATCCATGCAGCAGCCTATTATTTGAATCCGGCATTCCATTTTAGCCCTACTTTCAGGGCTGATGCGGAGGTCCTTGATGGGCTATACTCAGTCATGGAGAAGATGGCACCTGTTGGTTGTACTCAGACAGATCTTATGCGAGAGCTACAGTTGTTCTCAAATGCACAAGGGGAGACCTTTTCTCGTCCTATCGCCAAAGAAAGTAGGACAACTATGATGCCAGGTAAAAATAAATTGTAAGGCTTAATTTTAGTTTTATTGTATATTGTTAAATGAGTTTATGAGAGATTGATTTTATTTATTTTTCTCATTTCAAACTCAGATAATTGGTGGAGCTTTTTTGGCCCAACGACACCAAATCTTCAGAAGTTGGCCATTCGCATCTTGAGCCAACCATGCAGTGCATCTGGTTGTGAGCGCAATTGGAGTATGTTTGAGCACATACACTCCAAGAGGCGCAATAGATTATCCGTGGAGAAGATGAATGATCTTATCTTTGTTCACTACAACCTCCGCCTGAGAATGAGAAAGAATGCATTAGCTGACATCTCTCCTATCATTCTAGATGAGGTTGATCCTGAGGCAGAGTGGGCCATTGAGACAGATCCTGTGGCTGTCTTTAGTGATGATGACACTGATTGGATCGACCAGGTAGATATAGAGGCTGAGGCTGTAGCCATGGCAGAGGAGGAGCAGAGAGCACGAGCAGAGAGAGGAGATTCAGAGGCAGATGGTGATAGTGACACAGATGGTGACAGTGACACAGATGTTCCTGATGTTGGTGAGCATGGCGTGGTGTCACGAGGAGCGGCTATGGCTGCCCAATCATCTATGACCTACCTTAGACGCCTTCGTAGGGGGCCGGGGCCTTCATCGGAGCCAACGTCGGGGCCGGAGGGTGCAGACTCCTCTGCGCCATAGGCTTGTAGATGTATTTACCTTTGTTATTTGTATGGAACATTTGATGATGATCATATGATGACATGGATTTTTTATTCCATGAGTTTTGTAATATTGTATACATTTGACAATATTTATATATCTATGTTTGTTATTTCCTTCAGCTACAATTTGCGTTTATGCTTATGTGATAGATCATAGATGTATACTTGTGTATGTATTATGTAATGAAATGAGCCAAGTTTGATGATGTTATTGTGTCTTATTCAATAAAGGGTGCATGAAACAAGTTTTAAATCTTAAAAAATCTCTAAATTTTTTGAGTTTTTCACTTTCCCGAGTCCAGCTGAGTCTGGAGCCGAGTCTGATGCCGAGTCCCGAGTCCGAGTCCGATTTGGCCTTGCCGAGTCCGAGCCGAGTCCGAGTCCCGTTTCTTTGGTATGAAGGATGTCAATCCATGTCATATGCTGGTGATAATATTTCATTTTTGCATAGAGTCTTATTTAATGTTTTGGCTGCTCACTGCTAAGTTGGCAAGAAGAGATTATTGAAATTATTGACTGAAGGGCAATAAGCTATCGACATGAATATTAATACTGTTTGACATGGCGTGGACAGACGAAGATTCTAATATCTTCAAGGGAGGTAATTATATTGACCCAATGGGAGAAGTTACAGAAGGAACACAATGCACAGTGAGCAGAATCAGCTTCATCATATCCAACGATTGTATTTTTGCTATCAACGACTTTTCAAAAGGGTTGAAGTGTCAATTCATTTAAGGGTGGTCACAATCGCTACAAGCTATTACTTCGCTCAACTTGTGGAGTAGTAGCACCACTTCCAGGAGCTTATATTGGATAAGACCAGAAGATATCGGAAGACACCCTCATTGCAGAGTCAAGGCAGAAGTCGATATCCTTACCAGGTGCTCAGGCAATAGGTAGAAGAATCATTCGCACGGACTGGGAAAAGAGGTTTCTGTGCGTGACAGGAAGGATAAGGATCAGGGTTGCCTTTGCAGTTTGTCTCCGGCATCTGCAAAGTTAAAAAGTGAATCAATTTTGAAGAAACGAATCGGTCTGATCAAATACTGGTCTTCTCTCTAGCCTCATCAAGTTCTGTAGCATCAAATCGAAGAAGGGAATCAAGTCTGGTAACATTTTGAATACATGTGAGGATTGCATTCCGTGTGACATTGTAGTTGTTTTGAATGTAATATTTGGTCTTCTGTTTAATTCAATGGTTCTGTGTTGATTTCTGATAACTGAGAAAATAAATCAAATGATTCAAATTATGAAGTTGTTATGTCTGAGAAATATTAAGTCATATATATAATCTTTGGGGTTCAATAAGTGGTGTCAGAGCTATGCATCTTGCCAGTCTTAGGGTGATTGTTGAAGATGGATAAGAAGTTTATTGCTGGTACGGAAGATTGTGTTAAAATGATGCAAAAATTTGTGCAAACCAATTTGGAATATCAACAAAACTTAATCAAAGTGTTGCAACATTGGGACATGAGATGCTATATGGAAGAGGATTTGCCTCCATGTAATTTGCAGCCTACAAATGATCATGAGGAAGCCAAAAATAAGTCATCATGTGGGAATCCTAAAGAAGATGAAACCATGTTCACAAGTTCACTTCTGCTATATGAGATTGTGGATCGAGAAGAGTCAGATATTGTGCCCTTGAGTTTTCATGGTGATTACAAAATTTAAGAATATGCAATCATTAATCAGCCACTTGGAGATTTGGAGGAGAATACCTATATTTTGGCGCAACCTTCACATAAAGAGTTGGCTTGCAGATATGGGATTGGTGAGATCAATTTTGTGTCAGGTAACAATGAAGGACATGAGGAGTATATAGATTCCAGTTACATGCAAGGTATGACAACCCATGGTGAGATTGATTTCCCTTGTTTCATACATCTGATTACATCGGAGTACTTGTTAAGATCATATGAGGCATATTGTCTTAGAGAGCTGATTGTAGAGACTAAGAGATTGCCTAACAAGAAGATCCTACAATCTGATAATGTTTGGTTTGTCATGGATACTTCACCATGGAGTTGGTTGGAAGCAAAAAACATAACAGCTAATGAAGTGCAGGTATGGATCAGTTTTATGACCAGCTAAGGCAGCTAGGAGAACGTGTGGCTTTCAGCCGGACACACCTCATAGATCAGCACTTATGAAGAGGTAACCTACCTTGGAAGAAGATGCAATAAAGGACAACAAAGACACTTTGAAGAGGCATGAACACGATTCTGATTTTCTGAGTTTGACCAGCAGTCCTTTGTCAGCACATGAGCCTTGCATTGAGGACATCCAAGAGTGGATTGACAGGTATGAGGTAAAAGTTGAAAATTCAGACTACTCAGTCTGACTTTGTATCAGCAGTTGAAGAAAGGGATGATGAAAGGACTGATTTCCTGATTTGGAACAGCATTCCCTTACCTATGCAGAATCATGAGTTGGCAGCCCTTACATATGAAGACATCCATAATGCAGATTTGATTGTGACACCTACTTTTTTTGGGTATGCAGCTGTCCTAATGCTAGGACTTAAATCAAATGACATGGATACTTTAATGGTGGGTGGCTGTTCTACTTGGCTGGTTATAGCATCTTCGGAATTGTCATGGCTTACATTGGCTGGTCGGTTGTGTTGGAGTGTGGGATCATGATTACATTGTTGGCAATTAGCATGAGATGGATACTAAATCATTAAATGGTTTGGGAGATTGACATTATCTTAGGCCTGATTTTCAGTTGGTATGATGCTGGCCTGATTTATAACATCAGCGTTAGATGGACTGTTATGCTTCTCTATGCACATGTGAAGAGTACTTTTCACATCATTTGATAATCTACTAGTTTAGATGGAGGATTGTTAGTGTATCCATGGCAAGAGACATCTATCACTTTACATTCAGCTTGGATGGTTGATGGATTTGGGATCCAGGCATTGATGTGTTTTATGTATTGTTACATATGGATTTTGATGAGTTGCTTCACAATTTATGGCATAGGTGTATGTATATCAGAGTAGCACAGCTGAATTTGGGTAAGGCCAAGGATTGCATTGGCAAGTTTGCTGATGTCATTCAGAGGATCTTTCAGCTTGTGTCTAGGAGAGTTAAGAAGGTAGTACTTGCAGTCATGGTGCAGCATAGAGCTTTCAGTAGGTTTTCATACTGTCCTCCACGATTGGTTTGGGATCCTGGTATTTGCTTTCAGTTTGCAGGTACAGATGACAGTTTTTGATAGTGGACTGGTTAAGGGCAAGCAATCTTTGGGAACAGAGGATTGCCATTTTCCCAATTTTTAAGGTGACAATTAAAATGATTTTTATTAAGTTGTCAAAAAATAAATAAAATATTCAAATGATGACTTAATATTAATTAATTTAATTATATAGTAATAAAATAATAAAATATTATTATAATGTTATTTCATTTAGTAGAGTTTTCCAATTACGATAAAAATTAAAGTTGGTTTAAGCTTCTAGATGTTTCTTGGAGTTCTTTATAAGGAAGTGGGCTGGGTGGAGTAGGGTTTGCTTATGAATTTGATAAACGTTTTATGATTTCTGGGGACAAAAATCTTTAGAAGTTCGACAAAAGGGTTGGACGAAAACTTAGCTCTCCCTAAGGGGTGGATTCGTGATGTAGTCTACATCTAGTCAGATTTGTGAAGTCTCCATTGGAAGCAAATTTGCAAGGGTTTTGTTTCAGAAATAATGATATTTGCTTCTATTTCTTATTTGGAGAATAAGGTGATTATATTCTGAATTTTTTATATTTCTGGGTATCTAAGTGAAAGGTTTATATTGCTTAAAGTCTGCTTCATATATTTTGTTAGAAATCTATATTGGTCTCTATTTTATTAACTGGTGAGACTTCAATTTGGGCATAAGGGTTATACCGTTATATGAAGTCTATCTTTAATATTTGAAGGATGTCGATCCGTATCATATGCTGGTGATAATAATTTCTGGATGGTCTTATTTAATATTTTGGCCATTTACCCCTAAGTCTGAAGAAGAGATTATTAAAATTATTGATTGAAGGTCAATAAGCTATCGCCATGAATATTGGTACTGTTTGACATGGTGGGAAAGGACAGATTCTAATATCTTCATGGGAGGTAATTATATTGAACCATTGGGAGAAGTTATAGAAGGAACACAACACCAGTGAGAAGAATCAGCTTCATCATATCCAATGATTGTAGTTCTTCTATCAGCAACTTTTCAAAAGGGTTGAAGTGTCAATTCATTTAAGGGTGGTCACAATTGGT
Organism: Cryptomeria japonica; assembly: GCF_030272615.1. Lineage (NCBI taxonomy): Eukaryota > Viridiplantae > Streptophyta > Pinopsida > Cupressales > Cupressaceae > Cryptomeria > Cryptomeria japonica. Next base: position 335,024,757 of record NC_081415.1, read on the forward strand.
GCAAGCTATTACTTTGCTTAACTTGTGGTGTAGCAGCACCACTTCCAAGCGCTTATATTGGATGAGACTAAAAGATATCAAGAGACATCCTCATCGCAAAGTCAAGGTAGAAGTCGATATCCTTACTAGTTGTTTAGGTGATAGGTGGAAGAATCATTCACACAGATTGGGGAAAGAGGTTTCTGTGAGGGTTAGGGATTGGGGTTTGTCATGTCCCCTAACAAATGATTGAATAATGCATTAAAAATATTAATTATATTATATAAATCCTCCCATTCGTTTATATAAATAATTAATATTCACTTGCATTATGATTAAAAGACATTATCTTATATCTTTCTGATTAGTACCGTAAATGGTGTTAACTATTACGGGATTTCTAACTACTTGATGCAATAAAAGGATGGATGGGAGCCGAGATAAAACACAGTGGAGGTTATGAAATAGAACTTGTTGGAGGAAGCATTTGATAGTCTGCGAGACATCAAATATATTAAACTAATCCTTTCACCAGCCTACGACTGGCCTATTGGAATTTTGAGACATTGTGACTCGGGTTGAAACCTTACAAAGAAGCTTGTTGCAAGTCTGGTTCGCTCTTCAGATTTTCGGCGAGAAGGATCACGACATAGGTGCAGTGCCGCAATTATTAGGAATCTGAACGTAAGAGCATCGTTGTTACACGGAACTCCCATCGAGGATATCGGGCACAAGCAACTAGTAAGTAAGATTGCCATCAACAATACCAGTGAGGCGGATGTTGGAGGAGAGACACGCAGGAAGATCGCCAACGCTATTCCTTCCTTCGTGTGCGGGAACGGTGTAAGGTTCCTTTCATTTCCGGGAGACCCGATATCGGGTGTGACGTGTTTAACAATCCTCTTTGTTCGCATGGAATCAACAGTCCCGGACGTGTCCTTGCAGAACTAATAAATCTTCGAAAGCATTGCGTAGATGGAGCAAACATGATTCACTGGGAATGCATAGTGGGAGCCGTAAAAGAGAGTTAATGCGTAAAAGGTACACCGTGGAGCAGATTGCATATCGTATTCGACCAGAGAGTCATCTATAGTTATAGAGAGTTCATGGGGAATATATGGAGGCTGTCCAAGTAGTCAACAGTCACGGGAGTAGCGCAAACAGCCACAACAATTAGCAAGTGCACCATAAAATTCTCAATTGTATGTTATTTAATGACAGTCGGAAAATACTATAAAAGTTCATTCTGGAATGTCAGAAGCTATATTATTCCTAGGCAATCTGTTAAATTCTATGAAAGTTAATTCTGGAAAGAGAAGTGATTTGTTAAAGTCCTAGGCAATTGTTAAATTGAATAAAACACTTTAGGCAATCTGGGCAATACATATATACACGATTAGTCCTATTAGGGAATTTTACAGTGGTATCAGAGCTTTGAATCATGCCAGCCTGTAGGGTAGTTTTAGGAAAACTTAATGCACAGTTGAGTATGCACCAGGGAAATTATAATTTCCGAAGTACTAGGGCCGGTCAAAACAGATTTCCAAACTCTCCTTTAGCACAGAATAGTTCATCTATTCCGTTTGAAATTGAGGATAGCCACATAGAATTGACGAGGAATTTATCTTTGAAACCAACATGGGAGACCCAGATAACAATAGGGATCTATTGGCTGCACTAATTAGAAGTCAGCAAGATATGCAAGATAACGTTAATAGAATGACCAACTTGATGACCTAGTTTATGGCCAATGATATAAATCAGCACCAAAATAATGGAAGATAGAATAATCAACATCAAAATAATGGAGGAAACAATGGGGGTAGAGATGGACAATCAGTAAATAATCAGCCAAAAAGAACAGGAACATCTAGACCATTTATGCCTACATTTACTGCTAGAAACCAGCCACCTGAAAATGAACCTACAATAAGAGAAATACAGGAAGAAATACATCAGGACTGGTTAGGTTCTAGTGAAGAATTCAGATCATCAATGACATTTAAAGAATATTTAGATGTCAGAATGAAACATAGGCCAAGAGGACAGTGAGGAAATAACAGTGAATTACAAAGAAAAATTGGGAAAATGTCCATTCCTTATTTTGATGGTTCAGGTAAGACAACTACTCGGGCTTGGGTGCAAAAATTAGATACATACTTCCAATTAAATCCTATGTTGGAAGAAGGGGCAATTAAATATGCTGCGTTACATCTTGACGGTGTAGCACATGAATGGTGGCATCATGGACAAATAACCTTGGGTCATAATTTGATAGGCACTTATGTTGAGTTCACTGAGAAGCTTATTGAAAGGTTTGATTCTAAAGATCTCGAATTACATCTTAAGGATTTGACTCAGCTTAAGCAAACTGGAACTGTTGAACAATATATTTCTGAATTTGAAAACTTGGCTGTCTTAGTTACTGGAATTTCAGAAAGACATAAGATTGTGATATTTATAGATGGATTGTCTGATTCCCTCAAAGGGTGGGTTAAATCCTTAAACCCCCTTACTCTACAAACAACTGTCAAAAGAGCAAGAGAATTAGAACCATCTTCAAAAGGAAAACTTTTTAACAAAGGACCACCTCCTAAACTGGAAAAGGACAAACAACCTTTCAACAAAGATAATTTCTCTAAAAACAGGCTAGATAAAGAGGAAAGAGAAGAGCTTAGAAGGAAAAAACTATGTTTCAGCTATAGGGAAGCATGGCAGCCTGGACACAGTTGTTTAGGGAAGGGAAAAATTCATTATATTGAGGTTATGTCTGACAGTGAGGATGAAGAGAATGTTGATCCTAACATAGAACGAGCACCTCAGAATACTGAGTCAGAAACAGGTACCAAACAAGGAGGAGTAATAGCATCCATGATAGGAACCCCACATTATAATATTTTCAGAGTTAGAGGAGTTTTGAATGGACGTGTAATTGTTATGCTTGATAGTGGTTCTACTCATAATTTTATAGATGCAGCACTTGTGGAAAAACGTGGTTTGCAGATTGAAAAACATGAGGGATTTGATGTTAGAGTAGCAGGTGGAACTAATTTGTCTAGCACTCATAAAGTTCCTAAATTGAATATTACTCTTGGCAATTACACTGCTACTGATGATTTCTATGTGATTGATTTGGCTGACACTAATGTTGTCTTGGGCATACAGTGGATGGAAACATTAGATGAATATACACAGAGCTTTAAAAGAATGGAGTTCTCTTTTAAAATTGATTATAAGAAGGTAGTCCTTTGTGGTATGTCTAGCAGTCACCCTAGGATCATCAGTGCAAAAAGAATGGAAGCTATTTTCAGACATGGAGATGTGGCATGGTCAACACAATGTTTAATCCCCAACAAGGTATCAGGTTTTGAATCTAAATCTTATCAAGTTGATTTGTTAACAGTATTAGATTCACATCATTTGTTTTTTAATGATATTCCTCCAGGATTCCCACCTGATAGAGGTTTTGAACATACTATTGAACTAGAAGAAGGTGTTAAACTAGTGATTACTACTCCTTATCGACACCCTAAAACATTCAAGGATGAAATAGAAAAGGCAATTAAGGAGTTATTGGATATGGGACATATCAGACCTAGTTCTAGTCCTTTTGCTTCATCTGTAGTGTTGGTCAAAAAGAAGGATGGAACTCTTCGAATGTGTATTGATTATAGAGCTCTTAACAAGAAAACAATAAAAAACAGAGGTCCAATTCCTCGAATTGATGAATTGTTAGATGAATTGCATGGTGCTATTTATTTTTCTAAAATTGATTTGAGATCAGGGTATCATTAGATTAAGTTAAGAGAACAAGACATTCATAAAACTGCTTTCCGCTGTCATTATGGTCATTATGAATTCTTGGTTATGTTGTTTGGTCTAACAAATGCTCCAGCAACAGTTCAGTCCTGTATGAATCATATTTTTAACAAACAATTAAGGAAATTTTTGCTCGTATTCTTTGATGATATATTGATTTATAGCAAAACTTGGGAAGAGCATTTGAAACATATTGATATAATCTTTTGTATTATGGAATCACAATTACTGTATGCAAAGGCGTCTAAATGTGAATTCGAAATGACTGAAATTTTGTATTTAGGGCATATGATCAGTGCAACAGGGGTACAGGTTCATCAAGAAAAGATAAGAGCCATTTTGGATTGGCCACCACCATGAAACCTTACAGAATTAAGGGGATTCTTTGGTTTATGCAGTTATTACAGGAGATTTGTCAAAGGTTTTTCACAGCTTGGGGCACCCTTGACAGATCTTACCAAAAAGGGGGCATTCAGTTGGACGGAGGAAGTTCAACAGGTATTTGAGAAACTTAAAGAGGTAATGAGTTCTTGTCCAGTACTTGCTTTTCCAGATTTTAATCAGCCTTTTGTGTTGGAATGTGATGCTTCTGGTGATGGAATAGGGGATGTTTTAATGCAAAACAAACATCCTATAGTTTATGAAAGCAAGAAACTTAATAAACTTGAGAAATTATATTCTCTCTATGATAAAGAAATGTTGGCAATCATGCATGCTTTGACAAAATTTAGACAGTATTCGGTTGGTAGCAGATTTGTGGTGAAAACTGACCATAACAGTCTGGGATATTTCTTGGGACAAAAAGATTTAAATGACAGGCAACAGAAGTGGATCAGTAAAATTCAAGCTTATGACTTTGAGATTGAATATGTAAGAGGTAAAAATAATGTTGTTGCTAATGCTTTATCTAGAAGGCCTGGAATCAATGCGTTATCTGTCGTAACAGCTGATTGGAAATCTTTATTACTGGTCGAGTATTCAAAGGATTCTTTTGCATGTGATTTGATAGGTGGTGATATACAAGATGATAAATATAAAGTTGTTAATGATGTTATTTATTACAAGGGCAGGGTTTATTTAACTCCAGGATCGAAGTTAAAAGAATTTTTTTTCCAATCTATGCATGATATTCCTCTAGCAGGGCATCCTAGATACTTCAAAACGTATCGTCAGATAAGAGAAAGGTTCACTTGGAAAGGCTTAAAAAACGATGTCCTACGCTATGTCAAGGAATGCACCACCTGCTAGCAAAATAAAGCAGAACAAACATATCCTGCCGGTTTAATACAACCACTACCTATACCAGATCAGAAATGGGAAAGTATATCCATGGATTTCATCACAGGTTTACCGAAATCCCAAGGTAAAGATTGTATATTTGTTGTGGTTGATAGATTAACTAAATTTGCACACTTCTTTTCTATCACTACAGAATTTTCAGCAGTTCAGATTGCAGAGTTATTCTTCAGAGAGGTTTTCCGATTGCATGGTTTACCAAAGACTATAATTAGTGATAGAGATAGCAGATTTTTGAGCATATTTTGGGGAGAACTTTTCAGATTGACAGGTACAGAGTTGAATCATAGCACCAGTTATCATCCACAAACCAATGGACAGACGGAAATAGTGAACAAATGGATTGAAGGTTATCTTCGTAATTATGTGGCCGGTCATCAGAAGGGTTGGGTTCGTTGGTTATATTTGGGTGAATATTGTTCTAATACTACCTTTCATATGTCAATTGGCATGTCTCCTTTCAAAGCATTATATGGCTATGATGTACTCTCTTTTCTTGACCTTGCTTTTGAACAGAGCAATGTACCTAGAACTCATGATTGGCTTCAAGAAAGTCAAGACATTTTGTCAGCTCTTAAGGAGAAGTTGCAATGTGCTTAGAATCAACAAAAAATCTATGCAGATATAAAGCGAGTTGAACGTCATTTCGAAGTGGGAGATTTGGTATTTCTCAAGTTGCAACCCTATCGGCAATCTTCTCTCAAACGTAGTGGATCTGAAAAACTAAAGCCTCGGTTTTATGGTCCCTATCAGATAGTACGGAAGGTTGGTACAGTCGCATATGAACTTGAATTGCCGGTAGATAGCAAAATACATAATGTATTTCATGTATCTTGTCTCAAGAAAGCTCTGGGACAGCAGGTGTCAGTGTCCGAGGTTTTACCTCCTTTGAATGATGAAGGGAAGCTTGAAATGATACCAGAAGTAATTTTGGAAACACGGGACAGGCAACTGTGAAATAGAACTATCTGGGAATTTTTGATCAAATGGAAAAATCTGCCTCATGATGATGCCACTTGGGAAAATGAAAGAGTTTTGGAGTTGCTTGAGGGCAAGCAACAAGGGGCAAGGGAGATGATTGTCATGTCCCCTAACAAATGATTGAATAATGTATTAAAAATATTAATAATATTATATAAATCCTCCCATTCGTTTATATAAATAATTAATATTCACTTGCATTATGATTAAAAGACATTATCTTATATCTTTCTGATTAGTACCGTAAATGGTGTTAACTATTACGGGATTTCTAACTACTTGATGCAATAAAAGGATGGATGGGAGCTGAGATAAAACACAGCGGAGGTTATGAAATAGAACTTGTTGGAGGAAGCATTTGATAGTCTGTGAGACATCAAATATATTGAACTAATCCTTTCACCAGCTTGCGACTGGCCTATTGGAATTTTGAGACATTGTGACTTGGGTTGAAACCTTACGGAGAAGTTTGTTGCAAGTTTGGTTCGCTCTTCAGATTTTCGGCGAGAAGGATCACGACATAGGTGCAGTGCCGCAATTACTAGGAACCTGAACGTAAGAGCATCGTTGTTACATGGAACTCCCATTGAGGATATCGGGCACAAGCAACTAGTAAGTAAGATTGCCATCAACAATACCAGTGAGGCGGATGTTGGAGGAGAGACACGCAGGAAGATCGCCAACGCTATTCCTTCCTTCGTGTGCGGGAACGGTGTAAGGTTCCTTTCATTTCCAGGAGACCCGATATCGGGTGTGATGTGTTTAACAGTCCTCTCTGTTTGCATGGAATCAACAATCCCAGACGTGTCCCTGCAGAACTAATAAATCTTCGAAAGCATTGCGTATATGGAGCAAACACGATTCACTGGGAATGCATAGTAGGAGCCGTAAAAGAGAGTTAATGCGTAAAAGGTACACCGTGGAGCAGATTGCATATCGTATTCAACCAGAGAGTCATCTACAATTACAGAGAGTTCATAGGGAATATATGGAGGCTGTCCAAGTAGTCAGCAGTCACGGGAGTAGCGCAAACAGCCACAACAATTAGCAGGTGCACCATAAAATTCTCAATTGTATGTTATTTAATGACAGTCGGAAAATACTATAAAAGTCCATTTTGGAATGTCAGAAGCTATATTATTCCTAGGCAATCTGTTAAATTCTATGAAAGTTAATTCTGGAAAGAGAAGTGATGTATTAAAGTCCTAGGCAATTATTAAATTGAATAAAACACTTTAGGCAATCTGGGCAATACATATATACACGAGTAGTCCTAGTAGGGAATTTTACAGGGTTGCCTTCCTTTGTAGTTTGTCTCTGACATTTGTAAAGTAATAAAATGAATCGATTTAGAAGAATCCTATCATTCTGATCAAATACTGATCTTTTCTTGAGCCTAATCAAGTTCTGTAGCATCAAATCGGAAGAGGGAATCTAGTCAGGTAACATTTTGAATATATGTGAGGATTGCATTTCATGTGACATTGTAGTTGTTCTGAATGTAATATTTGGTCTTCTGTTTAATTCAATGGTTTTGTGTTGATTTCTGGTAATTGAGAAAATAAATCAAATGATTCAAATTATGAAGTTCCTATGTCTGAGAAATATTAAGTCATATATATTTTTCTGGGTTAAATAAGTGTTCTATGAGTCAACACATTTCAGCTATTCATGAAGGAGACACCTCCTTAGGGTGCTTAAACAAGGCATACATACCCTACTCCTATAGGATTCAAACGTGTGACCTTTGCTTCAAAAGCACAAGTTCTTCCCTGTTATAGTGGGCAAATTTTTTGCTACATGGCCCTCTAAATCTCATTCTAGATCCTTCATTCTCGTCTCAATAAATGTAGGTTGGTATAAAAAAAATATCATGCAAAACTGAAAATATTAGTTAAATGGGTTGCTCTTTCAAGAAGAAATACAAAACAAATGTAAAGAATATTTCACTATCAAATGTAACCCAAAATCACAACTCATATGGAATAACGTAGAATAGTCAAATAAATATCAACAAAACATGGGTTAAAAAAGATATCTTAAGATTAGTGGTCCAAAATAATTAATAATATTTTTTGTGGAACATTTTTTTTATTTTTAATTTTCATAGTTTAGGCTACTAATTAGGTTCTTATTGATTTTTTTCTGTTGTCTCCCTTTAACTATGTTTCATTTTTATTCTTCTAAGAGGAATATGACTTACACAAATAGCATAATTGGTGGCAAAGCTAAGGACCCTTGTTAGAAACATGGGACACTAGTCAACATCATGCAAAAAATGTGGGCTAAACAATCCAAAATCTCTATTTTTCCTGGCTTTATAAGAATTGTGTTTTGCCTTTAAAAAATATGAAAGTGATGTGCACTATGAGATTCTATGTTGTTTTGAAGGTCTTCATTTAATTCTTGTGGTAGGGGCCTCATGCCTTGACCTTGCCATGTATCATGATAGAAAATGCATCTAGGGTGCTACCTCCAAATCTTGTGTGGGTGTTGCACCTTAACCTTGTTGGAGGTGTTGCCCCCAAACCTCCACTAAATGCATTGGATGCATCTTGTTGTATTTTGCATAAAAATTTTCTGCAAATTTTTTGTTTTTTCTAAGAAAAATTATATTTAAAAAAAATAAGTGTTTTTAAAGTTGTTGAGTTTTGTCAAGTAGTCTCCAAGTTGGAAAATTCTGGCTTGCTAGGCACTTTGAGTCCAAGTCTATGAACTATGGGTGAAAGCACTCCTTGCAACTTATGACACGGGGCAAGGTTTTGGGAGCCCGAAGCGGGTCTAGGTCCGATCCCAGTTTTTCTTAGGGCACGGCCTCGACGCATGGTTCAAAATTCGGTAGTCTTTGGGCACAATTTCAAAAAAGCTGTAATGTAATTGTGTGTTTTTCCTTTGGACTAAGATGGTGTATGAAACCTTATTGTCTTGCCTCTATTAGTGACAAATTCTATGCTTGTGATTGAATAGAAAGCTTCGACTTTCCAATTAAGTTTATTTTTGAAGTTTTGTTTTTATTCTAAGTTGCCAATACAGGTATGGGTACAAGAACATGTATGTGGGCATAGGCAATTTTTTTTTTGCCCTCAGGTAGTGTTGATGTGTGTTTTATGCACAATTGAACACAAAATAAAGTATTGAATACTCTATCCTCTCCTGAACAAAGACTTCTCAAATGCTGAACATGAAAAGGATCACATGAGATGACTCCAAGGTTTACAATGTCAGGTCTTGACGTGTTGGATAGCTTCAACTGTTTGATGTAATTTGCTGCCTCTCCAAGGGGACTTGCATATTCGTTTTGGGAGATGAAACCTGTCAATCACAAGGAATGCTGTTTTATGAAAGATGTTGCAATGGAGTCCTTTCCTACTATTACTAATGATCTTTGATAGAAAGTAAAAAGGAGGTAAGGTTTAGGAATGCTAAACTAACGCTAAGAATGCAAGAGTGATGGACAATCCCAAGTGACCTTGACTAAGCTTTTCTTTGACATGCCATGAACATCTCCACAAGGCTAGTGCAATCTTATAGGGATATCTGATAATGTTCAAATCACTACCACAAGCATAGATACCTTCAAGGTGAAGCATATCAATGAGAAAATAGTAATTGAAGTTTAAGCTTGGCTAAAAATAGGTTCAGCTAACTACACAAGATACTTCACCATCGACGAAAAACTAGTAGTATGAACAATAGGAGCTTCACTATCAATCATGCACATGCATCTTTCATTCATCTAAATACTTAAGAAATTTTCTTTCTTTATCTCTTTTTTGTCTTTTCAAATATTAAGTTCTCTCATAAAAAGATTAAGAAACAAGCAAATACTCCAAAACAAGTTACCAACACTTCAATGATTTTATTAATTTTGGCAGCATCTAAGCAACAATTCTTCAAAACTCTTCTAATCGATCCTTTACAAATGAAATGAGTGGGGCTTATATAGTGCTCCCAAATACAAGGAATGGCCAAGATTAAATCAGTATCAAGGGCCAAGATCTTGCCACCTAAACCCTAATTAGGGTTTGTTACAACAAAACCTAATCTTATTGCAAATTATTAAATACTAGCCAATGGGAATGTGACATCCATTTGGCACAAACATCAAGGAAAAATCCTCCAATAAGAAAAATGATGCCACAGTGATCACAACAAACTATCTTCTAGAAGTTTGTTTTACTTATCCTTTTCTTTTGTTGCAAATTTAACAAATTTGGACACCATGAATTCAACTTTGATAATTGGAGCAGCAGGCACATTCTTTAGTTGATCTTCCATGAAGCTTGCCTCATCTAAGGCAGAGGCAAATGTTTTCTCCCATCCTGGCCCAAAGTCTCTAGTCTTGCTGGCGAGTACCATGAATGAGTGTATGTCTTCCAACTGCTTCTCTGAAGGTAATCCGATTGTGTTCCGAAGAATATGATCTTTACTCTCTTGATCATCTCATTGATATCTATGTGGATTCCTTCATTCATCCCCTTTTTAAGTATGATTTAGGCTACCTCCACTATCTTGTCATGTATCAAATTTATTGCATTGTCCAATTGATTGCAACCGCTGTTGATATCTTCAAAGATAACATTCCTAATTTGAAGCAAGTTACATCACTGATGGAAATCAGACAACTGTCCATCTTTCAACACTCCACCATTTACCAAAGTCTGCCTAGGTAGAGATTCTTCATTGCTTGTAGTCTCGGCATGGTAAAATCTCCAGTGAAATGAAAGTATCATAGGTGGCCATGAGGATTTGAGTTCTCTCAAGAACACTTGTGACTTTATCAAATATCCTTACTAGCTCCTTCACAAATGCATTCAGCTTCTTGAAAGTCTTGCTTATCCAACTCTCCTTCAGGTGAGCTGAAGTTCTCATCTTTTCTAAATTGTCAACTGAGTCTGAAGGAAGTAGTGGCGGTGGCGTGCTTAAAGGATCATGTTGCCTTAGTGTTTCCTTGAACTGCTGCAAGTAACTTCTCAACGCACTCACTTCTTTCTCTAGTTTCTTGTTCTTCTCTACTTCCAGCTTCAACATATCATGGGCTTGCTCTTGTATGAGGGACTGTGGAACTTATTCATGTCAATTTGTCCGAGATTGGTGTCTCCTACATTGCTGCAAAATGACGTGATCTTGGTTTCAAGCATCACTCCTCTTGAGTTTTCCTTGATAAGAGTTTGCCTTGAGACCGCACCTGCCTTCGGGGCTGCCATGTTCTACTTGTAAGAGGCGTCTAAGTTAGGGTCGTGATATGATTTCAATGTCTACAATATCTAAGAAGCATCTAGGCCAGTAATTTCTTCTTAAGAGCATATATGATCATTGAAATCTTGATGGATTACTAAAACCCTAGGCGTGGATACAAACCCTTAACTTGAAAATATTCATCTAATCAAATGAATCGTGTGTTAAGCATGCTAGATGATCAAAAAGTGTGATGAAAGAAGCATCTCTTGACTGAAACCTCTTAAAAACAATGAACTTGAAGGTTTACCAGCCCTCTATTAAGGTCTGATTTCGATAAAAATGATCAAGTATAACCTGATTCAAACCTGCAAACAAGCTCTAAACTGACTGGTAATTTCCAAATCATCTCTAATTTGGCCAAATTTGCCCTTATATAATGCGCTTTTGCTGTGATAGCAATGTCAAATGTTGATGTTTGTCTGATTATTGATGCAAAATTGCTGATCTTGTGTGTTGATCGCTGTTCTTGTTGTTGAATTCGCTGAGCTGAAGGTTTTGATCACTGATATTAGGATGGCAAATTCGCTGATTGTAAATGGAACTCGCTGTCTTTGAATGGCAATTCACTTGGCGAATAGGAGATTCACTAATTGTTGAATGGAATTCGCCTTGTTTTGATGGAGTTCACTGATCTTTGAAAGAATTCACCTCATCAATATCGCTGCTTCTTGATGGTGTAATATTGCTGCATATGAAGGATGAAGTCATGGATTGATCAAATGGAATGATCAATCCAATCCTTTATAGGGGTGTCCTTTCATTGCATTAGGCCGACTTGGTGTTTCTATTAAATGTTTTGCAATTGAGATAGTTAAGACAAAGTCGACTTACATCATCATTTAAATTTGAATTAAAACGGTCATTTCCTTCCTTGGTGGGGCCCTCTAAGAATAAGCGCTCAAAACATACCTCATTGCTGACTTGGATAAGTCTACAAAAGTTCAGACTTCCATGGGGTCATTGATTGAGTCTCCCAACTTGTTGACAATTTTCCTTAATCTTCATTTCATGCTTAATGCCTTGGATTGATCTTCTTTTCATCATTTGCTTGATCTTTAACTTAATTATTTTCTTTCATCCTTGGGCGGGGATTTCCACCTAGCACTGATTGAGCTTCAAATGAGGTCGTGGATTAGATAGGGCACTGACTGAGGAAGGTCGGGCTCTTGGTAGGGCACTGACTGTGTTCAAAAGTTGCTAGCCTTGCTTAATCATCCCAACTTCATCAAATATCAAACATTGATCTTCAATCATGTTTGTCTCACCTAGCAAAGTCACCGTCATCTTAGATCAGACCTTGGAGAGGTCACTGATTGAGAAAGGGTGAGATCGAACTTTGGAGGGGGTATAGACTAGAAAAGTTCGGATTTTTGAGGGGTCACTGACTGTCAGCTAAGGCCAGGCGGGGGTTTTGGGGGATCATTGACTGTGACTCAACCTTGTCAAATTTTGAGCAGTAGAATTCGTCTTGCCAACTCAAAGGGTCCTTTGTCATTATTAAAGCTTCCTTACATAGTCTAAGCCTTCATCTTGCATCAATCATCTCAAGCTCTAGATGATCCTCATGTCGGCAAACATTGTCTCTATCTCAGGTGATGATGATCAAATGAAATGATCATCATATGTCATTCATAGCCAAGGTGTTGAGGAGCAAATCAACTCAACTTCCTCTCATCTAAAGGATTGGACTACTGCCAAATCTATCTAAAAGCTAAAACTAAAGCAAAAAGAGGGGGTCCCCATTTGAGATGGGGCAATGTATGTAATGGTCACAATAGGTATGTTGGTTTGGGTACGTCCATACGTGTGTGTATATATATACATTTGATCGATGCCAAAATGTCAAAATGGTAGTGATAAAGATAAATATTAAATGCCAATTGATAGTTAAATATATAATATTTATCTCTATCAATTGGCATTTAATAGTGATAATTTTAGTTGTCTAAGTTCTTGATTACGGTATCCACTCCCTGACCTCCCCATTGTAATCAAATTTCTTATCTGACAATAGATTCCACTAACTAGTGGGGGTTTGAGAGTGGAGACCCTAATGAGTTTGAGGGGCAGCAATGATAAGTTGCACAAGGTGTTAGATGTGAGAAAAACCCAACGATAGAAGGGTTGCACCTGACTATGCCCTATATGTACCTTGAGCATATCGAGACACCTAGGTACCTACCAAGGTCGTACTTAGGTGTAGCCTTGTGCGAACATGTACTCAAACATACTTGGTATGGGTTTGGGATGCCTAAAGGGCATAACTGGTAACTTAGGTTTTGTTTTTTGTTTTTTACTTTGTTAAATAAACGTTAATTTATTTATACCTTATGTTTTGAATCACTTTGATTTGGTATTTACTTTTGTTTTTTATATAATATTTTGAAATTTTGTATTTAAAAATATTTAAATTAAACTTATATTATAATATTCAAACATATTAGTATATTAATATTATCTTATTACTCATTTTAAAGTTATTAGTTATTACTAATAATTTAAAATATATATACATAGCCGTACTCGCACTCATACTCGAATTGGCAACTTAGCTTGCAACATATGACTGAAGGAAAGTAGAGAAAAAGATAATGGCAGAAGAATAGAGAATAGTAAAGGCAATTGCAGCCCCAAACCTAGTTTTTAGTTCTATAAGATCAAAAGGAGATATGGGGGGCTCGTCTTCCATTGGGCCATGGATATGAGGATCAAACAATATGGGTACCCGTAGTTCTAGCTTTTTTTGTTCCTCATAACACTCTTGGTGTACAACTTTTATTAGAAGATAATGTATGGAGTAGAAATTGCAACATGAGGTGAAGTTGGTATGTGCAAGATTTTGGTACAACAACAATATTCCATTTAATTTTTCTTCAAGTTGTTATTGGGAGTAGTTGGTCAATGCAATTGTTGACTGTGGTAGGTAAGGGGTTCAAGGCCCCAAGTCATCATGAGTTGAGTGGTTCAATAGTGTAGGATGAGGTCCAAACACATGCCTACTAGTAGAGGAACACAAGAAAATTTGGGAAAAAAAGGATGCATCATTTTATTTGAGGGGTGGATAGATGGCATGAATAGGACACTCATCACCTTTTTTATTAGGGGGCAACTAGTCCTTTCAAAATTAGTTGATGGCTCTAATGAAACTAAAAATGTAGACTTTGTGCAACATGTTGGATGAGGTGGGAGTAGAAAATGTCATTCAAATAGTGATTGACAATACAATTGCATATGTGGTAGTCGGTGGAATTCTAAAAGGTAAGGCACCCAATGTTGTTTTGGAGCCTTTGTGTTACTCACAGTCTTGACGTACTTCTTGAGGACATAGGGATTCTAAGTTGGGTGAAAAACATGGTTGATGATGCAAGGAATATCGCAAAGTCTATCCACAACCACACATGGGTCCTAAATCTTACGAGGGAATACATTGATGGCAAGGAGCTCATGCAATTAGGAGTCATACACTTTATTGCTAATTTCCTCACCTTGCAGAGTATAATAGTTTTACTGCCCAACATTAAGAGCATGTTTATGAGCAAAAGGTGGTCGGAGACTCCCTAATGTAGGAAGGCCGAACTAGAGAGTAGTGAAGACCAATTTTTATAATAGATTGGCCAAAGTCATGGAAGAGATCATCAAGCAACGTTTTCAAACTCCAATTTCTATTTATTTTCTAATGTTACAAGTTGATGATATTGTAAAATTTTGATACTTAGGTGTTAGAAACATTGGTTAGGGCTCTATGATTGGTGGTTTGGGATTGAAACTCCATGGGCTATCTATATAAGGCCATGGATAAGGCCAATATGAACCCATGTGGTGCATTATTGATGAGAGGTGGAACCAACAAAATTCACCAACATATTCATGTTACTGCCTACTATATGAATCCTAGGATTTTCTTCTTCCCTTTTTTCAAAGCAGATTTAGGGGTTATGCTTGGCCTCAACACACATACCGAGAGATTGGGTGTTGATGGCAACCTTCAAGACCTTATATTTGATGAGATATAGACTTGTAAGAGGGTGGAGGGGGCAAATTTTTTTCCAACTTTTTGCATTTGTAGGAGAGTCACTTTGCAACTAGTAAAATGAAAACATATATGTTAAATTTTATTTTAATATTTATTATGACTTTTAAGTTTCCTAAAATTCTTATGAAATTATAAATATTATCCTTGTATATTTCTAGTGCAAAGATTATGGTGCCATAACACCTAATATTCAAAAGCTTGCCATCTTTATTTTATCCCAGCCTTGTAGAGCTTTCGATTGTCAGCACAATTGAAGTCTTTTTGAGGCTATTTGTACAAAGAACCATAATAGGTTGACTCAAAAGTGCTTGAATAACCTTGTCTATGTGGGGTACAAGGGTAGGATACACGTCATGCACTTGACCTTGATGGCATTGATCAATATATAGATTGGATTATCAAGTTTGATGATGTTGATGTCAATCATTTGTTAATTGATGATGAGTTAATTAATCTGGAGGAGGGAGATGAATGAGAAGCGAATGTGGTAGCACATGAGGAGGTAGAAGGTGAGGTTGGTGAGCCATTAGGTGGGGGTCCCTTAAACACATAGCTTGATCCTATCACTATGGATGAAGCTCCTATTGAGGATATTGCAGCTACAATATCCACCTTCACAACACGCACAAAGTGGCAATAGTCTTTTTGAGCCTTTGTTGTAGAAAAAAATTATGATTTATAATTTTTATTGATATTGAAACTTAAATTTCATATGTTTTTCAAAGTTAAATTCATTTTTTGATCCATGATATTTATTAGACTCTAATTTTGATTTATATATGATGGAAATCAGTTATATGTTCTAAAAATTTAGTAATATCAAATATGTGTTTGAAGAATTTTTTTTTTTTTCTTTGTATTTTTAAATGTTCAATAAATTCAATGAGTGTCAAATTTTAGAATCTTTTAAGCTTGTCTAGTAGTTTTTAAATTCAAGCTTTTCAACTATGATCTCATCTAATGGACAAGATTGTTTCATTTTAAGAAGCAATAGGCAAACAATAAGGATAAGGATTGCGTAGAGGAGAACTCCCCAAGAGTGATCTATTCATGATCTTGTCTTGGCACAAACCAAAGCAGAACAATATTGGTGACAGTAGTTCGTGGGGGAATGGGGACACATATACCCAATATTTCCATAAGGAGGGTTTAAATTGGCAAAATGTCAATTCATTCCATGAAATAAATGAGGATCACATCGCCAATGCTCCTAAATTATAGATTATTTGTGATGATTCTTCAAAGCTATTCTAAATAATGATTTGACTTTTGAACAAGAATCACGAGCATAGAGAAAGGTCCTAGAAGTCATTTGCATGTGATCGTGCTTCATGATCTCTGTAATTAGATCATTCATGGAGGCCTATCATTAACATTATAGAGTGCTCAACATCTAGGGGGATGCACCATCTAATATTTATGAATATGGTGTTATTCATATTAATAGTGATGATGGCTAGTTCCCAAGAATTTAATATTTGTGGATTATCGGTTATGACCAACTAATGTTGGCAGCAACTCATTTAAGAATTAATGTAGGTAGCATTCTGTTTATTCAATAATTTCATCTACCCTATCAAGGCATCTTTGTACCATAGTGAGTTTTCTGCTAAAAGTAATATAAGTCCACAATCTATAGACATCTTGTTAACCTGATAATGGGTCACAGATTGCAATCTGAAATGTTGATGAAAAGTCCATTATGCAATTTGTTCCAGAAACTTTATTTTTTACTTAAATTTATACATTGCTTTAACCTTGTCTTGAGAATTGAAGTTTGGTTCATTTTATGTGTATTTACATTCTCTTATTCTTAATTACAAGCTCAGTCAAAAGGAATATAAATTGCATTGCTTCAAATTTTGTTTTGGCAGGCAATCTTTTACAATGCATTTGGTTCGTCTTATGACTTCATGGGCAGTAGTTTGTGATGTGTGGTACCTAGAACCGCAAACGCTGCATCCTGCAGAGACACCAATTGAATTTGCAGAGAGGTAAATGTTTAACCAATCAAGCAAAGTATCTTGACGCCTAGCTGTTTAATTTGCAATCAGAAAGTGTTTTCCTTGCTTCCAATATTGTTGTTTATAGTTGCATTTGGACATCTCTGTTAAACAGGGTCAGAGAAATAATAGCTACAAGAGCAGGCATAAAAAAGGTTCCATGGGATGGATATCTGAAGTACTATCGCCCAAGTCCTAAACTCACTGAGACCAAGTATGTTAATTTTGTTTATGTACACGCATTTATAAATTATAATTCATTTTGAAAGATACCTTAGCACAAATTTATCAATGGAGTACATTTATGGTGAATAAAAGATTTGCCAAATGATAATAATTATCTACTCCTATGCGGATTTAGTCTTTTCGATTTACTGTTTTTTCTCTCAAGTAATGAGGATGCTCTCTAGTACTTAAAACTCATTCACATCTTATTTCAAATGTAAAATAAGTATTGATAATCATCAAAGTTGCAAACTTGGCATTTAATTTAGACAAAAAAGTAAAACACTCATTTTTATTAGAAGGCTTTCTAAAGTTTCTACTAATTAATTTAGACAAAAAAGTAAAAAACTCATTTTTATTCGAAGATTTTATAAAATTGCTGCTACAAGAAAAATAAAGTAAATTTTAAGAATTTACCTTGGGAATTTTGATATTATTTTTTGTCCATTCTGAATCATTGCATATATATTCATGGTAGATTTTCCCATTGTGTACTTAAGTTTAGACAATCAATTCATCTTGTCCAATCAGAATCTTTGAAAACTTACATATAAAATGCTGTAGTCTTACTATAAACAGTCCCAAAGTCCAATGTTTCCTGTATGTACTGCAAAATTTTCTTGTTTGTATGTAGGTGTTGACTTTCTAAGTTCAGGTGTATCAATTCTTATTACATGGATATGCACCCTTACTGAGCTGTCCATTCAACTATCCGGTGAAACATTGAAACACTCATGGGTCTGTGGGTTGCCCTTAGGTTGGAGTGTATCTCCACAGAAGGCTGGTTCATGTGGAGCTATCACCTATACTACTTCTTGCTGGGAAAAGGGAAAGAAGAGACTTAAAACAAAAACTAAAAACTGACGGATGATGCACCAAAAATTTCTAGGACTTGTACTTAGAAATATACACAATGTGATCAACAAGGTCATCATAACATACAAAACTCAAGATTTAACATATTTTACATGAGTGTTTCATAGAGATATTCAAAAGTTATGTTAATACTCAGAAGGAAAAAACAAAATGAGTTTTAATGAGCCCATAAGATATGTTTCACAACTGAATCATACATAATCTTGATAAAGATACAAACTATGACCTGCAAATGTATGTTTTTGCTAAAAGGTAAATGAATGAGGCTACAAGTTCAGGACCATACAATTCCATCATGAAAACAAGATCAATAATTCACCATTCTACATAACATAGCAGTCCTGAATAGGTAAACTAACTTACTTTATTGATCCAAAGGGTACAAAGTTTTTGTACAAATCTGGAAATTATTCTATTTCTTCATGAAATCTGAGTTACAATACAGTTTCACTGGTAAGCATCAAGAATGATGCTATGACAGGTTGGATAACTTGATCAATTCTTTTGGATACTCCACTTAAAGTATATTTTACAGCAATGACCATGGTTGCCCTTGTAAAGGCAGATGGGTTCTATGTTCTTTCCTGTAGTTCTGAAACAAGTTTCTCTGGCTTAATAAAAGCAATCTTCCCAAGACATTCTGCAACAACATTGTATTTTACTCGCTCATCATCAATTCACTGACATTCTCTTATCCCTTCATGTTGATATTCTATTCACAGTGATAATTTTCACAGTCTCGAGGCTTCCTTGTTTAGTATTCTTCATCCTCCTTTTTTTGTTGTCATTTGGCCTTAAGGACTCTCATCTTCTATTCTTTGTGTCCTTTCACTGCTGTTACACTACAGGTATCTTGGTGTTATTGATGACAAAAATTGGCACTCCTAGCAATTTTGATAATATCAATGCATCTGAACCATACTAAATTGCTGTTAAAATATCCTTCTCTTTATCATAGTACCTGAAAGGATGATCCAGCATAAAGAAGTTTGGTTTATCAGCAATTTTAATAATTTCAAACAACTCCTGCCAAGGATCCTGAAATATCCTCTCTCCTATAGCTTGTGAAGTTTTGCCAGGGATTGTGATCTTAAAAGGATTTTTTGGTTTTATAACATAGATTGTATTGAGAATTCCACTAAACAAACTTGCAAAGGTGATCAAGTACAGAATTCTCTAAAGGAAAATATTGAGCTACAAAGCTTATTTATTAATACATTAGAATTTCTGTATTTTATATCACCAATTATTCTGCTGTAACAAATCAGAAATTCTCAGACTAGGTACACAAAGCACATACCCAAAATCTATAAGATATCACCAATTATTCTGCTGTAACAAATCAGAAATTCTCAGACTAGGTACACAAAGCACATACCAATTATTTTATATCTGTGGCTGAATTTCCTTCACATGCAACACATGGCAGGCTGTTTGTTGTAGCTGTAGGCGGCTAAATTGACCAAGAATAGCCTGCGATTCCAATCCACACTGAATCGTCCCAATTACTAGTGCTAGCTTGGCTGAGTTGAACTACAGAAAAAGTTCCAGAAATTATCTCTGTGTGCAGTCCAAACCTTTCCAGAAACCCTCAATCATTGACTGAAGAATTTCGTTGCCTTGTGCTGATTGAGTTACCACCTTAGACACTGCATTGAAAGGCTGTTTTCAACGAATTTGGTGATTAAATATGGCAGATATGCTCTGGGGTTTCGTACAGAACAAAAAGCACCAGGGGTTTCGTCCTGAGAAAAGCTGCCTTGAAGTGATTTGCAGAGAGATGTAATCAATAATAAAAATAACTCAGAATGAATTCCTCAAAGAGCTCGATGCCTTATATATTAGCTCCTCAATCCTCAAAAAGCAGTTTGATTCATCTAGACTCCATATTGCAGCTTTTTAGGCAACATAATTAATGTTTGCATAAATTATTAAATTAGCCCCCATGATGAACTCGCCTAGTAGAAATAACATTGTCACTTAAAATGGCCCCAATTATAAATCACAACGAATGATTCGAATATTTTGTACAAAACTTTAGCTTTTTCGCTCTTTTATTTAATTTTCACTTAAAATGTTCCCTTATGAATTAAAGTGAATAATTAAGAGCCAATAATGTAATGTCCCCTACTTGGTTCAAGACAGTTTTAACCGTAATTAATTGATTTCCAATATATTTATAACTTAACTAAATCCAATCTAGGATGTTCTACCTTTTCTTTAGTCTATCAAGTACTAGCTATCTTACCATACTAAATAATTAATCCTATTTTTGATTTATAAATCAATTACACATTTATTGATTTTTAATTAATAAATACTTATTATTATCAATTAATTAATAAATACTTTGTTTTGGTGGTTTAATAAATATTTATTAATTTACTAATTAATAATTACTTTTTATTATATTAATATTAACTATAATTATTATATTAATATTTATTATTATCAATATCTATATTTAGGATCCTTATATTATTCCTTATACTGAATTGAATATATATATAAATAAAGAAATGAATTAAATTATATAATCAATTATTTATGTATCTACTAATTACTTTTTATATAAGTTATTAATATACTGCTGCTTAAAACATTAATCATCACTATATTCAGTGGTGGTAAAGGCAGACAGATCTGGTCTGCCACTGTATGTGTAACTAAGTTTGGCTGTCATCATATTGCAGTCTATACTGATATTACTATTAAATTCTGCATACAGACATTAACAAGCTTCATATATTAGGCATACGTATTAAGCATATCCCTGTGCATACTACCGAGAACAAAGATGTTACTGCCTGTAGCTTTATAACAGTTCTGATCTCATTATTACAGCCTTCGGTATTGGTAATATTCCTTCCTCCCCCCCCCCCCGAATTGAATGATAGAACTACCTTCTTATATGATGTGTTTGGAATGATGAACCCCTTGGTATGAGCCATGAAACATGTTCCTTAATGATAGAACTACCTTCTTATATGATGTGTTTGGAATGATGAACCCCTTGGTATGAGCCATGAAACATGTTCCTTAATACTTTTCTTTATACAACTATTAATTGCATCCCTTGGGACATCGTTAAGACTTGTAATGGTAACACTTATCGATTTTCTTATTAAATTATTAGTTACGGTAACCATTGTTAACTTACCAATCATCGTGTTGCCCCGAGATGGTAACATGCTGGTGTATTGTAATCGATCCTTATCCAAATATAAACGGCGACTATTATTTGCAATTAGTTTCATTATTATTGCCGATATGATTATGATGAGAATTATCCGTTGCTTCTAGCAATTGTTCCTAGTTGGTGTCGACAATCGATATCTATAATTCTAAATCGATCCGTTTTCATTGGAGATTACTTGGTATTCTTCTCTGATTTATATGTGTCATGTATGTGATGGGTTTGGAGTCTCTTTAGAGATATCTCCATTCCAATTGATTCGATGTCACTACTGTCTAAAATTCTTGCGGTCACTCCGCTCACAATGAAGAATCTTGTTTTTGGATGGGGTTGACAACACCTAGGCTTCTTATTGCTGAAAGTCGATTGTCTCAGAAGCTTGACTAATCGCTCGATTAGTTTCTCCTCCTTAAATCGAGCTTGTTAGAATGCCATAGCCTATCGTCTTATTCATCCTGGCATAATTGTTGTTCCTTATCAAACCACAATTCTTTTGTAGACTTCCTTACTATATACAGCTTATCTCTTGTTGTTTGTCATACGGTCACTGGTCTCGTGGAGGTATTCTACCACCGCTAAGCTCGAGTCCCTTTGTTGACATGCTCATGTAGTCCTCATAATAACTCTGCAACACATAGACTTATGGATGTTCGGAATTATCATCTACTATCCTTTATTTATATTTTTTTTTATATTTAATGAATGATTAATATTACTGTTAACATCAATAATTAATTACATTATAAATGATAATTTATTATTATGATGAAGAATCACATAATCTATTATTAATTACATCACCAGATGTGGGGTTATGGCAGCCCTCTCACTTTAGAGGAAAATCGTGAAGTCTCATAAATGAGACGATTTTCTAATATTATTAGATGTTAATTAATAAATGTTTTAATTATCGTATTATTTAATCACAATAATCCAATGTCCAAAGAGGGGTTATGACAAATAATAATGACTTTAGCTTTTCGCTCTTAAATTTAATTGTTCACATAACTCACAGAAAGGGACATTACAGTCCTCCCCACTCAAATATTGCTTTAATGGGATGTAATAAAAGGTGTAGTGAACCGATGAACCATGTGTGTTGCATATGCTAAATATATATTGTGTGTTGTAAATGGTGCGATGCAATGTATGTTTCCTATACTTTGAATACTCATTAAAGAGTGTGCATCACGCAATTAATTGAATGCTTGTCAAGTGCTATTTTTAGGAACATCAATTCTATCCTTGCAGTGTAACTGCTAACCACTTGAGATCCTTGCTCAACTTAAAAAAAACGCAGCGAGATCATTCATAAGGAATGATCAATACATATAATGGATGCACAACACTTATCATGTGGTTTCCACCTGTTCGTTAAACTCTAAATAGATGCTATAGCTATTTGTCTGTCGTGGGTCAGGTTATAATGTGCGGAGTACATTGATTGAAGTTAACACGGAGCATGTAATAAAAAAATGCATTGAATGAATTGTGTGGCAGAGAAAAACAGTTGAAATGGAGGCTGAGCTTTATTTTATGAGGTCTAACACGATTCTATATGGTTGTTTTTTTAAAGACGTGATGTGCATAACTGTAGGTAACGTGTAGAAGCAATTATAAAAAGCAGCAAGTGTTGAGTGCTGTTTAGAAGGGTCGAGCATCATGTATCTGTGTGGTATACAAAAGTTGTGGAGTTGTGGGTATGCTATTTTTAAGACTGGGCAACTTCAGTAATTGACTTAGGCAGTCGTATGAAGTGTGGAGATAAAAAGAGTGCGTAGCAAAGTTAAGGAATAAAGGGTGTTCATTTCAAGACGATACTTTTACACACCAGTTTGAGTATGAGCAGCATATGAATATATCATTTTCAGAACTCTGGAGCAGATTCAAACGTGATATAAGAACAATTTCTTAGCAAATTGTGAAGTGAGTTTTTGGGGACAAATTTAAAAGCAATATTATATGAAACCTGTGACTATGACAGACTTGTAATCAGATTGTAGATGTTATGAAAAAGAGAGTATAACGAATTTAAGAAGAAAAACATGTCTAAAATTATATATTTTGAGGTTGGTGCCTCATGTTGGTGGAGTAGGTGCTTCATCATTGCAGTTAGTGCTTCGAGGAGAGTTGGTGCTCACTTGTGTAATCTGGGTTGGTGCCCAATTTTTGTTAATGAAAGCTATTGTGTGCCATGGTTTGTTACCCAAAAGGGTTTTCCATGTGAAAATTGACTGTTTGTATCTTGATGGTTGCTCTCTCCATGTTAAATATGGTTTCTTGTTATTTTGAAAAGGTTTAAAATACTGATTCAGGCCCCGCCCCCTTTCAGTATTTTCTGTGTGCTTTTCACTTTCTCCATAACAGTTCAGATTAGGAATCCTGAATGCAGATGAAATAATATGTTTGTTAACCTTATATTTAAGATGCTTGTAGCCTGCAGCAACTCATAAAGAGCCTTCACACATGCAACATTTCATCCTTGTGGTTGATACATACAGGCGTGCTTCCAAATCATTAGTGGAGCAAATACCTTTCATTTCTATTTGGAAACATATCTAGCTGAACTGTGATTTAATAGCCCTCAACAATTTGATAGTCACCATCTTGACTATTGAAGAATTTTTGTCTTTCATAATCTTCCCTTCCACACAAAACCTTTTGTGACCGGCCTCAGTTTGTACTTATACAGGGAATTATCTGTACTTGGTGTTATGAACCAATTTGAATCCAATGGGTTTTAATAAAGAGGGAAATAAAACCAAATCCATGATGTTACTTTCCATAGGTGCTGCAAATTTAGTCTACTTCCACAGCCTTGCCTTGGACATCCTTGTAAGAATGTGGCTTAGAATTTATAATGGTGGAGATCAATGTAAAATACTAAAATGTATGTACATTGGAATCTTCTTACCTTGCTTGTTTGGCTTGCCATTTGATCCTCAATTTTGTGAAAATCAGAGATTCATTGGTAAAATACAATGTCTATTAACTAAGAAAATATTACAATATATAGGAATTACAAAGCATTGTAGATATTAATGGAACCAACTACTTCCAACTACCTACTACTGTAGACATTTAAGATGTCTAACAACTAATTACATTAATGACCATTAACAAAATAAAGAAATATTATTCTAACACCCTCCCTTAATGGTCAATCTATCAAAAACGCCAAGTTGCCTCCAGAATTTTACAAACTTATCCGGGCTCAGAGACTTGGTGAGAATATCTGCAATCTGATCTGCTGTCAGAACATACTGCAACTGAACTGGTCTGTCTTCTACCAGCTTGTGGATGTAGTGACAATGAAGTTTGACATGCTTGGTACGTTAATGGAAGATTGGATTTTTGGCCAGTTTGAGCACCCCTTGATTATCAGTGTACAAGGGAGAAGGACCTTCTTGCGGCATCTGCATGTCAAAGAGCATCCTCTGGAGCCAAACTGCCTCACATGTGGCCTTGACTGTTCCCCAGTATTCGGCTTCGGTCGAGGAAAGAGCTATGACCTGTTGCTTCTTGCTGCTCCAAGTGACGGCTCTTGTACCCAAATTGAATATGTACCCAGAAGTGGATTTTTTGTCATCCATTGATCTTGCCCAATCTGAGTTAGTGTAACCAATCAGTTTTGGATCGTTGCACCTGCTATACAAAATGCCATAGTTTGAAGTGCCTTTCACATAGCACAGCACTCGCTTCGCTGCAATCCAATGATTACCTTTTGGGGCCATCATGAAGTGAGAGATGTAGCTGATAGCAAAACAAATGTCGGGTTAGTGGTAGTGAGGTAGATGAGGCTGCCTACTAGTTGCCTGAATTCGGTTTCATCTACTACAGGTGAATCAGACTTGGTTGATAACTTCAGCCCTTTCTCCATAGGTGTGGAAGCAGGTTTACAATCCTGCATTCGAATCTTGTCAAGCAAACTGCGGGCATACTTGGACTGTGAAATAAAGACATTGTCATCAGTCTGCTAGACTTCAACACCTAAGCAATAATGAAGAAGCCCCAAATCTGTCATGTCAAAAGCTTGGCACAACTCCTGTTTGATGGCTGTAATCAAGTGTACTGAATGGCCAGTAATGATCAAGTCATCCACGTAGACAACAAGAAAAAGGATATCATCACTAGAGAGTTTGACATACAGATTAGTGTCAGAGGGACTGCGCTGAAACCATGTTCAACCAAATACTAATCAATCTTGAAGTACCAAGCCCGAGGGGCTTGCTTCAGGCCATCAAGGGCTTTTACCAATCTGCAACTTGATGTTTCTTACCAGGAACCTTGAAGCCAGGAGGTTGGATTCATATAAACTTCTTCCTGCAAATCACCATTGAGGAATGCACTCAACATCCATCTGATGAAGTTTCCATCCAAACTGAGCTGCAATGGTGAGAAGAAGACGAATTGTGCTCATCTTGGCAGTAGGAGCAAAAGTCTCCGCTGTGTAAATCCCCGAGCAACCAATCTGGCCTTGTACCTATCCAAAGTACCATCTGCATGATACTTGACTTTATAAACCCATTTACAGCTGATAGGTTTCTTCCCAAGAGGCAGATCAGAAATGCCTAGGTTACTCTTCAAAAGACTGTTATTCCGTCTCCATAGCCGTTTCCCACTCAAGAATGCCTTTAGCCTCGGAATATGTCTAGGGCTCATGGATGCTGTAGATGTTGGCCATAAGTGCAAAGTTGACTGTATTTTGCTGCTTTCTCTTTTGGCGAACTGATCTATCCTCAAGAAGCTCATCATCACAAAGATCTCCTATTGTCTTGGCTCACCATTTAGGCCGAAGGGTAGAAGTACCAACATCTGGCATTGGAGGAACAACATCCCCGAGAGTTTCCGGAACAGAGTCATTTGGATGCGAATCCTGTGAAAAATCAGGTGGTGTTGGATTGGTAGATTCCTCATCTTCAGAGTCAAAATGCTCTGAAGCCCTCTCATCATGGGAACCAAGAGGAAGACGAACACCAACATCAGAAGTCTGCACAAACTGAGTCACAAAACTAGGAGTATTAGAAGGCATAAATGGACCAGTAGTCTCATCAACCACAACATCACGACTGAAAATGAGACGATCTGTCTCCACATCAATCAACCTGTAGGCCTTGTGGTTGTCGCTGTAACCAAGAAATATAAGTGTTTGGCTCTTTGAATCCATCTTAGCACACTTGGCATCTGGAATCCATACATGAGCGGTACAACCGAAGACTTTCAAATGGCCCACTTTAGGCTTGCGTCTTGACTAGGCTTCTTCAGGATTCATATTCTTAATGACATGTGTCGGTGACCGATTCAGGAGGTAGACTGTAGTATAGACTGCTTCAGCCCAGTATTTCTTAGGAACATTGCGATGCTCCAACATAGATCGAGCCATTTTAGTAATGGTGCGATTTCTACGTTCAACAACACCATTCTGTTGAGGGGTGTATGGTGTGGTGAGTTGGCACTTAATGCCATGTGTAGCACAAAATGTAGAGAAGCCAGTTGAACAAAACTCCCCCCCCATTAGCTGACCTTAGAGGGACAATTTGAGAACCGGATTCTTTCTCAACTAAGACCTTAAATTGCTGAAATGTACTGAACACATCTGATTTATTCTTGAGAAAATACACCCACATTTTACGACTGAAATCGTCAACAAATAACAAGTACCTGCAACTAGTAACAGAAGGTGTATTAATTGGGCCACATACATCAACGTGAACCAACTGAAGGACCTTGGAGGCTCGCCAAGAATCACCATCCAAGAATGGTGTCCGATGCTGCTTCCCAGCTTGACAAGCTGCACATACTCCATGATTTTGAGGTTGGATCTTAGGTAGACCAGCAACCAAACCCTCTCGAGATAACTAAGAGAGATAGTGCATGTTTAAGTGCCTATAACGCTGATGTCAAAGTGTTCTGATGGATGTACTCCTAGCAGCCAGAGCATGCTCTTGAGAATCGTCGGAATCAGCAAGTCTATACAAACCATGATCCTAAAGTCCTATAGCAATTGTAGTACAAGTCTCCCTATCAACAATGTTGTAGGTGGACGAACTAAAGACAACATCTAATTGAGGAGAATGCCTCATGATCTTGCTGACAGAGAGGAGATTATGTTCCATGCTTGGAACATAGCAGACATCAAGAAAAATTAAATTTCTACCTCTTGAGTGAATTTGGACAGTGCCCTTACCAGCAATTGTGTACTCTTCTCCTCCTTCGAAGATTACGGAATTTGAGAATGGTTCAAATTTTGTGAACCAATCCCGACGATGAGTAAAATGCTGCGAAGCCCCTGAATCAATATACCAGGCAGAAGGGTGTACTGGATCTGCTGTTCTCTTGGCCATAAAAGCATAGAATGCAGATTCTTTTTGCTTTGAGTGCTTTGTGACATTTGCCTTTTGTTGAGACCCTCCCTGCTTCTTTTGTTCAGAAGCCAATCGAATTCAACACTCGGTCTTCATGTGACCAAACTTATGACAATAATTGCACCGAATGTTCTTCTTCTTGTTATTGTCTTGAGAAGAACCAGAGCCTTTCGGCTGAGAAGATGGAGCCTTCCAAACTTGTTGTAAAAGCTTGTTACAAAGATTGGAAAACTTCAAATCAACGTCAGTGGAAGTGATATTGAGTGTTTCAATGAAATGCTCATAAGATTTGGGCAAACTCTTCAGAGTGATGACAACCATGTCCTCTTCCTCCATTGTGCGACCAATCGCCTCAAGTTGGCCACGGATGTCCTTGATCTTTGTCAAGTGATCCTACAGAGGTGTCCTCTCGTCCATCATAATTGAAAAGAGCATGTTCTTCAGAAAGAATGCTCTACTCTTGTTAGAGGTTTCATGAAGACTCTTAAAATGATCCCATATCTCCTTTGCAGTTTTTCCGGATGGTACCTAAGGTAGCTGCTCATCGGTGACGAAGAGTTGAATGAGCATGACTTCTTCTCGATTGTGCTCATCCCATTTGTCCTGATCTTTTCCGACAGTAGTTGGACGTGAAGACGTGCCCAAAACAACTGCATCAGGACATCGGTACTCAAATTGTCAACATGCATTGCTTCCAGGTGTTGTAGTTGCGGCCGTTGAATTTCTGGCTACTTTTGAGCATAATATTTGTTAGAGATGCCATCACGTACCCTGAGGTCGAACTGGTGAAGGCACGAATTCCAATGCATGAAAACTAGCAGATGAAAACAAAGGGTTTCGGATTCTAAAGCAGAGACTGAAACCCTAGCACGGTTTTTGAGGCAACAAATTCTTCGGAAGACCCAAAAAAATCTGAAAGCAACCCAAAAGAGATTTCGAAAAACCCATCAAGAATTTGCAATCGAAATTTTTTTTTGCCTTGAAACAAAGGGTCAAAACCCTAGACGAATTTGTAGAAGCCCTAGGTCGCTGTGAAAATCGCAAGTTTTGATGCAGAAGAGTTAGAAACCCTAGACACCAAACCCAGATCGCAAAATTTTTCTGAGAAAATAATTTGCAGAAGCCAAAAAAAATAATATTTCCGTCATTGCTAAATACCCTTTTTGCGGCAGAAATTGCGGAAATAACCCACGAAATTCGTGGATTTCAGAATAGAAAGATCGCGAAGGCGCAGAAGAAAAGGAATCCACAGAAAAAAAAAACTTTTGTCGCCGCCGCGCAAAAGAATGT
The DNA here is from genome assembly GCF_030272615.1 of Cryptomeria japonica. Lineage (NCBI taxonomy): Eukaryota > Viridiplantae > Streptophyta > Pinopsida > Cupressales > Cupressaceae > Cryptomeria > Cryptomeria japonica. The sequence continues at coordinate 335,054,061 of NC_081415.1, forward strand.
GAAGAAAAGCAAATCCTCGCTGTTGCAAAAACAGATGCGGGCAAACAAAATCCAAAAGCTCGGAGAATGAAGTCGTAGAAAAACAGGACGCTGTAAAAATCCTGAGCAAAAAAACATGCGGCCGGAAAATATCGCGAAAATCAAACCTGCAAAAGAGAATCCGCAAGTTGAAAACAAAGATTAAACTCACAGAGAATCGCGCACAGATGCCAAACGGGGGTGTGAAGTAGAAAAACGCGAAAAAATTTCACGTTTTAGACACCCAATCGAACACAGGCCAAAGGTTTGACAGAAAACCCTCGACAGGTTTGGGAGGAAAACTGGAATAATTTCGAAAAATTTCACTAATAAGAATTTAGAATTACAATTTTTTCGAAAAAAATCTTCTATGCTCTAATACTATGTGAAAATCAGAGATTCACTAGTAAAATACAATGTCTATTAACTGAGAAAAGATTGCAATATATAGGAATTACAAAGCACTGCAGATATTAATCGAATCAACTACTTCTAACTACCCGCTATTGTAGACATTTGAGATGTCTAACAACTAATTACATTATTGACCATTAACAGAATAAAGAAATATTACTCTAACAAATTGCCATCAAGTACATCAAAAAATGTTGCCGCAATATGCCTGTAAGTCTGTTAGCAGCCTTTTATTGTAAACGAAAATATGAACTTTGAAAGTTCAAGATTATCTTTTGAATGGGTAATATACAGTTAACATGAGCTGAGATTCCTAATAATTGTAAATTTTATTAACTTGGAAATGGGAAATTAGGAATTTAATTAAAATTTTTATAGATCACACCTTTTGTTTTCAGAGATAATGAACTCACTCACTCAAAACCAAGAACTTACACTTACATGTGGGAAATAAACCATTATTCCTTCCCTCTCTTTTCTGGCTACGGGTGAGAAGTTTATGTGGGATTCTGGTTTGTGATTGCTCACTCCTTGATGTATTGATTGAGTGCTCTCTTGATTGTTAAGGAGATGAATGCCTAAAGGCACTGACCCTTGTCCTATTAGACAATAAATGTCCGTCCTCAGTCTTTTCCGCTTGAAAACTCCTTGTAGAAGATATTAAGTCTACACTTGCAGGCTAGACTGAATACATAATCTCTTCTGTTCCAGCCCCACACTTAGTCAAATTCATTGTTAGTAATTACTGCAACAATCCCAAATGATTTCTAGATGAATAATATGCCTTTTTAGATTCCACAGAACTTCTTGCAAGATATGAAATTGTTTATTAGAAGTGTAGTCTGAGAGAAGTCAGGAATTGAAAGATTATAATTATTTAATTGCCTGATATGCAATGAAGCTACATGTCAAAATGAGGATAGATTTAGACAAGGAACCTCCTGTTAAAATAATTAATTTCATTATGATGATGCATATTTGATCATATTTAACAATTGCCTGCATTTAATGCTAACTTTTGCATATACAAGAACAGTATGTTCATTATCATACGTTCCAATAGCTTGCATATCGAAGCCATAAACATACCAATAAAATATAATAACATTCCACCGTTGAGTCAATCAGATTGACTAGAAAGTCTTAGCGATGCCAACTCATGAACTCACATTGTTTGTACTGGTTCAACTAAGCCATTTGGATGAAAAATGCTTAATATGCTAGTAGTTAATTCATTGCAGGAAACAATGTAAACCAGTGGCACAAAAAGTGCTCATGAAAGGTGAACTTGAGTTTTTGTATGGGCTTCCAGATAGTTGTGTTAATTCTAGCCAACATGGACCAAATATGACATTAATCCAGAACGCCCCAAACACTGGTCAGGGTGCTCTACCAACTGAACTTAGCCCTTTGTAAGTCTGATATTTCAATTTAAACCTTCTCTAAACATTTAAATTTAAATTATGAGCTTCACACCACAAATTTAATTCATACATTAGCTTCCAGATCGTTGTTTTAGTACCTAGCAAAAACATACTGGCTCGGACTTGAACACAGTGTCTCTCAAATACTTGTCTAGGTGTTTTAGCATCAGAACTACTAGTCCTTTGTGTGTGCATGATTTGAGCTTAAATCTTTAGTAAAGTTGACACTTTAAATCATAAGCTTCACTCAACCAAAATAATCTATTTATGAGCTTCCTGCAAAGTTTCTGGCACCTATTCAATTTAGCTAATTGGTACCCTTTTTTACCATGCAATTAATTTTAATGTGCTGTTATGAGTTTTTAATTTAGCACATTTGATTAATTGTCAAATGTGACTCTAATTACAGTCGTTTATCTTTCTAGACAACAAAGTTTTGCAGAGGCAATGCTAAGGAGATTAGAAGAGAGATAGGTTCTTCCACGGTGAGTTTCTTTTTGTCAAACATGGATGCAACGTTTCAACTTGTTTTTCTTCTAAATGGAAGAGGCATCTCCATTCCATGCTGTTCACCTAATCTGAAACGTGTTTGTTCACTAGTTTTCATATTATAAACAATTGATTTCATGCTTATAAATGTGGATGTGCTAATATTCTTCATCAGAAGGAACAAAAGCAGGATTGTTGAAATTGAGCAAATTCGATAAGAACCAAGCTCACTGAAAAGTAAGCATATGCACCTAGTTATATGGGAGCATCCTACCTTTGTTTCTATATTAGTAGAAAAGGATGATATCTCTTTATGTGATGAGTTTGAATTGAAATAATATATTGTAATATGCCTTGAGAGGAAACATTTGAATAATTCTTGTGTTGAAGTTGTTATAGTAAGCCCCTACATTGCTCGGCGAGATGTCTTAGTCAAGATTACAAATGGAATATACTGGACACTAAATGTGTACCTTAAGTTATAACAATCAATGTATCATTATTTAATATTTGTTTTGTTCATATCTGTTTAGGTTCTATTTTGTTTGATACTGATAATTTCACATAACTTCAATGTTAGTGAACACTCCAACACAAGTTTAAATGACTATGCAACATTTTAACGTGATACTTTTGTGTCCCAACAAATAACACCAATATTCTTGTGGAAACATGTATTCAATATGAAAATTACCAAATTCGAGTTTCATAATAATTCTATGATTTTCGATACTAATGTGTTTTTTATTATTTTCCTCTTTTTGACTGAATCACTAAATCTTTTAATAGAAATTGTATTCACGACTACAGACTTGAGACGATTCCAACAAACTTAATCACTTTATTATTTAGAGCCCTGAATGAATGTATTGCATCGGGGCATGAACATTGTAGTTGGATCCAGGTGTTGCATAAGTAGAGTTGGAATATGCTTATGATAAATGAAATCTCTTGATAACTATGATTTCTTACTAGTTCCAGGGATGAAATAGTACTCTGGTGGCATCAAAACTTTATTATTGCACATTCAGATTCCTTTCAAAGAATTATGCACTTTAAAAAAATAGTACCTCTTTTTGGTACTGTACACAAAAGATATGGCTTCTAGAAATTGGAAAACACAAGAAGACGCAAATTGGTGGGTTTTGTAATTACCCCCTACAGGAAATGGACAATTTTGTCAAGAAAGAGAAGGTTCTGAAATTGCCTTTACTAAAAAGCAACAAATTTTAAATGCTGAGAAGGTTTCATCATTACTGATTTATATGATCCAAATTTTTTTTCTGAACTGAATGTGCAAGAAGAGGAAATGACCTGAGTGTTTTATTTTCAATATCTTGACATTTGGGTTTCTATTTTCACCCAAAATTCTTTATGATGTCTAAGTGACCTTCTCAAGAGGCAATGGCGAGCAACATGAAGCATTGAGAGTTTGAGTGACATTTTCATCATTCATTCGCTATTTGCAGTGTTATTGGTTGAGATGAGCATTGCTGGGAGGTTTTATCATTAGTTTGATGATGCAATGTGTTGGTTGATACCTTTGTGTTCATTTGGACACTTCCGATGAAAGTTGTGTAGGAGATTTGCAAGCACGAGGATATTGGCCTTGGAGGGGCAATAAGACTCGAAAAACTGCAATGTTGATAGATTTCTTGTTGGAGTTTTCTTCCTGTTTAAGTTTTTGTAGGGTAAATATTATGTGATGGCTAACTTGTGTGGATTTTCATTGCTTGTTTTCTTTCGCTGCAAGTTGAGTATGTAGTTTGTTATGGTTTTTGCAAGGTAAAGGCTATTCAGTTAGCTTCTATCAAGTAAAATTATTTTTAGAATGGATGAATCATGTGGATTCGAAATGTGATGAGTTATAGTTTTGCCTAAGTTGTTAGGATGGTAGCCAATTATAGAGTTGAAGATGCTTTTGATGCATATTTGGCCCTTGAATGTGGTGCAATATCATTCAAGAAAGTATCATTGATAAACGAGGGGTAATATCCACCGTTGTATGCAGATTAAGCCTAATATTAAAGACCCCATAGTCTAAATTGTAGACAACAAGTTTGAATGTGTATGGAGTAGAGTTATATATCTCATTTAAATGATAAATATGTTGGTTGGATAAACAATGTCCTTGTGTAATTCTTGCATAAAGGGAGCCACTTATGCTAAATTAGTGTCTTGTTGGGTGGCACCTTAAAGACCTACCTTTATGTTTTTATGAAATGCATTGGAGTAGGATGGAAACCAAATATTTGGAATGGATTTTTCATACTTGGCTATTTTTCTTCGGCATAACTTGAGGTAGGCACTAAGAGGTAGATGCAAATGTTGTGTGACAACCCAAATTGGGCGTGACAAATGTATCTACAATCCTTTAACCCCATTTTGGATAATAAATGAATGCACCTACAAGCCTTTAACCCCATTTTGTTCTCATTGCTAGTGGATATGAACGACGACGTTAGTGATATCATCAACAAAATATGTACTTTATTAGATGGATGACATTAGTTTGTCAGTGTATATAGCTAGGAATGTGTTGGGATTTGTTAAGATGGTCATAAGCCATATTGCACATTGATGTGTTGTTTATCACCTATTAGTCTAAAAAATTGTATTTGGATGCGTAATGCCACAACTAAGCCATCAATTATATGTTGTAGAATTGACACATGAAGTGTAGACATCACAATCATTATGATAATCATGTCATCAAGAGATGTAGTAGGAAGAATTCCAAGGAACATTCCGTTGATTGAGATGATTTACTGATATTATTGTGTGACAATCTAGTCACATCTCAATTACCTAAACGCTTGTGTTTCAATCATGAAGAAAGTACATTTGAGTATATCATAACTTCCTTTATGGGCTACAATTTGTTTTTTCAAACTTTCCACAATCAAATATTTAATATTTAAAAGAAATATAAATGCTAGACAACTAATCAAATTTTGTTTGCAATCAATAAATGTTCACACTTGATACATGCATAATCAACCAAGATGCACTATGTGGATGCGATGTGTGACTTCATTTGAGGCCCATTTATCACATAAGAAGGGTAGCTAAATTTTTTAGTCTTTAAAAAAGTTTAGAAAGAAAATTTTTACATTATATATAATTTTTTTACCCTAACAAAGTCATGTTGTACACTACAATTCAAGCATTGAAAAATCTACATTTTAATTGTCATGGATGTTTCATTTAACTTTTGTTGTTACGTACTTTCACACATCCCAAGGGTTTGGGCTTGATTTGCAATTTTATTTGTTGATTGCATTTAGTCGAATTTGTAGGTGTGGATTCAACATCAAACTTTTAAATTCAAAATTAACCACGGGATTGAGTCGACCCCATTCCAAGAAGCAATTATGAGTAGATTGAAGTGTAAGTATTTGATGATAAACTTTAATTCATTCTTCATCTAGGAGAGAGCATTGATATATTCAACTTAGGACTAAGAGTTGGCTACATTTATTTTTATTTTTCCTACATATTTGAATGTTTTTTAGCATAATGAATCTTAACTTATAATCCTAGGGTGATTTACTTAATATAGATGATTAATTAATTTATTTGAAGTTATTTTGTTAGGAAACTTATATTCTTCTAACATAAATTAGTGATCCCAACTTAGCAAACACCCATAGGGTCTTGTTAGGATCTCACTTGTAAATTTTTAGCAAACAAATAATAATAACATATTAAAAAACATAGTGCTAGAAAAATTACTATGAATATGGTTGTATTGATAAGTAGCCATGAGTTATCTATGCTTCTTCAAGGGGCCAACCTTGTTGAGAACAGAGCTCTATTACAAAATGTAATTATAAGAGATGTTCTCTTTACTCTTACATCAATATAAGTTGTCATAAGGAGTGGTTTATGAGGTGCATCCAATGTGGGATAAATCTACTTGCTTAATATGAACTCATTGCATTATTACTACTTTATATGATGCATATGATGTAAATCCACACAATGTAATATTAATTAAATGATATACTATGATTGAAACAACTTTGGGAATAATAAAATGTTAGGATGACCCCCTTGGAATGCCTTGACCTTTTAGTTTGAACAATGGGAAAGCTACTTAAGTTTGTTGAGAGTTTCCCAAATAACATCTTTTGCTAAAATCCTTGCCACTAATAAGAATTTATGGTGATGTGGTTACAGAGTTGGTGCACTCATTGGTCCAAAATAGTTTGTGGCATGAAGATAATATATCTTTTGTTGTCTTATTTTGGAAGCATTGAATAAATGTGAGCGTGTTCAATCACTTTTCTTAGACAAGACATGTAAAACATAATGTATTTTAAAGGATTTGGAGATTTAACTTATAGGCCTCTTTGCCCATGAGTAATAGTCTAAAAAGGCCTATAGCAATTCAATGCTAACTTTTGTCTACTTGTAAGCTTGAGGGATGTTTGCTTATATGGTTGAAGATGTAGAAAGACCAAGTCCTTCTTGGTGAATTTGCATTTGAAATGGTGTTGATTTGAGCTAAAGCCTAGTTTTCCTTGAGAGTTTGAAGGAGATACACTTGGGTAAGAGTTGAATCGACAATTTGTGTAAAGTTTTATTCAATTGCAATAAAAGAACATATTATATATGTGAGAATTTTATATGATGATATTGTCTAATAATCTGATTGTTTTGTTGCAGGCAGAAGGAGAGAGATCATTAATATTTTTATATGTCTTCTCCAAATGATTCATGTCGGGCTTTATATGTTTTGGAAGACCGGTCAATAGATGTCTTGACCGGTCATGTCTTTTAGACATGACCGATCAAAGCACCTATTGATCGGTGCACATCCCGATTTTGGTTATGTTTCGTAACTAACATAATACTTAACACTCGGTTGAAACGGTGTTAGTTATGATGCTTTGTTAATGGCCCAAATAATTAAGAAAATGTAATTATAAGAGATGTTCTCTTTACTCTTACATCAATATAAGTTGTCATAAGGAGTGGTTTATGAGGTGCATCCAATGTGGGATAAATCTACTTGCTTAATATGAACTCATTGCATTATTACTACTTTATATGATGCATATGATGTAAATCCACACAATGTAATATTAATTAAATGATATACTATGATTGAAACAACTTTGGGAATAATAAAATGTTAGGATGACCCCCTTGGAATGCCTTGACCTTTTAGTTTGAACAATGGGAAAGCTACTTAAGTTTGTTGAGAGTTTCCCAAATAACATCTTTTGCTAAAATCCTTGCCACTAATAAGAATTTATGGTGATGTGGTTACAGAGTTGGTGCACTCATTGGTCCAAAATAGTTTGTGGCATGAAGATAATATATCTTTTGTTGTCTTATTTTGGAAGCATTGAATAAATGTGAGCGTGTTCAATCACTTTTCTTAGACAAGACATGTAAAACATAATGTATTTTAAAGGATTTGGAGATTTAACTTATAGGCCTCTTTGCCCATGAGTAATAGTCTAAAAAGGCCTATAGCAATTCAATGCTAACTTTTGTCTACTTGTAAGCTTGAGGGATGTTTGCTTATATGGTTGAAGATGTAGAAAGACCAAGTCCTTCTTGGTGAATTTGCATTTGAAATGGTGTTGATTTGAGCTAAAGCCTAGTTTTCCTTGAGAGTTTGAAGGAGATACACTTGGGTAAGAGTTGAATTGACAATTTGTGTAAAGTTTTATTCAATTGCAATAAAAGAACATATTATATATGTGAGAATTTTATATGATTATATTGTCTAATAATCTGATTGTTTTGTTGCAGGCAGAAGGAGAGAGATCATTAATATTTTTATATGTCTTCTCCAAATGATTCATGTCGGGCTTTATATGTTTTGGAAGACCGGTCAATAGATGTCTTGACCGGTCATGTCTTGTAGACATGACCGATCAAAGCACCTATTGATCGGTGCACATCCCTATTTTGGTTATGTTTCGTAACTAACATAATACTTAACACTCGGTTGAAACAGTGTTAGTTATGATGCTTTGTTAATGGCCCAAATAATTGTTTATCCCGATAACAAATAGCATTACATATGCTATCGGGTTAATACCCCGATAGCATATTAATGCCGATTCATAAGTGAATCGACATTAATATGCTATCGGTTACTAGCCCGATAGCATTTAGATCGATGCTTAACTGTGTTAAGCAAGTCGTCAATCTAATCCATATGTATCCAATGTCAATATCATAATCATGATCAATGTTACAATCTGATAAACATATTCAGTTCGGAAAGCATAAATCAGATAATCTAATAGTATAGATGAGTAAACCAGAACAGAATAGAGGACATTAAAGGGTTAAGAAAGTCTTATCTTGCAGAAGCTACTAATGCATTAACACTCCCTCTTAGCTTTGGAAGATAGATAAAGTAACCTGCATCACATTTCTTTTCCATAATGTCAGTCTCCAAAAATATATATCATCTATACATATGATATGAAGTACCATCAGGACATAAGATACAAATATAAAACATCACTCTAAGTATTTGACATAGAGTATCACCTAACCATGTGATATAAAAGATTCATCATTTCATTATGACAAGATATCACCTGAACACGTGATATCAATATTGCCTAAACATGCAATACTAAGGATAAACATATGAGGATGGTTAGATTCTCATCTTATCCGGGTTGTGACATGTGCACAAACATTTTGTACAAATGTTTTATCACAACACCATCATGGCACATCCATGACATACCAGAGATCCAACATGATAACTGGTTTAGAGAATCATAAGATCGTCACCTTATGATGTCTGCATACAAGTGTTCATAATCTGAAAGATCGTCACCTCTTAGATATGAACACAGGGGGTGAAACCCAGAATGTCCCAACATGACAAAAGAAGTTTAGACATTAAACATCTTATTTACAAAGCAGATTACCTTTCTATCATACCTAAACGTTTTCTGAAGTGATCAACCTTCACTCTGGAAAGTGGTTTGGTCAGAATATCTGCAGTCTGATCACCAGTACAAACATATTCCAATTTGATCAAATTTTTGTCTACCATGTCTCATACATAATGGTAAGGAATCTCAATATGCTTAGATTTGTCATGAAATACTGGATTTATAGAAAGCTTTATGCAGCTCTGGTTGTCACAGTGAATGATAGTGTGTTTCATGGGTTCACCAAATAGTCCCACAAGCAACTTCCTAAGCCATACTGCCTCGCGAGCAACCATGGAAGCTGCAATGTGCTCGGCCTCAGTGGAACTCTGTGCTACATAAGACTGTTTTTTGTTGATCCAAGATATCATGGCTGATCGTAAATTGAAGCAACACCCTGAAGTGCTTTTCCTGTCAGTCACACTCCCAGCCCAATCTGAGTCTGTAAATCCATGTAGGTCTAGATCGAATTTCTCATATTTGAGACCAAGGTTTAGAGTACCTTGTAAGTATCTCATAATGTGTTTCACTGCAATCAAGTGGATTTCCTTAGGCTCACACATAAACTGACTTAAGGCATTGACCGCATAACAAATATCTAGCCTTATATTGACCAGATACATCAGGGACCCAATCATCTGTCTGTAGAGAGTAGGGTCAGTGGATTGTGACTCTGCTGATGCTTCCTTAAGTTTATGTAAATTTGTTTCCATGAGAGAGGTCATAGGTCTGCAGTTATGCATTTCGAATCTCTTCAAAATGTCCAAGGTATACTTTCCTTGGTTTAGTATAATATTTTCATAATTTTGCCATATTTCCAAACCTAGGAAGTAATGAAGGAGTCCCAAGTCCTTTATATCAAATTCTTTAGATAAATGTTTCTTACATTGATCTATGAGGTGATCTTCTCCTGTGATTAGTAAGTCATCAACATATAGAATCAATATTAACATATCACCTTTATTTTGTTTGTAGTAGAGATTTGGATCTGTATCATTTTTAGAGAAGCCTAGTTTAGAGAGATAGGTGTCAATTTTTTCATACCAGGCCCTGGGAGCCTATTTAAGCCCATAGAGAGCTTTCTTGAGTCTGCACACATGGGACTTTGCACCCTAAATTTCAAATCCTTCAGGTTGCTCTAGGTAGACTTCTTCCGAGATCTCACCATTAAGAAATGTTGTCTTAACATCCATCTGATGCACCTTCCACCTCTTTGCTGCTGCAATGGCTAGTACTGTTCTTACTGAGGTATATCTGGCTACAGGTGCAAAGGTTTCTTCATAATCTATTCCTTCCCTTTAAGAGAACCCTCTAGCTACAAATCTGGCCTTGTGCTTTTCAATACTACCATCTGCAGCATGTTTGATTTTAAAAAGCCATTTAGATGAAACAACATATTTCTTAGTAGGCCTAGGAACGATCTCCCAAACATCATTCTTCATAATGGACTGATACTCTTCAGACATAGCATCCTTCCATACTTGATGTTTAAGTGCATCTGATACATTGTTTGGTTCAACTTTAGAGAGATCATTCATAAGAGCAACATAGCTAGTGAATTTATTAGGTCTTTTGCTTTCCCTGAAGGTTCCTGAAGGAGAAACAAACTTCTGAGCTTTTGCTACAGTCTTGGTGGCCCATAGAGGTCTTTTCTTAAGGTTTTCTCTAGGTGGGATTGGAGTTTCACCTATAGTTTCCTCAAGATTCTCCCTCTGAAGCTTAGGAGTAGGGTCTTCTTCTATGTTAGGAGTGGGGATATAGATTTCAGGCTCTATTATACTTAGGGCTCTTTTGAAGGCTAATTCTTCTTCAAAGATTACATCCCTACTAAGTTCAATATTTCTCTGACCATGTATATATATTCTATAGGCCTTGGATGTTTCACTATATCCTACAAGTATTCCCCTTTTTCCAGAAGGTTCTAGTTTTAGTCTTTTCTCTTTAGGTACATGTATATAGACATGACACCCAAATATCCTAAGGTGGCTGATATCTGGCTTTAGTTTGGTAAATACTTCCTCAGGAGTTTTATCTTCAAGATGTGAGTGAGGACATCTGTTTTGTATATACACAACAGTGTTAGTTGCTTCTGCCCAAAGATTGATATTTAGATTCTGATCAAGAATCATGGCTTTGGCAGCTTCTACAATTGTCCTATTTTTCCTCTCAGCTATCCCATTTTGTTGAGGATTATAGGGTATTGTTAGCTCCCTCTTAATCCTTGATTTTTTTACAAAAATCTCTAAATAATTCTAATGTGTATTCCCCCCCATTATCAGTCCTTAGGATTTTAATTTTATTTCCTGAGTAGTTCTCTGTCAGTGATTTAAACTCTTTAAATCTACTAAGGATCTCTTCTGATTCTTTACACTTCAGAAAGTAGATCCAAGTTTTCCTAGAGTAGTCATCAACAAATATTACATAATACAAACATCCTCCTAGAGAGGGAACGGTCATGGGTCCACATACATCAGAATGAACTAACTCTAAAACTTTGCTTGTTTTCCTAGTACTATTATGGAAGGCACCCTTGATATTTTTACCTAGGGCACATCCCTTGTATGTCTCTGAATGATATTGCTGCAACTTAGGTAAACCCGTGACAAGGTTTCCCATAGATGACAAAGCTCTATAATTCAGGTGGCCTAGTCTTCTATGCCAGACCTCATTTGCATTTGTTGCTTCATGAATTAGGGCTAGGTTGGGCTCTGTGCATAGCTCATACAAATAGCCTTGTATTTGACCAATGACTTTAGCTTTCTTGATGGAAGAATTTCTTGGCCAAGCCAACACCTTGTTCTCCATGAAGGTTACTTTGTATCCGTTATCTTCTAGGGCTGATATGGAGACTAGATTTCTCTTGATGTCGGGGACATATAGTACTCTTTCGAGTTGCAATGATATGCCTGTCTTCAGTTTGATGGTGTAGGAACCAATTCCTTTAACTGGATGTGAGGAATCATCGTCGATGGTTACTTCCTCTTCATTATCCTCTGTCATGGAGTCTAGCACTTCTCTAAACCCTGTAATGTGTCTGGATGAGCTACTGTCGATCACCTAGGAGTTAGACTTATTTGATGCATGGCTTGTAAGTGCTGAGTAGAGGACATAGTTCTGGGAGTCATCTTCTCTTTTAGATTTTCCTGCTCTGGCAAATGTGGCTTGTTTGGCTCTCTCTGAACATTTTGCAACAAAGTGCTCGAACTTATCGCACCTATAGCATTGAATATGTGATAGGTCTCTCTTTGAAGTGTTCTTGCCTTGATGACCCTTTCTCTTCCTAAATTGCTTCTTCTTGGTTGTCATATTAGTATTTAGGACTTGAAGGTCTTCGTCTATGTTCTTTTGTTTTATTCCTATCTTGTTCAATCTTGATTCTTCTTGGAGACAATCGTCCCTTAATCTTTCAAACTTAGGATACTTGGACCTTGCACTGATGCCTTGGACGAATGTACTCCATCCACTAGGCAACCCATCTAGAGCAATGAGTGTTAACTCTTTGCTTTGGATCTCATAATCCAGAGTTGCTAGTTCATCTCTTAGAATTGATATCTGCATAAAGTAGGCGTTGATTGTCTCCCCCTTGTTCATGGTGATATGATTTATTTCTTGTTTTAATGCCAGAGTTTGACTTGCATTTGATATCTCAAATGTGCTTTCAAGTGCTTTGAACATTTTATAGGTTGTCTGATGTTTTCTTATGATGGGCATTATGTTGTTTCTCACCCCATCAACTATTATTTTGATGGCCTTTTCATTTCCCTCAATCCATGCGGTTTTGTCAGGTTCATTTTCAGGTTGATCATTTTTAGTTTGAACAAATGAATCCACTTTGTTCTCTTTTAAGATCATCTGGATTCTAAACTTCCAGGCTGAAAAATCATCGCCACCTCCGAGTCTGTCTTCGAATTTGATAGTGCTGGCCATTGGAGAAATGTGATGTAGTATATAACCTTGTTCTTAAATTATTCACAAAATTGAATAGCCTCAAGTTCGATCAACTTGGCTCTGATACCATGTAAAGTTTTATTCAATTGCAATAAAAGAACATATTATATATGTGAGAATTTTATATGATTATATTGTCTAATAATCTGATTGTTTTGTTGTAGGCAGAAGGCGAGAGATCATTAATATTTTTACATGTCTTCTCCAAATGATTCATGTCGGGTTTTATATGTTTTGGAAGACCGGTCAATAGATGTCTTGACCAGTCATGTCTTTTAGACATGACCGATCAAGGCACCTATTGATCGGTGCACATCCCGATTTTGGTTATGTTTCGTAACTAACATAATACTTAACACTCGGTTGAAACGGTGTTAGTTATGATGCTTTGTTAATGGCCTGAATAATTGTTTATCCCGATAACAAATAGCATTACATATGCTATCGGGTTAATACCCTGATAGCATATTAATGCCAATTCATAAGTGAATCGACATTAATATGCTATCGGGTTACTAGCCTAATAGCATTTAGATCGACGCTTAACTGTGTTAAGCAAGTCGTCGATCTAATCCATATTTATCCAATGTGAACATCATAATCATGATCAATGTTACAATCTAATAAACATATTTAGTTCAGAAAGCATAAATAAGATAATCTAATAGCATAGATGAGTAAACCAGAACATAATAGAGGACATTAAAGGGTTAAGAAAGTCTTATCTTGCAGAAGCTACTAATGCATTAACAATTTGTACCTTGAAATTGCTTAGCAAGTAGGAAGTGAGGGATGACAGAGGTTGGCCATATATAGCCTTGTATTGAGTCATCTTGGTGGAAGAATAATGGGTGTCGTACCACCATTCCACAAGAGGTAGCCATTTAGTACATTAATTCAATTGTTTAGAAACAAAACAATTATGATAATTATCTAAGCATTTATTTACTATCTTAGTTTGACCAATATGTGGGTGAAATGTTGAGGTCGTTTTAGTTACATTCTTTGCAACTTGAATGGTCCTTGTCAAAACTTACTAGTGCAGGGAAGGTCACAATATAGATAATTCAAGTTGATATACAATGGAAGCAAATGATTTGATCAAGGAATACATGAGTAATAATGGATACTTTATATAGATTGGCCAATGAACAAAATTTGACAAACTTGGAGAGATGATCAACCATCACTAGAATGACTATTTTGCCACTTGACTTAGGAAGCCCTTTCATAATTACAGATGTTTGTCTATAGATAATCATAATCGATAATGGTTGTAGAATTCTTAGAGTGTGGATAGTTCATTTTTTGATTTTATTTTTCATACTAGGTTTTGTTCTTTTGTATGATTGTAAGAAACTTGCATGCCTTGTGGATGATACATGTAAATCTTGCAATAGTGGGCATAGAGAGTAAAATTTATAGAAAGAACAATATCCCTTTGTAATGCAAACACTAATCATCCCAAGTCTAGCCAGAGTTATTTGTGGGAGTAATTGTTAGTTGATGATTCATAGACCTATTCCAACCAATCTATAATAAGTAAGGATAAAGCATGCGATGTTTCTTAGTTGTTGAATTTTTGATAGGGCTTCTTTCACCATGTTATCCTTCCCTTTTTTGTAGAGAATTTCGTAATCATGGCCTATTGATTTGGTGATCCATTTTTGTTGTTTTAGAGATGAGAGACATTCTTAAAGGTAGTTGAGGCTACAATGATCTTATTTTTATATAAAATTTTGTTCCCACAAGACATAGCCTATCTTGATAAGTTGATTTTGCCTAGCAAGTGCCTTCCTAGTAAATTTCATGGTTTTCCTTGCATGAATATGAATCCAATGCCATTTCCTAAAGTGTCCCTTTAGATTGAAAGTGGTTTGAAAAATTCTATAAGTACATGAAAAGTACACATTACATGTTTGAAGAGATCAAAATCATTTTGTGCTTGTTTTGGCCATAGAAATACATTTTTCTTTAACATAGCAATCAATGGAATGCTAATTTCACATTTGTGCTTTATAAATTTCTTTGAATAGCAAGTAAAATCTAAGAATCCTTGAAGACTTTGGGGTGTAGGCCATTTTTTCATCTCTTCAATTTTTAGGGTTGTCTTAAACTTTATTGATACAAAATACTTGAGATATTCTATCTCTATGGGCAAAAGAAAACGTGGAATGCTTAAAATATAATTATTTTTTGAAAGAAGTTGGAGGATTTGATCAAGGTGAATGAGGTTCTCTTCTAATGGCCTAAATTAGTGAAGGATTCCATCAAAGAAGACTTAGGGAATTACTTGTGAAACAGTCAAAAAAGTAGGCTCATTAAACTTTGGAATATAGATGGGGCATTAGTAAAGGCTAAATGACAACAAAAAAATATTTAGTGACCTTGATGAGTTTTAAAAGGAATCTTGGGAATATCCTAAATGGGTAGGCAAGTTTAATGATATCAACACTATAGATCTAGTTTGGAGAAGTTGGACCCTCACAATTCACTAAGAAAATTATCAATAAAACAAATGGGAATTTATCTTTTATAGTAATTTTTTTAATTTCTAAAATATACAAAAATATTGCAAAACATCCTTAAAAAAAGAAGGAACATTGGAGAAGAGTGTGCGTTTACACTAAGCTAAATAATTGCTTCCTATAACAACTCTTTTAGTATTCATTTAATCTTAGTCTTTTCAATAAAAAGGATACTAGTATGATTGAATATATGGTGTTGTACTGGCCGAAATTAATTGAATTGCATGGCCATGTGAATGATGAGGTTGTACCCCTTGTGGCATCTCATATATATGCAAATTTGATAGTTGATTTGAGTCTCCTGATTCTTAGAGTTGCACAATGCTAGGTTGGGTTACAATACCATAAGATCTCTTCTTTAATAACTTCACTATAGAGTGAGAGTTAAGTTTGTGTGAACTACTTTTAGCCCTATGAGAGTGTATTTTTCGTAACTAGGTAGACATTGCATCCATGTTTTTGAGAAATACCACATGATGGGTTCAAGTATGTGTAAGCATTGTACTCCTAGAGCCACGCCATAGTCTCCTAGCCAAAAACCTATCAACTTCTAAATTGTAGTCATCCACTAAAATTCGGACATTCCCCCATTGCCCTCTACATATGAGTGTTCCCCCATTAGCTATCACGACCTTAAAATTTGAATATGGATACACAACAATAAAAAAAAATTAGCTACTCAAGGTTCATAAAATTATGGGTGTTGGTTGGATCAATTAAGATGGTTAAAGATTGGTTTTTGAAGTGGTGCTTAACCTTCATCATGTAAAATGTTGTCATTCCATCCAAGACATGCATCACCATATTTGGTGTAGAATCATCATTTGGTTCTTGCATATTCTCTTCTTCCACAATAAATGTCTCCTTTGAATGCTCTATTTTTTCAAATGTGGGAGGTGATTCTACATCTTCTAGATAGAATTTTTATTCCACAATTTGTGACTTGGGGAGAACATCTCATTACAATTGTAGCATATCCCCTTATCACAATGAGTTGTCTCATCATCACAATTGTGGTGTAGAATCATGCACTATAGATTATAGATGATTGATGGCTTCATATGATGAGGTTTCTTCTAATCATAAAGGGCCTAACGATAACTTGAATATACATGGAAGCTCAAGCATATATATATTGCTTTAGGCCTAGATATTACTTAGTCAATCTAAACTCACATCTCACATTGCTTTAATGTTATTTAAAAATTATAATTGTATGAGGATATTTAAAAATTTTAGATACAAAGTTTTTGAGTTAGACCCACTTACTAGTAAGTGGGATACCATAGAGGCAATGCTAGATAATACAATGGGTAGTTGGTAGTAAGCCACTAAATCATAGTTGCTACAAAATGTGATCCTAGAAGGAGATTTGATATCATATGTTAGGATCTCACTTCCAAAATATTGTCATTTATAAATAATGACATGTGAAAATGAATGCAATGATTGAAAAATAGCAAATTTGCTTGTATTGAGAATAAAGGAGCAACTATCACATACTTCTTGTGGGGTCAACCTCCTTAGGAGCAAATCTCTATTGCAAAATATGATTCCAAGAAGATCTTTTTATTACGACACCAATACAATGCTTCACAAGGAGTGTTATGAGGTGCAACTAATGGATAAATGTAACCACTTATATTAACTCATTACATTAGTCATTTATGTGATGTAGATGAGATGCATCCACACCATTAATATTTAACTAAACAACTAAGCTATGCTATTATAGTTCTCATAATAGTAACATATTAGGGCATAAGCATCTTAAAAGGTGTCATCCCTAGGGTTTATCATTTCACGTTAGTGTTTTTAGACTTGATATTTTTTATTTATTTTTTTCATTTTAAATCTAATTAGGTTTTGGATGCACCCTCGTTGGTATTTTATTATTCTTATATATGTTGTTGCTTTAGGTTCACTTCTTGTGATTTTACAAACCTAAAAGAATACTCCTAATAATAATGCAAGTACATGCTAAGTAAATATTCATCAAGAGATTACAAGTTGATATAGTCAAATCAATAAGAGTGGGTATGATCCTTCTACACTTTAGATTGATCTCATGGTGCAATTGAAGTTTTTTTACAGACAACAACTCAACCTAATTGATCTAGAGACAACCATTAAATTCTCCTTATTTAATCTCCACATTGACCATTATGATTCTACAATGTTAGGGCATCTTAACAATTGTAAACTACAATCAATAGGGTTACTATTTATTAAGAAATTTGAGTAATGCCTTACATACAACTTTTTCATTGTTTCTTAAAACAATTTTAGGTTTAGAGGGAATACGTTATAGTGCTAAGGAGCATTCTTGAAATTAAAAAAATGATCAATTACATCAAGATTTGTGCCATAATATGTGGAAAATAGAGAAAATTTAAAACAAGGCATTGTAAGTATGCTTCTTTTACTTGTCAAATATGAAAGAACATTTCTTGTAATATTAGATGTTTAATGAAAAAAATAATTCAAATATAGCTAAACAATTTCAGCATAAGTTCAAACCCTTGAAATAGATTAAAAAAAAGAAATAAAATATCACAATTTGCACAAGTAGACACCATATTTATGTGGAAAACACAACAAGAGAAAAACCATGATGAGCAAGTTGCTTGGAACTACTGTCCAAATTGAGCCTCACAAAATCAAATGACATTAAATTAGGTTTTGTGGGCTATAACAAAGGAAGTTGTAGCTCATTGAGACTTCAATTTTATGGCTATAACCAAAGGAAGTTCACTACTCCGTAAGAATAATCACACTTGTAAAAGGAGGCTATAACCTCAGAATAACCCACAACACTTCTATCTGGCAATATCAAAAGTTTTGACTCACTTCCTCCAACATACTTCTTGGTTCATTCAATTGAGAATAACCTTCCATTCACGACCTTTGGTACGTGTTAAATGTTTTGTTGCCACACCACAAACTCATGCACAAATGATAATGGTTTGATCTTTCATTAAATCCTCCACAAGCATCAACCAACACTCTTGAGGTCGGTCAAGATGAAATGTGTAGGCATGAAACGTGCATCGATCAAAGAGGTTGGCCCCAAATACTTCCATGGTGGAAGGGAAATAATTGCGAATCGAGGAAAGAGATAAGTAGGACCAAAATAAATTTGACACACATTTCCACATGGGCACAACCATTAAAGCATTGGTGCAAACATCCCAAGTTGGCCCAAAATCACTTAACCTTTCATCCAGATACTCTAATCAACAACCAATACCAAAAAGACCTGGAACCACTACATGGAGCACATAAAAGCACCATATGAACTTCAACAACTTTCTAATACCCTCCTTTCACACTATCACATTTAATTGAGATAGCACAAACAAATAGATACTAAGACCCAACAATGCTAGCAAACTAGACAATACAATCTTGAGATATAACATTTAGGTTCATATATATGGTACACTTGAACACCTAAAATTTGAGGGGAAGTAATATACATACAATATGATTAGGTACCTCAAAATGTAAGAACAAATATTGAAATGAAGAGAAGTATAGAGCAATCTTCCGATCCATCCTATTCAAGAAACAATACCAACTTTACTCTGCAAGTCCTTGCAACTTCTCCTTTAAATTTTGGACATTCAAAGAGATACATTCGTACTTCACATCTTCCTCCATCTTATTTCCAAATTGTGAAGCCATATCTTCAAATGTAGAGAAATGCAGTACATTCTTCAGGACCTATCATGCTACAAATTCCTACACTTCATTTCTTCATGTAAATCAAGGATCATTTGACATAAAAAATTAAACTTTTAGATCAACAAATTTTGATATCTAACTATGAAATACATTTTGACATTCAACCATGAAGTTTAAATCAACACATTTGCTCAACATATTTTGACATTGAACCCTAGTTTGACATCAATGACAACATATTGTCATCATAATTGCAACGAACTACTCTTTTCTAATTATCTTTGACTCATGTGTAGGACTTACACCTAGAAAGTTTCAAGTACAAAAGTTATCCTTAGCGCACAAATTCTATGTTATTTGCATAATTTACATGCTACATGTATAGTTTAAAGTGACCACACACATAATAGTTGAATCAATGATATTGAGGTGATATTCACATTGGCAAGGTACAAGAATTAAAGGATAAGAGGATTCTCATTACCGTATGGCTAATCTAGGTACTCTCATTCTTCATTGGTAGGAATGTTGGCATCAATCATCTTGTGAACATTAACACAATTTTTCAACCTTTATCTTATGTAATCTTATAATTGTCTTTAGCCACCTTTCTGACTTGAAATTTATGCACTACCATTTGAGCTAGCTCAACTATTGATTTATTCCCAATTGTCTTAACTATAAGTTGATTCAAGTGATTTGGGGATGCATTACGCCAATTTTTTGTTGTAAGGAGAAGCCACTACCAACATATCCAAATTATAAATGTTTGGGTCAAAGGAAAATGTAAAAAGGAACTTAGCCTCAACCATTTGATCTCTAAAACAATCTTCCATGCTCTTGTTCATCAAGGTAGCTAATGCCTGAACTATTTAATATCCTTATCCTATAAGTAATAGGCATCTAATAGCTTTAACCATTACATGTCCCTCTTTTGGAGTTATGAGCATTGACTTATGGTATCAATGGAGCCAAACTACTCTATAAGGTACTTTATTTCTTAGACGATCCAATGATTTTTTTACTGGATAGAAATTGGGATCACTTCAATTTGTACTTCTTGTTGGAGCAACCATGATCACTTGCAAAACTGAAAAATCTCCACAAACAAGCAATATGCAAAATGAAAAATATCATAAGCAACTAGTTGAAAATGTACAAAAGAGCCTTGTTTATAAAGGCAAGGTAGAATACGTGAGAGGGTAGGAGATAAACTCTAACTACCCTCCAAGTATGCAACAAGTGTAGGACTCTAAGGACAAGTGTTGGGATACTTGGTGAGTTTACAGGAGGTGAGACAAAAGTTTAGCTAACATCTTAGTGAGATTAAGTGTAGTGCGAATATGACTCAACTGTGTAGGCTAAAAGAAAACTAGTTAGATAAAACCACTTTTCACAGTAACAAACTCCCTTATGTGATACTTAAGTAGTAAGTTATTCACAAAAAAGATGAGTGCCAACAACATGGCCTACTAAGGCAGTCATATAAAAATGAAGATCTCTTATAAATAGAGAAATGGAGAAAACCCTGTGGGAAGAAAATTCCCATATAAAAGAGAGAAAGAGAAGGATATGACCTCATACAAAGATGTTCATGTGAATATGAACATGATGATGGACTTTTGAAGCATGTAAACTTTATCAAAAGATGAACTAGTGTATACTATAATCAATGGACCTCCAAAGATGTAGATCACGAGATAAAAATATTGTTGGTGAGTTTGCCTTCTAGAATGTCTACTTTAGCTTCTTCTTCCAAAGGAAAATAATTTGAAAAAGGAAAGAGTCACACTTTTGGGACAAGTAAAGGACAAGCTCGTTGGGCTACTATAGGTCATGATTCAAGGAGATGGTTTCTTGATTCAAGCACTTCTCATCATATGACATCTTCACAGTCTATGTTCTCTTCATTTGAGCCTTGCAACATGCCAATAATTTTGATGGGCAATAATGCATATATGAATGTGATTGGGAAATGATATATTGTTATTGGAGATGACACCTTCAATGGTGTTTTGTGTGTACCTCACTTGGCAAACAATCTTCTTTCCATCTATCAAATCACTCATGGCACAACAAGGAAAATTATGGAGTTTACTCCTAATTCAGTTATCATTAGAGACTTGGAGAGTAGAGATATCATTGATACTAGGGTGGTGGATCATGGATATCGATTGTACTCCTTTTCAGACTGTTCATATTGATGACTTTGATTCTTTCGATGATGATCACACTTCTAGTGTGGATTATGATATTGAGGATAACTTTGGTTACTTGAACTTGGGTGTTCTCATATGTGATCCAATTATTGAGCTTTGCATTCCATCTCCTCTCATTGATATCACATCTACTATTGAACCTGATGATGCTTGTCTTACTACAGTTTTAGCTTCTTATGATTCAATGCAATAGGACATACATTGTCTTCCAAATACAGTTTCTTGGGATGATTACTTGATAGACATTGTAGGTTTATTTGTGGAGTCCTACATTGTAGGTTTGGGAGACATTATTGACGACATTAATCTTCTCTTTAATGGAGATGATCCTTCTTTAGTTGTTGCGAGGGAGCACTCTAACCCTCTTGTTCATTCTCTACATGAGAATTATTTCAAGTTTGATGTAATTGTGAATACTTATGTACAACATTTGGAGGAGGTCTTTTTGTCTTTAGAGGAGAGACTTGTCTTTGGATCATGTTCTACATTCATCTTCACTAGATCGTGGTTTTTCTTTTTCAACAATGCCTAGTACACCCAATTTGGAGGGGGCAACTTCTAGCATCAACATGGGAACACTTGAGCAGCTTACAGAGACTACATACATCTTGAGTTTTCTTCCTACATATTCCTATAAGGATTGCGTAGACTTCATACACACACCTTTGGTTTTGTTTCTTCCTAAGGGGAGGAATGTTGTTTGATGATCATGGACCAACTTCTATATCCAATTTGGAGCATCTACCATTGGCGCACATTCTACATTGAGGGGGATACATGGTCTCTTTTCTTCTCTCTTATGAAAGAGACTTTTTCCTCATTCGAGGTTTTTTCCTTCTCATTCTTCTTTGAGAGCATTGTCTGTTTTCTTCTCTCTTTTAAGGGGGGTTTTTTTTCCCACTAGGTTTTCTCCCTTTACTTATTTGTTAGAGATTGCATTGCATTTGTACATGGGTACCTAACATGGCATAGTATCTTGAATACACACATTCCACCAAGCTGCACTTAAGGGGAGGTGTTGGTTTAATTTAGGCATTTTACCTTGGTTTATTATTTCCTAGGTCCTAATTACACTTTACTTAAGATTACTTAGGTAATTACATAGGATTAGTTGGAGCATCTCATTCAAAAAAGGCCCATTGCTCAAAAAGAAAGGTCAAAAGCTATATGGGTTCCTAAATCCCTAGTGCAAGTAATGCATTCCAAGGAACCACAAAAGCATGATAAATAAAAAACCATGTGGATCCCTAAGCAGCTCCTTGAAGTACAACAGTCTAAAGAAAAATCCATATTGGCATCCAAAATTTCTATTCCTCCATCCAAACCTTCCAAATATATTCCTCCATCACCTCCTTCATCTATTTTGGGTCCTTATGTCTCAAAATCCCTAGCCTTTCCTTGATCCAAATCTCAATATCTAAGATCCACTTTTCCTTCATCAGTCCACCACTGCTCAAGGTGTGTGCTAATGCCGATCTTGCCAAAATTTCCATCCACTCAAGCACAATTGTTCCAATACCCTATCCATTATCCAATGCATATCTTCCATCCTTCTATCCCTTTGATCCAATCTTTTGCATAAATATTTACCTTAGTCTCATTTCATTTCCATGTCATTATCCTAGTAACTTCCTTGAGCATACTTTTAATAGTCATGGCCCATTGCAACACAAATTTGAAAGACTACTATCTAAAGAATAAGATGCTTAAGTCCTTCTTCCATCCCCTATAATGTGTCCATTTTTTGCTAAAAATGTTAAAAAAAAAACCCAAAAAAAAATGTGAAAGAAAAAAATTGAAAAAAAGAAAAGTAAAGAAAAATAAATATCTTTTGGTGAAAACCTTGCAAACAGGCGCCTTGGGAAAGTACCATGATGAAAACCTGGCAAACAGACGTCATGTGTAATCTATGAACTTCTTGCATACCATACTTGGGGGCAGGTTTATTTATGTTATCGTATCATATCCTATTGCCCTTCATTATCTTAACGCCCTCCATTATCCTATCATCCCTCATGTCCATATCCCCTTTTCCACCTTTGATCTTGACAAGGTTGAGGATCTTCATGAACTTCATGCATCCTATTCACAACTTTCAGTCTATCACAACTTTTGGTCTTTATCCATTGGCTTATTACAACCTTCCATCCATATTCCTTGGATTATTGCAACCTTCTGTCACTATCCCTTGGCCTATCGCAACCTTCAATCGATATCCCTTATCCATTTTTGGTCATGCTTATCCTATCCATATCTTATCACCGTCCATACACTCTTTTCCGTCCCTTGATCTTGATCTGACATAAGGACGTAAAATGCAAAGCATGATTTTCAAAACCTCTTGACATGTCCCTCATGGCATGCCATTTCTTTACATTGTAATATCTAGTCCTTTATCCCATCGTGCAATAGCCCTTGGACATTGCATTCAGTTTGTCTCCATAATAAATAGCCTCTATCTTCCCTTTATCCACCAACTTTCAACAAGGTTATTTACCCATTTGTCATATTCCTTGCCTTGCTAGACACTAGGGGCAAATTAATCAGATAATGTCCTAAAAAAATCCTAAAAATCAAATAAAGTCTTTTAAAAATCCCAAAAATTGCAAAACATCCTGAAATAACACAAAAACATTCATAAAATGTCCTGAACAAAACACAAAAACAAAATTCAAAAAGTTCAAAAACACTAAACATTGGAAAACATCAAAATTGAAAAACAATTGGTTACATTTCATTCTGTCAATAAATTAGCTCTTTTGTACATAGACAAACATTTGAGTGGACATCGAACAGATAACACCGTAAAACATTGTGCTTAACAAATCACGCATTAATGGATGAATTGTTCAATCAACCAAGCATTCACACTAATCGAACTTGTCTTATCAATCAATCAACATCAATATCATCAATCCTTTGTCAACATTATCATGGGTCTTATATAGGGTGTAGTATACTCAAAACCAGACCGTATCTTGTCTTAGACGAGGTACTGCATTCCCTGAAACTAGACAACATGATCATCCTATCATCAAACAAACATTTTCACTTTTGACAATAAGATCATAATGGTTGTTTGACTTGTTTGGATTTGTGAATCTTATTTTTCATTGATTTATCTTTGATCATGTTCCTATGCTACTCGATGAAGTCACTGAGTGATTTAGGGTGGCCGGGATGACTCATGGTCTTTCTTGTTTTTCATTTTCTGTTTGTAGAGTGTTTCATAAAATTCTGGGGCAAACACACATAATGTCTTAGGATGGTTGAACCATTCCTTGTCTGCAATGTGTATGTTTATTGCAAAGGGACTGCATTATCGCCCTAACCTCATGTCATGATGCGTCGCATCTGTTTTTGCTATATCAAAATAAAGCTCTCTAAGATAAAGTGCACCTATGAAAGCAAGATTTCATCATCACTAATTATTCCCCGTCTAATTTCTGCTTTTTGCTAACATTTCTTACATTAATCAGTCAATCAATTTGTCAACTTCTATCAATCAATCAACTTCACCCTATCTATTCTATTCTACCTGATCTACCAATAATTTCTTCATCTGATATCAATCAATCTTATGTTATCTATAATCAACTAACTATTATTTTCTTCATCACTTTTCCTCTTTCATCTAATATCCTTTCTCTTCTTTCGAGAGATCATTCATTTCTTTCATCCATCAACAATCTCTCGAGGGGGCATCTTACCTCCATCCCTCGGTCTATTGGGGCATGACCTTTTTAATTATTCTTTTAAACAATGCTCATAATCGCATTGTCTCAAAGATGGGCAAATGTGGACACCCAAAATTGCACCATGCTTGCACACACTAACTAACATTTCCGCCCTAATCGATTAATTGATTAAGTGTCATTCTTCTAATTCAAATTTTCTATTTTCCTAATCATTTAAATCATTTCATCATTAATCATTCACTTCCTAACATTAAGTGAATAATCTTTATTATTTGATTAGTTCAATCCCACTTTTATTATACAATCTTTATTATTTAATTAAATTCAATTTCATTTTTCTCATAATTGAATAATTTCTTTAAATTATTTAATTAGCTAATTATTTCATCATAATTAAATAAATTTCTATTTATTTAATAAAATCTTAATTATCTTCTTCCAAAAGTCAAGAATGGAAACAAATCTTTATTTGTTTTTATTTAGTTAGTTTAATTTCTAATTATCCTCATCCAAATTCAAAAATGACAATAAATCGAGAAAATGATTTTAAAAATTAAAATAAATCATTATCCAGTTTAAATCAATTATTTTCTCATATTCTCCCAATTTTGAAAAATGGAAAGTATGTCATCATCTGCTTTATATGATTTACAGAAAAATCATTATCATATCTTCCTAAAAATGGAAAATGGAAGTAACTAGTCAGCTTTTGATTGTCTTGATTTATCTTCTTGGAAAATATCTCTTTAATCTCAATTTAAAATTCGAAAAAGGAGATATTCCCAATCAAAAGCCACTTTATGTCATCTTTTTGAATCCATCTTGATTCTCCAATCTTGTCTTTAATCTTTATAAATTTATGAATCTTTTCCGTAATCTGGACCACAAATTTTTTGAATATCTTTGCAATTATGCTATCAGACTTTCATCACAGGTGCACAATCTATTAAGAGCGACATTCGACTTGCATTTGAAAAGAAAGAAAGACAATGGAAGCGAGGTGAACAAATTGAGACTAGGTTTGCATAAAGGTTTTAGTTTCAATTCTTGTTTGCACTTTTATTGATTGTCATCAAGGTTAATTTGTTTCAATTAAGCTTTTGTAGTAGCTTAGATTCAAATTTTGATTCCCCTTTTTTGATGACAACGACAAACCAACTAAAATTGGGCACAATAATGTGCACATGAATGAGACCCAACATTAGATCAATTATTTTTCCTCAAGAACACACATTCTATTTTGTGGCACTTTAAATGAGTGAATTTAGTGAATTATAAGTTATGAGTTGAGTTCTTATATGTTATATGTCAAGAGGTGGAAAATTAAGACACATATCAAGTTGTCTTTTAAACCTCAACAAGAAGACAAAAAATGAAAAAGAAACCCCCATTATACAAAACATGGGCCCCCTTGAAAGTATATAGTGATATGGCACTTTATTTTAGTGCATTTATAGAATTGAAAAGGCATACGAGTCCTCAAAAGAGGCAAATTTTAAATCTAATATTTTGGAATATTATCATGAAAAAATTACACCATCACTGCATAGATCTCAAAAAATCATGCAAATTCAAAACATGACACTAAAAAAGATGTTTGTACAAGCCCAAATGAGCCTCTCAAATTTTTAGAAGTTAAGACTGTATAGGGTGTCCTTTGAGAAACAAAGATTTGTTAAAAAATAATACATAATTGTGTAAAATAAATTATACCATCAGGTAGAAGATGAAAACATACACAATGAAAAAAATTCTCTCAAAGTTATGGCAAAAATCAAAATTGGAAAATGTTGAAGGGGCCGATATGGGGAAGAAAAATGATGATGTCATGCTGATGTCATCTTGGCCCATCAACAAAGAAATATAAATTTTTTTTACAAAATATTCCTTCTAGTCAAAATACTCCAAAATCACTTTTCGTTTGCCAAAAAACCTCTTGAAAAGTGCAAAACCACCCTTTGCAGAAAAACCTTCCATATTTGGAGCTAGTGGTTTTGACTATGTCGCCCTGACATCAACAAGTTATTGCACTGATGACTGCTAATGTCATCACTTTGTAGTAGTGTACCTTGCAAAAAAAAATTAAACTTGCTATAGGGAGCCTAAAATAGCACAGAAAATGAGATGCCTACACAAAAAAATAGAGGCATGTAGAATGATGGACAATATAATGATTGTACAACTATACAAATCTATATGGATTTTCGTACTTCCTTCCATGGAAGGACCTCCAAATAACAAAAAAAAAAAATTCTCACCAAAACATCATGTTATATATCAAAATGCGCCTCTCAACTTATTTGAACATAACTGTGATATCCATTTTACTCCAAAGAGAACCTTTTGAAACCTAATGCCCATAACCATCATAAAATCATGAGAAAAAGACAGTTTTTGCAAGAAATCACTTATAAATCAAAATGTGTCTCTCAACTTATTTGAACAGAACTGTGACATCCATTTTGCTCTAGAAAGAACCTTTTGAAACCTATTGCCCACAACCCTCATAAAATCAATAAAAAAGGGGTTTTGCAAGAAAGCACTAATATCATGTTAGAACAACTAAGATCACTTGCAAAACTAAAAACCCTCCACAAACATACAATATGAAAAATGAGAAATATCGAAGCAATTAGTTGAAAATGTACAAAAGAGCCTTATTTATAAAGGCAACCTAGAAGAAGTGAGAAGGTAGGAGTGAAACTTTGACTACCCCTCCAAGTATGCACCAAGTGTAGGATTCTATGGACAAGCGGTGGAACACTTGGGTGAATTTACATGAGGTGAGACAAAATTCTAGCTAGCCTCCAAGTGAGCTTAAGTGTAGTGTGAATAGGAATAAACTATGTAGGCTAAAGGAAAACTAGTTAGATACAACCACTTTCGCACTAACACTTCTAAACCTAGAAAGTCTTCTTAAACACATTAATTTTTACAAATAAATCATTTGTCAAAAAATTTACGGCATACTCTTTCTTTGATGTCATCCTCTTCAACACCCAGGGAATTCATTAGTCCTAATTTAGTTGCATGTCTGGTCAGCTTATGATCACCTATATCTTCAAAAAATTGACAAGGTCTTCTAGTTCATCACATTGATGTCACAATATTGATCTACCTTGGGATCTTCTACTATTAATAAATTCATCACTGTCAAAAGTCCTACAGTATATACTCCATAGAGTTCAAAATCTTCAAAACTTATTGCAAAGGGCATAATCCAGACCTTGAAGGCATCTTTGAAGTTTTCTCTTTTTTCTCAAAAGAGTTGCTTGATTACCTCTATACAAGAAACTCTAGGAGGTGTAGCCCAAGGCATCCTACAAGAAGAACCATTAGCTCCATACATTTTGATGATGATATAATTGCCATGGAAGTGATGAGATTAAATTCCTAATGCAAATGGCTAATAAACTAGGATATCCCTTTAATGTAATGTGATAAAAATAGTTATATTTTTATATGTTTTTTTATAAAGTAATAATAAAAGAAGAATATGAAGCACTATAAAATTCATAGATATACATGACATGAATTTACATGGGAAACTCTAAAAATAATATAATTGAAGAAATAAAATTTGCAATTGTATTATTTAGGAAATTGCAACTAGTTCAATAGGTTTCTTATACATGTGCTAGTAGAGCATCAACAAGAGCTACA
Source organism: Cryptomeria japonica (assembly GCF_030272615.1). Classification (NCBI taxonomy): domain Eukaryota; kingdom Viridiplantae; phylum Streptophyta; class Pinopsida; order Cupressales; family Cupressaceae; genus Cryptomeria; species Cryptomeria japonica. Next base: position 335,083,069 of record NC_081415.1, read on the forward strand.
ACAATGATGAAAATCATATCGAAAACCACCACAAAGAGGTTGTAGAGATCCTATTTATAAAGAGACACTCTTTGAGAGAATGTGAGGGACATGTCCCACCACATAGATATATGCATGATACAATGCAATCTAACACTATTAGTGATAGAGGATCATAAATATATAAAGAAGATAAGAATATTAGTTACTAGAATTTGTAAGAGGGATAAATACCACAATTTATGACATGATGGATAACCATTAATATAAATAGATATCTCCAGAGTTACATCTATTATGAGGTAAATTATATGGAAAATTGTTTTTTGTTTTGTTTATATTTCATTCTATTAACTAATTTATTCATAGTATATGTTAACTTCTTACCCCTCTCCTACTACTAAATTTGGAATATGCATACAACACATAGAAGTTACTTGGGCCTTAGTGCTTCGGTCTGTCTTCCCCCATTTTCTTGATAATGTTGGTTTTGTCCCCGAGACCTTAGTTAGGTAGTATAGAGCTTAATAAGGAGTAAAATCTAATTTTCAATCAAGATATGACCATTAAAAAAAGAGATGAATTATTTTGTATAAACTATGACACTATCTCCTTGGTGTCAACCTTGTGAGAGAGGGTTAGACATCAACGAGATGGAAAATTGAAAAGGGTGAACCTTAGAAGGGAATCCCTGAAGGAAGGGATCTATAAAAAGTTATAAAATAACTACTAGGGGATGTAATAAAGGAGTAATGTAATAGAAAACCAAAAACATCATGATGAAAGGAGGCAATAAGAAATCAAGAGAGTTAAAGAATAAAATTAAATAATAAATAAAGTTAACATGGAAAGCCCAAATGGTGAAGAAAGACATCATAGATGAGTAGAGAATGATAAAAGAGAAGGAATGAGCGCATCAATGAGGGTGTTGAGTGCACTAATGTGGGTTATTTAAAGAGAAAAAGGGAAAGAAATTGGAAAGGAAGAAAGTAAAACTCTGGAGCAATTGAATTCACATTGGGAAAAAGGAGAGATTTCAACATCATTGCAGAAGCATATAAAAGAATATGGGATTTCCAAGAAGTTATTAGTAGAGTACCATAGAAGCAATGGGGCTCTAATTATTCCTACTTTATATCTCTAAAAATTCATTAATTGCATTGGATATATCAATCATTACAATCAAATTGGATGATAGATTTATTGAATTTCTAAAAACCTTGGAGAAGATGTTATCCATCAACAAAGAATATTTGGAAGAAATAGTTTATAGAAGTTTGAAGAAGTTAAAGAGAGAAGAGATAAAAAAAACATAACAAATCCATGATTAACTCAAGGAAGGAATTTTCAACATTAAGTAATGAAACATCATTTACAAATAGGAGAGAATTACCAAAAATGATATGGTGTCATGAATAGTCACAAACATTAGACCAGGACCCATCCCCTATGCCTTATAAAACAAGAATATTATCGATTGAAGAAGTGTTGAAAAAGGCACAAACGAGTCTACAAGAACAAATTATAGAAAATTGTGAAGAAATTATAGGCAAATAATATTTTGACATTAAGTTAGAAAGAGACAAGGGTAGAGAGAAAACCTACAACAATCAAGAGGATTAAAAAGGAGAAGACAAATCCTCAACCGATCCTCGAACCAAAATAAGAGAGAAAAATACAAAATGGATCCATCAATCAAACTTTTTATATTAAAAAAAGGACACTAGTGAGGTTGTAGAGCATATATTCCTTCTAGAATCATTATGGCAGAGAAGAGACACTGAGAAGGATACATAGGATTGGTATACGAAGGCATATCCTAAACATAATAAATACTAGGAGGAGGTAGAGATCTTTCCTAGAAATTTTTGACACTTTGGAAGTACCATTTATGAGTGTAAGAAAAATGAAGGAATAGGTACAAAGGAAAGAGGAATCAATTAAGGAATATGATGAAATATTTAAATAAGTATCCCACAAGTTGGAAGAACCATCAACATAGAAACAAAAGGTACAATGGTTCATCTTTAGACTTAAAGATATTAGTGAAACATTTGATGGAAGAATATTTGATACATATAGACTATGGGGAGAGTAAGAAATGTGTGATTTACCTCTCCACATTAAAGTCTCACAATGATACATTGAAGAATACAAAAAATGGTATCAATACCTTGTACTATTTTTACCTCCAATGGTGTGCAATTTTAATAAATATCAATGGGTATATGGATCCAATTGAGCTACACATGATTCAAGTAGCGACATCTTATGACACATTGACAAATATAGATGGGCATACCCAAGCACAAATGAAAGAATTACATGCATAGTTATAGTAGCTTTAGGATCAATGAGGTCAATTAAGGAATACATTTCAACTCACAAAGATATTTAGTCTCATATTATAACATAACACTGAGTTGTAGGATGCATAGAAACCAACACAAAAAATTGAGATCCCTACCACACTACTAGAAGTGGAATGCCTAGTCACATAGATTAACATCTAAAATTATCTCCTCCACCAATCCAAGGTATAGTGGGATCAAACTTTTACTAATCTAAAATAAACATTAAAATCAATTCTTCCAGCATGGCTAGGTTAGAACTGTAGACACCTAAAATTGTCCTATCTAATTAAATAAATATTTTATTTATTTAATTATCTAAGCCTAATTCTTCTATTAATTGAATAAATCTTTATTTATTTAATTAATTCATTTATCCTCTTCTAGCCTTAGTTCTCATTTAAATAAATACATTTATTTATTTAAATTATCCTTTTTCTTAAATTAAATAAATATATTATTTATTTAATTTATCCCACTTCTTCTATTAATTAAATAAATCTCTATTTATTTAATTAATTCATTAGCCTTTTCCACCCATGACACATGTCATTCATTTCTTAATTCATACACTACCTACCCTCTCAATATTTTCTTATTTCCTCTACCTACCCTCTAATCATAGCCGACCATTTATCTTTTACACCTCTCAATCTTATCCCTCCATTTCATATAGTGTCTTCTATATAAGGAGATGCTTCCTTCATTATCAGCCCCCGCTGACTACCTGACTACACTTTCGAACTTTCATATGCGATCAAGCCTACTTGCAACCATATTTCTATTCTTTGTTGAGCTCTTGTGCACACATAAAATCTGAGAGCAAATATATCAAGCAAGATCAATGGAGATAGGAAGAATGGAGATCCAAACCCTATTGGACATGTGATGGTATAATCTTTGTGATTTCATTTGATTTGCATTGTCCTATGTAATCTTCATATGTTATGGTGGATCTTTGTTGTTGTTAGGCTAGGGTTTTGTGGTTGAATTCATTTAGTCTTTCAATATTGTTGTTATCCATTTTCACCATAAACATTTTGGCACGCCCGGTGGGACTCTTGTTCCTTTTGCATTTAACATCTTTTGTTGCAGATTTTGTGTTTTTAAGTTGCAAATCTGGCATTTATGACAACATTTTGATATTTTCGTGTCTACGTACATTCAGAACGCGTTTTTGTTTTTATGCCGCATCTGTGACATCTGGAATCGCGTTTGCGCCTACGACATTATTTTTTTTTTGTGCAGATTCCAGGAAACGTGTCTATGTTCCCTATTCGCGTCTGTGAGGCATCCAAACGTGTCTGTGTTCAGGAACTGCGTCTATGTTCAAGAACTGTGTCTGTGTCATATCCAGCCACGTCTGCGCATTTATATAGCGTTTGTTTTACTTATAACCACGTCTGTGTTCAACTGTTGCATTTTGACTTCTTTGATTCGGTTTTTTGACATTCGAATTTCAGATCTAGTTTATATTAAGCTAACATCTTCATATCTAATGAAATTGGTGCAGCTTGTTTTGAAAGCAAAATCATTGAAGGCCCCTATTTCACAAAGTCTTTTGGATCTAAAAATTTACCTAACTTGTGTGCTTGCAGGAAGGGGTGATCATTTGAAATAAATCCAAACTACTAACGAATCTTTGTTGCAGGATCTTAGCAAGGGTCTTTGATCTTTCATTGTGTGCCTTGTTTTCATAGATTATCAAACATTTCAATTGGTGCACTAAAATTGAACTAGTATCTTTTGTGTCTTGAGCAATAGGCTCTTTTTGTTTAATATTTAGAGGGCTTGTCTCCCCATGTGGTCATTAGGACTACTAGTGAGGAGAGAATGACCCAAGTGGTAGCGAGGAAAACCCACCTCTTTCGAACCACTATAAACAACTGTATTCATGGTGAAAACTATGGACAACCTGTGTTGATTAGTTCATACCGACACTATGTCTCCCCATAAACCCATTTGATCAAATTTATTTGATCATTTGTAGGGCATAACCCCTATCGGCTGGGAGCCTTATGTATTTAAAGAGCTGAAAGTGCCGCATGTATGGCCACACGAGCAGATGCCCTTACTAGCACCTTTTTGTTTTAGAAGCCAAAATCCTTCTAGTTGTTGGGGCAGGAGGTCAGACCTCTAGAGTGGCCCACACACATACAATTCTTAGTAGAGATACAAAGTTTGCCACGAGGAGTTTCATGGGGACTCATGCTTGGCTGCCCTGAGAAGTGAGTGCCGAGGGTGGAGCTAGTGGGGTCAAGCATCTAAGTATCCACTCTGAATAGCATAGCCTCATGTGGGAATCAACAACTATTGTCCTGGCCAACCATAAGAATTGTTCTTGTCTTATTTTGAACAATCAACCATTCAAGACCAAACATTAAAACATTGTGTCTTTTGTGTCTTCAAGTGTATGCAAAACATTTTAACATCAAGCAACACACTTTTCTTTGAGTCATTTTGAGTCTAAACACTTGCAAACATTGAGTCCTCATCAACATTGTGTCCTCTTGTCACGAAAAATAGTCAAAAATTCAGATTTGGTCACAACAAGTCATTTCACAGATTGGAAAAATTGCACAAAGTTTTCAGAAACGCGTTTGTGTCTGACAGAACTGCGTCTATGTCATAAAACTGTGTCTATGAAGGGCATAAATGTGTTTGTGTCCTTTAGAGAAACATTGCATTTACAAAATCTCAGAAGCGCGTCTGTGTCATTTAAGCGCGTCTGTGAAGTATACAGGCACATCTGTGTTCATAATTGAAAAAAAAAAACTTTTACAATCCAGCAAACAAGAACAGTTAGTTTCAGACTTATTGAGCTTCCTAGGTATCTCTCTGGGTTTTCATCTAGCATTCAACCTGTCTTTGGGTCTCACAAAGTCCATCATTTCTTTACACCTTACATTAAATTCACATTTGTCTAAACTTGAGTCAAAAGGTCACTTGCTTGTCCTCATCTTACTTTGTCAATACACTACATACAACAACATTTTGCTAAGTGGTCCCTCATCAAGGTCTATCACCTTTGGGTCTCATTTGGTATTACTTAGAGTCAAGGTCAACTTACCTCATCAAGAGAAACTATCATCTCTTTGGAAGCCACACCTACTCTACTACATACATACTTGGTCTTACACTTTGGAGATTGCAAGTAAACTTCAGATTCATTTACATTCCATCCAACTCTTGGTCTTCCATACTCTTTCCATTTTTCATCTAGTCTCACACATCTTGGTCAATACCTAGTTCATGGTTGAAACCCGTTCCCAAAAATCTAGGAGAGAAACTAAAGAGGCTCAAGATTCTGCAAACATGAGTGCCTATGAGTATGACAATGATGTCTTTTTCAATTATGATCATACCACATTACTTGACATGGATGCCTATAGAAACATTCCAAATGTTGAGAGCATGGACACAATAAACAACAATGATACACACAATGACAATATGGACAACATTTCAGTACATTCAGCAGAAGTGGAAGACTCCATTATGGATCTTGTTTCAATTGATTGGTTGAGGAAATAATGAGGAGAGATAGACAATACTTCTTACAAGTAATGGCACAAAGTGGAGCCAAGATCCCTCATGATTTTGACATGTCTCAAATAATGGAAAATCGACCTTTGCAACAACCTCACTCCAACATGGATCAAAGGAGGCCTAATAGTGGAAGCACTAGAGGACCACATATTGTGCCCAAATCACCATCATCTTTGTTTCAAAAACCTGAGGTCCCATACACACATGGTCAAACATATGATACTCACCTTCACAGACCATTATGAAAGTCTTATGCAGAAAAATATACTCAATCACATGCCAATGCTAAGGACCAACCACCAAAGCAATTGGATATCCAAAGGCATGTTCAAAATTTGGACACAAGGAAACCCCATGTCAAATTTGTGGGCAACACACTAGAACAAACTCATGACATTCCTGTAGAGTATGGTATACATGGACAAAACGGATATTTTATTCCTCATCATGACTCTATACCAAGTGGTCCATATATGCAACATCATTATAGACCTCCTCCATATGAACATGTGTATGATTAATACCATCCATATATGCAACATGCTCCTCCTCCACACAATGTTTCAGGCATGGGATATGGTCTAAGAAGTCGATCTCCACCTAAAAACAATTTGGAGCAGCAAATTAAGGACTTACAAAAGAAAATGGAGGACATAAATACATCGAAGCCAACTTACACAATGAGAGACATATGTACCTATCCATTTGACAAAAGCATTCCAATGCCTCCATTTCCTACACACTTTGTGACACCTAAGTTTGATAAGTACAGAGGAAAAGGGGATCCTAAGGCACAAATAAGATAGTTTTTCACAGCCTACATTGAGGTAGCATCAGAAGAGACATATTTGATGAGATTATTCCCACAAAGCTTAGGAGATCAAGCTATGGAATGGTTCTCCCAACTTCCACCTGGAATTAAGTCATGGGGTGACTTAGAAGAGGCTTTTATCCAACATTTCTCATACAACATAGAGACAGACATATCAGTCACTACTTTGTGCAACACCAAGCAAAAGGATGGAGAGTCTTTTTCATCATTTTTACAAAGATGGAGGAATCTAGCCAGTAGATGCTCTTGTAAAATTCCTCAAAAACAAATGGTAGAGATGTTCACCCAAAATGCTAACAAAGACATTGGTTATGACTTAAGAAAAGCTTGTTTGTCCACCTTCAAGGACGTCATTGAAAAAGGCTTAGCGACAGAAAAGGTCCTAATTGAGCAAGGCATTGTCAAAATATTCAACGAAAACAAAGAGGACTATAAAGGAAAAGACAAGCCAAGATTTTGGAATAAAAACAAGAACGCAGTCAATGATGATGTTGTGGATGCCAATACAGTACGACCCAAAATCATTTTTTCGAGATCAAGCTCTACAAACAATCAGGTGAATACTCAAACAACTTCCAAATCATGAAGGAAGTACACCCCATTGGGAGAACCACTTGAGTCAATTTTAAAGAAGCTAGTGGCAAACAAAATAATAACAATTCCAGATCTGCCTCCATATGAGCCAAAGAATAAACCAAATTGGTGAAATGATGATGAGTATTGTGAATTTCATAAGAACAAAGGACATAAAATAGGAAATTGTCATCGACTGAAGAACATCATACAAGATTTTATTGATAGAGGTGACATTGAGATTGAAGGACACTCATCCAATCAAGAACATGAAATGTTTAAAGAACTATTCCCAAAACATGACAAGGGAAAAGCTAAAGCCACAGATGACCAAACCAACTATACTAGAGTATCTTATAACTATGATTCAACTATCAATCACATCTCGATGGACAATTATGTCTCTACCATTATCATCAAGGACAAAACGTCTGAGAATTCAACCCAAAGACCCAAGATTGTCCTAAAAGGCATTGGATCTTCTTCCGAACATACCTCTGAATGTAATGTTACAACTCGTCGAGGTAAATTCACTTTGCAAGGTGCTCCAGCTAAAAACACTAATTCCTCATCAACCAAGCCTGAGTATGACCTTGTAGAGAAGTTAGGGAAGACACCCACACTTATTTCCATCCTTGAGCTTTTACTCATATCCCCTGCACATAAGGCTATTCTTGACAAAATCCTGAGAGACACTTCGGTCCCCATTGATCTGAACGTGGACCAGTTTCAAGCCATGGTGGGATACCTTTCCATTCCACACTCCCTTACATTCACAGAAGCCGATGACGCCTCCGTAAGTCAGCCACATAATGCACCTTTACACGTTGAAGCCTTCCTACACAAACATCAAATAAAATGAGTCCTGATAGATGGAGGAGCAGGTCTAAACATTTGCACATTGAGCACTATTAAACAATTGAGATATTCAGATAAAGCTGTGAATTCTACAAACAAAATTACCATCAAGGCATATGATGATGAAGAGCATTCATCCAAAGACATAGTCACCTTACCTCTCAGAGTTGGGCCAATTACTAAGGATGTGGTTTGTCAAGTCCTAGACCTTGATCTCACATACAACATATTGCTAGGAGGTCCATGGATTCATGAGATGAGCACAATCCCATCTATATATCATTGATGCATCAAGTTTCCACACAATGGAGTTGAAGTGACCATCAAAGCTGACCCAAATCCATTCATATATTGCAACAATCTGTGACCTAGATCAAAAAATAACAATCCTAGTCAATCGAGAAGTTATTCCTTCATCAACATATGTGGATCTAGAATCATTGAAAGCTTCTACATCCAAACAATCAGAGATGAAAGAAAAATTCAAGATTAAAGACATGGGATGTGGTGAGCATATCTTTCATGTTGATCAACTCCCACCATCTCCTAAGGTATTTAGTCGATAGGAACAATCTACAAACAATTTGCAAGACCAAGGAATTGGGAGTGAACCACCTAGTGTTGTGGTTACTAAGTCTGAATGCAAATCTCCTCTAGTAGTGCAAGCAACTCTTGATATCAATAATCCTAAGAGTGGTTCCAACAAAGAATCCATTGAGCGTATCGCCAGCTCTCTTGAGAACTCACATAGCCTTACCATTTCATCTATTCATTCCATTTCCACTCCACTCCTAGACTTGGATCAACAAGAATCACAAAATCCCTTACTAATTGGGGATAGAAAATAACAAGCTTTGGAAAGAAAAATCTAAAAGTCAAAAAGAAAGCTGCAAAAATCAAAGTCAAGGATAAAAATTCTATGAAAGAAAAGGAACAAGAGTTGATCTCCCCTAATATCAAAATAACTGGGGGCAAAAGTTCTACAATTTTAAGTCAAAACACATACTTGTTGATCCTAAATCTCCATAATGCCATCTTACTTTCACTTCTTTTCACAATCACAAGCCTTCATCACTCATCCACATGTTTCACACATCCATTCCCTTCCGGTGATACATCATGGACCTTTAATGGAGCTTCCTCGAGGGACTTTGTTATCAGAGATGCCCAAACTTCTTTAGGTGACACGCATATGGGCCTGAGTAGTCCACACACTAGTAATTCTATCTCAACTCCCTTATCAAGGAAGACAGACACTCGAGCTACACATCATTCAATCAAGGAATGATGCAGTTACAATCATAAGGTTAAGCCTCAAACATTTGAGGTGGGTGACTTAGTTTTCAAGGAGAATCCTAGAAATCAACAAGACAAAGAGAAGAAGGGCAAGTTCGAACCAAATTGGCTTGGTCCTTACATCATCACAACAGCCTATGGATATGGTGCATATCAGCTCTCAACCACAGAGGACAAACCTTTGGAGGATCCTACCAATAGCATGCACCTTCGCAGGTTTTACACATAGCTCTTCAGAGTATCCTAATTCAAAATACCAAAAAAAAAAAAATTCAAAAAAATACAAAAAAATCATAAACATAAAAAATCGTTACTTGGTGAAAACCTAGCAAACAGGCGCCTTGTGACACAAAAAAAAAATCAAAAATTCAAAAAAAACAAAAAAAAATTGAAAAACAAAAAACAATTCATCCAACGGTGAAAACCACTTCGGTGGTGCCTTGGGCAAGTACCATGGTGAAAACCGGGTCACCGGCGCCATGTGTAGAGACATTGCTCCTCCTTCCTTCAGGATTCTTTCATCCTTTCACTTTGCACACACTCACAACCTCTTCATCCATAATAAACTTACCCATTCCCATCATGGCTTGTTATTGATCTACCCAAGATTGGTTAGCCATTCATAATAATCCCTCCTCACCTTTTTCCATCCACAATAACTTAGCTCCTATCTGTGGCTAAGGCAAATCCTATGTCTAGTGATGTGTGTGGAACTAAGAGCATCACATATTTCAAGGAGTACAACTTCTTCCAGATTTCTTCAGTCTATCCGCACACAATCCACAATAAAGCAACATTTGTATCGCAGATCCACAATAAAGTTTTGTCTTCTCTGCAATAAAGTATCAGTTTCATGGATTCAGTCAGTTTCAGATGAGACACATCAACAACAATGGGCTTCAACAAATCAAATCTTTCAGTAGACTCAGACAACATTATGGTTCAGTGCTATCTATCCTTTTGTGAAAGTAAACATTGTGACCACAATCAAATAAAACTTATACAAGTGACAAGGACACTAAACTTGAGGACTACAGTGGATGTTGGTGTCGAGTCTTGGTTTTCTTTTGATTTTTATTTTTTTGGTGACATGTCTTTTAGCTTTTTTGGGATGTCTCTGACAACAAATTTTATCTCCAAGACGTCATTGACTAGAAAGGCAAGGATGGGGTATCGTCACCTATTTTTCTTTTGTTGTCTGTGGATCGTCTCTTAGTAATGCTATGACTTGTCCAAGGATATGAGGACATTGTGAGTCTAGTATGAACTAGGGCATTCCTTGTTTGTGACTGTCTTATCTCCATGCAAATGGGTACAATGACTTTCTAGGTCGAACATATGCTTGGATTGTCATAACCTATTTGCCATAATAAATCTCAATGATGATAATAGCACAAGAAGCTCTTTCACTTTTATATCTTCTATCTTCCATCCCCTTTTCTTGATTGACCTCAATAGTCCTTCTTGAGTCTGTGTAGCTTGTTATCACACGACTGAGTATAATGACACACCAAAAAAAATTGCATTTCATGTAGTTGCACCTACACTACCACATATTAGCATTTCATACAAACATATAGATATCACAATTGCATCACATCCTGCACACAACACATGTTAGCACATTTTGCATTTGCATTATCATATTCATCTGCATTTCATACATTCACATTCACATTTGCATTGGCATAATATATAAAAACATAAAAGAATAAAAATATTGCATTTCATTATGTACATATTTGCATCCATATCATAAGCATCACATAGAAAGATACAACACATAGGTACACATGCATATAGTTGCCGCAAGGATGAATCATCTCATATATATATATATATATATATATATATATCAAAATCATAAGTGTCATGATACAATGATGCCAAAATACATATGGCTACACAGCCAACACTCATGTTGCCCTATCCAGATAGAGGAACCCATTGATCACTCCTCCCCGCACCGCCGGTAGCACCAATCTTGTCTGTGTCATAGTGTCCCATGCCACATGTCTAGCCCTCATCTCTAGTCCTAGATCTTGGAACACTCATCTCAGTGCATCCCTGTCTCCCTCTCAATCATAAGGAACTAACTCCCCATCGATCGGTATCCTCAGTATCTTGTACACATCCTCTAAGGCGACTGTCATCTCACCCATCGACCAATGGAAACTACAAGTCTCTGAGTGCCATCTCTCAGCTAGCGCAGTCAGCAATCCCATGTTCGTCCAAAACTCAGGCACATATAGAATGAATCGCAAGCCCATAACCTCAATAGTTGCTCTATCCTCAAATGTCAGCTCCAGTTGTAAACTCTGAGTCAAAGGGAATCTCTCCCATGACTCCAGCATCGGTAGGTCCTCCTCCAGTCAAGCAAATCAACTGTGTCAATCATAGTGGCATTCCTTGTTCATCACAAAATGCTACTTTTTATCCTAGTGCTTATGATACTCTATCCTAGTGACACTCATTGTTCATCACAAAGTGTTGCTTCTATTCTAGTGACACTCACTGTTCATCACAAAGTGTTGCTTTTTATCCTAGTGGTACTCCTTATTCATCACAAAGTACTACATTTTTTTTTGCATTCCCTGTTCATCACAAAGTGTTGCTCATATTTGCACTCCCTATTCATCACAAAGTGCTTCTCATATTAGTACTCTGTATTCATCACAAAGTACTATGTCTTCGTACTCCCTGTTCATCACAAAGTGCCTCGATCTATCTTATTCTAGGGCCTCTACTTGAGTGTATCCTCTTGAGTAGTTTCCTGATTGGCAATGTATGTTCTATCACATAATTGTCAATCGTAGCCCTATCTGCTATTCTAGTCTTCTCTAGAGGACCTGCTTGAGTGTATCCTTTCAGTAGATTATCCAATCGATAGCGTATGTTTATCACAGAACTGTCGATTCGACCTTGAAGACATAAACGCGCATTCATGACACAAACTTGCCTTCCCGTTTTTACCCCGCTTGACATTTTTTCTAGACATATCTAAAGTGCATTTATTTCTCTACCCTACTTGACATGCATTTATGACAACAATTAATGCGACAAAGTACAAGGAGGTTTTGTGGTACTTATCGACTCTCCTGCATCTGTTGGCCTCTGAAATCGGCGAATGCAATCGAATCTGTGAACCAATGCCATCGTTGTTGACTGCTGCTTCTCTATTCTCTCTTTGCACTATGATCTCAGGGATGTGTGGATGACAATGAGGATGTTTTCCCCTCGTGGTCTATCTTATAGACTGCCCTAGCCCTAGTCCTAGCCCTAGCCCTCGTTTCTCGAGTCAGTCCTCTTTATCCCATGACTCTGTCACTCTATCCTATCTGGTTAGTCCATTCTAGCCTTTCTTTTTTATCGAGAGATTGTTTACAATCTTTTCAGACATTTTCATCCAATCTCTTGAGGGGGCATATCATTCCCATCTTGGGGCAAGTTTGTATCAGTTCATATTATCTTCTTTGAAACAATGCGACAAGCTACATTGTCTCAAAGAGGGGCAAAATGTAGACACCTAAAATTGTCCTATCTAATTAAATAAATATTTTATTTATTTAATTATCTAAGCCTAATTCTTCTATTAATTGAATAAATCTTTATGTATTTAATTAATTCATTTATCCTCTTCTAGCCTTATTTCTCTTTTAAATAAATACATTTATTTATTTAAATTATCCTTTTTCTTAAATTAAATAAATATCTTATTTATTTAATTTATCCCACTTCTTCTATTAATTAAATAAATCTTTATTTATTTAATTAATTCATTAGCCTTTTCCACCCATGACACATGTCATTCATCTCTTAATTCATACACTACCTACCCTCTCATTATTTTCTTATTTCCTCTACCTACTCTCTAATCATAGCCGACCATTTATCTTTTACACTTCTCAATCTTATCCCTCCATTTCATATAGTGTCTTCTATATAAGGAGATGCTTCCTTCATTATCAGCCCCCGCTAACTACCCGACTACGCTTTCGAACTTTCATATGCGATCAAGCCTACTTGCAACCACATTTCCTTTCTTTGTTGAGCTCTTGCGCACGCATAAAATCTGAGAGAAAATATATCAAGCAAGATCAATGGAGATAAGAAGAATGGAGATCCAAACCCTATTGGACATGTGATGGTATAATCTTTGTGATTTCATTTGATTTGCATTGTCTTATGTAATCTTCATATGTTATGGTGGATCTTTGTTGTTGTTAGGCTAGGGTTTTGTGGTTGAATTCATTTAGTCTTTCAATATTGTTGTTATCCATTTTCACCATAAACAAGAACTATCTTGGGGATAATAATTTTTTTGAAAGGGAGGATGTTGTTAGTAAAGTATCAACTAGGGTTAGATTAACAATGAAAATCCACTACAAAGAGGGTGTTGAGCTCCTAGTTAAAGAGTCATCCTTTGGGGAAACAACATAATGTAAGAGACATGTCCCACCACATAGAATAGTAGAAAGATATAAAGAAGATACGTATATTAGTTACTAGTAGTTGTAAGAGGGATAAATCCCACAATATAAGTACATGATGGATAAGCATTGATATGTATAGGTGTTTGGAGTTACATGTGATATGATTTATAGTATATGGTAATTGTTTTTTTTTTTTTTTTTTTTTTTCTTTTAACTAGTCTATTCATAATCTATATTAACTTATTATCCTTCTCATACTACTAAATTTGTGATATAAATAAAACATATATAAATTTTGGGGCCACATTTTATAAGGAGAAACACTAAGTTCATATATTTTGATGATGATATAATCGCTATGGAAGTGACGAGAATAAATTCCTAATGCAATTGGTTGATAAATTACGATATTAGAACCCCTTAAGGTCATGTGATCAAAAAATAGTTATATTTTATATTATTTTTATTAAGTAAAAATAAAATAGGCAAATTAAGAAATATACAAGTCATAGATATGCATGGCATGAACTAAGATGAGAAAAGGTAAAGAAAGAATTTACTGACAAAAAAATAATTCACAATTTTATTATTTAGGAAAGTTACAACAAATACAACATGTTTCTTTTACATGTAGTCTCAATTTGTAGACTAAGAATAGATGACCTCCAAATAGGTGTTCATACCTTCATGATTCAACTACATACAATAACATCCAACATCAAAACCTTCATATGAATAGATGTAGCCATACAACCATACACCAAGGGATTTTAATTGTCTAACTGTTTGTTTATCATAGAATACCAATATTCAAAACCATCTCATGATGACATCATGATATCAACGTGTTGTGCATTACATTTAAGATGACTTCTCAACATGACTAACTATTTCACATAATAAGCCACTATCTCTACACTTATTCAAAGTTTGTTGACTCACTTGAACTATCTACATACCTTCCTACATTACAACCAAACACTACCCATGAATTGTGATATATTTTTTTTGTATGAATTAGAGATACTTCTTGTACATATATAGGAATCTTCTCTAACATCCCCATTCTCTTTGTTATCACTACATGTATTTGTATTGTAGAAATTGTATAGTCTTGTAATTTTATACAATGTCTTACACATAATTTTGTGTCCATTCTCTTAGTAGTTTTTAGGCTCATTTTAGCCCTTGCATTAGATTTTTTCTATCCTATGGTGTAAAGGATTTTTTTCTTCTGGTCCATTTTTGTCAAGTTGACATTATATTTATCTTAATCTTGTGTTTTTCTAGTGTTTTGTCATTTATAGAGCCCAAATTATTTGAACACTAGGATGATGTACGTGCCACCGTCCACACAATGCGTGAGTGTCCTACAAGAATTTCTTTGAATGAATATTTTTTAGCATTTCAACACCTATAACCTATCCAAGTTATGCATAATCGCTCAAGACATTGAGTGGATAGTAAGCCTCTTCTCCTTTCCTCCTTTTTCTCATTTTGAATCCATCTTTTGATTTTCATATTTTATCTCACACTGGCTTTCTCTCAACACTCTATCTCTATACAAATCCTTACAACTCTTTTTGGCATTGGTTTTGCTGGTGATCTAATTTGTAGGCCCCAAATACCTAAGGCTTGGTAATCTCTTTGTTGGCATTTGCATGAAGATTGCATTAATGATATGTTATGTTGTCATTGATGTCAATTGAATCGGTAATGATATTGCTGATAACTGGTAGGAAGAACTTTGTGAAGGATATTGTAAGCCAGTATGTAAGTTTGTGAGTTGAACCGGTAAACCGGTGTACAAGGTTAAATCCTTTTATGTTATGTAACCAGTAAACCCTACTAGTTGTTTTTGCTAAACCCTAACCGATTAAGGTTGTTGAATTGGTTATGTTGGTTTATGATCTGATGTTGAGCGATAATGATGGTGACACGTATTGTTATTGTATGAAGACAAGTTCAAATTGTTTTGGCTCATTTTTTTGTCTAGGGAATGCGCAAAGTGTATTGCATCTAATGCAAAGTGCATGATGAGTTACTGAGCTCGATGAAGCGGTAATCAAGGAGCGGTTGAGGTTTTCTTGATTGATGTGTAGAGATTGCTATGAAATCCAATGGTCATGCTTGTACCGACTTGTTTGTAATCTCAATGAGAGGATTAGATTTTTGTTGTGTTAGTGACCTAATTGATTTGTATTTAAGGTCAATGAAGTTGTTTTGTTTTGTTGTTGGCAAGAATTGGCTGAAATCAGTTGAGTGTGTGGTTGCTAAACTAAAGAATGAGTCTACAGTTTGAGTAAAGGCAGATAGAAGCTTAAATGTATCCGATCAAGCAAATGTAGTGCTATTCAGACAAATCAAGAAAACTCCTGTTATTTTCTAACAATTACAGCAGAATTGAAATCCCCTAACCGGGTAAGCTCTAACAATCTTGGTTACTTATTAAATCCTCTAACAAGGTGGTCCATTAGATTGGATTCTCAAACCCTCTACTGAGGTTACTCCTTACAGGGTATTTGCTTCTAACAAGGCATTTGTAGTCAATCCCTTAACTAGGCGATTCCTAACAGGATCAGTTCTTAACAAGACTTTTGTAAAAGCTTTAACAGGCTTGGCTCCTAACAAGGCGAACTTCAGAAGATTTCAGATATTTTCTTGTGAGTCCCATCTCACCGTGGTTTTTACCTATTTGGGTTTTTCACATATAAATACTTGTGTCATGTGGTGAATGTTTTTGTGGTTATGATCTTATTATTGATTTGGTTAACTACTTAACTATTTTTTATAAGACATGATAACTAAAAGCATTGAGAAATTAAGCATTTGGATATTTACAAGTTAAATATTGTTTACTATTAAGTTGTTGTAACAGTCAACCGGTATTCTTATGAGTATTGATCTTGACAATGGTATTTCATTGATAAGTTTACTTTGAGTGATTGATTTTGAGTTTGGGAAGTTTGTATCAATTTTTCTATTTACTGATTCACATCCCCCCCTCTCAGTATTCTACCAGATACTTATTCTTTCATCATACCATCACTCTTAAGTGTCATGGGTGTCAAACCAAGAAAGATCACCACAAACCTATCTTTAGGCTGGAAAACTAAGGAATAATTCTTAAGGTGGGTAAAACCTCCTTCATTTTTGGCTCTGCAAGACCAAGGTGGGGGTCAATGATCAATAAATTAAATACTTCCTTATTATAAACTATACCCAATGCACAGTGAATCCAAATACTAGTGTCACAATATATCTATGTGCTAGTTTGTACATGTAAGTATAATCACATAATTAACATATGGGCTACCATACGAACATACGAGAAATTATTTTATATAATCCCTTTATGATGTTATGCATATCCAAACATGGCAATAAAACAAACTAAATTGATAAAACTAAAAAAGATGTTCAATTTGGTTGATTTTGATTATATTAAGAATTTTGGGGAGAGAAAACAAATATTAGATCAGTGCCTTCATCCAATTGGGCAAAAAATTCTTTGAATTCATTCAAAACTTGCAATAACTGAAACCAAAGGCGATACCTTGACCAAAATACCACAAAAGAATATGCCTTTTGAAATGCATAGGTAACTTGGGCTTTACACATAAATTCAAATAGCAATAATAGTTCCAAAATATTGAGTCTACTTAGTAATTCATGACTATACCCATACATTCCTTTCATTATACTAAAAAGATACCTTAAAAAGGCTTTGCAAATACTTTATAGTCTAGGTTGACCAACTAAACAACAAGCATTCAAAAACATATACCATACAAAAGGAGACACTCAACTAAGGTTGATTCTGTAGGCAACAATGCAGAAAACTGAGAGGGGGGGGGATAATCAGTTTGCACACAAACTTACTGCAACTTAAACACAAACTTGGATCTGATTATTAGCAATTAAACCATAAACCATCACCACAACAATAACACACATAACACCAAGATTTTTGACGTGGAAAACCCGGCTAAGGGAAAAACCACTGTGGGAACTTACCCATAATGAGATAATACCCTATAAGGAGTAAGTGAAATATTTCAGTGGGTAATGCACATGCATTGAGGCACACTGCCTAGAGCTCACTACTCAAATACAAGTAGGGATACAAACCTGAGGAAGGCTCACTACCTTACAAATTATGGACAACAATACAGATTACATGAACTGATGAAATAGCATCTACAATGCCTGATTAGAGTTCTGGTTAAGAACATATACTCAAACTTTGCAAACTCTGCTCTTCACACTTCTGTATACTCTTCCACACTTCTTCGCTTATCAATTCTGCATCTGAAAGATCAAAACAATATTCACACACACAAACACATCTCTCTAATGAATATTACATATATTTATACAATTCATCAGCCTATATTTCAAGGTCGGCTAAACCCTCAACACAATTACAAGACAATAACCTCACACGCTACATCAATGCATGCGGGCCAAAAAAATGTCAGCTAAGACATAGTTTGGACCCAAATCAATACCACAACCAAGAAACACAACCAATAATTATGCCTTGAACATCCGCAACGCGCTACATTCTCCATAAATGTCACATAACATGAAGAATACCACCTGGTCAAGAAAATGATCAATACCATGCACAACGATCAATGCAGACCAACAACACGGATAAAAAATGATCTAGAAACATCCACAAGCAACATGAATCACCATAGAAAGAACCACAACATCACAACTTACTAGAATCATCATCATCATTATACCGAACCTTGAGAACATCAACTCAACTGACTGTCAAACTGAAAGATTCACTTGTGGACCTCCAAATCACGAACCATCTGAATTGAGGACACATCTGAATGTCCCAAACACTTGGCCAAATTTGCAAACCAAGATATAACAATTCTGGAGCAATACGAAGCACAAACCAGAATACCGAATAACATAAACAACTAAATAACTGGGTAAAAGTACAAAGTTGTGTCACACTTTTATAAAGGAAATGGTCAATGTTGATTCAACTTTTTAAATTAAATCAACAGAAAGTGATATATATGTTTTGAATTTTGAAATGATGTAAACTAATAAAATTTATATTCTTTTGTCTATTTTATGTTTGTAATTTTAACAAAAAATTTAAAAATATTTGAATGTAATTTTTTCTAAAGTAAACACTATAATTTAGTTGTTGATAAAATGTTGAGATTGAAGTTACACAAGCCACCACACTTTATTTAGTAAAATTTTACCTTTTTTTCTTCAATTTTTTTTGTGTATATTGATAACTTGAAACTTTAGTGCATAGATATATTTTTTACTATTTTTTATAAATGTATATTTTTCAATTAATTTGAAAAGTTGTGTGTGCTGAAATATAAATCTTTCCAATTGCCGCCACCTTTTTTCTTATTTATTTATCCAAATTAGAAAAGAACTATATCATCTTGGCATATATTATTTTCTCGAGTGCATCATATTTTTTTCAAAACATTTATACAAATTTTAGTATTTTTCCTTGACAAGATAATCAACCTTATATTTTAGTGCTAATGACTTACTTTCAATAAAAATAAAATATAAAATATTAAACGATATATATTTTAGAAAATTCACTTCTAGATCTATAAAAGGTATTTTTACATTTCAAAAAAAAAAAAATTTATAAGAGTAGGAGTTGTTGAAACATCAATTTTTTTTAATTTTTAATTTTTTGGTAATTAGACCCAAAGTGGTATAATATATACATTTAGTAGACACTTCCAATTGGAAAAGTTGTGGCCCATATATAACATAGCTATAATGAATCTATATAGACCATATGTTTGACTAAAATTAAGTTTGAGTTAGAATTAATTAAATTC
The DNA here is from genome assembly GCF_030272615.1 of Cryptomeria japonica. Taxonomy (NCBI): domain Eukaryota; kingdom Viridiplantae; phylum Streptophyta; class Pinopsida; order Cupressales; family Cupressaceae; genus Cryptomeria; species Cryptomeria japonica. The sequence continues at coordinate 335,102,792 of NC_081415.1, forward strand.
ACTTGTGCTGATAAGTTGGTCTGAAACGTGACATAATTTTGTGCTTTTGCCCAACAAAATTAATATCGGATCACATAACTCGATCAAAGCATCATGCGGACCACTAAAACTTTTGCTGAATCAACTAGAGATACTTATCTCAAAACCCATTAAGCCGCAACAACTCATCTGCAACACACTGATCAAACCATCTCATTTAATCTGGCTGCAACACTAGAATACACAAAAGAATATGTTAACATCAAAGACACAACATTATTCCAGCAAACTTCTCAACAATATCCAACAAATTCTACCCTTGATAATTGAATTTATGAAGGTTACAAGTTTTTATTACAAATTTGGGATGAACACAAGCCATGACAATACAAAAATATCTCTATCCGGAAATAGAAATTGCAACCCTTAGGATTCATGTGAATATTACTTTTTGGCTAGCTCTAAAACTATTCCCTCATTTTTCTCCTCCTCTTTTTGGCCAATATAGAAAATATGTCCCCAACACCACTTAGATATCTTGGGGAAAGAACCATGGTCATTTTTAATTATACATGCCTCCCATGTCTTCTTGCATCATCTTCACATGACTATACACTTGAAGCCATGCTCTTTACATCATAAACCATATGCTTTTGTACACCAACCATGTATTAGAGGGTTTGAAAGGTACAAAGAGGCCATTGAGAATCCTCAAGTACCTAATCATATTATTTTGAGGCCATTAGTGTCCTAGGTTATGTAGGAAGGTAGGTAGAGATTTTCATTTGAATGATGAGTTTTGAGACTTTGCATGCCAAAAGAGAAGAAGGGAGAAAAATAATAGAAGGTTCAATAGGCCTAATTTGTATGAGAAAGTTAGAAATAACAAAGTTGGACTTGCTAGGGAGAGCATGCTAGTCATGACAAGTTAGATAGGCATGATTTTATGAGGAACCCTAATACCCCAAAATTTGTAAATTTGAACTTTCAAAAGAAAAGGTGGTAATTGAGGAAAGGATGAATTGATGACCAAACCCCATATATTGGATTTCAAGGAAAGTGATCTTAGAGGAGGAAATTAGACTTGTCAAGAATGGCATGCCAAGTAGGACATGTTAGATAGGTATGACAATATGAGAAATGTTGAAACCCCAAAATTTGCAAAGTGGAACTTTGGGAAGAAAAGTTGTTGGTTGAGGAAATGAAAAATGGATGACAAACTCGAGATATTCGATTTCAATCAAATTGAGCTTAGAGAAAAAAATTGAACTTGTCAAGGATGTCATGCTAGTCCTGATAAGTTAGATAGGAATATGAGAAACATTGAAACGACAAAATTTGAAAATTTACAATTCATCTAAAGAAAATCCAAATTACAAGGCATACAACACAAAAGCATCATATAACAAATTTTTCTGCAGATATCTCATAAACACACTTTGAATGAATGCCCTTAAACAATTACTCCACAAAGGGTACCCAATGAAAGACTTTTAGATTGGTTATCAACAAAGGGTGGATATGGCCAAATACACCACTTATGAAGCACAATAAAGGAAAAAATGGACACATAAAATTAAGGTTCCACCTTGTGAGCACATCTTCTTAAAAGAATTGTGACATTAAACAAGAATCTTGTCTCTTTGGCTTCCTCAAGCTTGACAAGGTGATAGTGTTCTTATTTTATTGTTGTTATCTTTTTTATTTTCTCTTTACCATTGCAATATTTCTTTTGTTGTGTCACTCAACATCTTGGAATATTCACATTCTTGTTATTCTTTCCTTTTAGTTTATAATTTGTTTTATTATCACTAGTCTTAATTCCTAGATGCACTCAGAATAGAACACACATTATTTTTCTACTTTTTTTTTAATTATTGGCCACATGTGGTCATTGAAATACCAACATATTGGGTTTGAACCTAAGGAAAGCTCCTAAAAAACCCCAAACAATTTTTTTCTTGCATTAGCAAGTATTTTGAAGAGTATTAGTAACTTGAATGTTTGCAATTTATTTCATATTTATTTCTCATTTTAATTAATTATTTAATATGTAAATATATCAACATATTTCATTATCTTGCGTTAGTTGGTATATTTCTAGCACATTTTTTTTCTTGTTGTGTAGATCAAGCAAACCATTGGAATGGACAAGAGTATTCTTAACACTCTAGGTTGAATATGTTACAATGCAACATGTAGGTGTCCTAGACAACTTTCTCCACCTTTTGGTGCCAATTTCCTTATTTTATAGTATTTTTATTTTTAAATTGAGTTTGTCAATTCCATACTTCAAATTCTAGTAAATAACATTTTAGTTTCTAGTTCAGGTAATATTAAAATTTAAAGTAGATAAAATTTTGAATTTCACCCTTTGGTGAACCCATTTTTGTACACCTCAAACCATTATCATTTTTTTTTTTACTCCATCTATGCATTTTTTTAAATTATCAAATAATGTTCTTGTCTTCTTTTCCTACATCGCTTTCTATATTTTCTTAGAAAGTCTAAGATATTCCATTCTGTGTATGTGATGATGACTTAGCTATTCCTATGCACTCTTTTATTTTTTCCGTCTCCTAAAATTTATCCTAGTTCTTAGGATATTTTGGTGCAAGAAGATGAAACCACTAATCATTTTCTTAACATGGCATTCTCTACATTTCATTCTCATTCTCTCTCCTTTAGTGATACAGAATTGTTAGGTGAAGATTCTCACCTTATATAAAATATTTTGTGGATTGACATTGAGCATTCTATTTATTCTCCTACACCATTTATTCCTCAAGAATAAAATCATAGTTAGTGCAATCATTGTGAATAGACTTATCTTACCCACTTAGGTGTGTTGGATAAATCCATTAATATCCAAAATATTCCTTCTACTCCTAATAGTCTTTGACCTTTTAATTATTTCACTCATATAACTTAATCTATAAAGTTTAATGTGCATGTCGATATTAATTACCTTTTGGCAGCCCACACATATAAGATGACAAAACACATGTTACTTTTATCTTTGTTTCCCTTCATCATATCCTTTTCTTCCACTATCTCATATATTGTGGATAGCACCAAAGAATGCAATCTTTTTAAATAAATATAGTCTACACAAGGTAGAAGTATCTCTTTGGGAGCTTATTCAAACTTCTCTTGCATATCATTTTATGCTCCAAATTTTTTTGAAGAAAATCTTTGTCATCTTCTTGTAGATTGAATGAGATAGTTACCTCGATTGATTATATTTATATGAGCATAACTGATATTAATTTTCTTTCATTTGAACTCCATTCTCTTCAATTTTAAAATACATATAATTCTCTTATAAATATTATTTCTATAAACTTGACTGTGATTAGGAGAACCCTCATTGCCAATGGCTAGTTTAACTAATTTTAGTTTAAAACTTCTTATTCATATCAAGATTGATTCTTATTCTATTTCTCCATCACATTTTACCATACAAGGGTTTGATAATATGATCACCCAGGTCTATGAAATGAAGTAAGGTATGCAAAAAAACTTCCTACACCAATCTAAGAAGGGGAGATGTTGCAATTTTTTTACAATACCCTAATAGTTATAATGAGAAGATATACAATATAGAACATAAACATTCAAATCAGAAATATATCACAACACAATTTTTATGTGGGGAGAAACATTTTTGGAGAAGAAACCCTACACTCTAAAGAACAACTCAATATATTAATCTATAAACTTGAAAGTTGAATGCACTTTCAAAGACAAGAACTTACAGGAGATAACTACAATAGGATTATTGGAACAATTTTGAGAAAATTACTTGTGAAATAAATTCATAATGGAAACCACTCCACAAACATCATATTTATATAGTTTACATTGCAAAACATGAAGCTTCTAGAAGTGGATGCCATAGGTCATATGAAAAAAATGACTACTTACATGCATGCGAAACTACACCTTTGCATGCCTAACACCTCCTTGCATGCCAATCACCTCAACATTCAAAGTAAAATGTGAATGCAATCATATTTGCATGCAAGGAACTTACTTGAAATCAATCCCACCTATCATCACCATTTTTATTATTGACTCTTACATTGCAATATTTTTCATATGACAAAGTCTATCATAAAAAATGTCATACAATTAGTTATAAACCATTGTACACAATGGGGTCCACAAAATTGAATACCCACCTACTCAAATTGAGGGTACATTTCATCCTATTAATCTTACATGTATGATGATAATTTTTCATACTAGGTCCCACAAGATGACAACATTAGATGAGCAAAAATAATAAACATAGACATACGATAATTCACTAAATAAATCAATGCTAGGAACTTAGAGAGGTTGAAACACCTTAAATGCCAACACTCTAGGCACTATTATATTGCATATTATGTTAGAACTCACTACATTACCTATTATGGTACATGTCATGCTAGGGAGTTTTTCTTACAACCTCCTTCTCAACAGATCGTGGATTCACACCATGGGTGTAGTTTTGTCTACCCTTCATAAATCTATTATATTCATTTATTATGGTAAAATATACACAATCAAAGATAATCTTGATCATTTTCAATGTTATCAACAAGATAAATTGGGTCATGTAAACCCTTCATATTTTCTTTGTAATTTCATATCTTATTCTACATCAATATTTCAAACACCATCATTTCCCTTTATTAATGATGTTGTTCCTTCTTATCCAAATGCATGTATTGGTGATGGTCAGGGCTCCTTGTAATTCACTCTTATTACCTTCATAAATATATGTTGACCTTTTTAATTTTGATATTCCTACATTAAATAAGGATCTACATTCTCATGCTAGAATCAATCCTTGTTATCTAAATTTTTAGGATCTACATTATCATGCTAGAATCAATCCTTGTTATCTATTTTTTCTACTCTTTGAACATGTGGACATACATCTCATTTTGACTGGGATATTAATGCTGATTCTTCTTATCTTTTTAATTTGGTGACACATTATAGGTCCAAATTCAAATTCATTTCTAAACATGTATATAATAGAAATGGTCTTGGGTGCATGAAATAAGGAGTTAAGATCGATGTGGAATCGACACTATAGTTTTCTATAGAGATTTTAGTTTACCATCCTTCCCTTTATCTACATCCATTCCTCCATCATCTAATGTCTATGTTTTCTTCTTTTTTTCTAGAAATTACATCTTTCTTCACATTAGAAAAATTTCTTCCTACTCCCAATTCTTCTAAACCTATCCAAAAATTTCAAGCTTCTTATCTTTTATCTAAGTAAAAGCATACCTTGTCAAGGCTTCGAAATTCTTGCTTTATTTCTTTTCCTCCTCCCACACAAAAAAATCCTAAACTTATCCAACTAACACTTTCTTCCTAAGAATATCATTGGGTTCTTAGACATTTCATTAATGAATGTTTAGCCTCCCAATCTAAAATACAATGCCTTCTCAACATAGGTTACATCACTCTTCCTCTTGTTGATACATTTGTCTCTTTTGTGAATGATATATGATATTGAGTATCATCTCTATTAGATTCATTATACTTCCTCTATCATGATGTTGAAATCACCTCTTTTATAATATGAAAAAAATCTACATCAATATATTGAGTTTATTTTTGTTAAGGGATCAAGGCACATTTGTCATCATGTAATGATAAACTCTACCACTCTTATCACTAGTGCATAGTATAGAATTTGTTGGGATTAGGGTGTCTCAACCTTTACAAGTCCTATCTTTGATTTGCTTGATTTATTATTTATTTATTCATTTGTAATTAATTTTATGTTCATTCTATAATGTCACTTTCTATAACCCACCTTGATATTTTGGCATCCTACATGGAAAGTGATTAGGATGATATGTATCTTGAGTTGGAGGAGATAGGTGTCACATTTTGTCAACCCAAAAGTAATATATTTTGGGACATGTGTCATGAGTTGTAATATTTAAGAACATAAAAATAAGTATGAAAGATTATGATATGACATGGAAGCATCTGGGCTCACAAGCAATCCTAACATCAACAAAAAAGTAAAAATATTTTCATGTTCAAGTTTTTCATTTATTATTGTAGGTTAGAGCTTCAAGAGAATATTTTAAAATTTTGAAGGACAAAATATTATTTTTTATCAAGGCTTGGCTTTCATTTTAAAAAATCAGAGGCAAATAGAGTGTTCCATGTGATTTTAAAACTATTACGTTGCATAATTTCAAGGTTTCAAAGGTTGAAGGGACTAATTAGAATATTATAAATTGAAAATAAATTAACATAATTCATTTGGATGCTTAGGGAAGTGTTCATAAGGAAATTGGCCATTGGCATTTCATTCTTATTTTATTTTTTCATTTTAGGTGCCTAAAATGAGGGGAAAAGCTAGTGATTTTTTGAGAAAATAATCAAAGACTCTTCAATTTCCCAAGGAGAACAACTTTGTTCTTATTTTTACTAATTTTATAAAGGAATATACAACAAAAGGCATTAGATATAGTAAAAAAATATTGGGCTTCATATTTGGAAGCATTTGATGATGGATTTCAAGTTGTAGAGGGGAAAAGTGAACCACTCTAATAGGCGAGTGAACACCAATCTGGGACTCACAATTTGACCTCTCCACTCAGGGTGCGATACATAGTATATGATTATTTGGTACCCCTTAGATGAAACTGAATGTGTCACATAGGTCTTCTGATGCAACTCTATTACACTGTCTAAGGATGTAGATGTGGACATTAGATGATAGTATGATGCACTAGCATCCCATACGAACAGTCATAGAGTCTATACAGAGGATAGAATATGACATAAATGTGTCTAAATGATAAAAATTGAGTGTAACAAAGAAAAAAGTAAATATAACCAACAATGAAATAATAAGGGAAGGAAGAAGTCTTACAACCAGTCCATGCTTGAAGCCTCCAACTAGCTCCTCAAATCAATTCGACAACCTACACACAAAGTGAGCAAAGACAAAAGGTTGTGGTTGTGTTTTAGAGGCCTTCCATAGTCACACCCTCACTTTGGAGTTTCCACCTCCATGAACAAACAATATAGATAGATAGAAAGATAATGGAAAATAATAGATAAATGATACAACAAAGATAATCGATAATATGCTATGGAGATAGTAAAATAAAGAGGAAGAAGAAAACTCCCCTTCCCCATGCAAAGTGAGAATCTTACCAAATGATGAATAAGAAGAAACTAGTCTTCCTTGGAGCATGATAATGGTAGCAATGTAAGAGAGACAAGTATGCAATGAAGGAGACCTTCTTGACAAGCGTAGATGAAAGAAACCAATAGAGCGATCAAATTCACAGCTAGAGAGATTGAATGAGTTATTCGAGAGTGAAAATAGACTTCAAAGAGGAATATATGCATGCTAGGATGAAGGTGATTGTCGGTAGACGTGCATAGAGGCATTACGAGCATCTTCCAAGAATAGGTGTAACGTTCAAATGGTCACCTTTATACTGCTAGATTCACGGGATGGCAGTGCAACACACAGAGTTCTCTACGACATGCTAGTTTCTACGAGTCAAACAGTCAATATAATTAGGAAAAGGACAAGGAAGAGGTTGATGGAGCTAGTGAGATGGACAAAAAGACAAGGCAATTAAAAATATCTCCAATTGGCATAAAGCCAAGGTGCTTAGGTAGTGTATAATTACATGGGGTGTAATTTAAAACACTACGTTTTTCCCCCACTTTAGCAAGCACATAATTATTATCGAGATGTGAGATAAAGTAGAGATTACCGAGATACAAAGAGGAAACAAAATTCTCTACTCGTGCAAAGATGCCCCCAGGGAAGAGTCCCGAATCTTCAAAGAGATGTTACCGAGCCATTCCATCAAAAACATGTTAGTTGTAGACAAACATGTTAGATGAAAAAGAAAATAACATAATACAATAGACACTGAGATAATAGATAATGATAAAAGATAAATGGATTTTGCCAGTATGAGTAGCATGTTGTGCTAGATAGCCATAGGATAGGGCAATTTTAGATAGAGTAGATTGGCCCCCACAAAAGAAAATAAGATCCAGTGGTTTGGCCCCTACCAAGGCAAGCGAGATATGGGTTTACATATTTCACCGGTATGGATAGCAAGCTATGATAGATAGCCATATGATAGGGTGACCTTAGATCAAGTGGTTTGGCCCCCACTAATAGGTAAACAAGATAATAGATTTTGCTGGTATGGGTAGAAAATTATTCTAGATGGCCATATGAGGGGGCGGCCTTAGATCAAGTGGATTGGCCCCCACTAATAGGCAAATAGGATTATGGATCAAGTGGTTTGTCTGCCACTAATAGGTAGACAAGATAATGCAAAAGAATTCAAAGATGCAAAAATATGAAGCATAGGAGCCCCCCCCTTAGAATGGTATGTGTGAGACACATGTCATTCTAAGGAGAAGAGATGTTGTGTCACATCAACATAATGAGATGTTTTCATGGAATGCCACCTTGCAACAAATGACACATAACACCCACAACATCAACAAAAACACAAGAGCATAGGGGGCTCCGCTAATTCAATGTCAGAACCCATATTAGTGGAAAGAGATGATATATATAGTTTCATATGGGTGTTTCATCATGGTACCAAAATTTATAGATCATATGAAGAAGGCACATGAAGACAAAGAGAAAATAAAAAAATGGGTGAACATGGAAGAGAGCCTAAATGCCTGCAACACTTTGATCATCCCTGATATCGAAAAGATAGAGATGACAAATAGAAGAAGGGCGATTGACAAATAGAAGAAGATTACGATAGAAAATCCCCTATTTTTAAGAACCTATTGTGTGATGTGGGTTCTTCAGGAGAGCATGTAACATACATAGATAGATAACCTCCCATTTCCAAGTGCCAACAAGGTGAATTGGGTCCTTCAGGAGGGAACAAACATGTAAAGAAAGTATTGGGGAAGACAAGAATACACACTAATCTATAAGATAAAGAAAGAGAGGTGTTGACCTACATGTAATCCACTAGTAGGTCATTGTCCTCCCAATATTGATCATATGGAGAGGGAGGTTGAGACTAGAGGTGGATGACTACAAGGGGATTGCCTAGTGTGGCACTAATAGAAAGGGATAGGGACAAAGAAGCTTCCACATTTTCATCCAAAACCCCTTTGGAGGAGAGGGTTAACAATCACATAAAATTGTTGACAGTGCCAAGATATCCTCTAAGAAGTCAAATACACACCTCTCATCAAAAGAGGTGGGTGACTCGGCCCAAGGTAGCAAAACAAGAGTTGTAATTTTAACCTCTGAAAGAGGGGCATAAAAAAACTACAGAGAAGGCACAACCTCCTCTACAAAGAAAACAGAGGTAGATAAAGAGACTAAAACCAAAATATGAAAAGATATAGAAACCGAAGGTGTCAGAGTTATTTTTTGATAGAAAAACTCAAGTATGGGTCCCTTCTCAAAATTCCTCTTTGGTTACTATGGAGGTGAAGACTTTTGATCAACTGTAGCAGGCTTAAGTACTCCAGGAAAACTAGGATGCATAAACAATTGCAACGTAGGTGGAGCAAATAGGGTTGTATTGGACACCACCTATGTATGAAGCATGTTCACAAGTTGGGAAAATGAACATCTGACAAGGAGATGATCAAGGGAGGCTCCAAGGAAGGATCATTGAAACCCTACACCCATTTAAGGTGAGGCTTATTAATAGTCCCAAGAGTGGATGGAAATAGAACAGTTGATGAAGTAGAAGCAAGACCAATAGGCTTAGAAGGAGGCATATAAACGGTAGGGATAGACACTACCAGTTCACTCATAACACTTGTAGAAGCTTCATGCTCGTGAGCCATCATGCATTGATGACACTCGTGCTCACACACTTGTTGATTACGACATAAATGGGGTCTAGGAATGGAAGTTTGGGAAGGCTCAACAACATTGTGCTCAATAATAGAGGCCTCTGGGGCCGAAACTAGCAAAGGAGAAGGCCCAACCGATGAAGTAAGAGGTGCAACCAACATAGGCCTCACATTCACAACTACAGGTGCGTTTCCTTGTTTTGCTTGAGGAGAAGTTAGAGGAATAGGGGGTACCTTTGAATGATGTGATGTGGGAGCTAGAGGAGATGGATGAACACAAGGTGATTATCGTACCAGGTAGGACAAGGGATGTTAGGAAGGATAGGAAGCTCAAAGGGGGGGTGGGATGTAGACCATGGCAACATGGATGCCTTTCCTTTGTCTATACCAAGTATAGACACAGGAACAAAAGGCATCACTAAGGACTATAGGGTCCTAGGTGGATGAGGAGGTCTACCCTAAGGAATAGGTTTAACCTTAGCCCTTAATGAAGGAGCATAATGTACTACCCGCTCAAGCACAAGAATAGATGGGGTGGTAATGGGTGTAGGAGGAGGCAAGGAAATTGTAGGCTAAGATGATGAAGAGGCCAACTCTCCTATCTTATATTCATAATATTCTTTATATAGAAAATATCCATGGGGAGTCATGGGCCCAATCGAAGGAAGCCAAAAATGGTCTAAAGTAAAACCCCCATGGGCAATCAGTGGTTGGGTTGTGCCCTCATGAGGAAACTTCAAACATTTATGAACTATTGAAGGGACTGCTTCCATGGTGATTAGCTATGGGATACCTAGGTTATTCAAGAATAGGTCCAATTCAGGAATGACAACAAAGGTGGTGGAGACCACTTTGGATCCCACAAGGATTGTCATAGTGGTTTTCTCAAGAGGTGGAATAAGAAGACTGTCATGTGTTTAGACAAAGGCACAACACTCATTGTATCTTGCCCTACGCCAACCATTAATAAACAAGGCTTCCTTTATAATGACATCAACTCGACATATGGGATCTACCATTACACCTATAATGATGTAATTATTGATCTTGGTTGGGATGTATAATGGAGTAGGTTCCCCGCTATAGCGAGCGTGCAAAGGTGTGAATGATATTCTCTTATTTTGTATTTTCTAGCTAGGGGGTGAGATAGGAGTCATAGTGACCATGTTGAAAAAGGGGCTACCACCTAACTCGGGGTTTGATGATACATAAATGAAGTTAGATGGATGAGGTGGAAAAGGATGGCATGTTATCTATATGGTCTTGGACCAAATTTCTAAGGTGAATACAATGCTCAGTATCATGTCTATGCACATGATGGTACTAATAGAATGGTCAAATCTCAAGGAGAGTTATGAGGTTGTCTTTTAACAAATTATGCATGATGCTCAAGTAGGAGTCAGTCAACTTTGTAAAAACATGATTTCACAATAGCTCCTGCATGGATCTCTTAGTAACCTAAGGGATCAAGAACACATTCACCATCACCTTGTTCTTTTTAGACCCTCCTAAAAAAGAATGTCCATGAGAGCTTGAGGAAGATTCCCCAAAATGAGTCACAGTGTGCTAATAATTAGTAAGTGTAGTGGATAAATTGGTGAAATTTGAAGAATGATTTAAAGCCAATTTCTCCCTTAATGTCGGCTACAAATTCCCTATAAAAATTCTCTATAAGTCGCTATCTGGTAGGGAAAAAGGGATCTTGGTGGAGGCATTGATATCAGGAGATAAACTATGTCCCCTTTTCATTAGGATTTTGCTTAGAATGAACCAGGTTCGCTATGGTGACTTGGTTTCCAATGTTCAATGTTTGCTTGAAACCTTGTGCAAAAAGAATCCATAAGCTAATCAGATGACCAAATGGAATAATTACATAGTGAACTATACCATTCTAATGTGGTTCCTTTAAGGGACTGAGATAACAGCTTAAGTAACACAAAGTCCAAACTATGGAAATTGCTACAATCATGAAAGCGTTTATGTGCGCATTTGGATCTCCTTCTCTACTATATCAATTGAATTTCAAAGATTCAACCTCTTAAGGGGTGATCATATTTAGAATAGTCACATCAAGGGGGCCACAACAATAATAAGTAGGAAGAGATGATTTATTAGAAGCAGATGCCAAGTTAGTAAGTTGTTGCTACAATTGTCCCATATTTTGCAATATGATATTGAGCATAGGATTATGTGATGAAGGAGGAAAAGGTACAGGTGGAGGTTGAGTAGTACTGCCTCCACCATCATTGCCAAAACTACAACCACCACTTGTTGGATATTAGAGTTGTTGGGATGTGTTGTTGTCATTGATGTCAACATATTCCTGTGTTGCAGAGAATTGGTTTGTTGCAGAGAGTTGGTTTGGGTGATCTGTTGTAGATGTGTTGATGGGGATTAATGGGTTTTGAGATACTTATCTCTAGTTGAGTCAGTATGAGTTTTAGTGTTCTGGAAGGTGATTTGGTCGAGTTATGTGATCTGGTGTGATGATTGGTTTTTCTATTGGTTCGGTGTTTTAGAGTTGTGATTTCTAGATTGGATTATTCTGGAATTGATTCTTTATGTGGTGAGGATTTTGCAGAATGATTGGGATGTTCATGTGTGTCCTCAGATCGGATGGTTCATGATTTGGAACTTCGCTAGAATATCTTTCAGTTTGTTAGTTGGTGTTCTTGAGCTCCGGTGATGAAATAATGATGATTCTTATTATCTGAGTTGTTGCAGTTATTGCGGTGGAATTCATTTTGCTTGTTGATGTTCTTTGATCATTTCCTATGCATTTTGGTGGTACACGTTGATCGTGGTGCTCATTATTGAAGATTTTATTGGACCAATGGTATTCTTTGTGTTATGCGACATATTCGGTGGTTTAGTGTGTTGCTGATGATCTTGGTGAATTATTTGGTGGTGTTGTGTGTTCGAGGATTTGATTTGGGTCCATGCTATGTCCTTGCCGACATTGTATTGGTTTGATTGTGTAGTGTAATTTTGTAATTAGGTCTTATATGTTGAGCTGACCTTGAGGTCAAGGTTGATGATTTGTATAAATAAGTGATGTAATCATGTAAGTTGGGTGTCTGCGAGTGATTGTGGTTGTATCTATGATTTGTGAGAATATTGTATGTGCAAAAAAGTGATTTTATCTTTTGGTAGTGGAGAAGAGCAGAGAAGTGTTGTTGTGTAGATAGTGTGCTTAACCAGAATTGTAATCAAGCATTTGGAGATGTTATTATTTTAGTTCGTGTAATCCGGATTGGTGTCTGATCTTTGTAAGGCAGTGAGCCTTCCTAGGGTTGTTTCCCTTTGTTGTTTTGAGCAGTGAGCCCTAGGTAGTGTTCCTGAATGCATGTGCATTCCCTGTTGTAATATTTACACACACTACTACAGAGTATCATCATATTGTGGGCAGGTTCCCATCGTGGTTTTTCAATTAACTAGGTTTTCCATGTCAAAAATCAATGTGTTATGTGTGTTGTTGATGTGGTGTTTATCTTTGCTATTGCTGTTCCTAATCAGATCTAAAGTTGAGGTTAATTTGTTTGAACTTGGTGAAAACTGATTGACCCCCCCCTCTTAATTTTCCTACATTGTTGTTGCCAACACCACCAGCGACACTAATAGTAGGCCCAGAAGTAGTAGAGGTCATCGCTACCCTAGTATACCCAAAGGGCATTTGTAAGAAATTGACCTTAGGTATTGTATATGCATCGACATAGGGATAGATAGTAGGCTCAGTATTCACCATATGGATCATCGCTTGAGGAATGTAGACACCAATTTGTGGACTAGTGGTGCCAGATTGATCATCTTGAACAATGGCCTCAACGAGTGGTACATGATTTTAACAATCATAGAAATAATTCTTAACACTTCCAGGGCCTTCTTATCTGAGATTAACATATCTCTCAGATGATGAATGACAGAATTGGCTTGAGGAAGGGTATTTCTCGCTCAAGGAAACATTTGAAGTCTTCCAAGTTTCTCTCTTGAGAATGAACCTGGTCAAAAGGAACCTCAAGAGCATATTCATGATCAACAACAGGTGGAGACTGAGGGGGACTATTCATGGAAGTACTATTTTGAAAATTGTGTGAAGAGGAACCCTCAGTCATGATGCCTTTGAGAGGTTGAGAAGAAAATAAATCATTCAGGTTCGATGAGTTCATAAACATCAACCCTAGTTGATTCAAACTGTAATGATCTAGAGGGATACTCTTTCTAATAGTTCTTCTTACAACAACTCCAGTAGCTATCTAGGTCATGAAGCTCATAGACAAGCCTCGTGCCAACAAGTTGAAAGGAACAAAGAAGAAATGTAAAATTTTGGGTTCATGTCGGGTTCCCCAAAATGTAGAGGAGAAAAAGTGAACCACTCCAATAGGCAGGTGAACACCAGTTTTGGACTCACTATTCGACCTCTCCACTCAAGATGTGGTACAAAGTATATGATTGTCTGGTACCACTTAAATGACTCTAAATGTGTCAGAAAGTTTTTCTAACACAACTCTATGGAACTTTGTCTAAGGATGCACACACAGGTCTTAGACGATAGTGTGACACACTTGCTTCATGTACAAACACAGTCACAGAGGATAAACTGTGACGAAAATGTGTCTAAATGATAAAAATAGAGTAAATAATAGAGTATAAAGTAAATACAAATAACTATGAAATAATAGGAAAGGAAGAAGTCTTACAACCGGTTCACACTTGAAGCCTCCAACTAGCTCCTTGAATAAACTTGACAACCTGCACACAAAAGGTTGTGGTTGTGTTTCACAGGCCTACCACAGTCAAACCCCCACTTTGGTGTTTCCATCTCCATAGACAACCAAGATAGATAGATAGAAAGATAATAGAAAATAATAGATAAATGACACAACAAAGATAATCGATAACATTCTATGGAGATAGTAAAAGAAAGAGGAAGAAGAAAACTCCCCTTCCACACCCAAAGTGAGAAGCTTGCCAAATGAATAAGAAGAAGAAACTGGTCTTCCTTAGAGCACAATAATGGTTGTAATGTAAGAAAGCTAAAAATGCAATGAATGAGAGCTTCTAGACAAGCATAGATGCAAGAAACCATTAGAGCAATCAAATTCACAACTAGAGAGATTGAATGAGTGATTAGGGAGTGAAAATGGGCTTCAAAGGGGAAGATATGCATGCTGGGTCAAAGATGAATGTCAGTGGACATGCACAGAGGTATTATGAGCATCTTATAGGTGCAGACATAATGCTCAAATGACCACCTTCAAATTGTTAGATTCATTGTATGGTAATGCAACATGCAGATGTCTTCGTGGCACACTAGTGTCTATGAGTCAAATGATCAATATGGCTGGGAAAAGGACAAGGTGGAGTTTGACAAGGCTAGTGAGATGGAAAAAAGGACAAGGCAGTTAAAGATATCTTAAATCGACATAAAGTGAAGGTGCTTATGTAGCGTAGAATTAGATGGGGTTCAATTGATGACACTACACAAGCATATATAGATGAATTTCAAAAGGAAATTTTAGGTAAATAAAAAAAAAGATTTGGATGCCTCTTTTTGGCTTCTTTAATGATGTTAAGAGGTAGCAATTAGTAGAAGAAAGGTTGGAGAAATAACTTGTAGGCTACTCCAGAGAATTGGATAAGGAAGAGTGTAGGCAACTAGCTTGTGAACATGAAGATAGACTAATAGAGAAAAATAATTTTCAAGTGTGTTTGCGGTGTTCAAAGAAGCCATGAGAAATATAGGGTGAACAAAATTATTAGACTTAAAATGAGGAGTGAATCCAAGAAGGTGTGAAGGAATGAAGATTAGAAGACTTGTATGCATGAAGTGCCTAGAATCATTGTAAGTGTTGTCACGTGGATTTGCACCTAATGCAACTATGAAATACCTGCAATCTCATGAAACATGGGACTACTCTTAGGCTGTGGGTATCTTGTGACGAGAGTAGACCCTCGTATTATAGGTCGGCTTCCTTTTTGATCACCTAATACTAACTTAAATTTGACTTGGGAAAAGTGATAGGAGGATATGTAGAAACTAAAAATTAAACTACTAAGGTGATCCACCAATGACTTGAAATGACTTGCTTTGATACTAAACTCACAATAATCCAATAATGGAAGTACAAATAGATCACAACTCCACAATTCATGCTTGCAAAAATGATTCTTATGAAAGGCTAACTTCCTGTGGCTCACAAAAGGATAACAAATGATGATTCTCACAATTTTGATACAACAAAAAAAGTGACGCAATCACAGACCTGCACTATAACATGCTACACCATGAACTCAACATTGAAGGAAAATAGATACTATTGAATAACAATCACAACTATCTCATCAAAAACCATTCACAACAATACTTAGAACACAGATATAAGAGAAGGAACCAACTTTTTATTGAAAAGAAGGAGTCTTTTTCATCACAAAATCAGAATATTGCTCATGAAAATCTGAAAATACTCATGGGTTACAAGAGCAAGAATATATGTTGCTACACAAGTACAAACTCCAGAACTAGTAAAAAATGAGTGAGAAAGAATGACTTATACAATCTACCTCCAAAAAATTCAAATTTGAATTTTGGCTCTCAAAAATAATGATTTGTCATCAACTCCAAGCCCTTCCTCAAATCAAGGACCTAACTGAAAGATAACTCTCATCAAACTACACAAGGAGCTAGAAAAATGAAAACAACTTCTTTGGGAGAATGCAACAAGAAATCCACAAAAATCAGGGATAGAACTGAAAATATCAAGGAGTTGAGTGTTTCAAAACACTCCTTGACTGATATTGTATCCATTAGGACTCCTAAACTACAAGTAAATTGATAATTAGGTGACAAATCGCCTACTTTAACTCCACTTGTTTGCAAAAGCTTTAGTCAACTATGTGTTTCCTTTTTGATCAACCCGTACAACTCAAATGCAACTAAGTCTTCTCTTTTTGACTCATTCTTCACACTTCTGCTTTGCATTTAAAATTATCTTTTAACTAAAGTGATTTATAAATATCACTTAGAAAAAAAATTACATATAAAGCAAATGCAAAAAGAGTTCTATAACGCTAAAAGAGTTAAGTTGACTATGCCAAAAGTGTTTCACTTGAAAGAATTATAAAGAGAAAAGCCACAATGCAAAAATAAAGGAAGATTTAATTATTGAAAGACAAAAATATTTCAATCTACCCCTATCGGCCTTTTAGGGTTTGGAAGCCCTAAAACAAAAAGAAAAAAGATGAAGGGATTCATCTTTATAATTTGCATCTTCCTGAGTCAAGAGGGTTTCCGCCATGTTGGAAATAGGATTTGAGCTTGAACTGGGAACTCAAAACACCTTGCTAGAGCACCAACGCCATTTCATTGCAGGTTTAAGGAGGTTTCAGTTAAGGTAAACTTGATTTTGTTGCAAACTCAGGTAACCCTTTCCATTCTTAAATCTTTAAGAAAGATTTTAGATGCAACCTTTGCTATTTTTCTGACATCATACTCTTCTACTGGTGATTACACTATAGTTGTTAAGAAAAACCTCAGGGTTTCAACCAGAATATAGTTTTCATCCTGAAACTTGACGCTATACAAAAGATCCCGTAAGGAAAAGAAAGGTACATTTTTTTTATACCAGATTTTTGCTCTATGATTTGAGTTTGATATCTGCCCTAGTAAGACTGCCACTTGGGCATTGATGTTTTTTGACTTTTGGGCATTGGGTAATTGTTTCCTTATAGTTGCTCCATAAAATTGTATCATTATTGTTCATTTCAATGTTTTAATCTTTCCTAGCTTCAATATGCTGTCAAAATTGATTTATTGATTTTTGGGTGAAGATGGAAAATAACAAATTATTTTTGCTCATGGTCTGCAATCATTGTGGCTATTATCAGTATGTCACTTTTCTCTTTGAATATCACTATCTTTATGTAATTTACAAATGTTGCTCAAACCACTCTCTCTCACTATCACTGTATTTACTGCAATTTTGCCTTTTGAAATATCCCCTCTGTATTGTAGCTCTATTAGATGTCATCTCTATTCCATATTCATGATGTGATTGCTCATAGGGTTTTGACTAAATTTTTTGTAATTGTTCTTTCTAGTCTTGAAACCCTTAACTATATTTTGTTTTCCTAGGGTTGTATCTACCATAATGACTTCATAATGTATGACCTCTACTTTTCATAGCAGTGAAGCACTAAGAAGCTCCCTGAGGTGTAACTTGATAGTGGATTATGCTACCGTTCTACTCTTTAAATCATTGTTGTACTTGCATATTAGTTTCATTTGTGTTGTATAACTAGAACATATATCATTGATCTATTGCTAATATATCTTTAATGGACTGTATTTTTCTATGATAAAGAACCTTTATGATGCTTGATATACTGTGATGAATTTGTACTAAGATCCTAATAGTCCTGCTCCCCTGACTTCAAACAAGAACAGATAATCAAAATCTTCTTCTCTTTGCTAGATTTGAATACTTTCAGGTCTCAAAGCTGCTCTTCCATTGAAAACATAACTAGAACATGTCCATGAATGATGATATGACTGTCATTCTTCGGTATGCTACCGACATGATGACCTTTGAAAGTTTTGTTATGGTAATCACTTATGAGGAGGTGCTATAGTGATTTGATGTTACTAGCCCTTACATATTCAGTGATCTCAACCTTAATAACAACCTCATCATAACCTATTACTATTTCTGTTTGGCATTCTTGGCAACAAAATTGGAACTCATTCTTTGAGGATTGTATTTACTAAAAATACATGGTGACATGTGACTTTTGACAAAGAATGCATTATGCTTACTGTCATTTTGACTGCAACTTCAAACAGGGATTGCACTTATGATTGTGTATGGTTTTAGCTTCTCTTGATGCACTATACCCTTGACTGTTCACTTTGATCTTTGGCATTATCGATAGTCTTCATGCTTCTGACTATGAAGAGTTCTTTGCTCTTTATGTTTTCATGGTATTAACACTTGTTTCTTAGTGAAGATCCTATACATTTCTCTTGCATTTATGATAATAGATTGTTGCTATCATGTTTATCTGTGACTGCTACAGTGACTATCACATATGCTCAATGTCTCATGTTACTGATATTTTCCTTATCATGCCTCTATGATTTTAAACACACAGACTAAACTCTGTTTGAACAGTGGATGCTTCTTTGATGATTTGTTCACTGTGACTTAATCAAATATCAATATTTATGTTGCTACTCGTCTTTTGATTATGCTTTAGCCTTTCAAACCCTCCTTGATGGGTACATGCGAGATGGATGCTATGCAGGGCTTAATGAGTACATGAGACTCTATTGTGGTAACAATCCTTTTGTGCATTCCATACATTCCCTATCCTTTTAATAGTGAATTGAAACACTGTATTTTCTAAAGATAATTGTTGTATGGACAGTCCTCACTATCTTTTCTATGGCAAGTACACAGTATAAACTCTATCCAAACACTTGTGATTTCCACTTCTATTAAGTCCTTTAGGACCACATTCAAATTGCATTCACTGTTAAAACTATGATTTTCTATCTATCATATCTCCCTTGAAATAGATTTGATATGCATCTACACCCATTTGACAATCTATTTCTTTTGTCATAGCTGCTCTTTAATGATTTATACATGTTTGTCCTTGAATCTCTACTTTCATTGTTGTAATTCAAGTAATTCATCTTATGGCTTTAGGTAGGCATTTGCTGCTCATCATTGGTATGACTTTTGAATGCTTAATACACTGACTGCCTAAGATTGTTATGTCTGAGATTCACTATCCTTGAAGATCATAGGGTTTATGTTGCTATGACCATTGTTGATAGTAAAAAAGACTATCCCTTGCCAGTTTGATTGTTTATCCTTTGTTACATATGTTATGATCATCATTATCTTAACTGTTTTTCCTATGTGCATTCAGTGATACAACAACTACAAGACTGGTTCTTGATTGTTGCTTCTCAATGAGTTTATTGCTCACTAATTGCTGGCATATGGACACTCCAATGAGACATTGTGTGTGATTGAAGGTTTTGTCATTGATGGCAACCTTGCAATCCTATGGCACCGGCAAGACATTATACTGGCAAAACATTATTCAAGCAGGACAGTGCATCGGCATCAGCAAGATCACTCTACACTGGCACCGGCACAAAAGATGTACACCGACACAGAAGAGAACATGTATACTGGCACAAAGGCCGACAGGATTTTTGATATGTAATATTTTGTTTATTATTGTAAGCTGACTTGGCAAATTGTAAAATGATTCTCATATATAAAAGAGATCATTGTAGACATTTGTAACATATGGATAGGAAGTATAAAGAAAATTATAAGGCAGACCTAATGTGCGAATTGTAGGTCAAGGGTATATGTAAAGAACAGAGCAAGAACCGGTACTGAATTTGGCATTGAAGATGCTATTGTAAAGCAGTACAGAATATTGGATCTGTGTAAATCCTCATTGTAAGTCAGTGTGACTTCTTATTGAGCAGTGTGCTCTAGGCAATTGGCCTTCCTGCATGTGCAGGCCCCTATTGTAAGTAATATTCTCTTATTGGCTAGTAAGTGAATATTGTGGGTCACAAATCCCACCGAGGTTTTTCCCACACTGGGTTTCCTCGTTAAACATCTTGTGTTATGGTGTTCTTTTCATGTGGATGTTTTTGATTCTGTTATTTACATTAATTCTTGCATACCGGTATACTGTTACTTTATGTTCTGCATGTTCTATTTCAAGAAAATCTCATTACCGGTCAGATACTGATTCACCCCCCCCTCTCAGTATCTGTGGGAACCCTAACAATTGGTATCAGAGCCTGGTCCTCTATTTTCAAAAGCCTAACAACTTGAGGAAGATCTTGACACCGGTAAACATGGAAAATCTAATGAAGCAACTTGAAGGAGCTCTTACTGACTATGATGCAGAGAAGTTGAAAAATATCAAATTAGAAGATGATTTAAAAGCAGCTCAGGATATTATTCAGGCACTTCAAGAAAATCTTATTGTTACAAGAAATAAAAGAAGAGAACTTTGTGAAAAATTGCAAAATGAGAATGATGAAAAGGAATCACTAAATGATATGATAAGCAAATTGAAACAACGGATCATGACAACAAAAAATGAAATGTAGGATATGACTATGAGATTTTGCAAAGAGATTGATAACAGAAAGAAGAATGAAGAAGAATTGACCAGAAGACTAAGTGATGCAGCAAATAAGAACACAAGACTTAGCTATGAAAATGACATGTTGAAGATAGATCTGATGCATACTCATAATGACTCAAATGAACTAATGAGACAAAAAGAAATCTTGGAAAGGGAATTGGAAACTGTGAATCAACACAAAGAAAAATTCAAGAAAAGCTCAGAAGAACTTGGTACCTTATTGAAGAATAAAAAACCCAAAGGTGACACTTCTGGAATTGGATGTGAAGTTGGAGAAAGCTCTGGTACTGCAAATACCCAGGATCATAGCAAACCGGTAAGACCTTCTAATACTTACAAATTGAATGGAAAATGCTTTAACTGCAATAAATATGGTCATAGGGCAAATGAATGTAGATCTAGGAATTATCAGAACATCAATCCTCCCATCGGTCAATGCTCCAAATGCAACAAAATTGGTCATAACTCTGAAAATTGCATAATGAATGTAAGATGTTATGTTTGTGGAAGATTTGGTCATTTATCAAATAAATGCAGAACACAAACTGGCATAGGTTATGGGAAAGCTATTCAGAAAAATAATGTAACTTGTTATGCATGTAACAAGATTGGTCATATTGCTAAATTTTGTAGAAGTAAAGGTACACCGGTAGACAACAAAAGTACTAGTTTGAAAGGTAAAGAAAAGGTTGAAGAGGTTAAGCAAGAATTCTCAAAGCAATGGATTAGAAAAGGTGATCTAAATATTGGGGATACTCCTCCACCGGTAGAACCAACAAATGCTCCACCAGCAGGACAATATGATGCTCCATCGGCAGGACAGAGTAATGCTCCATCGGCAGGATGTTCTTCATCAAATTGAAGAAAATTATCTTGAGGGTTTGGCAATCTAATGACACATGTGCTATTATTCCCTCGGTTAGAGAAAAGAAGTTGAAAATCATTCATTACTGGCAAATAAAGTTAAGCTAATACATTACCGGCAAGCAATTAATGTGGTAGGTAGCATAAAAGACTTTATAAAATAAGGTTTTGGCTCCATTTCATTTCACCATGAATTCAAACTTTCAGAGAGCGCAAAGATTTCCGAGCTAAGGCATTTTCGAGCAAAGAGGCAAAGCACTTCAGCAATCAATCCATCCAAAGGCAGAAAAAGGTATTTATCATCATGGCATCCTCCTTTGCACCTGAATTCATAGCAAACCCTACAGTAGTCGAAGTTATAAAATGACCTAGGCCCGTGTTTCAGCTAGTTCCCAAGGTAGCTAAGAAAGATGAAAACACAGGTACTTTTTCAAAAATTCCAAAAGGTGTTGTTTATGCAGAAGACCCTAGAATGTATATTAATTGCAACATAGAGGAATTAGGTGATGAAGAAATTAAAAACATGTATAAGTCTGTCATATGTGACAATTTCGGAAATGTGAAACCTGAGCATAAAATTGTTGAAACCCTAGGATTCACTGAAATCCTCTACATTCCTGAATTTCCCAAGGAAGTGGTTAGGATAGTTCTGAGTAGGGTACATGGTTCATTCTTTTGGCTTGACTCAGTGCATAAAATTACAAAGGAAGTTGTGAAAGCAGTAACAGGGTTACCTTCCACCGGTAACAGACCTGACAAAACCAAGAAGGTTTCCAATGACTTAGTAACAAACTTAACTGGTGCAACATCCGACAAGAGATCATTGAGGGTTAATGATGTGACCGATACAAATGTTAGATTTGTTAGCATGATTTTAGGCTACAAAGAAACTCATGCTAATAGGCTTAACTCAGTTTCTAGTTTATGCATAAAGAGTGCTTATGACATGGTTAAGGACAATGTAAAAATTGATATTTGTGAATGGTTAAAGGATGAGTTAATTGACAATTTAGCAAAAATCAAGAAGGATAAGAAAGGAACCTTTAGATTTGGAAATTTACTTGTATGCTTAATGCTACATATAACCAAATAGGCTCCCGGTATAGGCAACAAGGATTTTGGATTTGACATACCAGTAGGAAAACAATTGTCTGACTTATTCAACAACATGGGTTAAAACAGAGAAAAGAATATCAATGAGTATTTTCAAGCACTAAAATTCAGAATGAATAAAAGAATCAGACTATCACAGGAAATTGTCAACAAATACAAGTATGATATATGTTTTGTAATAAAAAAGGATGAGATCTAGATGGATGCAGTCATCCCAAGGACAATCTGGGTAACAGAGGTGGGGTATGAAGCAGATGACCACATAGTGGAAACTTATCCCAAAGCACTTCTGGAAGCCCCCAATGAACCAAAGGAAGAAGTATTTGGTAGTGCTGAGACCATAGAAAGTCAAATTCAATCTAAGAAGAGAGTGAAAAAGGTTGAGGCATTTGTGAGAAAAGGAACCAGACAAGCAAAAGCCATAAAGGAAGATGTATTAAAGAAAACCGGCATAACTGAAGATGAGTTGGCAGCCCAACAACCTAAAACTCATCTATCACCGGTATGTACTTCCTCAGAAGGAGATATGCCAGCAACTTTCAAAAGAGTTGTCAGGAAAAGAGACCCCTCACCGGCAACCACTCCTTCACCTAGAAGGACAAGACAGAAGCAACAAGCCGTAAGATCTCCAGTCAAGAAAGTCACACCTAAGAAGAAGCTGACCCCCAAAAAGAAGAAGAAGACAAACACTGACTTGGCCCCTCTTGACATATTATTGAATGAGATCATAGAGGAAGGCAAATTGAAAAACATAAGGAAAATCTGTGACTCCCTATCAGATGATGAGAAAGGACAAGTTGAGGAGAGTGTTATATTACACATGGACATGTATAAAAAGTTTTTGTTGCAAGTCTTAAATGAAATTCCTGATGAACTATATAAAAGACTTGAGGCTAGAAGGCAAGGAATAATTGAATTGGATAAGAAAATTAAAATAGAAAAACTTCTTGCAGTATACCTGGTTAACTCACCTAAGGAAATTGATGATTTGATAGCTCAGGCCAACCAGACAGTTTTTTCCATTGCACACCGGCAAATTTCACTAATGGCAGGTAGAGTTACAGAAGTTTCAAAGGAAACAGAAAATGGTTGGGATACATTCTTGGTTGAAAAAGAAAAACAAGAAGAATATAGGAATCCCAAGTCCATTCTGGTATATTAGAAGGACAAAGGGAAAGGTAAAGTTGGTGGACCACCAAGTATCAAGATTAGAGACAACTTACCCCCACCTCCTTTAAATACTCCACCGGTAAAAACAACAACTACAAAAGATCAACCAGCAGCTAAGAGTATGGATACAGAGGATAATAATCCTAATCCTGAAGTCCTATATACTGTGAATGTTGATACTCAGAAGATCAACATAGTGGTAGATAAGGATACACCAGGTAAATTAGGAAAGACAGAGCAACTGGCAGTAGATACAGAGAAAAAGATGGAATCTAGAACACAAACAGAGAAACCATCAGAGATAAAGGCTCCAGAATAGATGCCACCGGTAAGAAATGAAGCAGGAAAACCAGTGCTTAAAGAAATGCAGACATAAACAGACCTACCAGAGGTCAATACTAGCATGGTCACTTCCATCGGTACTCAGTTTGTTGGGTCACCATCAAATGTGACTAAGGTATTACTTGAATCTATCAAGAAAATAACTGATTATAGCTCACAAGCTTATAAAGCAATAGATGATTCAATTCCATTTTTGAAATCAATAGCTCCTAATTGTAATATAGACAATAAAGATTCTTTAGGCTAGTTGGATACACTTTGTAAATATATTTTTGGAAATTTTGAGCAAACAAAGGTAGAATCTGTAAAGGAAATCATAGAAAAATAGAAACAGAAATTCTTTGAGGAAGGAATAAAGAAGTGTAACAGGGAATTTGACACACTTCTACCGGAACTGTGCAATTTATTGAAAGAGTACAAAACTCTATACAAAGACACTTGTAATATAAACTTTTTGACCATAGATGTAGACAAAAAGATGAGCAAGGTACGGGAAGAGATCAATAAACTTGCAGATAATTTTGTTAACTCACCCGATACATTATCAGTTTTTGAGGAAAAGATAACAAATTTTGAGGAAGAATTGCTCAAATTAGAAAGAGAGAAAGAGAAAATAATAAACAAGGCAAAATTCTTGAGATCTAAACTAAGTCCAAGATTGGACTATTTAGCATCTCTGTGGAAGGAAATCTCAGAGGCACTAACATAGGGAAGCAAAACACCGGCAGAGCACTTGCAACATCTCACCGATACAGTATACAGAACTGAGACAACAATAAAAGACGGTAAGAAGTTTATGGATGGTATAAACTTAATTTTGGGAGATATTCTTCAAATAATAACTACCCAACTACAAGGTTGAGGTTATGGATTAGTACAACTACAAAATATACTAACCTTTGTCATTGATGCCAAAGGGGGAGTAGTAGGATGAGAAAATTCAAAACACAGGGATCACATGCCCAGGGGGAGCTCTCACATTTTTGGTAAACTTTTTTGGTCTACACATTTTTTTTGGACATCTTTTGAAATTTCTCATGAGTGTTGCCATCAATTCCAAAGGGGGAGATTGTTGGCATATGGATACTCCAATGAGACATTATGTGTGATTGAAGGTTTTGTCATTGATGGCAACCTTGCAATCCTATGGCATTGGCAAGACATTATACCGACAAAACATTATTCAAGCAAGACAGTGCACCGGCATTAGCAAGATCACTCTACACCGGCACCGACACAGAAGATGTACACCGACACAGAAGAGAACATGTATACTGGCATAGAGGCCGACAGGATTTTTGATATGTAATATTTTGTTTATTATTGTAAGCCGACTTGACAAATTTTAAAATGACTCTTGTATATAAAAGAGATCATTGTAGACATTTGTAATATATGGATAGGAAGTATAAAGAAAATTATAAGGCAGCCCTAATGTGCGAATTGTAGGTCAAGGGTATATGTAAAGAACAGAGCAAGAACCGGTACTCAATCTGGCATTGAAGATGCTATTGTAAAGCAATACAGAATATTGGATCTGTGTAAATCCTCATTGTAAGTTAGTGTGACTTCTTATTGAGCAGTGTGCTCTAGGCAGTTGGCCTTCCTGCATGTGCAGGCCCCTATTGTAAGTAATATTCTCTTATTGGCCAGTAAGTGAATATTGTGGGTCACAAATCCCACCAAGGTTTTTCCCACATCGGGTTTCCTTGTTAAACATCTTGTGTTATGGTGTTCTTTTCATGTGGATGTTTTTGATTCTGTTATTTACATTAATTCTTGCATACCAGTATACTGTTAATTTATGTTCCACATGTTCTATTTCAAGAAAATCTCATTACCGGTCAGATACTGATTCACCCCCCCTCTCAGTATCTGTGGGAACCCTAACACTAATTGCCCTTAATAGTCCCTTTAATCATAGATGACTGCTTTGTGGAGACTGCTATGTTGACTATCCTTTTTATGCAAGGATTGACTGTCCCCAAACAAGTGGGTCATTGTTTTTGATCATTATCATCATTTATGTATTTGATTTACTTCTTGGGGCTGCTACTATCATAAAATGTATGGATTGTCCTTTAAGATAAATGCAACTATCTTTATCTGCTCTCATTCATTGTTCTTTCACTTTCATGAATCTTTTAATTGTCATTTGAGTTCATGACTTCTCTTGATGTTGTCTCTTGATATCATGCTAAGGCACTTGTACTTAGCTATAGTAGCATGCTTGGCTCAACCCTTGTGGGAGCCACATTTTAACCCACATGCTGTAATTCGGTGAACAACAACATTACTTTTCCTTTATCTGTGCATGAAGCAAACAAGTTAGATAAAAACAGTGCACATCTTATTTCTTGTTGAGCTAGTTGTTATGATGTACATGAGGGTTGAATTGTATGCTTTCAGGTGCATGTGCAGGTAATGGATGATGACCCTTCATTGCTCTAACACTTATTTACTGAAATGCAGGCACTCAAGGCAACAAGGAAGAAACCAATTGATTGCGAGCTGATCAAGGGCTGCAAATTGACACCAAGCAACAAAGAGAGGACTCGTCTTTTAGGCAGTGATGAGTCACTCTTTATTCTCTACATTTACTTTATCTCTTTGTATTTGCAAGTATATAGTTTACCCCTTATTTGCACCATAGAGGCTAGTCTCATGGCTTGTGTGAGACATTGTACATTCATGATAATAAATATTACTTTAAAAAAAAAGAAATTGTGTACTCTTTCTATCTGATATGCATATGCATATTGAAATATGAGTGTGTAATCTTCCTTCTTTTCTCTAAAACATTAATGAATGCAATATAGTAGAATAAATATGAACTTTTAATATGCTCAAAAACACTAAAGCTCTACCTGATTGAGCTTACTAGTGAAAATAGGTAACATTTATGGCGACATCTGCTATATGTTTGCCTACTAAACATCTTGACCAAATGCCTTATTCTTTCCATTGGGTATAGAGTCACTGAAACTTGTAGAAAACTGAAAACACAACTCATGACACAATAAGAACTCTGAAATCTCTTCAAAATATCCTAATCCATTGATTACAGGTATGTGGTTTATGGCAGTAAGCTGAAACAACTTGCTGTCAGGAATGATATGGCTGTAATTAATGAACTATGGCAGGGTAACAACAACACAACTCTGAAAAACACTGTTGCAGTACACTATAGCTATATAAAGGGGGTATTTGCTATGTGTGGTAGTGAATACACACTTTCTCTGCTTCATATAATGGATACTTCCCTTTAATAACTACAATGCACTATTATAGTAAGCAAACCTCCTTATAACTCCTACAAAACTATGCACTGGGCACTTAGGGAAAACCAAACTGCAATTGACCTACTGTGCAAAAGCACTTTTTAACAACTAGGAACTGTTGAAATATGTATAAATTTTAGGCATACCTCAAAAGAAATGCTTGAGGTGAATCCCATTAATTGGGATTGGTTCAACTTCACCATCCATGTTAGAAAACTGGAAGGCATTGTGCTTCTTGCACTCAGAAATCATGTAAGGCCCACTCCAAAAAGCATCAAAATTTGTAAGCTTGCCTGGCCTGCTCTTGAACTCATCCCATTTCAGGACAATGTCACTTTCCTTGAACATTCTAGGAGTTTCTCTCTCATCAAATTATCTTTTCATTTGAGCTTGGTGATGCTCAATATTCCTCATTGCATCATTTCTAACTTCCTCTAGCTCAACTAGATGAGCCAACCTTGCTGTCAAGGGTTATTCTTCAATCATATCCAACTGATTAGCTAGATCAAGGGAGGGAAGCTCAAGTGAGATAGGTAGTCTTGCCTCTTTTCCATACATAAGCATTTATGGTGACATTCCAGTGGATCTCTTTGGCGTAATTCTATCGGCCCATAAGGTTGATTTCAGCTTGGTATGCCAAGCTCTCTCATTTCTGCCCAAGTAATAGTTAGACGAAGTGTTAAGGTAAACACCACTCTTTATTGCCCAATCAGATATTCTACTCCCTACAAAAGCAAGATCATTATCTGAAACTATAGACTCAGGGACACTAGACCTTATGATCAGTTCCTCATAGAAGCTCAAAACAACTATCTCATTTGCCTTTTTGAGTGCCACAACCTCAATCCACTTGGTAAAATAATCAGTCGTTGTGAGTACCCACTTATGGCCAAAACTTGAAGGTGGATTTATAACTCCAATGAAGTCTAAACCCCACTTCATGAATGGTTGTTCTACTTGAATAGGCTGCAATGGAAGTGCTGCTAGCTTCTCTTTTCCTACAAACATGGCACATTCTTTACATCTTCTAACCCACAAATGTGCATCTCTGAATAAATTAGGCTAGTAATAGCCTCCTTTCATAAATTTTAGAGCTATAGCTCTTGCTGAAAAATGTCCTCCCGCTAATCCTTCACGAAACTCGGATAATACTTTTTCTACTTGATCAACATCTATGCACCTCAAAAGAACACCATGAAAATATTTTCTAAACAAAAAACCATTCAAAAGCAAATAGGGAATGGATTTAAGTCTGTAGTACCTTGTCTTTGACATACCCAATCCATGAGGACACTCACCAGTGAGCAAAAAAAGAGTCATTTCTTGTACCTAGCTTGTAGTAGGAATAGATTCAGTTGTTGGATCTTGATCTTGGAGGGCTAAAACAACCTTCTCTTCACTTTCTTCACTATTTTTTGTGTGATAAGAAATCTTCTCACACAATCCTTTGCCTCTAACTAGCTTGGTGACCTTGATATCTACATTGAATTCCATCACCTTAGTCACCCAACCAACTCTCTTATCATTCAAATCCTTGCTGAGCAAGAACTCTTTGACTGAAGGATGAACAACCATCAATTTAATCCTGTTGTTAGACAACATGTGCTTAAATTTCTTTAAACTTCTAAAAACAACAAGAACATGTTTCTCAACAAACGAATACTTCTCTTCATATTCCTTTAGGCCTTGGCTGATAAAGGCTAAGGGCTTCTCTAAACCATGTTCATTTTCCTGAACCAACATAGTTGAAATGCTGTCAATGTTGCCATAAGCATACAAAATGAAATCTTTTGAGAAATATGGGTTCAACAAGGTAGGAGAAGCTACAAGTTCTTCTTTTATCAGCTCAAAAATCCTCTTTCCATCCTTAGACCAACTGAAAGGAACATTATTTTTCAACATAGAAGTTAGAGGTTTTAACAATTCTGCAATATCTGGAATAAACCTCCTAACAAAATCAATCCTACCCAAGAAGCTTTGTAAGCCCTTCTTGTGTGTTGGTAGAGGAAGAGAAAGAATATCACTCACCCTCTCTGGATCAATTGTTATGCCTTCTTTTGAAACTACATAGCCCAATAACTTATCCTTGTGAACAACAAATATACATTTCTTTGGGTTAAGGGATATATTGAACTCCCTATACCTCTCAAAGATCTTCCTTAAGTGAGTTAGGTGTTCATTTGAATTTTTTGAATAAACAATAATGTCATCCAAATAAACAAGTACAAACTTATACATCAAACCTTGAAATGACATATCCATGGCACGCTGAAAATTAGCTCCAGCATTGGACAAACCAAATGGCAATTTCTTGTAAGCCATAGTTCCCCATTTGGTTGTGAATGTTGTCTTGAAATAATCCTCCTCTTTTACTAAGACCTGGTTATAACCTGAGAAGCTATCTAATAGAGAAAACCTCTTAGAACCAACAACAACTTGTAGGATCTGCTCCATGGAGGGTAGCAGGTATCTATCCTTAAGGGAGGCCCTATCAAGGTCTCTAAAATCAACACAAAGTCTGATTTCACCATTCTTTTTCCTCACTGGGACAAGGTTTGACACCCAAGAGGTATGCTTAATAGGGAAAATAATGCTTCTCTCAATCAGTTTGTTAACCCCCTGTCCCCATGTGGCTACTTAAGTGCATTATCTGCTTAAATTTAAGCAGTTGATATGTCCCCATGCAAATTTTTATTTAAGGCAATTGGATAAATTGGAATCTCTCCCTATTTTAGTGGAGTAGCTACTGCTTAGAAATTAAAAATAAGCGTTGAAAAAAAGGGGGGGCTGAAAATAAGCAGTAACTGCTTATTGAGAAAAATCATATGTGGCTCCACAAATTTCTTTCCCTCCTTTTTATTTGCCTCCAATATTTTCTCCTAAATTTACTCCAGAATTATTACATACATTTTTTCATCTAAAACTAAAATTTAAGGTAATTGCTTCAAAGATAAGCAGTAAAATTAAATATCCATGGGGCCACCGGCTATATAAATTGCTCCTAAAAATATTGAGCAGTGGCTGCTAGCAAAAATAAGCTTAGCAGCTACATGGGGACCTGCCTTAAGTTCTTTAACCATGAGGGGCTCAAGCTTGGGGTTAAGAGGCCTCTATTTTTGCCTCACAGGTTTAGCATTTGTCTCAAGCTCTATGGTATGCTGGGCAATGCTAGGATCAAAACCTTTTAAATCAGAATATTGCCAAGCAAAAATGTCACTAAACTCTTAGTAAAGAAGTATAAAAGCATGTCTTTCTTGTAAAGTATATACCTTGCTAAGTTTTAATAGCTTGTGCTTGAAAATCTCAACATTCTCATAATATTCCTCCTTGATCTGGAAGCTGGATTTTTATTTTCTCAGTTGGTCATCCTCAATGAAGATTGAATCCAAGGTGATCAATCCCTTGGGTAACTTATTAGTTTTCAAATGTATAATATGATCTTCATACTCCTGTTTGAACTTCTCTTGGTTGGCATTTGAGAACTCTGCCTCTTCCCTCAAAAAAATTATAGTCTACTGATCACTATCAAAAATTTCCCAATGATCAACATTGTTAGGAATCGAAGACCTTACAATGACTTTTACATATTGTTGTTCTCTAACATTGCTGATATTACTGGGAATATCATACTATGCTCCTACTGCAACTAGTCTATCAACATGCTTATTAAGGTTTCTAGGAATTGACAACAAATTAAAAACCTAAAAATATTTTATGAGATCCCATACCCTATGTTTATAAGACTTCAAAAGCTCATTTTTTGTAGTATGGAGACCTCTTACCTAGTTGACAATCAATTCACTGTCACCGTATACCTGCAAACAACTGATACCTCTCCTCTTTGCCCATTGTAGGCCATGAACTAAGGCCTCATATGCTGGAATCCAAGAAAACTGAGAGGGGAGGGGGGTGAATTAGTGCTCTACCGGGATGATCAATTTTAACCTTATTAAAACATATATACACCAATCGGTATACCGATATATATAGAATTGAAAGAAGTAAAGCAACCAATAAGCCAATGGCATAATGAATACCATAACACGCAAAATTATATGTGGAAAACCTCAAAGAGGAAAAACCACAGTGGGATTTGTGACCCACAATATCAATCCACTGGCCATATGAAGAGATATTACAAAATATAGGGGCTTGCACTTGTAGGAAGGCTTACAGCCTAAAGCACACTGCTCAATCACAAAAAGAGCCTTACTGACTACATACAAATCCAGAATACAATTAGGAGAAATGATTTAACTGCTAAGATAGCATCTTGTATGCCTAAATTACAGTTCCAGTTAAGCTTTGTCTGTTCTGGTCTGAAACCCTAAACCCTTACTGGAATATCCCTTTACATAAATATTCTCACATACATGGTCTCTCTCATATGTTTTGCATTACATAACATTATCCTATTCTCCTATCAATCCATATTTCAAAATGATCTAACCAACCGACCTATATACCCTTTACAATTTATCATGCCTTATGTTGGCTTACAAAGATAATTATAATATGAATATACATGTCGGCTAGATAACATAATTACATGAATATCAAAAACAATTGCCGATGCCAGATCCAAAAGATGTCGGCCTCCAATACTAATAACCTGATTCTAAACCATGTCAGCATGCATTGCTGGTATCCAAAGAATTCCTTCCAACCCATCGGTGCCAGTGCAGGTGTCAGTGAAGTGTCTGTGAAGTGCCTGCTGGTACTCAACCAACCCAAAATATGAAGTCAGAACAAGTTGCCATGTTTCCATAAATGACAAAATATTGAAACCAACCACTTGAGTGTCAATTGACAACAATCTCCCCCTTTGGCATTGATGGCAACACTCATGTTAAAAATGATCATGGTTTCCATCTGTTGGTTTCATCCTGAACCTGTTCCCCCTGAGCTAAATATCCATCAATACAAAATACTCCATACCTCCATAATTTTCCACCTATACTCCCCCTAATATATACAACTCCCTTTTTTCCTTTTCACATCAATATCACCCCCCCCCCCCTTGACATAAATGCCATCAAAAATACCAAAAAAAAGTACCAAAAACTGGGACAAAGAATGAAAGACTGTACAATGAATATGTCCCAAAATACCTTACTGGAGCTGGATGTATTTGAAAATATCCAGATAGGCCTTCTCCAAAAGCTCTAGACAGGTATCCCAACTAGATTTGAAAGTGCCAGAAATAGATACAAGTCCATTTAGCATATGGGCAAATGACTCTTTCTCATTAAGCTATGCGGGTGTGGGCTTAGCAACTAGATCTATACACTCCTTCTTATGTACACTTAATGAATCCAACCGGGTACTCACCAAACCTCTAAGAATTCTGGCTCTCCTTATGATTTTATCTTTTTCTTTCTCAAGAGAAAAAACTTGGGCTTCCAAAACCAAAATCTGACCATCTATAGATGTAGTTAATGAATTCAATCCATCAAAAGAATTTTCTGTACCTGCAATCTCCTCCTGAATATCCTTAATCTTTTTATCTGTCTCGGCTGTGAGTAAACCTGAATTATAACACATTCTATAGATATTAGTACACTTCCTCAATGCATTATCTATCAATTTCAACTTTTCATTAATCTTCTTCCTCTTAGACTCAATCACTTGATCAAATATATCTCTTTTTGCCTATGTGAACCTCTCCAGTGCTTGTCGGTTTGATATCTGCTGCAAGGATTGAAAATCCTTTGAAATGTGCTATGTGATTGTCTTAAGCTTACCGGATGGGCCTGCTTCTCTATCAAACTTGCACTCTGGGAATAGTCTATACAAAGCAATGATAAACTTGTCAATAACCCCTTTATCCATAGATCCCTCCTTCAACATTTTATGTGTAGCCATCATCATGAGTTCAGTAGAACTCATCTCGGTTATACTTTTCTTTTCAACATGCGAGGTGTCAATTGACAACAATGATGGACTTACTACTAATTCCCTGCCAGATTCTCCTTTGTTCTCCTCTGATGTTTTAACCTTTATAGATTCCTCACTTGCACCGATGGCTTCACCACTTGGTGCAGTCTTTGTAGTTGTCAGTTCCTCCCTAGGAACTGTAATCTCATCCTATACATTTGGATCCAAAGGACTATTGTCCTCAACATTAGAAACCTGTACATTATCAACCTTTACACTCTTTGTATCTACTAGTATCTCAACATTTTCCTGTACATTTGTATCTACCAAGGGATCAATATCCACTATCTTAATGTTTTTCAAAATTGAGGGTGAAGTACCCATAATACGTTTACCTTTCCCTTCAATCGAGATGTCTGTAGTGTCTATCTTAGGTTCCGGTGAAGTATAAAAACCACGATTCTCTTCAAATAACTTAACCCATGCCTTGTGTGTCTCCTTGATTATCTCGTTTACTCTACCTAACATAAGATTGATTATTCTATGCTTGCTATTAAAGATTTTCCAATCTGCAACCTCAAGTGTCTTGTCCATCTCCTCTAGAGCAATAGAAAGACAAACAGATAATAACTCTTGAATCTTTATATGTCTGTCCTCTTGCATTGCTGATAGTCTTCTAGCATCTAACATGTCATACAATTATGTCGGTATTTGGTCTTCAATTTCTAACAAGGCTTTCTTATATATATCCAAATACAACAAAACTACTTCCTCTACTTCTCTTTGTTCATCATTATCTAAATGTTCATAATAAAACTGTACATTTTTTAACATACCATCTTTAGTAATTTCATCAACTAACTCTGCACAAGTCTTTGGTGGAATGATAGTTACATTACCAAATTCAATATCAATGTCATCCTCTTTCTTTCTCCTTCCAGTACCAGATGGGGCTGAAGGTGTTTTTTTTGGTGCTCTTCTCTGTGCCGATACCCTGATAGTAACTTTCCTAACCTGTTGCTTCTCAGCTTCTACCTTGGTCTCTTCAGTTTTCTTCCTCAATACCCTTTTGAATGCTAAGGGTGTGTCATCCTCATAAACAAATTCTGCTACAATAGGCTCAATGAATATTTCTAGTTCTTTCCTCTTCCTGCCTTTCTCTGAGACAACATCAATCAATTCTTTGATGTCCTGTGAAACCTTTTCAACAAATTTACTTGCCTTTCCCTCTTGGTTCTCTCTCTTATTCTGGTTGAACTCAGTTTCAACCTCTTGCATCTTTTGCTTAGCAGTGCCAAAGGTTTTTATAGTTTCATCTATCGGTAGCATTTGTGCATAAGCATCAATAATCTGAGCATCAACTTCATAACCCATTTCCTCAATCCAAATCTTTCGAGGCCTTATAGCTTCCATCAAAGTTTCATCTTTCTTGACCTGAAGCATATCTCAATTGAGTACTTCTCAACAATGTGCTTGGGAACCCTCATCCTAGAATTCATAGCCTTTTGAATTGCTTTAAAGTAACCCCACACTCTGTCATCTCTTTGACTACCCAATGTAGCAATTGACTGTTTTAGTTGCCTCCCTATCGGGATATTGAATGCCCATTATCTCTTCCCAAAACTAGGAGTCTCATTTATGAAAAATGGCATTAAACAAACAATTAGGTTACCATACCAAAATGTTCCTTTCTTTTCTCCTTTAATCTTTCCTAGGTTAATCAACAATTCATCCAACATCCAACCACATAGATCTAACTTCTCAATTTCCCTCATCATTTTATGAGCTTCATAAATGCAGGAGCTAGAAATAGAATTCATTCAATTTGATTGTGTTACCTTGTAACCGATGACCATGCTTCTGAATCTGATATCTGTGTCGGTGATGGTAATGATCCTCATCGATCGCTTGTCTGATGTTGCATCGGTAATCTTGTTGACTTGACCATTTGAAATTTTCTTCGCCAGACGTTGTCCAACCTACGGTAAACCAATGATTGCCCTAATGGCCTCCTTCATAATCTTATACAGTCTATCCAACCAGATAAACTCTCCATGCACCCTTCTCAAAACATACTTAACAATTTCATCTTCAAATTTTGGAATATCCAGAATGTCGGTAAACCCTACATCCACAATATGCTGGTATTTGGGCTTAATCTTTCCAGAGTCTCCCATTAGCTCATTCATGTACATGCTCTTAATATCAGTCATTCCTAAATCCTCAATATGATAGTGAATGTAAGCTCTTACATCTTTGACATACATGACTCCTTCCGAGACATGGGAAAAAGCTCCAACCGAATCGTCCAGGGTAGCAACATGCAAATATCCTTTGAAAATCGGCCTGGGATGGTCCTTGACCTCAACAATAGTCGGATTTGCAAAAAATATAGGTACAGATGATGATCCCACTTCCATGATTGAAGATAAATACCTATGAATAGATGTCAGTGAAAAATCCTAAAAGACTTTTTCCAATCGCTGGTGAAATCGCTCAAGATGATATCGATCACACTGATTCGCC
Organism: Cryptomeria japonica; assembly: GCF_030272615.1. Classification (NCBI taxonomy): domain Eukaryota; kingdom Viridiplantae; phylum Streptophyta; class Pinopsida; order Cupressales; family Cupressaceae; genus Cryptomeria; species Cryptomeria japonica. Next base: position 335,138,983 of record NC_081415.1, read on the forward strand.
TTAGACTTCCTCTAAATCACTTTGAATCACTCTGAATGTAAAGTGATTAGAAATGAAGTGAATTCAACCTTTTATCCTCCAAGAAACCCTAATCCTTCATTGACATCAATCACTTCCGGTGGAAGATACCAGATCTCGAATAAACATCTTCATGCCGGATAAGCATCTCTAATGTTTGTAGCATCTTCCAGAACCTCTTCCCAGGGCATGTGTGTGTGTGTGTGTGTGTGTGTGAAAACTGGATAAATCTACAAGCTGTAAGACACAACAATTCAATTAAGTCATTGCATGCATGGTTAGACAGATATGATCATGAATATGAAAACCGTAACAAATTGACCTATTTCCTTCTAAAAGATGTGAGTATAGAGTTGCTCTAAGATCTGTCTAAGCAATACCAGTGACTAGACTACACCAAGGAGAAGTGTTTAATCTATATGAGCACAAGATTAAGCTAAATGGATACAAGTTTGAGCTAGATGAAATCAAGCAATCATAATTAAACTAAGTATGCAAAAAGCTAAACTAAGATGCAATAATCTCAAAGCACAATATCTTCAATGACCCCAGAGCAAAAATTGCACAATAACAATAAATCTCCAATGTGTCTTGAATGAGAGATAAAGGCTGAATTTAAAGAGACTCAAAAGAGAGACCAACGATCAAGATCAATTAACAATGAGTGGTTGAGATTCCTCTAGAAAAAGCACAATCCAGGCTAATTGAAATAATTGAGAGATCAAATTAAGTTAATCTTGAGATGAATTCCAATTATAGCTTGATTGAATGCATTCAGATTATAAGTCTAAGTCTGCATTGGAGATAAAATTTAGTTGATTCCATGCACTTGAGATAAAAATAGTCGATTCCATGCACTTTTCTTTAATTTGTTCAAGATTTTTATTTAGAAAAAGCCTTTTTAATATAACTGAACCTCTTTCCTCAAGAAAAGCTTTAAGTTTTATTTTTAGAGAAAATGATTAATTCAATTTAATTGCTTTTCTGATTTCTCAAGTTATCTCAATTTTAGAAAAAGAAATATCTTAAGTTTGATTTCTTTTCTTTTGTTCTCAATTTAACTCTTTCTTTTGCAAATTAATTCCTCTTTTTGTGATAAATCTCTTTTTGTAAATTAATTCCTCTTTTTCTTTGAATTAATCTCTTTTTGTAAATTAATTCCTCTTTTTGATGATTAAATGGTAAATTTATTTATTAATTAAATATACTAGGATATTTAATTAAATAAATAGGATAATTGGTCAAAATGATTTACTTGGAATGATTTAATTAATTAAATAAATATTTAATTAATATAGAGTGATTAATTTGCCATGTAACATTAATGATTGAAGAATTAATAAATTAATTAGGTGCTCAAGGTTGATTTAATTTCCTTTGATTAGGACCTTGGTGATGTTGTCGAGATTAGGGGCCCATGGTTTAGGTGACCATTTTTAGGGTATTACATTTTCCACTCTTTGAATTAATTTGCGAGCAGCGCGTTGGTTCAAAGAATAGTTGATGTCAAATAGATATCAGTTTTGAACTTGATGGATCACAAACTGATGAAGAGCAAGATGTTCAGCTTGATTTGAAGTGATGAAACTGAACAGATTGATTAAAGCGATATCAATCTTGACCTTGATTGAACTAGGACCAACAAAGAGCGAGATGTCGTTCTTGAACTTGATGGATCAAGAAACGAGCATCAATCTAGAACTTGATTGAACTAGATTGAGTGAATAGATGAAACCGATTCTGAACTTGATTGAACAAGAATCGACTAAGCAAAGCGATAAAACCGATTCCAAACTTGATTGAACAAGAATCTACTAAGCGAGATAAAACCGATTTCGAACTTGATTGAACAAGAATTGACTGAGCAAAGAAAAAGAACCGATTCCGAACTTGATTGAACAAGAATCGATTAGCAAGAGAAAATGCTCAGCTTGATTTAATGTGATGAAACTGAACATCGATTTGAAGATTGATTCAGATAAGGACAAAAATTGATATGTCCCTAGAGATTGCTTTATTTGACATTGAAGAATCTCAACTTGATATGACGTGATTTAGTTAAGATGCCCCTAGTAACAAGGTTTAATTGATTTTCTTTGTTTGAAAAGACTTTTTCTCAACTTTAGATGAAGATTTGAAAAATTTCTCGACTTTTGAATAATGATAATCACTAAAAAGATGTAATGAGCATGACCCCTCGGGAGCAAAATTGAAAGATAAAAAGATTTAATGATGATGATTTGAGCACGAAGATTGATGTTGAAGAATTAATTTTGAGATCATAGATGATTTGAGAATTACATTTAGATTTAGAATTGAATTGAGTGCAAAATGATTCAAAAAGTGACTTGAGGATGAAAGTGCTAAGTGGTCAACATTGTGAATTTTTGACTAGATAAATGACGTCTAGTTTTGATTTCGATCCCGAAAATGGACTCTAGATAGTCGATTTATCTTAGGATACAAGTTTTACGTCGATCAGAGAAAGTTTAAAAATTAGGGTTTGGGCTATATAAGGGGTTCAATGTATCATTGTCAATTCATTTTTACCTCTCAAAGTTTAAAATTTGAAAAACCTCCTGTGAAGAAAAATGACAATTCCAATTCAAGAGCATCGATTTGAGCGCTAGAGATGACATAATCGACCGTGGAACTATGCCCCAACAGTAAGTGATCGATCTTTAGCCTTTGCATTTCTCGAATTTTAATTTTTTTTGTGAATTTTGCATTTTGAAATTTGTTTAAAGTTAGGATGTATCATTTTGTCGTGCGGTTCAATACCATTTCTCGTACGAGTTTCTGGAATCTTTTGTTTTATCGTATGCACATGTAGGGTTTATCGTCTGATGTATACCCTTGTTTTGTACAAAATTTTTCTTGATAGACCATTTAATCATTCGACGAGTATTAAATTGTTGTTTGGGTCTGCTTAGTCGTGCGGGTTGTATTTTTTTCTCATACAAGTTTCTGCTTATCTATAGAAACTCGTATAAAAAACAACAAGTAGTTTTTAAGGTTCAAAGAACATTTTTTTATTTTGAATGTTGTATATTTGGATTCTTTAGCATATTTATTACATTCTTAGCACAAATTTGTTCATAAACTGACGATTGGTATGTTCAATTTTGCAGATTCAGTTTCCTGATATTCAGTTTCGGTGTATATTTCCACCGACAATGAGGCTAGTGCGTGATTTATCAGATGCAGGGAGAGGTCATATTAGTTTCTATGGATTTAGATACCTATTATAGATGCCTGATATCCATGTGAATCATGGTATGTTGACCACTTTCATTCTGAGCATAACACCTTTCATTTACCGGTTGGAGAGATGACCATCATGTCAAAGGATATATACAGGATATTGAGGATTTTGTTTGTTGGAGATAAGGTGGATTATGATTCCACTCCACGACCTGGTATTTTGGCTTTGAGATGGATATTCCATGATGAGACTATCCTTGATCCTTCTATTACTTGGGATGATTTGATGAGAAGGTATGGTGCACAGTACCCTCTGGCTTGCGTTTTGGCTGGTATGATCGATTGTTTTGTGATGCCTGATAGGGGACAACAAGGATTTGTATTTGGTTGGGGCAGGATGCTTGAGAGGTTATTGACTCATCCAGCAAGATTAGGGTGGGGATCATGCTTACTTTCTCATATGTATCATGAGATACATGAGATTGTGTATCGGGAGGGGAAGAGCATGGCAACAGGTGTATTGGTTTTACAGATATGGGCATGGGAGCATACCCCAGTATGCAGACCAATTGTAGATGATTCTAGAGAGGCACATCAACCTATTGTATGTTGTTATTCAGGTTATGTTACTCAGCCCCACCTCGGCAAGACTGATTATTAGAGGAGACAGTTGGATGATTTGATAGCTGTAGTATGGAGACCGTATAGGGGTTTAGAGCTATGGGACGATTGGAGAGCACAAAGGAAGGATATGTTTATGACTCAACCTTTCATTGGCAGATTAGTGTCTATTATTGAGCAATTTATAGCATCTAGAGTGATGAGACAGTATGGAAGACCACAGAGTATACCCCAAGAGTTCACAACCTATGCTCGATATGGGGAGGAGGAGAGATGAGGATGGGCACTGAGACTGTCATATGCACTGAGCATGAAGGAGTTAGTGAGTTTACAACAACAGAGATGGGATTATCTAGAGGATATAGCAAATGCGGGGGTATTGCCCTAGTATAGAGATTGGTTTCAGAGACATCCTTTTCCTTAATTTATAGATCCGGGAGAACATGTACCTCTACTAGTACATTTGGCCTTAAATTCTAATGAAAGTTAGTCAGGATTCCAACTACAATTCATCAGATTGATGATGAGCAACGCCATCGAAAACTTGTAGTCAGACATTCTGACAGTGCTCAAGACCATCCGAATTCTGACGATATCGAAGACTCTTTTGATGATGACCATGACTGTGCTTAGTCGTTGGTAAAAATCGATAAGTCGTCAGAATTCCAATGGCATCCAGGTAATGTTCTGACAGTTCAAGCGTCTGAATAAGTTGGAATTCCCCCTCACTACTTAGCTATCAATAAAAATCAATAAGTCATCAGAATTCCAACGACAACCAGGGTAGCCGCACCAACGAGGATGCTATATGTGCGATAGTTCAGGCATCTGAATTCAGATGGCCCTATCACTATTTAGCCATTGGAATTCCAACGACAATGAGGGCATCCACACCAATGAGCTTGTTGTATGTGTGATGGTTTGGGAGTTGGAATAAATTGGGTGGGCATCGAAATTCCGATGCCCCCTCACTACTTAGCCATCAACAAAACTTGATAAGTCATCAAAATAAATTGGGTGGGCGTTAGAATTCCGACGCCCCCTCACTACTTAGCTGTTGGAAAAATTTGATAAGTCGTCGAAATAAATTGGGTGTGCGTCAGAATTCCAACGCCCCCTCACTTCTTAGCCATCGATAAAACTCGATAAGTCATTGGAATAAATTGGGTGGGCGTCGAAATTTTGATGCCCCCTCATTGCTTATCCGATGAGGATGCTGGCGGACATACAACATCCTCATCGGATGCTTGGTGGATGGAAAGGTTTGCACTTATTGACCAATACGATAATACTAAAGATTCATTATTCTGTATCAGCAAACCAAACGACAATAAAAATAATTTGACAATTTAATCATGTGACGGTTTGGGCATCGGATGCTTGGTGGATGGAAACATTTGAACTGATTGACCAATACGATAATACTAAAGATTCATTATTTTGTATCAACCAACCAAACGACAATAAAAGTAAGTTGACAATCTAATCTTTCCACTAGAAGACCGGCCTCAAAAAACCATGTATGATTGAAGAATTGTGTCCCACATTAAGTTCTTCAATCCCATCAATAGCCATCCATAGGTGGCATACCATAAGATGGCATGGGAGGCATTCCCATTCCACTCATACCTGGATGAAAGAAACCTCCCATGCCCACTCCCATGCCAGGCATTGGAGGTGCTGGCAAAGCAAAGGGGAAGAAGCTGAGCATACATATTCTGTAAACAAAATAGGCACATGTTTATTTCTGCAGAAGATTTAAAATGTTTATTAAAGAGAAACTTAAAATATTCACAAAATCATCAGAGTATATCAAGAACCTGAAGTAGGTATGGAAACACAAACTCAATCATATTATTCATCCAGGAAAGTTCCAAAGCCACATCTGGTCTGATCAAGTCATAGCATATGAACAAGCATGAAGCAAAGCATTTTTTCTTGTCCTACAATTCCAAATGCAAAAGTAAGCCCCATTTCAATGCCCCAATCCAAAATGAAAATTCAAAATATACTTTAGCTTGTGAGAGAGAACAACCAACTATATGTTTTACCAATTGTATACATGTTCCACAAAATACACTAGCAATTCCTCTGCAAGTTCACTATCACTCGATTGAGAACTAGTTTCCATTGCATCGTTGTAAAGATTATCCTTTTTAGACAGTGCAATATGTTAGCACATAATTTTTCTATAATTTCCTTAAAAATGTTATTTTTCTATAATTTCCTTAATCATGCTCTTAAAATGCTATTTTCTATAATTTCCTTAATTATGCTCTTAAAATGCTATTGGAGGTGCTAGCAAAGCAAGGGGAAGAAGCTAAGCATACATATTCTGTAAACAAAATAGTCACATATTTATTTGAATTTTTAAAAACTGTCAGTAGAGTAGAACAAGTGCTCCTTGAGGCTCAATTAAGCAAAATGCATACCTGTTGAGCAACAAGATCTTTCTCTTCTTTCTCATTGGATTTTTCTTCTTGGACTACCTCTAACTTGTTCCACAAAATACTTGTTCCACAAAATACACCAACAATTTCTCTGCAAGTCCACGATCACCCAATTGAGAACTAGTTTCCATTGCATCCTTGCAAAGATTATCCTTTTTAGACAATACAATATGTTAGGACATAATTTTTCTATAATTTCCTTAATTATGCTCTTAAAAATGCTATTTTCTATAATTTCCTGAATTATGCTCTTAAAATGCTATTGGAGGTGCTGACAAAGCAAGGGGAAGAAGCTGAGCATACATATTCTGTAAACAAAATAGGCACATATTTATTTGAATTTTAAAAAAATCATCAGTAGAGTAGAACAAGTGCTCCTTGAGGCTCAATTTAGAAAAATGCATACCTATTGAGCAACAAATTTTTTCTCTTCTTTCTCCTTGGATTTCTCTTCTTGGACAACCTCTAACTTGTTCCACAAAATACCTATTCAACAAAATACTCGTTCCACAAAATACACTAGCAATTCCTCAGCAAGTTCATGATCACCCGATTGAGAACTAGTTTCCATTGCATCCTTGTAAAGATTATCCTTTTTAGACAGTGCAATATGTTAGCACATAATTTTTGTATAATTTCCTACAAAATGCTATTTTTCTATAATTTCCTTAATTATGCTCTTAAAAATGCTATTTTCTATAATTTCCTTAACTATGCTCTTAAAATGCTATTGGAGGTGCTGGCAAAGCAAGAGGAAGAAGCTGAGCATACATATTCTGTAAACAAAATAGGCACATATTTATTTGAATTTTGAAAAACCGTCAGAAGAGTAGAACACATGCTCCTTGAGGCTCAATTAAGCAAAATGCATACCTGTTGAGAAACAAGATCTTTCTCTTCTTTCTCCTTGGATTTCTCTTCTTGGACAACCTCTAACTTGTCCTTAACAAGCTCATCAACTTTTGTTGTGTATTCTTGAATGAACTTTAAAAAATAATATTTTTGAATATTAGCTATTTAATTGTGTAGAAGATTTAAAATGTTTATTAAAGAGAAACTTAAAACATTCACAGAATCGTCAGAGTATATCAAGAACCTGAAGTAGGTATGGAAACACAAACTCAATCACATTATTCATCCAGGCAAGTTCCAAAGCCACATCTGGTCTGATCAAGTCATAGCATATGAACAAGCATGAAGCAAAGCATTCTTTCTTGCCCTGTAGTTCCAAATTGCAAAAGTAAGCCCCATTTCAATACCCCAATCCTTAATGAAAATTCAAAATATACTTTACCCTATGAGAGAGAACAACCAACTATATGTTTTACCAATTGTATACCTGTTCCACAAAATACACTAGCAATTCCTCTGCAAGTTCATGATCACCCAATTGAGGTGAAGAGGCATCAGGATACCATATACCGATGAGAGAGCGTAGCAAGACAGAGTTTTACTCATCAACAAAAGTTATACTGATCAAGGAGAAAAGTTGAGGAGAATTGATGCATCGGCAAAAACTATACCGATATGATCCATTGACATAGTAAACACTAGCGACAATAGTGGAGAACTGTCTTGCCGATAGCCGATGAGGGTATCGGTAAGACTTATACCGATAAGAGTGGCAAAAAGAAAAGTCCATCGGTATAGTGAAAGTGATCGGTATGTGTTACTTTGAGCCACCCCGATGCTCGAATAAATCATCGGTGAAACATATACCGATGGAACATACTCTATCGGGAAGACTTTGCTTATCGATATGTTTCATTTCAAATTACCCCGATACCTGATGGAGGAGCAGACTGATTGAGTGGATCAAAGAAATTATCAGGAAGACTCATGGCAATGAAGTTGGTTGCATCGGTATAACCAAAGCGATCAGTGTGTGTTACTTTGAGCCACCCTGATGCCTAAAGAAAGCATCAGTGAAACATATATCGATGGAACATACTCTATCAGGAAGACTTTGTTTATTGATATGTTTCATTTTGGATTACCTCGATACCTGATGAAGGAGCGGACTGATTGAGTGAAGCAAAGACACTATCGGGAAGACTCATGGTGATGAAGTTGGTTGCACTGGGAAGATCTATGTTGATGGTGAAGCCTATCGGGAAAACAATGCCTATCGCGATAATGCTAAATAAGATCACCTAACGCCCGATGAGAATATTGGTTTGAGATATACCGATGAGGAGGAAAAGGAGTCATCGACTTAGGGTATCCGGATAAGAGAAAGTAAGATGTCAAAGAAGATAAAGGTTTGTTCAGAGAGCACCAAAAGGGAAATATTCATCGAGGAGACATATGCCGACGAGCCGTTGTCATATCAGAATTCAAAACCAAAATTTTTAAAATTTCTCTATTTAATACTTGTAGTAGATGCATCTATGATTCGCACGAGGCAAATTTTATGAGAATTTCATTATTGCAAAAGAATACGACGGAACTAGAAATTGCCTTGTCTAAATACTACATTGGTGAAAGAAGAATACACAGATAGAACACATTGTGCCTTTGAAAAACAGAGCATAGGATTGTAATTGTAGAAATGGAAACTTTGAGTTCAATAGGAAAGAAGAGGGTGTCCAAGAGCCCTGAATCTAAGGAAAAGAAAGGAAAAACTAAAGAGGTGCCTCCCATTAGGAAGTTAAACCGAGACATGATAGACCAAATGCAGGCACCCGACCCAAAATCTAGAAGGTCGAAGCAACACCTGCTGGGGACAGACCAATTAAGAGTCAAGTACAGAGAGGTCGGAGATGTCTGGGCCAAGGTAAGGGGACATGAATTGTTTATGTTCCACTATTTGAGAAGGAGAAAGGAGATGTCGCTCTGTAATCCTTGGATGACAAATTTAGGTAAGCTAACAGTCCCCAATGTTTTTGTAAACATAAGATTGCTAGAGGTTTTGGTGAGGAATTATAATGCAGTGAAGAGGTGCATTCAGCTCCCAAATGGGGAAGCATTTATTAAATTTTTTGCGGGTACCATAAACAAGGTTTTCAATTTAGATCCTAGTTCTGATAAGCCCTTGTCCTTTTGGGAGTAGGAGGAAGAATACCTTAGAATGAACACTACATATACCGATTGGAAATTTGCCATTCATAAGAGGCAGGAAGGAAAATTAATAGAGGAAGAAGGGCTACCATTCAACATTGATTTGTTTAGACACTACTTGCAGTACACATATATGTCGTGTGGGCAAGTAGGAGGGGTGGAGGTGCCTGATCTGGAAAGCACTAGGCCGCTGGTGTTAGCCTCTGATATACAAATGTATGAACCTAGGCCTTTTGACTATGCAACATATTTGGTGGAGAGGTTGCATGAAGTTTTTTTAAACATTAGGGATGATACTCATCCCAATTTCAAATTTTATTCATTATTGATGCATCTAGTATTATTTTATGGACATGTAAAGGGTTTTTGGCCCGAGGGCCTAAAATTAAATACCAAGAATAGGGAAGGTGAGGAGCAGCCCATCCAATTGTGGACATATCTTTGGGATTCTCGATATATGAGGTCCAAATATATTAAGTTTGAAGAACTTATTGTGATTCTATTGTACTGAATGTATGGGATTTCATGTTAAGGGTCTATCTCTGATGAGATCAAGAGGTTCCTAAGACCCAGGGATTATGATGAAAGACACATTGTTGATCATAATTGGGGGGACTAGTTTGTGAATAAGGACTTTACATGTTTAAGAGTATATGGATTTGAGGGGAGCCCCCTACATGCTACCAAAACTAGTACTAGACATAATAGCTTAGCTAGAGATTGTGAGGCAATTGAGTGTGTCCAATGCTAAATATTTTGCAGATATGTGTAAGCAAGCCTTCCTGCCTGGGACACTAAGTTTTGGTGATTTCACCATAATGTCAACCAAAGCTTATGAAATAATTGATAAGAAGTTGATAGAAGAATACAATTTGTATGAGCATTATGCCAGGAAAAACTATGACCCTGAAGGATACATTCAGTCGTGCAAGAAGAGCCAGAACTTGGGAGGTTATTTGCATGTTAGTATTGAGGTTGAAGATATCTTTGGGAACATGGAGGATGTAGAGGCCAAAGAGGTAATTGATCAGCTAAATAATGAACTAGCATAAAAGAGACGGAGACTCGAGGAAATTGAAACCGAGGAGGAGGAGGTAGGAAGTGAATCTGATGAAAATACAGTTGTCTCTAGATGGCAAGTGCTAGAGAAGGAAGAAGAGCTAGAGAAGGAAGAAGAGCCAGACATGTAGGGCCAAATAGAGACAGCATTAGAAGTTCATGCTGACTCTCGGTTAGAGGAGTTTTCTACTTTTGTTGTTGATGATGTTTTTATTCATTCCAAAGAATTTAAAACATTCTTGTACAATTTTAAAGGGAAGAAATTGAGGGACTCTATTCCCAACATAATGCTTGATAATGAGGCTAAGTTGTTAAAGAAATTAAAAGAGCAAATTGATGTAGAGATAACCACAATGACCCCTCAAAAGGGGAGGCAACTTCTTACAAAGGTTGGGGTGATTTTGTTTCCTGGATGGGACCTCAGTGCTTCTTTTATCTTTGACAGTTTGTTGCATTCAGAAAACAAGGAATTCAAATTGGATATACAAGGTGTAAATGATGTATTTATTGGTTCAAGATTTGATCAGGATGAGGAATATTTGAGGTTATGGGCTTTGTACCCTCCCCACAAGAGACCACAGATCATTGATGTTGACAAGGCTTTTGGCCATATGATGAAACTAAAAGTTGGTGAAATTGATCCAATTGTTTCTGCTGATATCGAAGTGGATATTTCAAAATTCAATAAAGCATAGTTGGTCTGAGTAGTGAGGGAGAGGAACTAGTACAAGGAATTGTATGAAGAAACGCTAAGGAGAAGTGGGCAATAGGTGCCAATGGTTCTTACTCTGGATAGCTCTCAATGGAAGAAAAAATATGAGGAGTTGTAGCAAGAAAATAAAAGGATATTAAAACAGATGCAAAGTGTGAGGACAGATACTATTCGTGTATTACTAACTAAAAGATTTGAGGTTTTACAAGGCTTTCTGAGAGAATTCTGGACAGTGTTTCAAAAGAACATGGACAATGCAGTTTCACACAACAAAATTTCAAATAGATTGGGAACAAGGTTGCATGATAAAACAATGGCCAAAGCGGAAACAAAAGAAATTGAAAAAATAAAGAGGTTGTTGGCTAAACACAATAAATTTGATGAAGAATTACAATTTGAATATGATGAATGCAAAGACACTATTCAACATGGTTTCCCAAAGTTAATTGATCAGAAGGGTGAGATAAAGGATAAAGATGTATGGATCTCAGAATGTCGCAGTCTTCTCAATGCCACCCTTGATATTGCCCAAATTGATGGAATTGAATTGAAAAAGACTGTGAAAAAGATGGAAAACTTTGTCACGCTGGAAGTCATTGTCAGGGATATCATCCACGATGCAGACAAATATAAGTCAGAGAAGTACTTGGAGGGTATCCAGAAGTGCGGCAAGATGTTGGGAGACTAGACCTGATGTCTAAGTTGGAGCCCAGAGTCATGTTTTTGTATGTTTTTATAATATGTTCATATTGTAAAGATAGTTTTTAGGAAGTTAGTTTTTGTTAGTTTTAGTTTTAATGAAAGGGTATGCCATTTCACTTTCAAACTGAATCCTCATCTATAAATGGAGGATCTTTTAGAACAAGTGGGAGAGATACCTCAAGTTTTATGATCTTATCAAGACAATTTTATACATCACTTATTCAGTTTGTTTTCTGGAAATATCAAAGTTGATGGATGATACATATTGAAATCAACTGGTTTGATTATCTATTTTCAATATAAATTTCAACTGTTCTTCATTCTGAATGGTATATGCTTTTCAATTGATTTATTAGTTCCATGTGATAAATCTATTTTATTAGATTGTGTCAATGTGCTATCTTATGCTATTGTGATTGAGAATGATTTCCAGTTTGAGCATCAGTTTGAAAGGTTGGTTGGCAAGTTTCAAATTGTCTTATTGGTCTTTCAGAGAAAAGTTAAAATTCAATAAGACTAACTACATTTTATATTTTAGATACAATCCATATAGATGCTTTTGATGTGATGGTCTTGTTTTGAAAACAAGTTATTAAAACTATCTCCATGGTTATATGTAGGATCTTTCAATTTGAAATAGTATGAAATCAGTAAGGGATGAAGGCACTGGTCTGTTATTGATCTGATATAATTAAATTAGGTATTTTTAGAAGCAATCTTCATCAAGGAATCACTTTTAATTTATACAGGCGCAACTTCATAAACATTTATAAGTAAGCATTTCATAATTTTCATAAAGCAATAAATATAACCAGACATAATTCAAGAATCATTTGACTCCTCGAAAATTCTCTATAGGAAAAGCCTTTAACCGGAATTCAAGAAGTTCATGTTTCTCAACCTAATTGAAATTGAAGATCATTAGAAAACTATTCAAATGCTAAATTACATCACACTTTAACTTAACTGAAAGAACCAATAGAGAAGTTCCTCTCACTCTCTAAGCAAGCCCTGTCTGATCAAGGTTATCGTTCATATCTATAGATTCTCGAAGCCTATCATAATATTCCTCTTCTACATAAATTTTATTCAAAGCCTCATTAACAACAGCTACATTGTTGCTCTATACTGCAACCATATACGAATTCACAAGATGAAGATGTCAAACATGGATAACAAATACAACAGAACAAAAGATACTCATGAAATTTTTCCAAACCAAATAGCTGCTAAAGAGAACATCTAGAAAAACTTAATACCCAAGTGAAAGACATCTCGGTAATCCTAAAAACCGTAACAGAATAAAAGAGTTTAGAGCCATACCTTATGCATGATGTCAACCACTCGTGTGTGGTCTACCCTAAGGGCAAGGACATTCAAGAGGTCATTAATAAGATATGGGTGTTCTTGCAAATAAAAGTGTACAACTTTGTAGTACAATTCAACATTGGCCACTTTAAATACAACATCTTTGACTTGCATATGATCCCATGCCTCTGGAGAATGGTTCATGATAGTAGTGGAAGCATTATTATATTCATCATCTTGAATATATAAACATGTAAGTTCCTTCCAGTGTTGTTTCTCATCACAAACACAGATATGAGTTCATCAAAGCGATCCCTGTTTTGATAGTAATCATTGACCTCTTCCAAGTCATCCACCTGGAACAAAAAGTAAATGTTAGAACACAAAAAATATAAATTTCTCACCTTCATAGTTACACATAACACTGTAGATGAACCTTCCCAGATTATCATGAAAAACAAACCACTTGTGGTGTTGTTGTTCACGTTGGCTCTATTGGACCTTGCAATTAAGATTCAATATACATTATTCAATAAGATTAACTGTGCAACATAATGAAATATTGAAAAGTATGTTATCTTATTGAGCTTTGCTTGGTTTCGAGAATAGTTTAATATTCTCTACTTAACAGGGCCAATCACGTGAAGGTGGAAGCTCATTTGCCCCCCCCCCCCAACATCACTCTAAATTCCTCTTTAACATCTAACATTCATTCATTGTTTCATCCATTAATAAAATATAACATTCATTCATTATCACATAACATTCAATAACACATAAAATTCATTAACACTCATTAACATGCAACATTCATCAATATTAATTAACACATATCATTCATGAACATTCATTAGCACATAATTACATTCATTAACACATAAAAATCAGTCATTATCAAATAATGTAGATTACAATCATTTTTTTAAAAAATTTTGAAGCTATGAAAAGTATAAGTGGAACATCATTTTATTCATCACTTCCCCCCTCTTCAGTTGTTTTGCCCTCTTCTCATGATCTCGATGTATGCCTAGTCCTCTTCTGAGGACGAGGACACCGATGCAAAGGGGGGTCCTCTACAACAACAAAGAAATGGGTTAAATCAAATCATTTTTTTATTTTTGTGACAAGTATTTCATTAATTTAAAGAACATAATTGTGGCACTCTTTACCTGATGGGTCCACATCATCCTCGAAATCATTTTGTCTAGCCTCAACTTGAACACGTTGAACACCCTCTAGATCCTCAGGAGTTGAAATACAAAAGGTTACATTAATAAATACACCAATTGCAATTAAATATAATTAAAGGGATAAGAGTGGTCCTCTTTACCTGACTGGGGAACATCACATTCCTGATGTTGTCTACCTGGATCATGCTCCACTTGGTCACCACCAACTACATGCTCTAAAATATTAATAGAAAAGGTTACATTAATTTCTACACTAGTTACAATTTAAGGTGTTTATTTGTATTAATAATTACATATAAAAAATTGAATAGAAAATGAATACCTCCACTACTGGGATGCACATCCGGACCTTCATGTGGAGGTTGTGTTCCACGATTATGAGGTTGAATTCCAATGTCATGTACATTGTTATAATTGCTTGCTTAATTCAAACAAATAAATTCACTTTATGTTGGAACTTAACATCAAATAGATTATTGGTAAGGTATTCAATTTGAAATTATTTTCATATAGCTTATTTACCCATGTGACAAATGCACCAGAATCTCATGTTTGCCCACTCAATTCTCGTAGCCATTCAACCACATTTGTATAGCCTTGCTGGTAGGCAATTCTCTTGTCATCTTTTGTGGGCACTCTATTGAAATCAGAGCCCTACATTTTTGCTTAGTATCGTGAATTTTGCTTGTATTGTTTGATAAAAAAAAAATTGTTTACAATTTATAAATATTTTGATGTGATATTTCATTTACTGATTCTTACAATTTGTGCAGAAAGTTTCATATAACCACCATAGCAGAGTTTGTGTTGCCCGTGCTTTTCTTGTCTTGCCTTGGTTGCCTTTGACATGTCACTCAATCTATGAAAATTTTGAAATATGTTAGATTATATAAATATAAAGAGTAATTAGTACATAATTACACTCTTAATAGTATCACATACCTTCTTCTAGCGTCTAGTGGTGTATTTCCTTTTTTCCTTTCAATTCTCTCCTTTCAATTCTCTCCTTCGCATAAAAAATCAGGTCCTTCCACTCCCTCTCTGGAATCATGGGGAGACACTCATACTTTACGTTCTTCTCTAAATGTGTCATGCACTGGTCCCTCACATACTTTATATATGTGTTATATTTTTCAAGGATCTTGGTTTTGTTGAATGTGTCATTTCCGAACAACTCAACCATACAGTTTGTGAGTTCATCTTTTAAACTATTTTCTTGGTCATTCCACCTTTTAAGAAAAAACAAACCTATTAGATTCAGAAATGAACTGAAGCTACCTTTAATATAATTCAAGAAATGGATCAAAGGAAAAGTATTCTAGAAATGATGTGAAATAAAAATAGTGGATTAGGGTTAGTTCACATATGATGTTCCAACTTTAATGTATGGTGGGCCCAAACATTTGCAATACAATGTCATTAAGATTTTTATAAAAAATATCATTTCCTGCAAAAAAAATCATGGGATAATTAGTCCAAAATGAGTTATCAGTAAGTAAATTACAATTACACTATATATAATAATAATTTTAAAGTACCTGGAACCTTATGTACCTTCAAGGGAATAAATTCTTTGTCACTCACCACCAATGTGGTCTACAATGTTCCCGTACTAGCAATACGGGAAGATCCAGGAAATGATGGTATGTTATCACTAGTAATTGCCTTTGGTGCATCCTCATGTGCATCTCCTGCTACAGAAAATGAATCCACTATGAAATGCCCCAATAAAGAACACTTCAAGGGAAATAAACACATAACAAAAGAGAGAGAAAAAGAGGGATCTAATAACAATGGGCGGGTCAACATGATGAGCAGTAGACGATGTCTGCATGCTACCTGTTGCCGACATTGCAGTTGGCAATATAGATGGGGATAACCTCGAATGAGGCGGCCTTTCCACATGAACATTATCAGCACCTGAAGAATAATACATTAAATATATGAAAACTGCAAGAATTGTAAACAAGAATGAACCTTTATTAAGAGTTGTAAAGAAATATGAACCTTTATTAAGTGTTTGATGCTAATCATAATGATACAAAAATATGAAGGAGAATAAGGAAGGTAGGTTTTGATGTAGGACAAAGGTATGGAAATTTGTGACAAGAGGGTAGTGTAAGTGATAAACTAGTATAGTCCTCACAAAAGCTAGTCCATGGGATCTATTTATTTAGATTGCTTCAATGTGCTATCTCATGTTATCAAAATTCATGTTGTCTTATTGGTGTTTGTAATGTCCCTACTTTGAAATATAATTTAATAATAGTAAATTAAAATACAAGTGATCAGATCAGATCAAATGAGAACTTCTAATTGTGCAACTAAATAATTTATTAACAGGTTAATAAACTATTATTACAATCATATATATACCCAAAACTTATTATTATTTATTCTAAAGAGAGAGCAATAGTATAGATAGGGAAAGGCTTGTGTAAATAAAACTAGTATTAAAAAAGCAAGTTCACAAGTCCAAAGGAGTAGTTTGAATGTATAGAACATGGTCATCACTTGCACTACCTACAATACTCTGATCATGTCCACCAAGTTGATGATGCCAAATGAAATTATGTAAAAACACCATGTACATATTTTAGTTAGTGACATAAAAGAGTATAAAATATAAACCATTATTGAACTTTTGTTATAATTAAAGCTTTCATTACTGTTTACTCGCATGTTTTCTGTTGCTTGCATAAATTTCATTCACCCTATATTTTATCTCATCAGTCTAAGGGGTTGTGCATACCAAAGAAACAATCTCTTTATTAATTTTTGTGATAGACATTTTTATCACTTCTATAGGGTTTGTGGAAATTGCATAGTCCTCATCGCTTAATACTGTGTTGAGGTGCTGATGTAAGGGAGGTTCCTTTCCCTTTCCCCGGACATCCATCTATGACAAGAATAATATTAATACTATCAAAATTACTCCAAAACACTCAAGAAAATAACATAATAATGTAACAATTTGCTTCTATCTAACTTGTACAATTACAATGAGGTTTACCTGCTCGATATAAGTGTTGGGACCTATATCCCTATCTGTGCTATGTGACAGATCTAGGTCACCCTATGATAAAGAAAAAATATAAACACGTTAGCAAAATGAAACCAATAGACTTAGAAAAAAAACTTAATAATAAGATGGTATATTGGAGTCATTAATTGGAGGTTGGTTTAAATGGTATATAGTACGTACCACCCCTGTGTTAGTAACTTTGTTTGTATCTATACAATTCAAATTGTAATCAATTAGTAGCTCTTTCCATGTAGTTATTGATTTTATCGCACATACGAATACACGATTTCCCTCACACGCCTCAAATATGCAATTGGGTTGCTTATTAGTTGACCCAAGTCGCGTACTATTTATAAAACCTACAATATTCCCTGTTGCTTTTGACCTTCCATCAATGTATACAGCTACTCATTTACTTTGATCATTATCTTTTTGTTGTATATAATTTGTTGACAGTGCATACCTACGCATACTTTTTTTATATGGAACAATTTGCATCCAATTTTCGTAATTGTAACCAAGTCCGACATACTCCATCAATTCAGAAACTTTGTTGTAACCAAACTTTATGTTGTCCATGGAAAATAGGCCCAAACCATGTAACGAGGAAGGTGTTATGTGATGTATCCTCTCATCAACACAAAAATTAGTGTTTATTGGAGGAAGTTCCTTGGGTACCCATTGCTTCTCTAGATGTTTGTGATGAATAATGATGAACAACAAATACCCTAACTAGTACTAAGAGGGGGGGAGTGAATCAATACATACAAAAACTTCTCAACAACTTATCAAGTTAAAACAATGATAACCGGTTGTCTTCATTACTGAACTTAACCATGGCAATACCGGTTAAACACAGTAAGACTTCAGACAACTTAAACCGATAAAACTGAATACTTCAAATGTTATTCAAGACTTGATAACTAATTCACCCATATACATATGCATGTGTTGTATCAGTAATACCACAACCATTAGCTCTGCATGCATACTCACCTAAACAAAGAATACTCAATCATCACATGAAAAATGCACAACTCATGACACAGATTTTTCACATGGAAACCCAAATGGGAAAAACCACGGTGGGGATGAATACCCACAAGCTTGTTTTGAACTCTTTTGAAGTCCTCTTTGTTAGGAGCCTAGTCCGGTTAAAGACTTTACAATAAGATTATTCTAGGAACCGATCTTGCTAAAGATCACCCGGTTAAGGGATGGCTATATACCCTGTTAAAGGTTAAAACCCTGTTAAAGGTTACCTTGCTAAAGGATTTGAAGAACTCAATGAACTTGAGTCACCTGGTTAGAGGTTTTACAATAAGCCTATTAAAGCTACTCAGCAAAGGGATTTTCCTTCTGTTGAAATGGTTAGAGGACAACAGGTAAAACTCTGATCTGATAACAACACTATATGCTAAGGAAGATCCTTTTTAGTTCCTCTACTCTACAATCACACTCTGTAGTTTTCACTCACTGGTCTGGCAAGTATCTCATCACTCG
This sequence comes from Cryptomeria japonica, assembly GCF_030272615.1. Classification (NCBI taxonomy): domain Eukaryota; kingdom Viridiplantae; phylum Streptophyta; class Pinopsida; order Cupressales; family Cupressaceae; genus Cryptomeria; species Cryptomeria japonica. The sequence goes on from NC_081415.1 coordinate 335,157,835, forward strand.
GATACACACACAACTTTTGCCAACACTTACAATAACAAACATCATTGACCTTATAGACAACAATTAGGTCGGTAACATAAACCCAAACCCTAATCAATTTAGGTTTACAATTACAAGCGGTCCAATATTGACCGTCCAAACACATTACATATAATGAAACAATCTCAAACAGATCACAAGTAATTCTACATCATCCATTCTTCACTACACATATAAATCAGTAACCCATCATGCTTTCTTCTCATACCGCTAAGAAGAATGTTCATTCCCGAGGTAGACATTTAATTTAGTCGATCTTCACATGCAAGATCCTCAAGGAAATCCTTCACGTGCACAAAACTGACATGGCATCTCGATCTCATCCTTATTTCTTAGCTAACTCATCACAGAATATCACCAGTTTCATCGCACAAGCTATATTGCCAAACTGGAAACCCTAGAGCTGAGACTACCAACCAGTAGTCACACTTAGTGAAACCCTGACACCAGTTCACTACATCTCTTCATACCGGTTCTCTAACTTGATCATCAATAACAACTTCTTCCAATATTCATACCGGTTCGCCTGTACTTATTGACATCAATGATAACATATATTATCATCATATGCCAACAATCTCCCCCTTTGGCATTGATGGCAATACTCAGTGTAGCATTGCAATTAAAAACATCGTAGACCAGTGAAACTATCTTCATCATCAGATATCTTCTCCCATATCATACATCATCATACATCTTCTCCCCCTTTGACAACAATGCCAAAGTGGAGGCACAAGCTCCCATACTCCACTATGCTACTCCCCCTATGCAGTAGCATCCTTCAACACATCAATCCTGAAAGATTTGTCACTCTAATACCTGGCTGATGTGGAGCACACATTTTTAATTCACTTTATGAAGGGGAAAAACCCCTAATTCACCTCTCAAATAGGTAAATGTAGTCTTCGGTAAGGGCTTAGTGAATATGTCTGCTAGCTGCTCCTTACTGGAAACATGTTGTAATACAACCTTTCTGTTTTGAACCTTTTCTCTCAAGAGATGATACTTGAGCTCAATGTGCTTAGTTCTAGCATTCAATACCAGATTCTTGGATATATTTATTGCACTTGTATTGTCACAAAATATACTCACCGGTTCAGATATAGGTACTTTGAAACCATCCAATACATGTTTCATCCAGATTGCCTGAGTCCAGTTCATAAATTCTGCCACATACTCTGCTTCATCTGTAGACTGAGAAGTACAACTCTACTTCTTGCTCGTCTAGGAGACTAGTCTTCCACCAAGAAAGAATGCTCCACCGGTTGTGCTTTTCTGGTCATCCACATTACCTCCCCAATCTGCATCGGTAAATACATTGAGATTAAAATCACCATTGTATGGATACCACAATCTATAATCGACTATCCCTTTCAAGTATTTAATAATCCTCTTGACTACTACCAAGTGGGATTCTCTTGGACTTTTCTGAAAACGAGCTACTATGCCCACTGCATGAGCAATATCTGGTCTGCTATGCACCACATAGTGCAGCTTACTGATCATTGACCGATACTCCTTCTCATTTACTAATGTTGAATCATCTTCCTTAGTCAATTTACATCTGGTCACCATCAGTGTACCAACCATTTTGCTCTCCTCCATGCCAAAGGTCTTCAATAGCTCTTTGACATATTAGACTGGATAATAAAGATACCCTCTTTCATCTGCTGAATATGTAGACCAATGAAGAACTTCATCTCTCCAATCAGAGACATTTCAAACTCTTTCTTCATTTCATCTACAAATGCATGGCTCATTTCATCATCTCCTCCAAAGATTATGTCATCTACAAACACTTCATAGATTAGAATCTAATCACCTTCAGATTTCAGGTAGTTATTGCTATCCCCACTTGTTCTCTGAAATCCTATCTTCACAAGATGAGAGTGTAAATGTTCATATCATGCCCTTGGTGCATGTTTCAATCCATACAGGTCCTTGTGTAATCTACAAACCATGTTACTATCTTCTGATAAGGCAAACTCATCTAGTTGCTCAATATACACTTCCGCTTCTAGGATTCCTTTCAAGAACACAAACTTTACATCCATTTGGTATACCTTGAATCCCTTAAATGCTGCAAATGAAAGTAGCATTAGAACACCTTCTAGTCTAGCCACTGGGGCAAAGGTTTCTCCATAGTCTTCTCCTTCTTCCTAAGCATATCCCTTGCATACAAGTCTTGCCTTGTTCCTTACAACCGTTCCTTCTTCATTTAGCTTATTCCTGAAGACCCATTTGGTACCTATGACATTCTTGTGTTCTGGTCTGGTTACCAAAGACCATGTTGCATTCTTTTGTATCTAGTCTAGCTCCTCTTCTATTTCCTTAATCCAGTCTTCATCTATAAGTGCTTCTCTAGAAGTCTTGGGCTCAAATTCAAAAATCATGCAAGAGTTCTCTTTCACCTTTCTTCTTGTGAGTATCCCTACATCTTTATCTGCTATGATCTGTTTTAGATCATGATGTAGTTTCACACATCTAGGAATGACTCTAGCTGGTTCTACTTGCTTTTCCTCTTCTTCTTCTTCACTTACTTCTTCTTCTTCACCTACTGTAGCTTCTACCGGTACAGGAACACTAAGGTCTTTACTTGTTTCTTTCTTAACCGGTTCCCAGAAGGCTATACCCGGTTCATCTTCCACTTGCTCACTGCAGGTTTCCTTAGGTTCCTTAGGGGATTCATCAACCTTGACATTGATACTCTCAACAATTTTATGTGTTCTATTGTTATAGCACTTGAGAGATTTGCTCTTAGTGGAATATCCCAAAAATATTCCTTCATCACATTTAGCATCAAACTTTCTCAGATGCTCACCTCTCTTGATGTAACACTTACTGCCAAATACTTTAAAATAACTCACAGTGGGAGTCTTCCCGGTCCAATACTCATAAGGAGTTTTATCTTTACCTTTCTTGATGATTACCTAGTTCATAGTATAGACTACAGTGCTCACCGCTTCTGTCTGAAAAGTGTGAGCAACCTTTCCTTGGATCAGCATTGTTCTATCCGCTTCAACTACAGTCTTGTTATTCCTTTTTGATATGTCATTTTGTTGTGGTGTCCTTGGGGTAGACAACTGCCTCTTGATACCTTTATCTTCACAGTACTTGTTGAATTCATCCGAAGTGAATTCGCCTCCTTGATCAGTTCTTAGGCATTTGATCTTTTGACCACTTTCCTTCTCTACTAATCCTCTAAAGGCTTTGAACTTTCCAAACGCCTCAGACTTGTCTTTCAAGAATGTGACCCACATCATTCTTGAGAAATCATCAGTAAGAATCATGAAATACCTATCTCCCTGAATACTTCTAGTTTTCATAGGACCACACAAATCGGTATGCACGAGATCAAGTAAGTTCTTTGCTAAAAAGGAATTACCTTTGAAAGTTGAGGAAGACATCTTCCCAAGTTGACATTCTCTACACAAAGAATTCTCTAGTTTGTTCAGCAAAGGCTATCCTCTTGCCTCCTTGATCTTACTAGCTTTTACAATATTGTCAAAGTTCATATGACAAAGTCTCCTATGCCATATCCAACTGTCATCAAACTTTACCATTAGACACCGACTAATCTTGGAATTCAACTGATTTAAGTTACCTCTGGTCTACTTACCAGTGGCAATAAGTTCACCACTCTTTTCAATTATACTGCAGACTCCACCTTTGAACTCCAGAATGAGTCCTTTGTCACTTAGTTGAGCAACACTCAAATGGTTGTGCTTAAGGCCTTCTACCCAGTAGACATCATCCGCACTGCTCTTTCCATTTAGTGAGATGGATCCTTTACCTTTTACCAAGCACAATGGATCATTGCCAAATCTGACAACACCTCCATCATATTCTTCCAGAGACATAAACTTTCTATGATCACCAGTCATGTGGTGAGAACAACCACTATCAATAATCCACTCATTAGACTTGTCAATGCAAGAGACAAGTGCTTTTTTTTCAGACACTTTTTCCTTTATAGCTACAAACACTATGTCCTCATTCTCTTCATCCTCAGATTCTTCATCAGTGACACCTTCATCAACTGCAACAAGACATTTTCTTCTATTTACTCCTTTATACTTTCTAAACCTCTCTGGTTTATCCTTATTGTCATTGTTAGGATAGTTAACAACTATATGTCCTATCTTATTGCAGGAAAAACATTTTAAAGGAAGCTTACCTCTGTATTTTCTAGTGCCTTTTGGAGGTCTCTTGGAAAGAAGAGATTCAAACTCCATCAAAATATCTTCATCATCCATACCTCTGCTTTGCATGGATTCATAACTGGTGCTTACTTCTTTTCCTTTTTTGGTTGGTGCAACAGATGCTCTAAAAGTTGACTCAGTCTTATGAACATTGCCATCATAGCTATTCAACTCATATGCAGTCAACTTTGCAATGATAGAGTCTAAGGATACCTTGGTTTTGTCGATAGACCTTAGTTCCTGAATAGAAGCAACTCTGATTGCATAGATCGGTAACAATGATCTCAAAACTTTACTGACAACGGTGGCATCATCAATTGTTCCACCAGTGCTCTTGATATCTCCAACAACAGTCTTGATCCTTATGCCATATTGTTGAATGGTCTCACCTTCAACCATCTTCATGTCTTCAAATTTTCCTCTAAGGTTTTCTTCCTTAGCCTGCTTGACATGTTCATCATCGCCATAAATGGTTTCTAGTATATCCCATACATCCTTAGGAGTGTCCTTATCTTGTACATCAATGAACTCAATATCGGATAGAATGCTAATAAGGGCTTCCATGACTTTCCCATTTTCTTGAATCTCTCTTTTCTGATCATCAGTTAGAGTGCCAGTGGGGATTACATAGGCATTCTCAACATAGCTCCAGTATTGAGCACCCAAACTCTTGATATAAATCTTCATTCTGTCCTTCCATATTTTGAAGTTATCTCTATTGAACTTAGGACCTTCCCTCTTCATCATTAAAGCAAGATCTTTTACCTCAAGCAGTTAAGCTTATATCACCAAGGACCTGGAGTTGCTCTGATACCAATTGATGAATAATGGTGAACAACAAATACCCTAACTGGTACTGAGAGGGGGGGTGAATCAGTACATACAAAAACTTCTCAACAACTTATTGAGTTAAAACAATGATAACCAATTGTCTTCATTATTGAACTTAACCATGACAATATCGGTTAAACACAGTATGACTTCAAACAACTTAAATCGGTAAAAATGAATACTTCAAATGTTATTCAACACTTGATAACTACTTCACCCATATACATATGCATGTGTTGTATCAGTAATACCACAACCATTAGCTCTACATGCATACTCACCTAAACAAAGAATACTCAATCATCACATGAAAAATGCACAACTCATGACACACAGATTTTTCACATGGAAACCCAAATGGGAAAAACCATGGTGGGGATGAATACCCACAAGCTTGTTTTGAACTCTTTTGAAGTCCGCTCTATTAGGAGCCTAGTCCGGTTAAAGACTTTACAATAAGGTTCTGCTAGGAACCGATCCTGTTAAAGATCACCCGGTTAAGGGATGGCTATATACCTTGTTAAAGGTTACCTTGCTACAGGATTTGAAGAACTCAATGAACTTGAGTCACCTGGTTAGAGGTTTTACAATAAGCCTGTTAAAGCTACCCGGCAAAGGGATTTTCCTTTTGTTGAAATGGTTAGAGGACAATGGGTAAAACTATGATCTGATAACAACACTATATGATAAGGTAGATCCTTTTCAGTTCCTCTACTCTACAATCACACTCTGTAGTTTTCACTTACTGGTCTGGCAAGTATCTCATCACTCAGATACACACACAAATTTTGCCAACGCTTACAATAACAAACATCATTGACCTTATAGACAACAATTAGGTCGGTAACATAAACCCTAAACCCTTATCGATTTAGGTTTACAATTACACGTGGTCCAATCCTGATTGTCCAAACACATTACATAGAATGAAACAATCTCAAATAGATAACAAGTCATTCTACATCGTCCATTCTTCACCACACATATAAATCAGTAACCCATCATGTTTTCTTCTTATACCGCTAAGAAGAATGTTCATTCCCGAGGTAGACATTAAGACACATCTGACAAATACCTATTTGGTGGCACCTGCACTCCATAAATTGAGAGAGTTAGTTGGTAATGAGAGAGATATTTTGCAAATGAGGATAATGTTGATGAAGAAGTTGGCCCTGAAGTTGACGTTGAGATTAAAAATTGAATAAGTCCAACCGGGGCCTCAAGTGTTGGTAATTGTATTAGATTTTCTGCTAATTTCAAGGTTTGAAGAATTGGGGAAGTTTGTTTTCCTAGTAATTTTTTAAGAACAAACTATTTCTATAGGGTGTATTGACTTATACCTGTCGATCCATGAGACTGTGCAGGATCCTCGTCAAAGGGGTTCAGGTTCTTGCATATGTAATTCAATTATCTTATGTTAGCTAAAAATTACATGATACATATACTAAAAATTACATAGTACACAACATGAACAATATGCAATCATCATAATCATTGTATATTTTTTTATTCCTTACCTTTACTTTATGTAGACTATGCAAGATCCTCAACTAAAGGGTTGACGATGTCTATATTCAATTACCTGTTTACACCAAGGGTGACAACATCACACAAAATACATACATGAAATCAACACCAACAATTGAGCATCATAAGCATTACATTTGTAATTTGATAAACAATAAATACATTTGTAATTTGATAAACAATAAATACATTTGTAATTTGATAAACAATAAATACATATGTATCATGAGCATCATAAGCATCACATATGTATCATCATATATGTAATTGACCATCATAGGCATCACATATGTATCATCATAAACATGTATTCTATCACCTATGTATCATAAATCACCATCCATCACATAGCTAATAGATAGTCCACATTCCATAAATAAACACAAAGTTCAAAAAATGTCAAATGTATTATCATAAACATGTAATCCATCACATATGTATTTTAAATCACCATCCATCACATAGCTAATAAACAGTCCAAATTTCATAAATAAACACAAAGTTCAAAAAATGCCATACATTTCATTCATGTCATTGATCTTCTTCTTCATCCAACTCATCATCATGACCATCATGATCATCATCGCCATCATCATCATAATCATCATCATCATCATCATCATCATCATCATCATCATCATCATCATCATCATCGTCGTCGTCATCATCATCATCGTCATCGTCATCGTCATCATCATCGTCATCGTCATCATCATCATCATCACCATCATTGTCACCATCACCATCACCATCACCATCACCATCACCATCACCATCACCACCACCACCACCACCACCATCATCATCATCATCATCATCATCATCATCATCATCTTCTACTTCTTCTTCCATCTCATTATACTTTATCGACCTTCCTCTTGGATCATGTCTAACAATAAATGACCAACTCGGTTTATGTGGAACCTCTGAGTAAAATACCTACTCACATTGGCTTGTAAGAACATAGGGCTCATCCCCAACTGGCTCAAACGGCCTTGTATTAACCATTGTAAACCCATTATCATGTTCAATAATAGTTCTATTAAGATCATTTTTATTCAGTTGTAGCCTATGCCATTTGATGACGAACATAACTAATTTGAAGGAATTAAAGTCACACTAAAGTATATCATCCAAAATGCCATAGTATCGATTTTGAGACTCTTGAGGATGTATGTCATTTCTAGATGAAATATTGGTCACCTCAAAGACTGCAGTTATCCCAGAATCACAAGTTTTCTTCGTGTCATCCAACTTTTTGATGCAAAATTTATGACCATTGCAACACATAGCCTTGTGGTGTTTGACCTACAATATGTCTAACATGTTAAAATTATTGCATCGTGAGTTGATAAAGATACAGGTGATTAATAAAATTATACGTACCTGTTTATCTCTTAAACCATATGCTAAATCAATTTCCCTTTGCGTAACATTGGAACCTCCATTACAATGAGCTTCTTTAACCAATGAAGCCACACCTTCCCATGTTAATGTGCAACCAGAATGTTGACATCATTCAATCCACACTGTCATCCAATCAAGATTGTTTGCAATATACAAATGTAGCGCATCCCACTCCCAAGCAACTGTACAAATAATTAATAGACGACTTACAACCGATTTATTTAGAAGATTAAGAATTAATTAACTACAATAACATCTTATAATTACCTCTCACTTTTCTCAATCTACCTTTCCCCATCAAGTACTCCCCTTCAAATTTGTTAATGGGGTTGGGATCCCAAATGCGATCTACGTGGATCTCTGCTGCAAACTTAGTAAGATATTGAGAAATGTACACGATAGTCTGGTATACCATATATCCCTCCACCATAGAACCCTCAGGACGTGCTATTTGTCGAACCAAAGCCTTCAAAATTTTCAAGTGCCTCTCAACCATCCACATTGACCTAGTGTGTACAGGTCCACACAATTCAATCTCCTCAACTTGGTGTATGAGGTAGTGTTCTTGTGCATTGAAAAAAGTTGAAGGTAGACACTTTTTCATTTCACACATTAAATGAGAAATTTTTCTCTTCCAATATTTTATATCTTCTTTATGGATTTCTTTAGATGACAACTACCTAGAAGAGATTCACGATGCAAAAATATATAAACGAGACTTTACAAAATAATATACAATATATTACATAACAAGTAAAACAAATCGCAAATATATTATCTATACAACAAATTGAACAAAGATCACTACTTACCTCATGTAATTTCCAAGATCATATATGACTTGCTTGACATTATTGTCAAAGTTGTCTGGGAGAGATAGAAGTAGAACGTACTACAACAATTATCAAATGATCTTTTCATTGTTTTCTAACATAATACAATGAAAAGTACATGCGTAGTATACAAATATTTAGTAAATACACAATAACATGAATTACCTTAATGAAGGTATGCCAATCATGTGTTTTCATCCCTGGCCCAAATTCACTTTTCTTTGATATGAGATTGTTTATGTTCACAGCAAATCCTGTGGGAAATTAAATTTTTCGTATGACTTCTTTTATAGTATTGCTTTGCTAGTCCGTTAATAACCAAGGAAGGGAACTTATATTAATTTGGTCTCCATTTTTATTTGATTGAATGACATTTTTTATTGCATGATTGGAGTCCTGAATGTCACTACAAATTTTGATAATTTTTTCTTTGTCACGCCTTCCCTCCAATTTTTTCCATAACATCTCTATTATATTCTTTCCAATATGCATATTATCAAACAAATGCACAATTTGTAGCTTCTCATAGTAGGGAAACCTACTAAATTGTCTCGGATAACTTTTTAGTCCCTTTGGAAGGTGGTCATTAATTCCTTGACGACCGTCACGATCATCAATTACATCATCAGTAAACAAAACACAATAGAAAAATATAAATTCCAAACATAAACCATTAGATGGAATGACATTACCTTGACGATTAATTCTATTATATTCCAACTTCCATAGGAAAGGTGTCATTCTTCATGGCTTTGATGTAGTCTCTTCTTTCCCATTGAAAAGATGTTTTTCAGTATTTCGATACTTATGATTTCTGTCGAGGAAATGCCTATACTCATCAAACACCTACTTTCCTAAACTTTTTGAATGGCGAGGTTTCATCTTTGGACCACAAACTGGACATGTAAATTTTCCCTTTGTTTGAAGACCGACAAGATAATGTATAACTAGATTAAATATGTTAATTTTTATAATTATAAATATAATGTGCAACTTGAACACTGTAGCATACCACAAAAATGTGTTAGCCCTGGGGCATTATGTATTGTCCAAGCATTGCATGGAATTGAAATTGTCTTTGTCCTATTGGTCTAGAGACGTCATACATAGTGACGCCATTCCATAACTCCAGGAACTCGTCGATAAGAGGATCAATATACACATTCATATCTTTAACTTGGTACTTACCTAGTTGAATGAACAAAAACATTACATAATTATTATGACCATTTTACTGCAATATTTTTAATTAAATTTAGATGACTATTAAATGATAAATACCTGGAACAATCATCACCAACATTATGTGCTCCCTCTTTATTGACATCCATGGAGAAATGTTATTGTTGATAACAAAAACTGGCCACACCGAGTAAATAGATCTCATCTCTCCAAATGGATTGACATCATCCGCTGCCAATGAAAGCTTGAGATTACGAGGTTCTTCTTTAAAGTGTGGCCACTTTTCCTCTATGTCCATAAATGTTGAACCATCCACAGGTATTCAAATAATTTCATCTCGACTTCTATTGCGTGCATGGTAATCCATAAATTGTGTCAAGCTAGTGCACCTGAATAATCGTTGCATACGTGGAATAATGGGAATATAACGAAGAACCTTGCGAGGCACCTTTTTTGTTATTTGATCTATTTGATATCTACTGATATGACATTTAGGGTATTCTATTGCAAATTCATGTTGTTTATGATATATAATATGATCATTGGGACAATCATCTATTGCTTGATACTCCATTTCAATATCTTTCAGAATGGAAGATAATTCTCGGTATGAGCGAGGTAGAATATTTGATGGTGATAACAAAAACTCACCTATCAATCTACAAAATATTAATTTGTTAATATAAAGAATATTAATGGTACATGATTCGCCATTTATTAACTATAATGACATATATGACATACCTTAACATATGTAAGATTGTTATGTTGGACAAACCATTCATAACCTCAAAGTTCACCAACAACAATATAGCAAAGAGAAGAGTTGTTTGAGAGCCTTCATAAAGGGGCTTGTATGCCTTCTCAAGTACAGGTAAATCATGAACAACATCAAAGTCATCTTGATCATCATGATCAGATGTGCCAGTTTTAAATGTGTCATGGATCAATGTATTTGTACCATCATCTTCAATTGTGTTTTCTGGCATATGATCATCATCTTCCATGGGATCATTATCTTCAGCTTCGATATCCACACCTCCATGTTCCTCCACTTTGAAAAACATATTCTTCGGGTTGTGTTGGTCCATATCATGTGCCCTGGGGAGCTCGACCTATATAAAAATGATCAACATAAATAAATCATGATCATTATCTCATCATGAAGTGATTTCTTATGTATATTAATTGTTAAAATGATATAATTAACAACTTACCAATGGATGATAATCATGTCCCCCTTCAATGTGACCATGTTGCCTACAATGTTTCTTAGCTATTTTGATTAGAAGTCTTCTAGTATTTAAGCCCAATTTTGGAGGGACAATAACATTTTCCATCACCTTTTCTTTTCAAGTTAGACCATAATCTAGCAATTGTCTCCTTATTTTGTTCTTTGCTGATATTTTTTGACATGGTCTTTCTTCACATACAAAAAAGTCGGGCTATCAAAACTTCGGTGCGTAACCTTCACAAACTACGCAAAAGGACATCACAAGTATGGAAGTCTTCTTAGAACTAGTTATATAGAAGTTGAAATGTTACTTAAACTTAGACTCTCTTCAATTATGAAGACTATTTTATTTAGATAGTTTTCTTGGCTGAAAAAGAAGATTGATTTTGACAAGTTGATGAAAAATATTTGAGTTTAAAAAAGAGAAACCTTTTTATTGTGTCATCTAATAGAATCAACTTAGGAATGATGAATTTATAAAGAAGTGAACATGAAACCAACTTCATATGAAAGAGAATTGAATTTTTTATTAGAATCCAAAATATGAAGAAACTTGAGCAGTTACATTAAGAGTTATAATCAATTCTTTTGTTGCAACCCTGTCAACAAGGGTTTTATGACAGTTTTGACAAAAAACATTCGAACTTTCTTTATAATCTATGGATGACCTTCAAACCTATTTTTAATTAAAGATAAATCTTCATTCTACAACCTCAAATAGGTTATTAGGGGCCGGATTCAATCCAAATCTTATTAGGAAAAACATCTAAAGAAACAAATAATCATGATTGTAAAAAACAATAGTGAAAAGTATTGAACAAAATATCAATTTTCTCATTGAATCTTCATAAAAAAAAAATCCAATACATAATTTATAGCAATACACTTCCTTCCTATTTATCCAACAAACAATTACATGGAAGTTTTACTTTCAAACTGATATACAACCCTGTAACTGTCACAACCCTGCAGAATTAAGTGACAGTCAGAGGCTTTATTTGATCTAGCCTTACAAGACTTTCCTCCAACTCTATCACAAACACTTAATCTGAATAAATGATGGATTTTATAGCCTCTTGTGGTTCTATAAATGTTCCAACTACCCCTAAGACTGAAATGTACAATTTGACAACATTTTATGCATTGTTGCGTTATAACTTTTTAGTGACACCTTGCCAACTTTTGCCTTTTGACATGAATGACCACTAAACATTACTTAGATACTTTGAACACATTATAATGGACTCAAAAAAACATATTAAACCTTTATTACGCTTCCATGGGTACATTTACATTATTTGAACAATCAGGACCTGAATAGGACTATTTGACAACTTTTGACAAAATGGCTCAGTTAGCCATACACATTGATTTCAAGCTTGACAAGCTTGTTTATTTCTCATTACTCATGATGAGTATGTAGCTTCTTAATCTTAGTATCATTTAGTTCTCCATTTTCTTTAAGCAACAAGAGAGTATGGATGTCTTTAAGTATGGATGTCTAGAAGTGGAAGAGAAATGGAAGAAGTCCATTAGAACTCCACAAGTCCGTAAATCAAACCATCGGTGTAGCCTACCCCGAAGAAAGAACCCTAGAAAAGCCAAAGGTCATCAAGAAGTGATTAACTATCGCTAAAAGGGGATAGGAGTTATCCTAATACCTAATAGACACATCAGGAGGATATACACTGACTGAGTCATTACTAAAGTATCATCGGCGTGACTTTCACTATCAGAACATGCGAATTGTTGTCTTGCCGATAGCTAATAAGGCTATTGGTAGGACTTACACCGATAGGAAGAGAGGCCTTATTCATCAATACAACTTAAAGAGATCAAGGTGTAACATTTCAATCTATCCTGATGCCCGATGGAAACAATAGAGTAGGAGATTCATCGAGGAAAAAGTAACTATCGATAGAGGTTGTTCAAAGTTATGTCGATACCCAATGGAGGGCTCATGAAGACACACACCGATAAAAAAAAAAGCGACTTAAGGAATGAAATATTGCCAATGGCACCAAGGGAGTAATTCATCAGGAAAGCATATAGCAATGAGTCATTACAGATACAATTCAAAACTAAAACCAAAGTAGCCCGTATTTAATGTGTGCAATTGAGTAGATTGATGGCTCACACAAGGAAAATTAAGAACTAAATGCAGGCTACGTCTTTGTAAAAATACACAAGGTGAGAATTTTTGCACACAATTCATCACACATCATGGAGGCTGTAAGCTCATCAAGAAGAAAGAGGAGTACAAAGGGCTCCAAATCCACATCTAAAAAATCCAAAACAATGGAAGTCCCTCATGTATGGAAACTGAATCAAGATATCATTGATCAATTGCAGTCCCTAGGCCCAAAATCAAGGAGGTTGAAACAACATTTGCCCAAAAAAGACTAGCTTGAGGACAGGTTTAAAGGGGTTGGAGATGTGTGGACAAAGGTGAGAAGTTATGAACTCTTCTTGTTTCATTTTTTGAGAAAGGACAAAGAAGTGCCAATTTATAACCCATGGATAACCAACTTAGGTAAACTAGTTGTTCCAAATGTTTTCATAAATATCAAATTGATGGAAGTCTTGGTCAAAAATTACAATTCTATGAAGAGATGCATTCAGTTTCCAAATGGAAAAGTATTTATCAGATTTAGCCATGGCATTATAACCGAAGAGGATGGTCCCCCATTTAACATGGACATTTTTAGACACTACTTACAATACACCTATATGTCATGTAGACAGGTTGGAGGTATAGAGGTCCCTGATGTAGCTAATATTGGGTCGCTGGTGTTAGCAACAAATGTATAGATGTATGAGCCAAGACCTTTTGATTATGCTACTTATGTTGTAGAAAAAATACATGAAGGTTTCTTGAACCTCAGAGATAATAGGGAGCCCACTTTCAATTTTTACCCGTTGTTAATGCATTTGATTTTATTTTATGGAAGATTTAGGGGTATGTGGCCAATGAATCTAAAATTGAACACAGTGGACAAAGTAGGTAAAGAACAACCAATACATATGTGGACATCAGTTTGGGATTCACGATATATGAAATCAAACTACATCAAGTTTGAAGAGCTAATAGTAAAGCCATTATACTAGATGTATGGTGTCCCGTGTGAAGGATCTATTTCCCTTGAAGTTATAAGATTTCTTAGACCTGCTATTTTTTATGAAAGAGATATTTTCAATCACAAATGGGGTGATTGGTTTATTCACAAGGATTTTACTTGCTTCAGGATTTATGATTTCAAAGGAACCCCATATCTATTGCCAAAACTTATACCAGATAGTATTGCTTATCTAGAGATTGTGAGACAGTTAAGTGTTTTGAATGCCAAACATTTTGGAGGTATGCATAAGCAAACTTTACTGCCTAGGACTCTTAGTTTTGGGGATTTCACCATTGTATCAACAAAGTCTTATGAAGCCATTGATAGGAAACTGATTGAAGAATACAATTTGTTCAAATATGCTTCTAGGGTCAATTATGACCCTGAGGGATATATTCACAATTGCAAGAAAAGTCAAAATCTAGGAGATTATATTCATGTTTACTTGGAAGCAGAGGACATGTTTAGAAACATGGAGGAGGAAGAGGCCCAAAAGACCATTGATGAATTAAACAAGAAATTGGAAGAAAATAAAAGGAGATTGCAAGAAATGGAAACTGAAGAAGAAGAGAGTGAAAGCGAGTTTGAAGAAGTTGAGGTGGTATCTAGGCATCAAGCACTAGTCACAACAAAAGAGCCAGATTTGCAAGAGCAAATTGTTGCTAGGCTAAACATCCATAGTGATGCAAGATACAATGAGTATTTTGCCTTTGTGTCTGATGATGTTTTTATTAAGTCAAAAGAATTTAAATCATTTTTATATAATTTCAATGGGAAAAATTGAGAGACTCTATCCCAAATGTAACCCCTGAAAAAGAATCAGAATTGTTGGGGAAACAAAAGGAAGAAATCAGTTTAGAATTGACCACTATAACCCCTCAAAGGGGAAGACAACTTCTTAGTGAAGCAGGCATCATCATCTTTCTAGGATGGGACATGAGTGCATCATTTATTTTTGATAACATGTTAAATTTTGAGAATAAAGATTTTAAATTGGATATCCAGGGGGTAAATGATGTGTATGTCGGCTCTAGATTTGGCTAGATTGAAGAGGCTTTTTTTTTATGGGCTCTTTACCCTCCAAATAAGAGGCCAAAAATCATTGATGCGGATAAAGTCTTTGGTCACATGATGAAATTGAAAGTTGGTGAAGTAGATCCCATTGTTACTGCTGATACGGGTATTGATATTTCAAAAATTTAATAAAGCACAATTGGTCAAAGTGATCAAAGAAAGAGATCAGTACAAGGGATTATATGAAGAATTGCTAAAAAGAGGAGGACAACCTGTGCCACAAATCCATGATGGGTCTCAGTGGAAAAAGAAATGTGAGGAAGTGCAACTGGAAAATAAAAAGTTGAAAAGGCAAATGCAGCGTGTGAGGGCTGACACAACCTCTCTTTTAATGACTAAGAGATTCGAAAAATTGCAGGGTTTCCTTGAATATTTTTGGGTTGTTTATCAAAAGAATATGGATAATTCAATATCTCACAACTAGATTTATAACAGACTAGGAACTCTGTTACATGATAAGACAATGGCCAATACAAATGCTGAAGTCATTAAAGGAATACAAAAGCTATTAAAAAACCATGAAGACTTTGACACAGAATTGCAAAATGAATTTAATGAATGTAAGGAAATAGTACAACATGGTTTTCCAAAAATTGAAGATCAGAGTGGATAGATTAAGGATAAGGATAAATGAATTGTGGAGTGCCAAAGTCTTCTCAGTGCTTCCCTTAACATTGCCCGGTCTGATGTACTTGATATGACAGACATAATCGAGCAGATGGAAAACTTCATCACTTTGGAGATTGTGGTCAGAGATATTATCTATGATGCAGATACCTACAAATCAGAGGGATATTTGAAGCACATTTAGAAGTGCGATCAAATGCTTGGAGACCAGCCATAGATATCAAAAGATGTTTAAATGTGTGACTTGTATTTTATAGTTTTAGTTTGTTAGGGAAGTTTTTAGGTAGTTAGTTTCTAGTTAGTTTTTTGTTAATTTTAGTTTAATGAAAGGGTATGCCCTTTCATTTTTCAAATCGAATCCTCATCTATATGTGGAGGATCTTTTAGGAGAGACAAATATCACAAGTTTATAGTAATTTTTATCAAGACAATCTCTATGCATTTTCTTATGAACTCGTTGTTTGGAAGTACCAAGTTGATAGAGGATATGCACTGAAATCAACTGGTTTAAGTATTTTATTTTTAATATAAAGATTCAAGTGTTTCTCATTCATGATGGTATCTATCTTTTCAATGGATTGATTAGTTCCTTGGATAAATCTATTTACATAGGTTGTTTCATTGTGCAATCTTATGTTGCTGTAATTAAGATTGATTTTTCAGTTTGAAGGATTGGTTGGAAAACTTCGAATTGTCTTATTGGTCTTTCAAAGTAAAGTTAAATTCAGTAAGACTAACTGGATGTCACATTTTAATTGCAATTCATATGGAAGCCTTTGAGATGATGGTCTTGTTACATTAACAAGTTATTAAAACTGTCTCTAAGGTTAAACGTTGGATTTTTCATTTGAAATGATATGAAACCAGTAAGGAATCAAGGCACTGGTCTTTTATTGATTTTATATATTTGAATCAAGTATTTCCAAAGAAAGTTTCATTAAGGAATCATATTTCTAATTCATGCAATCACTACTTTATAAACATTCATTTACAAGCAAGCATATTGATTCTGGTATAGTAAATAGGGTTTACTTATTTTTTAATTTTTATACAATACTTTTAGCCTTTATCTAACATAATCGATAATTGGAAGACTTTTCAATAACTAAGAACTGTAGCATTAGGAAAGTAAAGAAAAACATATAAATGAGAAGATACTGGTGGGATGACAAGCTCAAATTTATGAGACACACACTCTGAAATGAACTTGTATGCAACCAACTTTACATGATTCAAACACACAACCTGCAAGTCCACAGGAATTCACAGGCATGCGAAAATCTACAAGAATTTTGCCATCTTCAATAGTTCGATACCCTCCAAAATATAGAATCAATCCTTCAATATCACCTACTAGACAACCCAATTTACAGAGGCAGAGGCAGAGGAAGAGGCAGAGGAAAAAGAGGCAAAGGACACGTCGAACCCGATTTACAGAGGCAAAGGCAGAGGAAGAGGCAAAAGAAACAAAGGAATTGGTAGAGGCAGAGGAAGTCGAGAGTTAATTCAATCCATCGTGTGTGGTTTTCAAATGAACCCGCAATTATTTTTTCTTAAATAATGCCTATGGTCGTCAAAATTCTGACTAACACAGGCTTTGTCGGAAAATGCCATTGGCATCATCATCCGCAATTTGACGTTATCGGGCATTTTAAAAAAATAAAATCAAATTTGATCACAAAATGCCTTGACCTTCGGAAACCTCCATCGGAATTTGAGGCCAAATGTATTAGTGCTCTTATAGAGGAGATTGAGGAGGATGCACTAGCATAGGCATAGGTACCAGGTAAGGTATAGGGACAAGGGCAGGTATAGGGACAAAGAGTGGATGTACCTAGGTGGACAAGAGGTGATCCTGGTGCTAGTAGTAGTAGGGTACCAACGGGAGGTCGACAATGACTGAGAGGGGAGGGTGGATCCTTAGGAGCTGTTGGGGTTGAGGCAGACATTTGTAGGGAAGTAGGGGGTGGAGGTGAAGAGGAAAGAGCGGCTCCTAGGCAGGTTAGGCATCAGAGAGATGAGCAGGGAGGCAAAGAGGGGGATGTTGAGAGAGAGCAGGTAGTACCAGATGTAGTATGGTCTCTGAGGGGGAGGGTGACAAGTTTACAGTCATAGTTGACAGTGGCACAGACGCAGTTGGCAGAGTGAGACCGACAACTCATTGAGATCAGAGCTAAGCGCAATCGACAGCTTGCAGAGTTGAGAGAAGAGCGAGATTGACATCTTGTAGAGGTGAGAGTAGAGGGAGATGATATTCAGTGATAGGTTTTGCATCAGATGAGCCGTGCAACTTATTACATTGCAACTTATAGTGTAGCGGTCCCAGTAGTGCAATAGGTTGTTCCGTATTCTCAGTATATGGCTCGATCTGAGGGAGCTAGGGCACCCAAATAGGATGTCGGTCAGCAGGAACCACCTCCTCCACCCAGCGATGAGAGAGAGGCAGAGAGCTAGATTTATTATATCTCCTAGATTTTGTTATATACCCCATTTTTGTAGCCTATACGATTCTTGCTCCGATGAGACATTGTATATGACAGTTGATAGCATTTGTACTCTTAGACACTGAGATTATGACGAGATATACAAGCTCTTGATTTGAATTCATCATACTTGTGTTGATTGATTATGAGATATCCTTTTATATGCTTTATTCTATATGTATGTATATCTTTTCAGTATGGATGTATGTAATGGAGATGAATATGGATGTTTTTTTTTCTGTTTCTTTTTCATATGCAAATAAATGATGAAAATGAGTAACTAGTAACGCAAATGTTTATTTTTCATGCCATAATATGAGTGAAAATAAGTATATAATGAAATGTATGGATCTATATAAGATGCTCATGTATGCAGCTAACATCTCAATACACAATTACTCGATCGAATAAATGATGATAAAAAGGAGACCACTTAGCTGAGAAATGGCAATTGCTTCAAACTCATTCAAAAGATAAAGAGATCATTGTTATCTTGCCGAAGTCACTTGAAATGCATAAAACTTAGAATGAATGCAACTTAAACTTAGTCACTGGATTTGGTATGCTTAATTTTCATCACTGAGCGTTTTACAAACACAACAAGCAAAATATAGTTCCTTTCTTTTCATATGCAATATTAATTATCTTGTCTGCAATGACCCTTTTATCATTCATATCCTTGGACAGATTACGCATGTATCCAAATTGCACATTAAAGAAATTCCCTCAAAACAGACAAAGAAATGACTCCAACCTCCCTGTAGCATACAAATAAGCGGAGTCGAGGTATGTGTGGTGATTTCACCTTGATGTAAAGGCACTTATCACAGACACCCAGCTAATTAGATGTTTCTAGATCATCAAAATCATTCCTACAAGCAGAAAACAAAGAAAGTATTATGCCCCCAATCCTTGCTCCTCTTAGTCAGGATAGACTTCCTTGAGTTACTCGAAGGGAATAATAATCAAAAATCAATGTATAACACAACACACAAAGAAAATTTCAATCATATCTCAAATAGTTTAGTGTTTTCTTTTAGTAGATTTATTTAGCTTGTTTATTCAGTGATAAAATTCTTCATTTGTTTGGAGACAGGTGACTGACTTGGATTGGATGACTGGGTACTATAGATAGAAAAATGATTTGGGTGAACTGCTTAAGACATGTAAATTGATCAGTCGGTTATCCTAAGACTAGGACATTGATTAGTTTCAAGCCACGAGGGTTCCAAAAGAACCAAGATGTCACAAAAGTGACTAAAAGATATGTACAAGTGAAAGCAAAGATACAACACTTCAGTACAAGAGATAAGACCAACCTGGACAAAATCTAGCAGCCATACAGATCTATGTCATTGTTTTGATTTGATCATTGATAGGAATGTCTAGTTTCAAAGAGTAAGTACCCCATATAAGACCGATCTATCTAGTTTCAAGTGTACCCTTCCTTGTATAAGACATGTTGATGTTTGATAGAGTTTGATAGATTGATTAACAAGACATGCGATAAGTTTTATTGCAGACCTTGAGAGTTTGTCTGTAGTTAATTTTGGTTTGATGGATTATCTATGCTTTCTTGCTTTGATTTTTCAGTTTTTTTTATTTTGTGAGTTTTTTATTTTTAGGATTTTGTTTAGGACATTTTATGATTTTATGATTTTTTCAGCTATGCCCCTAGTATGTAGACCTTTATGACAAGATGATCTATAGAATGCATGTGGAGACAATGAATTTTTGATATGATCTATGTTAATGTAACATGCATGATGAAGATACATTTCCTATTTGAACAATGATGAATGTGTTTGTTCAACATTTTGTAATACACCAATTGAATTGGAGGTACAAAAAATTTCATAGATAAGCGGTCAATTGATCCATAAGGTCCCTTGGAACATCCAAATTAACACACTTAGTGATTAGGATTTACAAATGGAGACGCAAAAAACTTCCCCATAGATTCTTGAAAATTTGATCTTCTTTTGCCGATGTGAGTGCAAATGAGTTAATTCCTGCTCTTGTGTTCACAAAAGATCCTTAGCATCCTATATGACTAGCTACATGGATTATTCTAATTTCAAAAGCATCCCGAATAGAGCCTCGCTACAAGCAAGCTTTTAGAGCTCCGACAAGGTTATAGACTGTAATCTCTCAAATATTGGTCCATTGCTAGCAGGCGTTCATATCCCTGATGGAGTTACTCACATGTTCCCATAGTCAAACTTTTCGTCGCACTTTGTATACGTGATATTTCAGTTATATATCATTTCTCTTTTTCATTGAGATGAATATTTGGCATAGCACTTTTCTTTTTTAATTTTCTTGCCTTGACCTATAAGTAATGAAACCTACTTGGGTGTGACAATTACAATGGCGTTGAAGTAGAATTTTTAGATTTTTCACTACTCATATGATCAACTAGGTGTCTATAATGAATTAGAGATTTTGTTAATGTGTTTGAGATATAGCAATTGATAGATTTTGGGTTAGCAAGACTCAAATAGTGAAATCACTACCCAACCATAAGTAAAGCGTTGTCACAAGGTAATGTTGAAAATGAATGACCTCAGGACCTTAAAGACTTCATGTTTGAATATCTAAGAAAGGAGACGACCCTTGTTTCTCTTAAATGCAAACAAATGATAAAATTGAATAGATGCCTTGTTTTATTAATGCTACTATATGCAAATGCAAAAACTTTATGAATATGATGCATTTGAACAAGAAACTATATGCAATGCAGTGCTTTTAAGAAAATGATATGCAGTGTAGAAAGCAAATGCTAAACTAACCCATCCCTTAGATATAATATCATTTAAGGTGCATGTTGCTCATAGGGTCAGCGAGTTTTGTGTAGGTAGTTCACTGGTCCAGCATAAATATGTCTTTACAAGAAGGACTCAGCTAAGTGTACATGTCCAACATCTCTAATGTTGATTTCCTTAGTTTTTTTTTTTATTTGGTGATGAAACTAGGGTAAAGTCTTAGGAAAAGGATTGGATAAGGGGTATGGAAGGATGAAAAGAAGGTGTTGGATAATGGACCAGATATTGAAAGTTTGGTGCATGAGCGAATGGAAACGTTTGTAGAATCACCATTGGCACACATCTTGAGGGATGGTGGATTGATGGAGGAAAAGTGGATCTCAGATTTTGAGATTTGGATGGAGGAACAACCAGAGATTTTGGGACATAAGGATCCAAAATAGATGAAGGAGGTGATGGAGAAATAAATTTGGAAGGTCTGGATGGAGGAACAACAATCTTGGATTTTGATTTTGATTTTTCTTTAGACTATTGTGCTTCAAGGAGATGCTTAGGGATCCACATTGTTTTTAATTTTTCATGGTTTTGTAGTTTCTTGGAACTCATTGCTTCTTCAAGTGCCTTAGGAACCCATATAGCTTTTGCTTTTTCTTTATTTTGCTTAGTGAGCCTTTGTGTCCTTCTAGATGGATGGAAGGTATGCGAAGATGTATGCCTTTGTTGATCATGCACAAGGGATGGAGGAATATAGGGTCCTAAAATGGATGGAAGAGATGAAGGGGAAGGAATGTACTTGGATTTTAGTTTAATAGGGATACCGACATCTTGAGGAATATCACTAAGGCCATGACCCTTAATATTGTCTTTAACATGGAGGGGTTCTTGCTTGTGAAGGTCTACCCCTTTGCATTTATAAATGTTTTGACTTGTAGGATCATGAGAGGGCTTTGTAGGCATGACGGATCCTTGAAGTGAACATGGAGGATTATGACAAGGAGATGAAAGTATACTTTGATCTTGACATGGAAGAGGACCATTGGATGGAGTAGGAAGGGTGTTTGACTCTTCATTTTGAATAGGATCATTTGAAAAGGTGTAAGAGGCATCATGATCTTGCTTAGGAAGGATAATTTTCTCTTGAGATGGAAGGGGATCATCTTGGAAGAAATGGAAAGGTATAATGGGATCCTCATGGGATTCTAGGGAGATAGGATCTTTTTCAACCATTGGATGGGATGGCCCTTGAGATAGCCCTTGAGGGTCAACCTGAGAAGATTCGTCATTAGGTTAATTATTTGAGGGATATGATATGGACTGTTGTTGAGAAACCTTGGGATGTGGAGGAATCATGGAAGAGATGGAGGCTACATGTGCGCCATTGCTAGACACAGGTTCATAATGTTGATCATGCTTGGAAATGACATCTGGTTTCTCCTTAGGTGAATCATTATGATCTTCAATTTCAATAACACCATCATTGAGGAGGTCTTGAATTTTATGCTTTAATTCCATACACATTGAAGTCTTATGTTTTTTATGCCTATGGTATGTACAGTAATTACTCAAAATTTCACATCCCCATGTGGTCTTTTTAGGCAATATGATAAGATTGTTCTTAAGAAGCTCTTCCAGAGCTGACTCAGTAGATTTCCCCGAAGGTGTAAACTGTCTATCCAGGGGATAGATGTCTTTTTATCTTGGTGAAGATGTCTTCTCTTGTATGAGATTTTGATTTTCAATTACTTTCTATTCCACCTTATATAATGTTTTTAGCATTTCTTGAAGTGTAGTGTTCTTAATATCATGAAATTTTATCTCAAGAGGGGTCATTGAATCTTTTTGTTGGGCTTGAATGTCATATATTTCTTTCTTGAGATCTTGAATTTGTTGGGCAATGTTATCCATGGGCTTCTTACTTTTGTCAAAAATTTTAGAAGAGCTTCTGGTTTGAACATGCATTTACAACTGACATGACTGATGGCAAGATGTGATGCAGATGTCAAGATCAAATTGAAGCTAGTTGTTTGTTTGACATAGTGATTTGAGAGAAGTGACTAAGACTCAGTTTGGTTTCAAGAACGATCTATCCTATATAAGACATGGTCTAAGTAACTTAAGTTTGATAAGTAGTTGATTGAACTAGCTGAAAGATGATCGACAAAATCATGCAACACAACGAAAGGGGTACACTATCAAGATTGTTTATGCTCAAAATTATGATGACTAGATATATGCTCATTGTAGACTGATTAGGCAAGTATAACAGTTCTGGAAAAGTATGCAAACAAACATATTTTTAGACTGACAAAATGAGGAATTCCTACGATAGAGTATTCAAACCCAGATGACACAGGAAGTTTATCATATGCGTTGCTGCCTATACTCGCACGACAGTTTAGTGTTCTCTAGATGACAATCTAATGAGGATTATGTTTACTTGTATGACAGTCTATAAAGGGTCAGACGATAGTTCTATGGGACAAGAACGACAATTCTGAAGACTAGGATGATAATTATGCCAGTTTCAGATGATAAACTGACAAGAACAATGAAGACTCGTATGACAACATGTATATATCTAAATAATAATTCAGTAGACTCATATGACAATGGGCTGGACAGAGATGATATTTTGACATAGACAGAGTTATGATGACTGACAGAGACTAGTTTTTTTTTGACACAGACACTTTTGATGACTAAGAGAGACTAGTTTTTGACATGAATAGAGTTTTAATGACTGAGTTTTTGACGTTGTTGATTGTTTTCTCCAGTTTTAGTATTTTAGTTTTAGTTTTAGTTTCAGGGATGAAAACATAGTAAACACGCAATATGTATAATGACTTCAAGCACAACACGCTAACCCTACGGAAGTTGGCTTCAAGAAGAAAATATTTGCTTGTAGACTCGGGTACACACCCAATAGATAATCAAAATAAGGCTATTGAGTCTCACGCAATGGATTCTCAATGTTGTATTAGCCAACTCAAAATGTTAATGGGGGCACGAAATGGCAAGTATCTTGGGAGAGTTACTATCTCTCTTGCACAAAAATTATCCCCCTTTCGGAGGTGAATCAGGTAGCCTCTATCTTATAGTTCTTAGTCAGAAATTTCATTTGAAATTACCCCTTGAAGTCACGCAAGCATGATTGAGGCCTATCCGAAACAAGCTGCAGTCACGTAAACGTCATTGAGACCACAAGGCCCTACAAAAATGTTCAATATGAGAGATCTCAAAGAGAAAACTCAAATAATCCCATCCTCTGAGACTTTGATCACTGGAGGCCTATTTATTATAGTGAGTTGGAATGCTTAGGTCTAGCTATACTCACTTGGGTCGTTCTCACAAGGTGATTACTTTTTCCCACTTTGATAGGCCTGCTAAAGGTACACCAATCTCAAAACTTAGAATAAGCTTCGAGGGTCTAGATTTTTGATTGTCTATGTAGAAAAGAGAATACTATCCTACCTCTTAGATTTTTCTTAAAACACAAAAGATAGATTTGTTCATTAACCAGATAGCAATTTAAGTGCCTAAAAAAACTCAATTTAAAGAATACACGAAGTTCACTTGAATCTCCTCAAGCAACCTGCAAAAACAAAGAATCAATAGTCATATTGGTTTTGTGCGACAAGCATTCTGTAAAAACTAGTTAGGCTGTCAAAATATCTCAGGCAGATAGAAAACAAGCCAGGGTTAGCATTAGTACCATAAAAATTCAATAAGAAAAACCCTAAAATTGCAGTTTGTTTTAATACCAAAAACCAGAATATCGTATGAGTATTCTCACCCAGTCGTATGATAATTCACGATGGACAGTACGATACCCGTAGTTTGTCATTTGGGTCTCTGTGAAAACTCGTATGATTTTTTGCGGTAACTGTATGAAAAAAATCCAAAAAATAAATTTGAAAAATAAGTGTGCTAATTTGCAAGGCCGAAAGATGTAGTCTTCTGCCCCACGGTGGGTGCCAAAAATGTTTGTGTGAAAATTGGATAAATCTGCAAGCTGTAAGACACAACACTTTAATTAAGTCAATGCATGCATGGTTATACATAAATGATCATGAATATAAAAACCATAACAAATTGACCTATTGCATTCTAAAAGACGCGAGTATAGAATTGCTCTCAGATTTGTCTAATCAATATCAGTGACTAGAATACACCAAGACAAAGGATTTAATCTATATGAGCACAGGATTAAGCTAAATGGATGCAAGATTAAGCTAGATGAATGAATAGTAAGCTAGATGAAATCAAGCAATCATAATTAAACTAAGTATGCAAAAATCTAAACTAAGATGCAATAATCTCAAAGCACAATATCTTCAATGACTCCAAAGCAATAATTGCACAATAACAATAAATCTCCAGGGTGTCTTGAATGAGAGATGAAGGCTGAATTTATAGAGACTCAAAAGAGAGACCAACGGTCAAGATCGATTAACAATGAGCGGTTGAGATTCCTCTAGAAAAAGCACAATCTAGGTTAATTGAAATAATTGAGAAATCAAATTAAGTTAATCTTGAGATGGATTCGAATTATAGCTTGATTGAATGCATTTAGATTATAAGTCTAAGTCTGCATTGGAGATAAAATTTAGTTGATTCCATGCACTTGAGATAAAAATTGTCGATTCCATGCACTTTTCTTTAATTTGCTCAAGATTTTTATTTAGAAAAAGCCTTTTCAATATAACTGAACCTCTTTCCTCAAGAAAAGCTTTAATTTTTATTTTTAGAGAAAAAGATTGATTCAATTAAATTGCTTTTCTGATTTCTCAGATTATCTCAATTTTAGAAAAAGAAATATCTTAAGTTTGATTTCTTTTCTCAATTTACTTATTTTCTTTTGTTTTCAATTTAACTCTTTCTTTTGCAGATTAATTCCTCTATTTATGATAAATCTATTTTTCTAAATTAATTCCTCTTTTTTTTTAAATTAATCTCTTTTTGTAAATTAATTCCTCTTTTTGGTGATTAAATGGCAAATTTATTTATTAATTAAATATGTTAGGATATTTGATTAAATAAATAGGATAATTGATGAAAATGATTTACTTGGAATGATTTAATTAATTAAATAAATATTTAATTAATATAGAGTGATTAATTTGCCATGTAACATTAATGATTGAAGAATTAATTAATTAGGTGCCCAAGGTTGATTTAATTGCCTTTGGTTAGGACCTTGGTGATGTTGTGAAGAGTAGAGGCCCACTGTTTAGGTGACCATTTTTAGGGTATTATAATATGCAACATCTTCATGAATTTTTCCTACCCCTAAGGCATCTACCTTAGTTACCAAATGAGCTTCTTGCCAGTGCAGGAGCAACCTCCTCTGTCGGTTGAGTAACCGGTGCATTTCCTCTGCTGATTGTTCTTCTATCTTCCTAACCCATCTCTGCCTATAATCTTGCTGCATTTCATTAACCTTCCCCTTTCCTTTCTCATTTGATCCTCCATTACCAATCGATGGAATCCTGCTTCTACAAAATTTAGCAATATGACCAACCTCATTATATGCATAACATGTAACATTGTTCTTTTGAATTGCTTTGCTAAAACTGGTGTAATTGCTTGACCTACACTAATTAGCCATATGTCCAAATTTTCCACATGCATAACATTTAACATTCATTCTGCAATCTTCTATCTTGTGACCATACTTATTACATTTAGAACATTGACCGGGAGCAGAATCAGGGTTATGATTTTCTCTATTTCTACATTTCCTATCCATGTGACCAAATGTATTACAAACAAAGCATCTACCATTAAATTTATAAGCATTAAACTACCTTACCTATGCCTTATGATTTTGATCTTCATTTGCAGTACTGAAACTCTGTCCTTCTTCAAATCTAAGTTCACTACAAACTCCATTTTGCCTTTGTCTCTTCAACAACTCATCTAGTTGTGTTGAACTAATCTTAAATTTATCTTTATACTCACTTGTAATAGTCAGACCATCTCTTAGAATTATCATTTGTCTCTCAAGCTCTTGTTCATTACTCTGGGATTGTACTAAATCAGTTCTTAACATATCATTCTCATGAACCAACCTTCCACATTTTTCAAATTTGTTTTTCTGAGATACATCAAGATTTTCTTCCTTTTTCTTTTGGTCCTCAATCTCTTTAGACTAATGAATAATGATGACTAGTAAGTACTCAATAGATACTGAGAGGGGGGGTGAATCAATATAGACAAATACTTCCTAAAACCACTTTGACTGCAAAGACTACATTAACTGGTAAACAGGATCACCGATCTAAATCAGGGCAGTACCGGTAAAACATAGTGAGACTGTGAAACACACAAACCGGTAACACTTAGATCTTCTCACAATCTAATCTCTCCTTTCCACTTCACCCATATGCATAAACAAGTAATACATCAAAAATATAAAGACCACTGGATCGACATGCATTACCACTTAACAGAAAACATTAATCATCACATGAAAAAGCATCACACATGACACACTAATTTTTCATGTGGAAACCCAACTAGGAAAAACCACGGTGGGGATGAATACCCACAAGTTGTTCTTTGAACTCTACTAAAGTCCACTCTGTTAGGAGCCTAATCTGGTTAAGGACTTTACAATAGGTTTTGCTAGGAACCGATCCTGCTAGGGATCACCCGGTTAAGGGATGGCTAAATACTTGGTTAAAGGTTAGAACCCTACTAAAGGTTACCTCACAAGAGGATTTGAAGAACTCATTTTTTTGAGTCACCCTGTTAAAGAATTTACGCAAAGCTTGTTAAGGGATTTTCCAACTGCTGAAATGGTTAGAAGTCAACAGGTAATACACTAATCTGATAACAATACTCAATGCCAAGACAAATCCATTTTAGTTCCTTTACTTCTGCAATCACACTCTGCAGGTATCAACACACTTCTCTGGTCTGGCAAGAATCAAGTATCTCTTCACTTGGATACACACATAACATTCGCCAACAACTTCACAATGCAAATCATCATCGACCTTATAGGAAATAGATAGGTTGGTAGCATAAACCCTAAACCCTAAACATTTAGGTTATCAATACAATCGGTCCAATCCTAACCATTCAAACACATTGCATTGAATAAAACAGTCTTGAACAGATCTCAAGATGTTCTCCATCGTTCGTTCTTTACCACTTTTGGAAGCTGATAACCCATCACGCGCTCTCCACCATTTACTGAGACTTCACATATTCTTGAGGTAGATAGGATCAATCTTCTTCATGCAAGATCCTCAAGAATATCCTTCACGCGCATAAGGCTAACGTGGCAACATGATTTGATCTTCATTTCAATGCTAACCCATCACAGGATGTCATCGGTCGAATCATACAGGCTTGGAATGCATGAACCAGAAACCCCGATACAAACTTTCCATATACCGGTTCTCATACCAGTTCACTTTTTGCATATACCGGTTTATTCCATCATAGTGGTTCACACTTCATCATACCGCTTCACTTGTACCATCATACTGGTTTACTTGTATCATCATACCAGTTCACTTGCCAGGTTGCTTACTTCAATATATTGGTTCATACTTCAGCATATTGACATCAATGACAACATACAATATCATCATGTCATCACACTTCTGCACATATGCCAACAATCTCCCCCTTTGCAATTCATAGTAGTATAAAAAGATATCTCTCCGCTTCACATCTACTTCCCAATATTGTAGATATCTTATCTGCTTCACATCTTCTCCCCCTTTGACAACAATGCCAAAGTGGAGGCATAGATATCCATGTTCCACTATGATGCTCCCCCTGAGGAGTTGCATCCTTCAACACATCAATCCTGAAAAGATTTGACAATGCAATACCTAACTAATGTGGAGCACATACCTTTAGTTCACCTCTTGAAGTGGAAACACCCCTAATTCACCTCTTAAATAGGTAAATGTAGCCTTCGGTAGAGGCTTGGTGAATATGTCTACTAACTGCTCCTTACTAGAAACATGTTCCAATACAACCTCTTTTTTTGAATCAAGAAATGATACTTGAGCTCGAAGTGCTTGGTTCTAGCATGCAATACCAGATTCTTGGAAATATTAATTACACTTGTGTTATCACAAAATATGCTCACCAGTTCAGATACAAGGACTTTGAAACCACTTAGTACATGCTTCATCCAAATTGTCTGAGTACAGTTCATAAATGCTGCTACATATTCTACTTCTACTATAGACTGAGAGATACAACTTTGCTTCTTACTCATCCAAGAGACTAGTCTACCACCAAGAAAGAATGCACCACTGGTTGTGCTCTTCCGGTCATCCATATTACTAGCCCATTTGGCATCTGTAAACACTTTGAGGTTGAAATCATTACTGTATGGATACCACAATCCATAGTCTACAGTGCCCTTTAGATAGCTAAGAATCCACTTGACTGCTACCAAGTGGGATTCTCTTGGACTTTTCTGGAAATGTGCAGCAATGCACACTACATGTGCAATGTCCGGTTTGTTGTGTACTACATAGTGCAACTTACCAATCATTGATCAATAATCTTTCTCATTCACCAATGTTGAGTCATCTTCTTTTGACAATTTACAACCGGTCACCATCGGTGTACCAATCGGTTTGCTATCTTCCATGCTAAAGGTCTTCAACACCTCTTTGACATACTTGGACTGTGTGATAAAGATACCATCTTTCATTTATTGAATCTGTAGTCCAATGAAGAACTTAATCTCTCCGATTAGTGACATCTCAAATTCCTTCTTCATTTCATCTGCAAAATCATGACTCATCTTATCATCTCCACCAAAGATTATGTCATCAACAAATACTTCACAGATCAGAATCTGATCTCCCTCTGACTTCATATAGATATTGCTATCTTCACTTGTTCTTTCAAATCCAATCTTCACAAGATGGGAGTGTAAACATTCATACCATGCTCTAGGTGTCTGCTTTAATCCATACAAGGCTTTATGTAGCCTACACACCATGTCACTGTCTTCTGATAGGGCAAACCCATCTGGTTGCTCTACATACACCTCCTCTTCAAGTATCCCATTCAGAAATGTAGATTTTACATCTATCTGATAAACTTTGAATCCCTTGAAGGCTGCATATGCAAGAAGCATTCGAACCCCTTCCAATCTAGCTATTGGAGCAAAATTTTCTCCATAGTCTTCTCCTTCTTCTTGAGCATATCCCTTACATACCAATCTGACTTTGTTTCTTACCACCGTGCCATCTTCATTCAGCTTGTTTCTGAAAACCCATTTGGTGCCAATAACATTTTTATGCTCATGTCTGGGTACCAAAGACCATGTACCATTCTTTTCTATTTGGTCAAGTTCCTCTTCCATAGCCTTGATCCAATCTTCATCTTTTTGTGCCTCTTTGAATGTTTTATGCTCAAATTCAAAGATCATGCAAGAGTTTTCTTTGACCTTTCTTCTTGTAAGAATTCCTGCATCCTTATCTCATATGATCTTCTTTGGATCATGATTCAACTTTACATACCTAGGAAAGATCATAGTTGTTTCCTCTTGCTTTTCCTCTTCATCCTCATCTTCATCTGTATCAACATCTACCAGTGTAGGAGAGCTGTTACTGGTACTAGGCTGTTTTGCAACTGGTTCCCAAAAGGTTACAACCGATTCATCTACCACTTTCTCACTGTCGGTTTCCTCAAGTTTCTCAGAGGTTTCATCAACTCTAACATTGATACTTTTGACAATTCTCTGAGTCCTATTGTTAAAACACTTGAGAGCTTTGCTCTTGGTGGAATATCATAGGAATATTCCCTCATCACATTTTGCATCAAACTTGCCCTGGTGTTCACTCCTCTTGATATAACACTTGCTACCAAACACTCTAAAGTAGCTTACTATAGGAGTCTTACCGGTCCAATACTCATAAGGTTTTTTATCCTTACCTTTCTTGATGAGTACCCGGTTCATAGTGTAGACTGCAGTGCTCACCGCTTCTCTCCAAAAAGTGTAAGCAACCTTTCCTTGAATCAGCATTGTTCTAGTTGCTTCAACTACAGTCTGGTTGTTCCTTTCTGCTAGGCCATTCTGTTGTGGAGTCTGGGGGGTAGATAGTTGCCTCTTGATGCCATTTTCTTCACAGTACTTTTTGAATTCTCCAGAGGTGAACTCACCTCCTTGATCAGTTCTAAGGTATTTGATCCTCTTACCACTTTCCTTTTCAACTAGTGTTCTGAAGGCTTTGAACTTTCCAAAAGCTTTAGACTTGTCTTTCAAGAATGTGACCCACATCATTCTTGAGCAATCATCAGTAAGAATCATAAAGTACCTATCTCCTTAAACACTCCTAGTTTTCAGAGGACCACACAAGATCAAGTAAATTTTCTACTATGAAAGATTTACCTTTGAAGGTTGAGGAAGACATTTTCCCCAATTGACATTCTTTGCACAAAGGATTCTCTGGTTTGTTCAGCATAGGCAATCCTCTAACTGCCTTGATCTTACTAGCCTTCACAATATTATCAAAATTTACATGACAAAGTCTCCTATGCCATATCCAACTGTCATCAAACTTAGCCATTAGACATTGACTGATATTTGCATTTAACTGAAATAAGTTACCTTTGGTCTGCATACCGGTGGCCATCAATTCACCACTCTTTCCTTTTATTTTGCATACTCCATCTTTGAATTCTAGAGTGAGTCCATTATCATTCAACTAAGCAACACTCAGAAGGTTATGTCTGAGACCTTCTACCCAATACACATTATCAGCACTGCTTTTTCCATTTAGAGAGATGGACCATTTTCCTTTTATCATACAAGGTGCATCATTACCAAATCGGACTACACCTCCATCATACTCTTCCAAAGATATAAACTTTCTCTGGTCACCAGTCATGTGGTGAGAACAACCACTGTCAATAATCCATTCATTAGAATTATCAAAGTGGGAGACAAGAGCTTTCTTGTCTGACACATCTTCCTTGACAGCTACAAATGCTATTTCTTCACTTTCTTCATCTTCTGATTCATCATCAGTGACACCTTCATCAACTACAGCAAGACAATTTCTCCTATTTCCTCCTTTGGACTTTTTGAACTTCTCTGGTTTGTCCTTATTATCACCATTAGGACAGTTAACAATAATGTGTCCAATCCTATTGCAATAAAAGCATTTCAAAGGGAGCTTACCTCTATATTTACCAATTCCCTTAGGAAGCCTCTT
Organism: Cryptomeria japonica; assembly: GCF_030272615.1. NCBI lineage: Eukaryota > Viridiplantae > Streptophyta > Pinopsida > Cupressales > Cupressaceae > Cryptomeria > Cryptomeria japonica. The sequence goes on from NC_081415.1 coordinate 335,190,362, forward strand.
GGCTAGAAGAGCTTCAAATTCCATCAGGATCTCCTCATCATCCATATCTCTTCTTTGTCTAGGTTCACAACTGGTACTAAGTTCTTTACCCTTTCTAGATAGTGCAGCGGATGCTTTAAAAGTTGAATCAGTCTTCTGAACACTACCATCATAACTGTTTAGCTCATAAGCAGTCGACTTAGCAATGGTAGAATCAAGGGACACCTTTGTCTTGTCAATAGATCTCAACTCCTAAATAGCGGCAACCCTTATTGCATAGACCGGTAATAAGGTTCTCAAAACTTTGCTAGCAATGGTGGAATCATCCATTGTACCTCCTACACTCTTGATGTCTCCAACAACAGTTTTAATCCTTATCCCATATTGTTGAATGGTCTCTCCTTCAACCATCTACATATCTTCAAACTTTCCTCTAAGGCTTTCCTCCTTAGCCTGCTTCACATGCTCATCACCGCCATATATAGACTCCAGAGTATCCCATACATCTTTGGGATTGTCTTTTTCTTGAACATCAATAAACTCAATATCAGATAGGCTGCTGATAAGAGCTTCCATGACTTGTCTATTCTCCTAAATTTCTCTTCTTTGATCATCAGTGAGAGCACCGGTAGGGACAGCATAAGTGTTCTCAGCATAGCTCTAGTGTTGAGCACCCATGCTTTTAATGTATATCTTCATTCTGTCCTTCCATATCTTAAAGTTGTCTCTATTGAACTTAGGACCTTCCCTCTTCATCGTTAGAATAGGATATTTTCCTCAAGTGGTTAAGCTTACAACACAGAGGACCTGGAGGATGCTTTGATACCAATTGATGAATAATGATGAACAGTAAGTACTCAACAAATACTAAGAGGGGGGGTGAATCAGTATAGACAAAAACTTCCTAAAACCACTTTGACTGCAAAGACTGCGTTAACTGGTAAACAAGATCACCGATCTAAATCAGGCCACTACTGGTCAAACACAGTGAGACTGTGAAACACACAAACCGGTAACACTTAGATCTTCTCACAACCTAATCTCTCCTTTCCATTTCACCCATATGCATAAACAAGTAATACATCATAAATATAAAGACCACTGGATCAACATGCATTACCACTTAACAGAAAACACTAATCATCACATGGAAAAGAATCACACATGACACACCATAGTGGGGATGAATACCCACAAGTTGTTTTTTGAACTCTGCTGAAGTCTGCTCTATTAGGAGCTTAATCCTGTTAAGGACTTTACAATAGGTTCTGCTAGGAACCGATCCTTCTAGGGATCACCCGGTTAAGGGATGGCTAAATACCCGGTTAAATGTTAGAACCCTGCTAAAGGTTACCTCGCAAGAGGATTTGAAGAACTCATTGTTTTGAGTCACCCTATTAAAGGATTTACACAAAGCCTATTAAGGGATTTTCCAACTGCTAAAATGGTTAGAATTCAATAGGTAATACACTGATCTGATAACAACACTCAATGCCAAGATAGATCCATTTTAGTTCCCTTACTTCTGCAATCACACTCTATAGGTATCAACACACTTCTCCAGTCTGGCAAGAATCAAGTATCTCTTCACTTGGATACACACATAACATTTGCCAACAACTTCATAATGCAAATCATCATCGACCTTATAGGAAACAGATAGGTTGGTAGCATAAACCCTAAACCCTAAACATTTAGGTTATCAATACAGTCGGTCCAATCTTGACCGTTCAAACACATTGCATTGAATAAAATAGTCTTAAACAGATCTCAAGACGTTCTCCATCATTCGTTCTTTGCTATTTTTGGAAGTTGATAACCCATCACGTGCTCTCCATTGTTTACTGAGACTTTGTACATTCCCGAGGTAGATAGTATCAATCTTCTTCATGCAAGATCCTCAAGGAAATCCTTCACGTGCACAAGGCTGATGTGGCAACATGATTTGATCTTCATTTCAATGCTAACCCATCACAGGATGTCATTGGTCGAATCACACAGACTTGGAATGCATCAACCAGAAAACCCGATATAAACTTTCCATATACCGGTTCTCATATCAGTTCACTTTCTGCATATACCGGTTCACACTTCATTATACCACTTCACTTGTACCGCCATAGCGGTTTACTTGTATCATTATACTAGTTCACTTGCCAGGTTGCTTACTTCAATATACCGGTTCATACTTCAGCATATTGACATCAATGACAACATACAATATCATCATGTCATCACACTTCTGCACATATGCCAACATAGACAACCTCATAGTTGTAGCTTGCATTTCATTCCTCATAACCATTTTCTCCTGACTCATCTTCAGACATATCTCATTAAGTGCATCTTTCTCATCATTATCCTTATTCTGCAAAAGTTCCTTCCTCCTAGCCTGAACATATGACAACCTCTCCTGTAGGACAAGAATAAATTCCCGAGTAGAATTCAACTCATCTTGTAGCTTCAAGTTCTTCATTCTTTTAGCATCATAATATTCAAGTGCCACTTCATGTTGCTTCTCCAAACTCATAACCATGGATTTCGGATTTAGGATCTTCCTCAAGTTGTTAAACTTCCTCTGAGTCACAAGGCTCTGATACCAATTATTGGAATCCAAGAACACTGAGAGGGGGGGTGAATTAGTGTTCTACTAGGATGATCAATTTTAACATTATTAAAACATGTATACACCAACCGGTATACTAGTACATATAGAATTGAAAGAAGTAAAGCAACCAATAATCCAATCACATAAATGAATACCATAACACACATAATTATATGTGGAAAACCTCAAAGAGGAAAAACTATGGTGGGATTTGTGACCCACAATATCAATCCACTGGCCATATGAAGAGATTACAAAATATAGGGGCCTGCATTTGCAGGAAGGCTTACAGCCTAGAGCACACTACTCAATCACAAAATGAGCCTCACTGACTACATACAAATCCAAAACACAATTTGGAGAAATGATTGAACTGGTAAGATAGCATCTTCTATGCCTGAATACAGTTTCGGTTAAGCTCTGTTTGTTCCAGTCTGAAACCCTAAACCCTTACCGGAATATCCCTTTACATAAATATCCTCACATACATGATCTCTCTCATATATTTCACATTACATAACATAATCCTATCCTCCTATCAATCCATATTTCAAAATGATCTAACCAACTCACCTATATACCCTTTACAATTTAGTATTCTTTATGTTGGATTACAAAGATAATTACAACATGAATATACATGTCGGCTAGATAACATAAATACATGAATATCAAAAACAATTGTCGATGCCAGATCCAAAAGATGTTGGCCTCCAATACCGATAACCTGATTCTAAACCATGTCAGCCTGCATTGTCGGTATCCAAAGAATTCATTCCAACCTATCGATGCCGATGTCGGTGAAGTGTCTGTGAAGTGTTTGTCGGTACTCAACTAACCCAAAATATGAAGTCGGAACAAGTTGCCATGTTGCCATCAATGGCAAAATATTGAAACCAAACAATTGAGTGTCAATTTCCAACATCATACTCAGTTTTATTGTTGGTGCAACTAAAGGAATACCTGAAAGCTTCATAATACTTATCATCATTAGGAGAAACCAGCATACAACCACCACCACCACCATTCTTACTCTTAGACCCATCAAAATAGAGCTTCCAAAGCTCATTTTGGTGCTAATTATCTTGTTGTCCAACATCATTTACCAAATTTGGAACAACAAAACCTTTCTCATGAAACATATAAACTTTGAGGCTTACCTCATCCATATGCTCGAAGAGATCTTCCTCAATATTTTCAGCTGCCTACTCATCTAGAATAATGTTAGGAATATCATCAATAGGGGTATTTGTATCACGTGGGATATGCTGATCTTCTTTCTCATGGATAACCAAATTGACATTTATAGCACTATAGACATATGGATCTATATGATCATTAGCTAAAGATTCTGATTTAATGGTGACCTTAGTTCCATACCTAGTCCTAAAGAACATATGTGACCAATCAGATGACAAATAACCCCCCAACTTGGCTGTAAAGTCTCTTGATAAGTAGATTGAAAAGTAGGGTGGTAGGTCTATCACATATACATCTTGCAAAATTACAAAATTGAGGCAAGCATGTAGGGTAAGACTTATATTTTTTATGACTCCAACATTATTCACAGTGGTCCCATCTAATTGAACTACACCCTTATTCAATGGCTCATAATTAAAGTAACATAGAAGGGGGGCGGCTTGATTACCTTGGACTATAGTGATTGTTGCTCACTCTTTTGTTGAGGCTTATTGGTAAGAATAACCTTAGAAACTTGCTAGTTAGGAGGCTAAGAAGTCAAAAAAAGGTTAGACAAAGCATCATGTAACAAATCCTTATGCACGGGTAGAGCTAGGGAATCCCACATTGACACAATGACATGAGTCTTTTTCAACTGATCCAAAATATTAAAATCAGTCATACTAACCTTATGTTGTCCTTTAGTAACAACAATGTCTTTCTGCACTTGTGTTGGTTGAGGTTGGCTTTTTGGCTGATCTTTAGTCACCATAGGCTGTGATCTTTGAAGAATCTAAGTATTCTGAGATAAAGTAGACCCCGCTTGACCTTGAGTACTTGGAGAAGGTTGATTATTGCCTTCATTAGTCTATTGTCCCATGTCAACAACCCTCTTCTTTGATCTTGTGCTGGTTACTACAGGGGTATGTGACTGACTTTGAGGCTGATTGACCCCACCCAACTCCTCACCTTGCCAATTCATCAAGGTAACATCAGGACTACCTTGTTTTGTGGATGCAGATTGTTGTTCATTAACTTCCTGAGATGAATTTCTTGGAACAACAACATTGTTTTGCACCATCAATGCTTGATTCAACATGCCATTGGAGCATGTAGACTGGTTATATGGCTGATTAAAAGGAAAAAACCACTCATAATCAACTACTAAATTGTGTTCTGGACTGGAACAATGTCCCTTGAGGAGCTGGGTGTAATAGGATTATACTGTTGAAAAGGCCTTTAGTTTACATTCCTCCTTTGAGGCTGAGGATTAGGTTGGTAAGGGGCTTGATAAGGAGCTTGGAAAGGAATTTGGTAAGGTGGCTGACTTTGAGCTTTCTTGATATTAACCAACTCATTACCAAAATTTTGTAAAGTCTTTGATAAGTTAGCATTTTGCTCCTTAATACTTATCAACTCCTGCAAATGATTAGGGACAATATGTTCTTGAGCTGCAACATGGGCATTATATGTTGGAAATGAATAGACAATAGCTACAACGGGTGGAACTATAGGGGTAATTGGTTGTATATCAACAAAAATTGGCATGGGAGGCCTAGGTGCTATTTTCCTTGCCTGAATAAGACTATTCTAAACCCTAACAACAACATCAAATGCTGCTGGTAAAGTATTTACCCCCATAGACTAAATCATGAGTGAAATGTCACTATTGAAATCCTTAAGATAAAAAATGAATGTATAATCATTGGAAGGCTTTACCAACAATGGAATTCAATTCCAAGCCTTTGAAACCAGTAGTTGAAGTCCATCATGTGCTCATGCAGAGCTCTTTTGATGGTAGTGAGTTGCTCCACCAATAAGAGATGATCTGACTTGTCCTCAAAATGGTTCAAACATTGTCCCAGCTCATCCCATGTAGCTATTGAGTTCACAAGTAGACTCCTGAACCACTGAAGGGCTTTCCCTTTGAAATAGGTTGCCAAAAGCCTCAAAGCAACATTTTTTGCAACAATGTGATGCACTAGAAACAAGGAGGCCACATCTCTGATATGTTCAATGGCTATTGTATGATCCTCACCTTTGAAAAATGGCAGAATCTTAAGTGATGCAGCTATTATATCATCATGCTGAGCCAAATTTAATGGACTCCCTTGATTAAAAGGAAAAAATGGATGGATCCTAGGAGGCTGATTATGAGCCATATTGCTGCTGGAATATTGGCACTGCTAGAACTAGTGGTATTTGTTGTATTTTTATTGGAATAACTTGCAAACAATGGGTTATTGTATGTTGTTACAGCAGGATGATTATTTGGAATAACTGGCAAAACACCTACTACTAGATTTAAAACTTTGTTAACTACCCTAGCCTTCCTTTTTGGGGGTGATAGCTGAGTATGATTGACTGGGGTTGTACTTTGCCTAGTCTAATATTTTTTCATAAGCTAAAAAGGTTGGACTGCTCAAAACCAAAGATTAAGAATCACCAGGTGTGAAACATATTATGTTGTTGCACACACCAAGACATCATACAGTGGCCTTCTATGAAGTGTAAAGTCCAACAGTCCCACCGAGCGTGCCAAAAACTGTTGTCATGTGGACTTGCACTCGATGCAAATATGAAATACCTGCAATCCCATGAAACATGGGACTACTCTCAAGCTGTGGGTATCCTATGACAAGAGTAGACCTTTGGATTATAGGCCGACTTCCTTTTTGATCACCTAATACTAATTTAAATCTGACTAGGGAAAAAGGATAGGAGGATATGCAGAAAACTAAAAAATTAAACTACTAAGGTGATCCACCAATGACTTAAAATGACTTGCTTTAATACTGAACTCACAAAAATCCAATAATGAAACTAAAAATATATCACAACTCCACAATGCATACTTGCAAAAATGATTCTTATGAAAGGCTAACTTCCTATTGTTTACAAAAGGATAACAAATGATGATTCTCACAATTTTGATACAATAAAAAAAATGACACAATAACAAACCTGCACTATAACATGCTACACCATGAACTCAACATTGAAGGAAAATAGATAAAATGAAGGATTATTGAATAACAATCACAACTATTTCATCAAAAAATATTCACAACAATACTTAGAACACAAATATAAGAGAAGGAACCAACTTTTTATTAAAAAGGAGTCTTTTTCATCACAAAATCAGAATACTGCTCATGAAAATCTAAAAAATACTCATAAGGAATGAGTTAAAAGACAAAGAATATATGTTGCTACACAGGTAAAAACTCCAGAACTATTGAAAAAATGACTTATACAATCTACCTCCAAAAAATTCAACTTTGAATTTTGGCTCTAAAAAATAATGAGTTGTCATCAACTCCAAGCCCTTCCTCAAATAAAGGACATAACTGAAAGATAACTCCCCTCAAACTACACAAGGAGTTGGTAAAATGAAAACAACTTCTTTTGGCGAATGCAACAAGAAATACCCCAAAATCAGGGATAGAACTAAAAGAATCAAGGAGTTGAGTGTTTCAAAACACTCCTTAACTGATATTGTATCCAATGGGACTTCTAAACTGCAACTAAATTGATAATTAGGTGACAAATTACCTACTTTAACTCCACTTATTTGCAAAAGCTCTAGTTATGACTTTCCTTTTTTATCAACCCTTACAACTCAAATGCAACTAAGTCTTATCTTTTTGACTCATACTTCACACTTCTGCTTTGTATTTAAAATTATCTTTTAACTAAAGTGATTTATAAATATCACTTATAAAAAGATTTACATATAAAGCAAATGCAAAAAGAGTTTTATAACCCTAAAAGAGTTAAGTTGACTATGCCATAAGTATTTAACAAACACTTGAAAGGATTTTAAAGAGAAAAACCACGATGCAAAAATAAAGGAAGATTTAATTATTGAAAGACAAAAAGCTTTCAATCCACCCCTATTGGGATTTTAGGGTTTGGAAGCCCTAAAACAAAAAAGCAAAAATATGAAGGGATTCATCTTTATTATTTGCATCTTCTTTAGTCAAGAGGGATACCGCCATGCTGGAAATTGGATTTGAGCTTGAAATGGGAACTCAAAACGCCTTTCTAGAGCACCAACGCCATTTCATTGTAGGTTTAAGGAGGTTTTAGTTAAGGTAAACTTGATTTTCTTGCAGACTCAGGAAACCCTTTCCATTCTTAAAGCTTTAAGCTGCAACCTTTTCTATTCTCTGACATCATACTCTTCTGTTGGTGATTACACTATAGTTGTAAAGAAAAACCCTAGGGTTTCAACCGGAATACAGTTTTCATCATGAAACTTGACGCTTTACAAAATATCCCGCAAGGAAATGCAGGGTACATTTTTTTTATACTAGATTTATGCTCCGTGATTTGAGTTTGATAGCTGCCCTGTTAAGACTGCAACTTGGGCATTGACGTTTTTTGACTTCTGGGCATTGGGTAACTGTTTCCTTATATTTTCTCCATAAAACTATATCATTATTGTTCATTTCAATGTTTTAATATTTCCTAGCTTCAATATGCTGTCAAAATTGATATATTGCTTTTTGGGTGAAGATGGAAAATAACTGATTCTTGCTGCTCATGGCTTGCAATCATTGTGGCTATTATCAATATGTCACTTTGCTATTTGAATATCACTTATTTTTTGTAATTTAGAAATGTTGCCCAAACTACTCTCTCTCACTGTCATTGTATTTACTACAATTTTGCCTTTTGAAATTTCCCCTCTGTATTGTAGCTCTACTAGTTGTCATCTCTATTACATATTCATGATGTGAGTGCCCATAGGGTTTTGACTGAAAATTTTGCAATTTTTCTTTATAGTCTTGAAACCCTTAACTGTATTTTGTTTTCCTGGGGCTGTATCTACCGTAAGGACTTCATAATGTATGACCTCTACTTTTCATAGCAGTGAAGCACTAAGAAGCTCCCTGAGGTGTAACTTGACAGTGGATTATGCTACCGTTCTACTCTTTAAATCATTGTTGTACTTGCATCTTGGTTTCATTTGTGTTGTAGAACTAGAACATATATCATTGATATGTTGCTAATCCATCTTTAATGGAGTGTATTTTTCAATGTCAAAGAACCTTTATGATGCTTGATATTCTATGATGACTGTGTACTGAGCTCCTAAAAATCATGCTTCCCTGACTTCAAACAAGAACAGATGATTAAAATCTTTTGCTCTTTGCTAAATCTGAATAGTTTTGGGTCTCAAAGTTTCTCTTCCATAGAAAACATAACCACAACCTGTCCATGAATGATGATATGACTATCATTCTTCGGTATGCTATAGGCATGATGACCTTTGAAATTTTTATTATGACAATCACTTATGAGGAGGTGTTATAGTGATTTGATGTTACTAGCCCTTACATATTCAGTGATCTGAACCTTAATAGCAGCCTCATCATAACCTATTACTATTTTCATTTGGCATTCTTGGAAATAAAACTAGAACTCATTCTTTGAGGATTGTATTCACTTAAAATACACAGTGACATGTCACTTTTGACAAATAATGCATTATGATTACTATCATTTTCACTGCAACTTCAAACATGGACTGCACTTATGACTGTGTGTGGTTTTAGATGCTCTTGATGCATTGTACCCTTGGCTGTTCACTTTGATCTGTTGCATTATCAACAGTCTTCATGCTTCTGACTATGAAGAGTTCTTTTCTCTTTATGTTTTCACGGTATTCACATTTCTTTCTTGGTGAAGATCTTGTACATTTCTATGATAATACACTGCTAATATCATGTTGATCTGTGATTGCTACAATGACTGTCACATAAGCTCAATGGCTCATGTTACTGGTATTTTCCTTGTCATGCCTCTATGATTTTAAACACACACAAAGTCTAAACTTTGTTTGAACAGTGGATGCTACTCTTATGATTTGTTCACTGTGATTTAATTAGATATCAATATTTATGTTGCTACTCTTCTTTTCATTATGCTTTAGCCTTTCAAACCCTCCTTGACGGGTACATATGAGATGGATGCTATGCAGGCCTTAATGAGTACAAGAGACTCTATTGTGGTAAAAATCCTTTTGTGCCTTCCATAAATTATTTTTTAAAGATAATTGTTGTATGGACACAATTCTCACAGTCTTTTCCATGGCAGGTACACAGTATAAACTCTATCCAAACACTTGTGATTTCCACTTCTATTAAGTCCTTTAGGACCACATTCAAATTGCATTCACTATTAAAACTATTGTTTTCTATCTATCGTATCTCCCTTGAAATAGATTTGATATGTATCTACACCAAAGAAACGGGACTCGGACTCGGACTCGGCTCGGACTCGGCAAGGCCAAATCGGACTCGGACTCGGGACTCGGACTCGGACTCGGCTCGGACTCGGCTCGGACTCGGCAAGGCCAAATCGGACTCAGACTATTGTTTCATGCACCCTTTATTGAATAAGACACAATAACATCATCAAACTTGGCTCATTTCATTACATAATACATACACAAGTATACATCTATGATCTATCACATAAGCATAAACGCAAATTGTAGCTGAAGGAAATAACAAACATAGATATATAAATATTGTCAAATGTATACAATATTACAAAACTCATGGAATAAAAAATCTGTGTCATCATATGATCATCATCAAATGTTCCATACAAATAACAAAGGTAAATACATCTACAAGCCTATGGCGCAGAGGAGTCTGCACCCTCCGGCCCCGACGTCGGCTCCGATGAAGGCCCCGGTCCCCTACGAAGGCGTCTAAGGTAGGTCATAGATGATTGGGCAGCCATAGCCGCTCCTCGTGACACCACGCCATGCTCACCAACATCAGGTACATCTGTGTCACTGTCACCATCTGTGTCACTATCACCATTTGCCTCTGAATCTCCTCTCTCTGCTCGTGCTCTCTGCTCCTCCTCTGCCATGGCTACAGCCTCAGCCTCTATATCTACCTGGTCGATCCAATCAGTGCCATCATCACTAAAGACAGCCACAGGATCTGTCTCAATGGCCCACTCTGCCTCAGGATCAACCTCATCTAGAATGATAGGAGAGATGTCAGCTAATGCATTCTTTCTCATTCTCAGGCGGAGGTTGTAGTGAACAAAGATAAGATCATTCATCTTCTCCACGGATAATCTATTGCGCCTCTTGGAGTGTATGTGCTCAAACATACTCCAATTGCGCTCACAACCAGATGCACTGCATGGTTGGCTCAAGATGCGAATGGCCAACTTCTGAAGATTTGGTGTCGTTGGGCCAAAAAAGCTCCACCAATTATCTGAGTTTGAAATGAGAAAAATAAATAAAATCAGTCTCTCATAAACTCATTTAACAATATACAATAAAACTAAAATTAAGCCTTACAATTTATTTTTACCTGGCATCATAGTTGTCCTACTTTCTTTGGCGATAGGACGAGAAAAGGTCTCCCCTTGTGCATTTGAGAACAACTGTAGCTCTCGCATAAGATCTGTCTGAGTACAACCAACAGGTGCCATCTTCTCCATGACTGAGTATAGCCCATCAAGGACCTCCGCATCAGCCCTGAAAGTAGGGCTAAAATGGAATGTCGGATTCAAATAATAGGTTGCTACATGGATGGGCCTATGAAGCTGATGATGCCATCTCTTATCAATGATCTGCCAAATGGGACCATACTTGCTCTCATCTCTTGCATAGATAGATTTGATGCCCTCTTTCGCCCTATCCATGTCTTCATATATGTAGCCCATTGCGGGCTTTTCTCCATCCGCAACTCGCAACAAAACCACCAAGGGCTTAACAAACTGTAAAATTGAAAATATTGTGTAATTTAAAACATGAGCAAATAAGAGAATATGATGAATAAGTTATAAAACAAAAAGTTAAATAAAAATTGTAGAATTTATAAAAAAAATTACCTCCACTATCTCATCACAAGGGCTCCAAAAGCCTCGCTCATCAAAAATGCAGTCTGCCATATCTTTCCCTACTGGGGTGGCAGCATAGGATGAGGAAGACCACTCCTCACCAACAATCATACGTCTCAAGGCCATCTTACAACGAAGCATGGATTGCAATGTGATGAAGTTTGTGGCAAATCTTGTGATTCCTGGACGAGCTAACTCCTTATGCTCTGTGTATTGTCTCATAAGAGCCAACACCCATGAATGATTATATACAAATTTGCACACATTTCTTGCCTTTTCTACACATGTCTTGACCCATGGAAGTTTTCCAATATCCTCTAACATGAGGTCAATGCAATGGGCGGCACATGGAGTCCAAACTATAGATGGGCGCCTCTCCATCAATAGTCTGCCTGCAACAACATAATTTGTTGCATTGTAATTAATGAGGTTACAAAATAGAAATTAATTTGCAAACAAAATTAGTTTGTAATCAAAAGTTTACCTGCAGCAACATAATTTGGTGCATTGTCAGTCACCACCTGTACCACGTTCTCTTCACCCACCTCATTAATCACCTCCTCTATCTGCTCACATAGGTAGGTGGCATTCTTGCAATGGGCGGAGGCATCAATAGACTTGATGAAAACGGCGCCCCCTGAAATAAAAAAATAAAGCAAGATCAATGATCATTCAATAAATCATTAAATGAAAAATAAAAAATTAATGCCTAAATGAAACTAAAATTAATCAATCACCTGCGGAAGAAACAAGAAAATTAAGGAGAGTTCTATTTCTCCTGTCTGTCCAACCATCAGTCATGATGGTGCAACCTTTAGTGCTCCATATTTGGCGTTGATCACCCAATTCTTTCTTCACATCATTCACCAATTCAGTCAAAATGAGTCCCCTCAAATCAAACTCAGAAGGGGCTTTGAACCCCACCCCACAAATGGTAAGGGCATCAACCATTTCTTGCCAATAAGGTGCCCTGTCACAAATAATTTTAATGAGATAAGTATGTACTATGTATAATGAACTATATACAACAAAAATTAATACGAACAATCAAATTATAAAAATTAAAACAATCAAACATAAAACATTTACTTGGCTGTGAAGAATGGAATATTGCCATAGATCCAAAATCTGCCAACTGCCATTTTAGCAGCATCATGGACCTCCTTGTTCCAACCCATGCTCTCAAGTGACTGTTGGGACCCAGGAGTAGTGCGAGGTGCAAAAAAGGTATCCAACCTAGATTTACGAATCCTAGGTCCAATGCTAACACTCCCACTACCACTGTCAGTGCTAGGAACATGAGAAGGGGCAGAGGCACTGGCACTGGCACTTATAGAAGCAGAACCGGAAGCATGAGTAGTAGCAAAATGAGTGGGACGATATGAAGGTAAGGAAGAAGGCCCTCCAACACAACCTAATTGTGTCCCTATTCCTAAAGGTGCATGTCTCCCAATGACTGTGAGATCCTCTTTTTCTTTCCTTTTCCTTTCAATTTCTTCAACCATTACATAGCAATCACGTACGGCCTCAGTGACTGCTTTTGTGCATGGGTCGGCATCATGCCCACGCACACCAGCAATATGGTATTTCAATCTATATATGCTTCCATGGAATATTGTTTTGCAAAATATACACTTTGTTTGCCCTTTTTTTTGCCCTGGAAAATCCTCATGATATTTCCAAGCAGGGTCCTTTGTAATGGGAGGTCTAGAAGAGGACATTGTATGATTGTTTTGTGAAACTTGAGGCAAATAAGAATGTGAAGGTTGCTGCAATAAAACATTACAAATGCAAAAATAAATTAAGACATTCATTCTGTGTTGTGCATTCATAATTTCATTCTCATTGAACATTTTTTTCAAAAAAGCTAAAGTAGGGTTTGCAATTTTATTTTTTTTAAATTGTAGGGTTTGTCAAACCCTACTTTAAAAAAAATAAAATTACAAACCCTGGGCCTACATAGTAACATAGAAAAGATTTTGGAATAAAATGTAAAACTTTCAAAAAAAAAAGAATAGAAAAATGAATTTTTGCATATAAGAAACAAAAAAATCTCAAAAAAACAATGTTACCTCTTAGAACTCTTGAAGAAATTGAAGAAATCTTCCTTGCTGGTTTTTCTTCAATGCACCCTTGTTATTCTTTTTATCTCACTTTACTCCTCCTATTTTTGCAAATGAATGAAATGAAAGTCACTTTTAGGTATAAAACAAAAATAACACAAAAAAAACAAGTCAAAAAAACCATTTAAAATTGTTTTTTTTTTAACTTTTCATTGACTTCGCCGCCGGTCGAGTCCCAGGCACGGGACTCGCCGAGTTTGGCGAGTTTGGGCCAAACTCGCCAAACTCGGCGAGTCTGGCTCCTGGACTCGGCCAAACTCGCCAAACTCGGCGAGTCTGGCGAGTCTGGCTCCTGGACTCGGCAGAGTCCGAGTCCGAGTCCCCAGGACTCGGCGAGGGTGACTCGCCAAACTCGCCAAACTCGACGAGTCTGGCGAGTCTGGTTCCTGGACTCGGCAGAGTCTGAGTCCGAGTCCCCAGGACTCGGCGAGGGTGACTCGCACTCGGACTCGCCGAGTCCAGGCGAGTCCAGGCGATATTCGTTTCTCTGATCTACACCCATTTTACAATCTCTTTCTTTTGTCATAGATGCTCTTTAATGATTAATATATGTTTGTCCTTGAATCTCTAATTTCCCTGCTGTAATTCGAGCAATTCATCTTATGGCTTTAGATCAACATTTGCTGCTCATCACTGGTATGAATTTTGAATGCTTAATACACTGACTGCCTAAGATTGTTATGTCTGAGTTTCACCGTCCTTAAAGATCACAGGGTTTATGCTGTTATGACCATTGTTGACAATCAAAAAGACTATGCCTTGCCAGTTTGATTGTTTATCCTTTGTTACATATATTATGATCATCATTATCTTAACTGTTTTTCCTCTATGCATTTAGTGATGCAGCAACTGCAAGACTGTCCCTTGATTGTTGCTTCTCAATGAATTTATTGCTTGCTAACTTCTCTTAATAGTCCCGTTGATCATAAGTTACTGCTTTGTAGAGACTGTTATGTTGACTGTCCTTTTTATGCAAGTATTGAGTGTCCCCAAACAAGTGGTTCACTGTTTTTTATCATTATCATCATTAATGTCTTTGCTTTTCTTCTTGGGGCTGCTACTATCATAAAATGTATGGACTGTCCTTTAAGATAAATGCAACTATCTTTATCTGCTCTCATTCATTGTTCTTTCACTTTCATGAATCTTTTAATTGTCCTTTAAGTTCATGACTTCTCTTGATGTTGTCTCTTGATATCATGCTTAGGCACTTGTACTTATCTGTAGTAGCATGCTGGGCTCAACCCTTGTGTGGGCCACATTTTAACCCAAATGCGGTAATTCAGTGAACAACAACATTACTTTTCTTTTATCTACACATGAAACAAACAAGTTAGATAAAAACAATGCATATCTGATTTCTTGCCTAGCTAGCTGTTATGATGCACATTAGGGTTGAATTGTATGCTTGTAGGTGCATGTGCAGGTAATGGATGATGACCCTTCATTGCTCTAACACTTATTTACTGAAATGCAGGCACTCAGGGCGGCGAGGAATCAACCAACTGATTGCGATCTGGTCAAGGGCTACAAATTGACACCGAGCAACAAAGAGAGGACTCGTCATTTAGGAAATGATGATTCACCCTTCATTCTCTGTATGCATTTGCAAGTATATAGTTTACCCCTTATTTGCACCATAGAGGCTAGTCTCACAGCTTGTGTGAGACATTGTACATTCATGATAATAAAGATTACTTTTTTTTAAGAGAAATTGTGTACTCTTTCCATCTCATATGCATCACTCATAATGAAATATGAGTGTGTAATCTTCCTTCTTTTCTCTGAAACATTAATGAATGCAATATAGCAGAATAAATATGAACTTTTTTGTATGCTCAAAAATACTAAAGGTATATTTCAAACTTTATTTGAAATGTTTTTTTACGTGGGTGGGATAATATGTAAAGGCTACAAGATTGGGTAGTTTGATAAAATTCCCCAATCTTATTTACATCAAATGATATTGTAAATGTATAAATATGACCACCTTCCTAAATAAACATTTAATATTTATTTTAACCCCGTTCTTCTTATTAATTAAATTCTATTTAATTAATTTCTTCATTTTCATCTATTTGAAATAAATAAATTATTCAATTTATTTAATTAAATTCACCAAAACCTTTTCTAGCCTTCAATTAAATAAATCACTTTATTTAATTAATTCCTCTTTCTCATTTTTTAATTAAATTTAGATTTAATTAAATTAATCCTTGCAAATAAATAATTTAATTTATTTATTAAATCCTCCCACTTGCCTCTTAATCCCCTTCTAGATTTTTCTAATCACTTCCAATTTAGCTTAATTCATTTCTTAATTATTGTCACATTCCTAAGCAAAGGGAAGTCACTTCTCAAAGCCTAATTCAACTTTGATATTTGGTTAGAGATTTTCCTCTGACTTAACTATCCTTTTGACTCAAGGGTTCCATCATGGCTTTGACCATAGTTATCCATTTAACTCTTGCACAAGAGTTTACCCTTTGGTTAAAAGCTTTATCCATTGGATAACCCTAACTTAACTTTATCCCTTACCTCCTAGGGTAACCTTCATGTCTTCTCAGGCATTTAATGCCTCCTGCATCTCTTCTCAAGCAACCTCTTGTTGACAATCGTCACCATTTCATTGGTAAGAATTGTAAACATGGATTGATTAACTTTCAATCCTAGCCCTTGTTAAGCTTATTTAATCTTAATCATCCATTGCCCTATTTTCCCTATAAATAAAGCTCTCATTCTTCATTTTCAAATATCCAAGTTTCATGCATCTACATTATAGTCTAATTTACAAAGAATTTTAGCCTCTCTTTGTTAAAACATCATCATAAACATTTAAAAACTTCATTTTAATATCAATTGTATATCCATGCTAGTATATCATGATTAGGATAATTTAGCAATATCTTTATCATATCACTATCTTCATACTAGCTTAATCATCACAGTTTTAACACATCATATAGATCTTAGAATGCATTCATGCATGTAGATCAAATATCACTCATTCTTGGAGTTGCCATTCCTAAGTTATTTGCTCAATAATTTGAGAGCAAAACATTGACTTTAGCGATCCTGTGAGATAGAGAACAATGGGACACCCCTTGGGAAGTTGAACTAATTCAATAGTTCATATACTTACACCAAGAGTCTCATTGGTGTGTGGGTCTTCCTGATCTCGAGTTATTCATTTTGGTCACCGCATTTTCCCGCATACAAATATCATAGCTAGAAGATTCATGGCATATTGTGTGATGCCCCACCTATAAATGGACATAGAGGTGTTATATTTTGATGCTACTTCAAGATCCTATATATGATTTTTATGAAAAGGACTTTTGATTTATTAGTAAATATTAATTATGATTATGTTCCTCACATGGACTAGTCATACTATACTCTCAAATCTTATAGATATTTAAGTTAAAACTAAAAATACAATGTATATTAGGTGATAAGTAGTATTAACCTGGAATGAACACATAAGTAATATCAATAGTATATGTTAATTTTACCTACAAGGTGATTATGGTCCATGTAAGCATAAAATTCATACTTTCATGGTTCAAATGAGTATAATAATGAGTAGAATATTTCTTACTTGTGACAAATAATGTTGTAAAAGGGTATTATTATTGAATGAAAATTGATCAAGTGGTGATTGAACTTAATGGTACTTTTAGCTATTTGATGTTATGATCAATATGAGAATGTTATAGGTGATCACTCTTGTAATGGAAATTATTCTAAATGTTATTAAACATTAGTAGAAAGATGAGAGATTTTAGTGGTTACATTATCAATTGATTTAGGTGAATGACTCTAATAAGAGGAAAAAATCCATAGTGAAATCAATGGATATGTGAATAGGAGTTAAATAACGATTCAAGAGGGAGGAAACAATCTTAAAAAGAAGGGGATATACTTATGTATGGTTTGAATAATGGATGGATGTGATCGAGAAGGTATGAATTCACTTAACTACTTCACCTTATTTAATTTATATGACATATACATGGGGATTGATTCATATGAAATTTATGGTGTGAAATTTTAAAAGATGGGAGCTAAAAGTATCTAATGGGAAGAATAAAAGAAAAACCAATAATCTTAGAATTCGCATGATCAAATATAGGCTATAATATATAGCATACAAATTTACTGATTATTGCCACTTTAGAATGCCTAGAAAAATATGCATTGGATTCTTTTTGTTGTCATGATTCCCAATGGTGGTGTACATGAAGGAGAATGTAAAAGTATAGTTAAATTATAGGAGTTTTGAATGGTATAATTATTAAAACTTTTGATGGATATCATTTAGTCAAATATCTTTAATTAATATCTAAACTTACCTCTTTATTGAATATCATTGTTGGTAAGATAATAAACTATGTATAATACTTGGAGATAATTATCGAGACAAAGAAAACTAGAGTTGATATTCCTAATTATGTCAATATTCAAATATTGTATAGCTAAATTGCTAAGGTTCACTTGGAAGATTATATTTTTGTTTGGTGGAAATATATTAAATTAGAGACAAATATAAAAGAAAATTATAATATTGAAAAAAAGAAAAAAAATGGCATGAAATGGTATAAACAATGAAATATAAGTTAATCTCTATTAATTAATAACTATACTTATTTCAAAGATTACAAATTTTAGGGCAAATGGATTGACTCTGAAAGAGTATATTGAAGAATATTAGAAGTTGACATTTTACTAACATGTATATTAAATTGAGCTTAAAAAGGAGAGATAATTATGTCAAATATTTTTATATTGGAACACATCAATATGTCCAAATGGGTATCACCATTTTAATGGGGTTGGATTTGTCAAACATGAATGCTGGGGACAACTATCATTAAATAAATATGGTCAAGATCATAGCATTTATGAATAAAAAACCAGTAAGATGAGACATCAAAACTAATGTGAGGAATGGTGTAGGGTTGGGTAGAGGGGTGACCTTGCCAATAAGAGGCATGGAAACCCCTTAAAATTAGTAATAATGGTACTAAATTAAGATACAACTTTTGCACAATAGATAAGATCCCCTCTGTAGAATTGAATGAGGAAGAGATGAGTAGTTGGGGAGAATAGGCAAGAGTGGCAGTAGAGAGAGGGAGGGACATCTTTTAACTAGAACGATGAATGACCTATAATGTATTAATTGAATAAATTAAATAGCTCTGATACCAATTGAAGAATTTTTAAAAATAAAGAGAAATTGTTGCATAACAATAAACACACAAAAATTGTTGCTCAATAGGTAATAAAACTTTATATTCATTCAAATATCTCTTGATAAGAGCTTATTTCTAAGAATTTATGCTACAACAACAACCAAAGATGCTTGGAAGACTCTACAAGAAGCTTACCAAGGTAGTGCTTCAGTAAAAGTTGTCAAGATACAAACGTTGAAGAGAGAATTCGAGAATCTAAAGATGCAAGAAGCTGAAAGCATAAGTGATTATTGTGTTAGAGTCAAAGATGTGGTCAATAAAATGGCTACACTTGGGGAAACTAGAGAAATGAAGTTTTGATAAAAAAGGTGCTAAGAAATTTGACACAAAGATGGAATCATGTTTCCATAATCATAGAAGAAAGTGAGGATTTGACAACCCTTTATTTCGATCAACTAGTTGGATCTTTGATGTCTCATGAAAAGAGAATGAGAGATTCTCTTGGGGAAACTATTGAGAAAGCGTTTTCCTCCAAATTACAAATCACAAAGAATGAAGATGCCAACTTCAGTAATACCAAAAGTAATCAAGGGCAAGTTAAAGGTCAAAATCAGAATAATTCAAAGAAATAGAGGTAGAGGTGGCTCAAGAGGAAGAGGTGGTTCCAGAGGAAGAGGTATAGGAAGATTTGATAAGAGAAATGTTCAATGTTACCACTGTAACATGTATGGGCATTTTGAAAGAGATTGCAGATTGAAAGAAGGTAAAAGTGTTAATTATGCTCAAGAAGGTGGTGAGGATCCTCCAGATCATTTATTTTTATCTTTTGTTAAAGGTATTATAAAATAGTAAATATATTTGGTACCTAGATTCTGGATGCTCTAATCAGAAGATAAGGAATGAGAAGTTGTTTTCAACTAAGGATGAAGGTTTTAAATTCAAGATCCAACTTGGTGATAACAAATCATTGGAGGTTGTTGTAAAAGGATCTATGGATGTCCTGATGAGGGCATAACCCGAGAGACATAAAAACACAATGATTTGCAATAAAAGACACAAAAGATAATATTTTTATTATTGGTAAATATGCTATTACAAACATGCAACACCCGCAATTACAATCTAGAGGAATAAATCATCACAGGCTGCAACACATAACTTATAGAGTTTTCTGGAAAACCCTTCAATACAAATTATCCAACCCAGAACTAAACTCCCCAAAAACTCACATACAACAACTCTACCCACAAGCTTCCTCAATGAGTCCTAAATAGTATTTTCCAACTTGGAGACAAAATTACAATTTAGAAAATTACCATTTGGAAGACAAATGCCAAATCATGAAATTAGAATTATGAAAATACAGCTAGATTAAAAAATTGAAACTTTCCGAAAAATTGTCCAACTTCTGGCAACCATAACTTTTTATCCAGGAATTAGATTGACGAACCATTTGAAGTATCAGAAAGTTCTTTAAGTGTAGAATATGCTAAGAATTCGCTCTACCGATTCCCACCATTTTCGAGCTCGTTCGACACAATTTAATGCCTCAAATCTGACTTGGAAGAAATTTTTTTGATTCTTTTGACCCGATTCTTTTGCCAATGTGCTTATCTTGTTGTAAATTTTGGGCTCCATCTGCCTTCAAATAAAAACTTGCTATTTTTGGTAGTCAGCTAGAAAAAGTAGCTTGTCAATTCTGAGAGTTGGAATCTCTTAATTGTCCAAAAGGGTATCCAAAACTACAAAAACATTAAAAGAAAACTAAATAAAAAAGAAAGATTTTTTTGGTGATGCAGGATTGCTCTTACACCACCAGATGCTCCTGCATCAGGTCCACACACAAGAAGGTATGATGAGTATTCAAGATATTTATTACACTCCATAGTTGAAGTATAATCTATTAAGTGTTGCACAATTATGTGAGAAGAACTATAAAGTACTTTTTGAGAATAAGAAATTTACAATTTATGAAAAGAATCAAGGCAATGGGGTGGTCACAATTGTGCCTATAAAAAAGAATAGGATGTTCCCTTTTAATTATGATGACCATAACAACAATCTTGCTAGTACGGCATATGAGGAAAAAATTTAGTTATGACATATCAAGTATGGACATTTAAATTTTCACAGTTTGTGTAGTACCCCTCCCTCAATCAGACTTTTTTGATACTTATTTTGACCATGGTTGACTTTTTAGTAGATTTGTGGATACACTATGTGGTGATGTTTTAATCAGATATTATACTATGTTGGATTATTCTTTGATTTGAGATTCAGTGAATGTTGTTTATGCTTTATTTCCTTATGGATGATTAGATGTTAATTTTATTGTGTTATTGACAATGGACTCACATTTACTTTATGCATGAGATGCTTTATGTATATGCTATCATGCATGTGTGGAAAGTGTATGGGTTGCAAGGAGATGATTTCTCATCATTCACTTTAGTGAGACACCGAAAGTCATGATTCTCCTTCATCGGTGTGTTTACCATGTTTGTGTATGCATGTGTGTGTGTGTGTGTGTGTGTGTGTGGTTCGATGATACAGGAATTGCAAGTACAAGGTATTGACTTCACCTGGTTCCATAGGTTTGAGCGTACCTAATTAATTTGATGGAAGTGGAGGAGATAGTCTTAAGGCCTTAAATGTTATTCCTAACCTTGCTTGATAGTGAGCTTTGTCAGTTGTTTGTTAATCTTCCCTATGTTGGTATGCGGGTCATGTCTCTGCTTTGTTTAGTTGAGTTTGCGTGTTATACGTTTTGTGAATTTAATTATTCTCTTCTTATGTTATTTAATGAGAAATTAATTATTAATACCTTATGGTTATTAATAATTAATGTGTATTGTGTTTATTACATTAAATTAAGAATAAATTATTAAGGGCACTTTTGTGGTTAAATAGATAAATCAATTATTTTTAATTGGTTAGTTATATTGATGGTTTTATTTATTAGTGAGATTTATATTTTGCCTTGTTCATTTGTTTTAAAAAAAAAAAAATAGATTTTCAATTTTTATGAGAAAATGAATTTGACCTAAAAGATATTTTTTTGGAAAATCCCTTTATATTTTGGGGGATTTTTCCAAAATAGGGGAGTTCTCTTTTATTCTAGAGTCTTTTGCATTTTGGATAATTGTTGGCTCTCTATGTTTGGAAGTGGTTTTTCCTGGAGGTTTTGGTTTTGGAAAATCTTATTTCTTGTGTTTGGAAAGGGATTGGTGTGCTCTTCTTCAAAAATTCATCCAGGAAAGCTTATCAAGTTGGATTTAAAACCTCTGTTTTGTTTTAGAAATTTTTGTGTTGATGAAGAAACCTTTGTGTTTCTTATTATGAATCTGGGGTTTATTGTGTTTCTAAAATGCATTTTTGTAATTATTATTTGATGTAAGAACTCTGTTAATTTTTCTTATCAATTTCAAATTGGGGGTTTGAAATTTCAAGAATATATGGTTGTTGTATATATACAGTTGTGTGATTTCATGAATTGGTTTTAAAATTTTGTATTTTCAAACTCTGTAAGAAATAAATAATTTTATGTTTTTCTCAGAGCTGTGAATATGCACGTTCCCTGTCTCACCGGAGCGAGTGAAGGAAAATCATCCCCTCGCATCCCATACACATGCAAACACGCAACATATAAATAATGTATCACACATATAAGGTAAAAGTGTTAGTCCATGATAATGATCCATAAAAATATCATTAATCATAAGCATTGAGATACTGCATAAAATCATACACCATAAATCCAGATAAAACATGAAATAACATCGCATAAAGTCTGTATCAATATAAAATAATGCTCCTCTGAACAATCAACTGAAGTCAAACATAAATACAAAAAGAGTTTGATTGAGGAGGGGTACTACAATGAATTTGACCTAAAAGATATTTTTTTGGAAAATCCCTTTATATTTTGGGGGATTCTTCCAAAAAAGGGGAGTTGTCTTTTTATTCTGGAGTCTTTTGCATTTTGGAAAATTTTGGCTCTCTGTGTTTGGAAGTGGTTTTTTTGGATGTTTTGGTTTTGGAAAATCTTATTTTCTATGTTGAAGAACTCGTGTTTAGAAAGGGATTGGTGTAATCTTCTTCAAAATTTCATCTAGGAAAGCTTATTAGGTTGGATTTGAAACCTCTATTTTGTTTTAGAAATTTTTGTGTTGATGAAGAAACTTATGTATTTCTTATTATGAATTTGGGGTTTATTGTGTGTCTAAAATGCATTTTTGTAATTATTATTTGATGTAAGAACTCTGTTAATTTTTCCTATCAATTTCAAATTGGGCATTTGAAATTTCAAGAATATATGGTTGTTGTATATATACAACTGTGTGATTTCATGAATTGGTTTTAAAATTTTGTATTTTTAAGCTCTGTAAGAAATAGAAAAAATTATTCCCAAATGGGGGGTTATGCTGTCCAAAATTTTATGTTTTTCTCAGAGCTGTGAATCTACTTTCTTGATTGTTATTGTTTAAATTTAAAAAAAGAAAGAAAAAAAAGAGAGTAATTTTTATACTCTGTGTTTTTTTTATCAAACCCTGTTAAAATTTACTGTTAAAGTTTGTTGTTAAATTTTACTGTTAAAATTTTCTGGGTATGTGTATTTTTTAAGGTTGATGTTTAAATATATATATATATATATATATATATATATATATATATATATATATATATATATATATATATATATATATATATATATATATATATATATATATATATATACATAAGTATATATAAAAAAAGCTTAAATAAATTTAAAAGAAATATTTTAAAATGCCATGTGGGGGGGAAAAGTGGGCCCATGCTATGGGTCTACCCTCCCCCTCCCCCGCCCGTGGACTACCCATGACTATGGGTAGCCATGGTTTTGACTGCCCACAACCGTGGGCTCCCCGTTGCATGTGGGAGAGCCATGACTCCCCACAACCATGGGTATAATTCATTTAGGGGGGTTCCCCTATGGGGAGCCACGACAGTGGCTTCCCCACAGTCATGGCACCCATGGTTGTGGGGAGTCATGGCTCTCCCACATGCAACGGGGAGCCCACGGTTGTGGGCAGTCAAAACCATGGCTACCCATAGTCATAGGTAGTCCACGGGTGGGGGCGGGGGAGGGCGAGGGTAGACCCATAGCATGGGCCCACTTTTCCCCCCCACATGACATTTTAAAATATTTCTTTTAAATTTATTTAAGCTTTTTTTATATATACTTATGTATATGATTCAATGTGTTAATGGTGGTTTTAAATTTTAAATTGATGTAGCAAATATTGATTTGAAATTTTTAACTGAATTTGTGAATTTATTGTTAATGAATGATTTATTTTGAAACTTAGAAGTTTTTGAAAACTTGGTCAAATGTTAATTAAATGGAAAGGAAATAAATCTTTATTCTAGAATGAATGATGGTGT
The DNA here is from genome assembly GCF_030272615.1 of Cryptomeria japonica. Classification (NCBI taxonomy): domain Eukaryota; kingdom Viridiplantae; phylum Streptophyta; class Pinopsida; order Cupressales; family Cupressaceae; genus Cryptomeria; species Cryptomeria japonica. The sequence goes on from NC_081415.1 coordinate 335,214,754, forward strand.
TTGTTTCGTTTTTGATTGGCTTTGTGTTTAAGTCATATTGCAAGTCCTTTGGTTATATGTGGAATTAGACATTTTCATGTTGTCTTTCCTTTTGTGGTCGTGTCTCATGGTAGACCGATTTGTCTGAGTGGTTAAACCTTTATGCAAGGGCTTGTGTGACCAAGTGTTTTACTCGGTTTTTTTGAACTCCCTTTGTAAGTTGGCTTTGGTATTTTAGCCTTGGAGTTCCTTTGGTATTTTGTAGTGTCATAAGGAAGAGTGGCTTTCGAGTGGGGGTCAGGCCCAAAGAGGTTAGCAGGATAACCCCTCGAAAGTTGGATAATTAAGTGATAACCTAAAAATATATTAGGGGTTTGGATAGCTTAAACATTAATTAAAGATTAATTGTACCCTGCTCATGGTTGAGTGCTTGTACAGACTCAAGATGCAGTGGGAAGGCCTGGAATGGCAAACCAACAACCTTGTCCTCACGAAAGGATTATTGGGTCCACATGAGACTTGGATGGGGCCGGGGGTTCGGGAGAGGCTATCAAGATAACCCAAGATGGGGGTCGTGGCCTATGGAGGCATGCCAGGGTAAAATATTCCAAGCTATGTGATGACACTCTTCCCTTATGGTCACTAGTGTGTAGTCTTGTTGATATCACTAGGAGTTTTACTATGGAGTCATGTTTGTGAGTTTATGTTTTATGTGAGATTACTTGATGTCATGTATAGACCATGTGTGCATCTTTTGTAGTTTTCTAGTGGGTCTTATTTCTATCTCCTAGTATGGTGGGGAGGTTCTTCTTGAGCCACATGGTCAAGTGGTTCTTGCAAGAGTTAGCTTCACAGGTGTTCTAGTTGCTCTTTGGATTCAAGCATCTCGTATTTCCAGTTGGATCCTATTTGTTCTTCTTGGATCATTCTTGTAGTACTTGGACCTTATATGGTCAGTTGTATCATTTGCCTATGTATGCCTTCATGGCAAGTTGTAATTTTAATGTATTCATTATGTATTCTTATGAGACACAGTGTCTAAGTGCAATGTTATATTATTTTAATATTGCAATGTAAAAGCAATGTATTATGACAAGAATTAGATGGTAGGATTTATATCTTTTGTTAGAATCATTGATGTAATATAATTGAAAGTATTATCATGAATGAAACATAGAAATGTTAAAGATATCACATGCAATTGTATGAAACAATTATTGTTTAGTGTAATTAAGTTCCTAATGATTAAATTCATCTTATTTGGATTAATTAACCTTAAGCAATGTTTAGTTTTATTAAGAAAACCATGTTGGGAAACCCTTTAGGAGTTTAAGTTAAGTCTTTCGTTTGTGCAAATTAAATGCAATGTTTATCTTAATGCATCTTTTAGTTTATTAAAGTTTAAAAAAATAAATTATTTACACTCTTTTTCTAGTGTTTTAGTTTTATCCTTTAGGGTTTCTTGCCGGGGTGTTATAATTGGTATCAGAGTGAAAGTTTCAACACTGGGCACTCTAGTTTTATTTGAGCCCATCTAACTAGACCTATTTGTAAGTCTTAGTGCTTTTGTCTTCCTTGTTAGTATCCTTGTTGTAGATCTAAATTTTTGTTTTTGTGGTGTTGCTGTTAGGATTATGGATGGGAAGGGTAAATGCCATGGTCACGACTATGATCATGGTAGAGGTAGAGGTCAAGGCCATCAGAATCCTTCATCTCAGCCTACTCATGAGAGTGATGAGCAGCTTCAGTTCGTTCACTATAGTGAGCACAGGGATGCTAGTCAGCATAGCAAGCAACCTACTATTCAGCAAGTCCCTGAAAGGGAAGAGCTACGTCATATGTTCCAAGAGGTCTTGGCTTGACTAGGTCCTAGACTTGAGGCTGAGCAGCATGGCAATATGTAGTTTGGGGAATTGCACCAGCATGATCATGTTGATAGAGAGAGGGAGAGGTCTCCTACGAGGCGAGAGTATGCAGTTGACCAAGAGGTAGTAGTCGTTGGTCACATGAGGGATTTGCTGAGATCCCGTCCCCCTACTTTTGATGGTTCGGGCACTGGACTAGAGGTCGAGACCTGGCTCAGATTTAGATTGGGGTTTTCCCATGCATTTGTATGGTAGTAACACCAAGGTGAGATGCTCCATCATTCACCTCAGATCTTTTGTTTCCACTTGGTGGAGACTTGAGGAGAAAAATCTCAAGGTAGATATAGGTTCAGCGTCATGGGAGTTATTTTTGGAGAGGTTCAAAGCTCATTTCCTATCAGTGCAGTGGAGATAGTGTCATGCATATGAGCTCCATGAGTTGTGCCAATTGGGTATGAATGTATAGCAATATGAGAACAAATTTTATGAGCTCAAACATTATGCCAGTATAGGGAATGATGAGGTGATGTTGGTGCAACACTTCATGAGAGGTCTAAATGACTGTATCAGTGGAGGAGTTCGGTTATTTGAGTTGACATCTATTGAGTTAGCCATAGAGAAAGATCGGCTAGTGGAGCAGAATCTTTCCTATGCACATGGTGGTCAGCCAGGGGTTCAGATTGGTAGTGCACCTTTTGATGGATTTGGGGCTAGAGGTAGTCAGTCTCAAGTTGTTGCACCATATAGGAGTTTTTAGACACCCGCCAAGGGTGGTCAGCAGCAGCAGCAACAACAGAAGTTAAAACCTAGGCCGAAGCAGTTTCAAGGTTAGCGTGGGGGTAATCCTCAGTTCAGGAAGGACAGGAACTAGCAACAGGCTAGGCAGAGTTTTCGGGACACTCCTCGTAGAGTGTTTCTTAGGCCCCTAGTAGGGGTAGCTTTCAGTAGTCCACTGGGTCAGTTGGAGGTAGAGGACCCAACAGAGGAGCATGTTTCTCCTGTGGTTAGTATGGCCACATAGCTGCACATTATCCACAAAGATCACATCAGACAACTAGTCAAAGACCATCAACTTTAGAGCCTACTATTGGGGATACAGACCAATCTCACAAAGTTTTTGCAATGGTTGATAACCGCCAAGTAGAGCATGAGGGCACCGTGATTGAGACCACATGTGTTTTGGGTGGTATATCTATTTCATTACTATTTGATTTGGGTGCTTCTAATTCCTTTATAGCTTCCTCCATTGTGGAGCGGTGTGGGCTCGCGTCTGCTAGAGTTGGCTACCGATTTTTGTGTGGCCGTATATTCCTTCATTCCCAAGTGTGAGTTGGACCTAGGACCCTTTTCTACCATAGTTAACCTTCACATTCCTTCGAGGTCTTATGGAGTTGTGTTGGGGATGAATTGGTTAGCATCACACACTGCTAGTGTGTACTATCATCAAAAGACAGTAGAGTGTTTAGATGACCATGGCAGGAAGGTGGAGATAGTTGGGATTCCTAGACCGATATCACTCTGTATGATCTCCACTATGTAGCTTAAGCGGTGTATGCATCAGGGGTGCCAACTTTTTGTAATTTCTCTTGAGGACTTGGATGAGGAGAGAAGTCGGGAAGTCGCTTTTGATAGTCACCCTCTTCTTTGGGAGTATGCTGATGTGTTCCCTAGTGACATTCCCGATATGCCTCCGTAGCGAGATATAGACTTTTGCATTGAATTAGTTCTTGGAGCAGAACCTATTTTGAGAGCACTGTATTGGATGACCACTCTAGAGTTGAGTGAGTTGAAGTTGCAAATTGAGGAATTGTTGGCCAAGGGGTTAATTCGTCCTAGTGTTTCTCTTTGGGGTGCGCCAGTGATCTTACTAAAGAAGAAGAATTGTTCCCTTTGGTTATGCATTGACTATTGATAGTTGAATAAGGTGACCATCAGGAATCAGTATCCATTGCCTCGTATTGATGATCTCTTTGATTAGGTAAAGGGAGCCAAGGTGTTCTCTAAGATCGATCTAAAATCCGGGTATCATTTGTTGCATATCCATGATGCAAACATTCATAGGACAACTTTTCGTACCCGTTATGGTCACTATGAGTTCACAATGGTGCCATTTGGGTTAACGAATGCGCCTTTAGTGTTCATGAGCCTCATGAATGGGGTTTTTTGCACCTACCTTGATCGGTTCATCCTTGTGTTCTTGGATGATATTTTGATTTACTTGAGAACTATGAAAGAGCACGAGGACCACTTGCGACAGGTATTACAGTGTTTGAGGGAGAATCAACTTTATGCTAACTTGGTTAAGTGTAATTTCTTCCAATTTGAGGTGAACTATATGGGTCATGTGGTTTTGGGAGAAGGTGTATCATGGATCCTTCTAAGATACAAGCCATTTTAGATTGGCCAGCGCCAACTAATGTTTCTGAGGTTCAGAGTCTTATGGGCTTGGCCAGATACTACCACCATTTTGTTCATAGTTTTTCCTAGATAGGTCACCTGATCACTTCTCTTCAGAGGAAAGGGAAGAAGTATGTTTGGTCAGAGCAATGTGAGGTAGCCTTTTGTACTTTGAAGGAACTCCTTGTGAGGACACTGATTTTGGCAGTTCCTGATCTATCCCGAGATTCCATGGTTTGTATAGATGCCTCTCTAGAAGGTATAGGAGCAGTGCTTATGCAAGATGGTCATGTGGTAGCCTATGAGTCTTGCAAACTCAAGGACCATGAGACAAACTATCCAGTTCATGACTTAAAGTTGGCATTTGTTGTTCATGCTTTAGTTGGGTGGTGACATTTTCTGTTAGGGCGTCGGTTTGAGTTGCACAGTGATCACTATAGCTTGTAGTACATTTTCACGCAACCGAACTGGAATGCTCGACAACGAAGATGGATGGAATTCCTCTATGAATATGATTTTGAGGTTCGATATATTCAGTGGAAAGAGAATGTAGTGGTAGATGATTTGAGTTAGACAGCATGAGATTGCAACATTGTCCCTTGGGGTGGATTTGAGAGAGATAATCCTTGGGATTCTTCCAGAGGACACTTAGTATGAGGAGGTTAGAGTCGTGACTGAGACTAGAAGACCATTAGAGGATAGATATTCTGGATATAACCTTGAGGAAAATGGTCTTCTTCGACATCTTAGGTGGATCTATGTACCTCCTTTGGATGGACTTCATACCTTGATCATGACTGAGGCCCATCGTGCACCTTACTCGGCATATCCTGGTGTTAAGAAGATGCACACAGATCTGAGACAAATATATCATTGGGCTGGCATGAAATGTGACATTGTTGATTTTGTGTTGAATTCTTTGGAGTGTCAATGGGTTAAGGTTGCGCATCAGTGCCCTGTAGGGATTTTATAGCCTAATCTGGTACCAGATTGGAAATGGGACATTATTTCCATGGATTTCATAGTTGGGTTGTCGGTTTCTTTGCATCGTCATGAAGCCATCATGGTCATTATTGACAAATTGACCAAAGTTGCTCATTTTTTTTCCCTATTCGATCTTCTTATACAGCAGCAGTGGTGGCACGCATTTTCATGGAAGATGTGGTGAGGCTACATGGAATTCCTAGGTGGATCATCTCAGATAGGGATCCTATCTATACTTCAGCATTGTGGACCTCACTTTGGCATGCTTTAAGGACTCATTTGAACCTTAGTTCATCTTATCACCCAGAGGTCGATGGTCAGACCAAGCACGTGAATTAGGTTTTGGAGGACATGCTTCGTATGTATGTTATGAGCCAGTAGTCGCACTGGGAGGACTATCTTTATCTTGTGGATTTATCTTATAACAATGGATATCATAGCTTCATAGGTATGTCTCTCTTCCAGGCATTATATGGTCATCCTTTTCATACTCCTTTGAGATGGGATTGATTAGAGGACAGGGTGCTTATAGGTCCGGATATGCTTCAAGACATGGAGCAGTAGGTTGAGTGAATTCATGAGAATTTAGTAGCAGCGCAGGATAGGTAGAAGATGTATGTCGATGCCCATAGAGTGGATCATCAGTATTCTATTGGAGACCAAGTATTCTTGAGAGTGCATCTGTGAAAGAGTCTGATCCGTTATGGAAAGGGTTCTAAGTTGGTACCTCGCTTTGTTGGCCCTTTTGAGATCCTTCAGAGGATAAGACTTGTTTCCTACCATCTTACCTTGCCACCGAGCCTATCCCATATCCATGATGTCTTTCATGTTTCTGTTCTTAAACCATATAATCCTGATGTGATCCATGTTCTTGATTGGAATGCATTGTAGGTCGAGGATGTGCAGCTTTCCATGGAGCCCATGTGCATTCTTCAGCGTCGGGGTTTGATCCTCAAGGGTCGTACCATCGACCAGGTTAGGGTCCTATGGGACCCAAATGATGAGACCTTGGCTACATGGGAGGATGTGGTGAAGATGAGAGAGTTTTATACATATCTGTTTTAGGTTTCTAGGAGAAAGCCTAGGTTTGTGGGGGAGGATGTAGTACCCCTCCCTCGATCAGACTTTTTTGATACTTATTTTTACCATGGTTGACTTTTTAGTGGATTTGTGGATACACTATGTGGTGATGTTTTATTCAGATATTATGCAATGTTGGATTATGCTTTGATTTGAGATTCAGTGAATGTTGTTTATGCTTTATTTCCTTATGGATGATTAGATGTTAATTTTATTATGTGGTATTGACAATGGACTCACCTTTACTTTACACATGAGATGCTTTATGTATGTGTGGAAAGTGTATGGGATGCGAGGAGATGATTTCTCGTCACTCACTTTAGTGAGACACGGAAAGTCATGATTCTCCTTCACTAGCATGTTTACTGTGTTTGTATATATATATATATATATATATATATGTATGTATGTATATGTGATTTGATGATACAGGAATTGCAGGTACAAGGTACTCACTTCACTTGGTTCCACAGGTTTGAGCATACCTAATTAATCTGATGGAAATGGAAGAGATAGTCTTAAGGCCCTTAATGTTATTCCTAACCTTTCTCGATAGTGAGCTTTGTTAGTCATCTGTCAACCTTCCCTATGTTGGTATGCAGGTAATGTCTATGTTTTGTTTAGTTGAGTTTGTGTTTTATGCATTTTGTGAATTTAATTATTCTCTTCTTATGTTATTTAATGATCAATTAATTATCAATACCTTATGGTTATTAATAATTAATGTCTATTGCATTCATTAAATTAAATTAAGAATAAATTATTATGGGCACTTTTGTGGTTAAATAGGTGAATCAATTACTTTTAATTTGTTAGTTAAATTGATGGTTTTATTTATTAGTAAGATTTATATTTTGCCTTGTTCATTTTTATTTTTTTTTAAAAAAGAAATAGATTTTCAATTTTCATGAGAAAATGAATGTAATGCCCCGCCAGGAAACCCCAAAGGAAAACCCACAACATGGGTGAAACAATTTGTTTTTGTAAAAGTATAAACATATTAAGAGCATTAATTACAACATTGCACAATAATAATACAAGCGGAAGACTTACACTAGAATTCCTTAAGGGTTACCAATCAATTAAGATTAATCTAGTTAACCATCAATTACTCATAGAAAATAATAAGCCATATGCAATAACATTAACACCATTGAAAGAGTGAAAGGATACAAAATAATTTCTCTTCAACAAGCATTTACACTAATCATAAAGAAAGCTGATAAACAAGATCCCAAACTAAGGATTACATTGATCCTCCAATACATGGCTCTCAATATACATATGAGATTACAAATGAACAAAAATACAAGGTTACATAATTTCATTGATACAAATGACCACACAGGTCTCCAAAGAATAATAATCTCCAAACATGAGATGAATCATGAGTCACGAACCAAAGGAACACCTACGAAGCCAATCCTCACATGAAGGTACGATCAAAAACATTCGATGGGAAGTGGCACTACAACCTGACCATGTAATTTCCAAAATAGAATCACCCCACCATGCTAGGAGATAGCAGAGGACTGTAATGCCCCGCTAGGAACCCTAAAGGATAGCAACACAATAAGGCAACTAAAAGGCGCAATAAATTTTTTTTTTAAAGATTAAGGGAAATAATCATAACCTTGCTCAATAATTAACATAAGCGGAAGACTAACATTACATCCTAAAGGGTTACCAACGAAGATTACTTCAAAATAAAAACCACATCACAAAATTAATCCAATCTTCCATTTAAATTAAGGAAAGCCAATAACGATAAAATAATTCATATTCATAAATTGATCTTCAAAAGATAGGCTTACAGAATTACAACATACATACTTCCAAAGATTCATTTATACAAATAGGAAAGATAACTGAAACAATATACATCCCATGACTTAATTTACAATATTCCATAAAATTACATGGCTTCCATATAACAATAAATTACAATTTTACAAGTTGATACAATAACCACACGGCCTCAATAGAACGAAATCAAGAATATAAGTGCTACGAGAAGCACGAACCAAGATGCACCGGCGAAGCCAATCCTCGCGTGAAGGTAGGAACAAGGCATCCGATGGGAAGTGGCACTACCACCCGACCATGTGATCCCAAAATGGAACCACCCCACCGTGCTAGGAGATAGCAGACGACCCTCAAGCAAGCAAGAAAAGAACAACAGTACACATGACTCCGCAGTACACAAGTGACTCGACTCACAAAACACTAGCGACCCTAGAGAGAGAGTGTCATCACATGGCTTAACATGGTTACCCTAGGAAGGTCTCCATAGGTCCCGGCCCCCATCATGGGTTATCCTGGTAACCTCTCTCGAACCCCCGGCTCCATCTAAGCATCATGCGGACCCTACCATCCTTTCGTGAAGACAAGGTGGTAGGTTTGCCATTCCAGGCCTTCCCAAACACCTTGAGCCTATACAAGCACTCAACCGTGTACGGGGTGTATTATCTTAATTAAATTAATAACTACCCACCCCCTAAACAATTATTAGGTTATCACTTAATAGCTGACTTTCGAGGGGTTATCCTGCCATCCACTTTGGGTGCGGCCCCCGCCCGAAAGCCACTCTCTCTACTAGGTCACTAACTGGATAAGGCTATCTATGAGAACTCTATGGTGGACTACAACCATAAATTATCCAGACATGACGCAGGTGTAGGACTCACAGTCACAAACCCAGAGTTAACCATAAGGGACATATCACATAAAAGCCCACTTCCTCAAGGTTTGAACAACGACACCTGACCAAGGGCAAACATCGACAACATATTGACCATTTTAAACATAATGCGACGACATTAAAACGACTAGACTGCAATGATAAAAACACTACAAACAATCTTTCTTTGAGCAGTCAACATTTAAATCAAATTGAACAAATGTATACAAGCTACTATAAAATAATTCCAAAACAACATCTATTTGACGAATACAATCCTCATACAACTATTTTATAATACTTGGATAACAAACACCAATATTAAATTTAGTCCGACTTTCCTTAATCCCAACATTACCACTAACCTCTAAATCATTTGATTTATTTTCACGATACCAATCAATTAATCCCCATTACTAAATCAAAAGAATTACTCATTAATCTTAACATCATCGTAAACTATATTTAACACATTATTATTATTTAATATTAAATAATAACATATTGTTATTATTGTTAAAATAACAATATATTATTGCTTAATACTAAAACGAATAACGCGCATAGAATTTATTAAAAACCTTTAACATATTGTTGTTATTTAATATTACATAGTAACATATTATTATTTTTTTTTTTATAAAATAACAATATGTTATCATATAGTATTAAATCTACCATAACACTAACCATATTACTTACCACTAACTTAACTTTTTATCATTTTCGTTTTTTTTTAAAACTAACAAAAAAAACATTAAAAAAAAGTAATGTTTAAAGCCCCGTGGGCCCCCACGAACCCACAGGCAGCAAGCGCTGCCTTTCCCAAACTGGGAAATGCAGCGAGCTACATTCCCAGCTTGGGGAAAGCAGCGCTGCTGCCTTTTCCCACGCTGGGGATAGCAGCGAGCATAGCTAAAGGGAAGGGAAAGGGGGGTGCGTGGCTGGGTCGAGCCCAGCAACCCGCCACCGCCCCCAACACAATTTAAATTTAAATTTAACAAATTAAATTTTGTTTAATTTAACAGTTAAAAAAACCTTTACAAATAAAAACGACAGAGGATTAAATAGAACAGAAATTCAAGACACAGACAGAGGTGAAAACCTCTGTCAAACACAATAAATAAAATTAAACTCCCAGCCATCAAGTTTATCAACATACAAACAAACATAATTAACTTAAAAGGAGTCACAATTTTACCAGCAATCACCAATTTTCTGAGACAAAACAGGGGCATTAATATTTCATTCAAATTTGCCTAATTTGCTTTAAAAGTTTAATTAAATGGGAATAGACTAAATCCCCAAACCCCAATTGAAACTATTTGTTTCAAATCAAGCATAAACAAGGAATTTTAACTCATAACTATCATTTCTAAAACTGGAAATATTTAGGGAGAGATATTTTATGAATGCTTGGCAAAATTTTGCCAGCATAACACTACCAAAATCCATCAAAATTCCTAATTACATACAGCATGATAAACCAAGAAATTTCTTGCATAGCAAAGATGAAACATTAAGAATTCAGTTAAGGAAACTTCATGGGAGAAATTAAGTTTAAATTTGATAACCAAAATAGTTGAATTCTTCCTCCATAACCCATAACAAATAACCACTTCAAGATTTTAAAACAATTAACAGCAAGAGGAAGGAAAGCAATGATTTTTTTGTTGCAATAAGCAAGGATTCAACCAACCTTTTGATTTCCAAGCAAGAATCCCAACTGGTTCACACCCAAATCCTCCCTTCAAGCCAATTTTCCAAAATTCCTTTCTCCTCCTCCAAAATAAGCATAACCCCCAAAATCTCCTCCAAAATGGCTTAGTAAGAAAAATCTCTTAACCTAATTTTCTAGGTTGCCCAAAATTTCTATTAAAAAAAAATATTAAAATTCCCCATTGACTTTCTTTTCTTTTTTTCTATTTTTCCTTTTTCAAATTTCTCAAAACAATAAATGAAAAATTCTCTTTTTTGAAAATTACATTTTCATAAGTATCAATTTAATCCATTTTTTCTACTAAATAGGAAAGCAATGAGTTAACTTAATTGAATATATTTAAAAGCAATTAACTAATCTATTCCATTTCTTTCGTTGGATCTAAACACGATTTCTTTTCCAAATAAGCAACTAACAGTTAAAATTTAATAACTAATCAATTTCCCTTGATTCAAAACATAAGGCATAATAAGGAATGAATCGCTCAAGTCAACAATAATGACAACTTAAACTTAAATAATTAACCGAACCACCAAGGCACGCAAATCGAGGAAAAGTAAAAAGACTCAAAATTCAGACAAAGGGGATGAACGACCGACTGACGGCACTCACAATAACAGACTGAGGTAAGGACTAGGGTCAAAAGCTATCTCCTCCACTCCCATCGGACATATAAGGCACGCTCAGACCTGTGAAGCCAGGTGGAGACGATACCCCGTACCTACCCGGTACTTGTACCTGCAATATCCTGCATCACCGAAGCACACATACATGCATATAGATATAGAATACACGGCACGCACACCGATGAAGGAGAATCGCGACGTTCCCTGTCTCATCGAAACGAGTGAAGGAAAATCGTCCCCTTGCATCCAATACAATAGCAAACACGCAACATATATATGACACATCAACTAGATAAAGTAAAATGTCAGTACGAGCAATAATCCACGAAACACTAGAAATCATCAATACTGAAATACTAAAAGTAACTCATGCATCCAATATCCAGATAAACATGATATAATATCAAATACGTCTGCAAAATGACGAGCAATCAAGTGCCAACTGAAAAGTAAACTGAAACACAAAATCAGTCTAATAAGTCCGATCAAAACGGGGTACTACATTCTCCCCCACAAAACTAGGCTTACTCCTGGAAGCCTAAAACAGATAAGGATAGAGCTCTCTCAGCTTCGCTGCATCCTCCCATGTCGCCGAGGTCTCATCATTTGGGTCCCATAGGACCCTTACCTGGTCGATGGTGCGTCCCCTGAGGGTCAAATCCCGACGCTGAAGAATGCGCACGGGCTCCATAGAAAGCTGCCCGTCCTCGACCTGCAAAGCGTTCCAATCAAGAACATGAGTCACATCTGGGTGATAAGGCCGAAGAACTGAAACATGAAAGACATCGTGGATGCGGGATAGACTCGGTGGCAAAGCAAGACGGTAGGCAACAGGTCCTATCCTCTCAAGGATCTCAAACGGGCCAACAAAACGAGGCGCCAACTTAGAACCCTTTCCATAACGGATCGGACTCTTACGCGGACGCACTCTCAAGAATACACGGTCGCCAACAGAAAACTGACGATCTACCCTGTGAGCATCTGCATACTTCTTCTGCCTATCCTGTGCAGCTACCAAATGCTCACGAATCCGCTCTACCTGCTGCTCCATCTCTCGAAGGATATCCGGGCCTATGAGCACCCTGTCCTCTAACCGATCCCAACTCAACGGAGTACGGCAAGGACGACCATACAAAGCCTGAAAGGGTGACATACCTATGGAGCTATGATATCCGTTGTTATAAGAAAACTCCACAAGATAAATATAATCCTCCCAACGCGACTGCTGGTCCATAACATACATGCGAAGCATGTCCTCTAAAACCTGATTCACACGCTCAGTCTGACCATCCGTCTCTGGGTGATAAGCTGAACTGAAGTTCAACTGAGTTCCCAAAGCATGCTGAAGTGAGGTCCACAATGCTGAGGTAAAGACTGGATCTCTATCAGAGATTATCCGCCTCGGAATCCCATGCAATCTCACCACATCCTCCAAGAAGACACGAGCCACCACTGCTGCTGTATAGGAAGCTCGGATAGGAACAAAATGAGCAACCTTTGTCAACCTGTCAACAATGACCATGATGGCATCATGACGACGTGAAGAAACAGGCAACCCAACAATGAAATCCATGGAAATGATGTCCCATTTCCAATCCGGTACTAAATTAGGCTGTAAAAGCCCTGCTGGGTGCTGATGCTCCGCCTTCACTCGCTGACATTCCAAACACTTCGACACAAAATCGGCAATGTCACGCTTCATACCAGCCCAATGATAAATCTGTCTAAGATCTGCATGCATCTTCTTGACACCTGGATGTGCCGAATAAGGTGCACGATGGGCCTCAGTCATGATCAAATTGCGAAGACCCTCCAAAGGAGGTACATAGATCCGACCAAGATGACGTAGAATGCCATCCGCCTCAAGACTATACCCAGCGAATCTACCCTCTAAGGGCCTTCCGGACTCCAACACGGCTCTAACATCCTGATACCAAGAGTCCTGAGGAAGAACTCCAAGAATTCTCTGTCTCAAGTCCACTCCAAGGGACAAAGCTGAAACTTCATGCCGCCTACGCCCCGCCAGGAACCCTAAAGGATAGCAACACAATAAGGCAACTAAAAGGCGCAATAAAATTTTTTTTTAAAGATTAAGGGAAATAATCATAACCTTGCTCAATAATTAACATAAGCGGAAGACTAACATTACATCCTAAAGGGTTACCAACGAAGATTACTTCAAAATAAAAACCACATCACAAAATTAATCCAATCTTCCATTTAAATTAAGGAAAGCCAATAACGATAAAATAATTCATATTCATAAATTGATCTTCAAAAGATAGGCTTACAGAATTACAACATACATACTTCCAAAGATTCATTTATACAAATAGGAAAGATAACTGAAACAATATACATCCCATGACTTAATTTACAATATTCCATAAAATTACATGGCTTCCATAGAACAATAAATTACAATTTTACAAGTTGTTGATACAATAACCACACGGCCTCAATAGAACGAAATCAAGAATATAAGTGCTACGAGAAGCACGAACCAAGATGCACCGGCGAAGCCAATCCTCGCGTGAAGGTAGGAACAAGGCATCCGATGGGAAGTGGCACTACCACCCGACCATGTGATCCCAAAATGGAACCACCCCACCGTGCTAGGAGATAGCAGACGACCCTCAAGCAAGCAAGAAAAGAACAACAGTACACATGACTCCGCAGTACACAAGTGACTCGACTCACAAAACACTAGCGACCCTAGAGAGAGAGTGTCATCACATGGCTTAACATGGTTACCCTAGGAAGGTCTCCATAGGTCCCGGCCCCCATCATGGGTTATCCTGGTAACCTCTCCCGAACCCCCGGCTCCATCTAAGCATCATGCGGACCCTACCATCCTTTCGTGAAGACAAGGTGGTAGGTTTGCCATTCCAGGCCTTCCCAAACACCTTGAGCCTATACAAGCACTCAACCGTGTACGGGGTGTATTATCTTAATTAAATTAATAACTACCCACCCCCTAAACAATTATTAGGTTATCACTTAATAGCTGACTTTCGAGGGGTTATCCTGCCATCCACTTTGGGTGCGGCCCCCGCCCGAAAGCCACTCTCTCTACTAGGTCACTAACTGGATAAGGCTATCTATGAGAACTCTATGGTGGACTACAACCATAAATTATCCAGACATGACGCAGGTGTAGGACTCACAGTCACAAACCCAGAGTTAACCATAAGGGACATATCACATAAAAGCCCACTTCCTCAAGGTTTGAACAACGACACCTGACCAAGGGCAAACATCGACAACATATTGACCATTTTAAACATAATGCGACGACATTAAAACGACTAGACTGCAATGATAAAAACACTACAAACAATCTTTCTTTGAGCAGTCAACATTTAAATCAAATTGAACAAATGTATACAAGCTACTATAAAATAATTCCAAAACAACATCTATTTGACGAATACAATCCTCATACAACTATTTTATAATACTTGGATAACAAACACCAATATTAAATTTAGTCCGACTTTCCTTAATCCCAACATTACCACTAACCTCTAAATCATTTGATTTATTTTCACGATACCAATCAATTAATCCCCATTACTAAATCAAAAGAATTACTCATTAATCTTAACATCATCGTAAACTATATTTAACACATTATTATTATTTAATATTAAATAATAACATATTGTTATTATTGTTAAAATAACAATATATTATTGCTTAATACTAAAACGAATAACGCGCATAGAATTTATTAAAAACCTTTAACATATTGTTGTTATTTAATATTACATAGTAACATATTATTATTTTTTTTTTTATAAAATAACAATATGTTATCATATAATATTAAATCTACCATAACACTAACCATATTACTTACCACTAACTTAACTTTTTATCATTTTCGTTTTTTTTTAAAACTAACAAAAAAAACATTAAAAAAAAGTAATGTTTAAAGCCCCGTGGGCCCCCACGAACCCACAGGCAGCAAGCGCTGCCTTTCCCAAACTGGGAAATGCAGCGAGCTGCATTCCCAGCTTGGGGAAAGCAGCGCTGCTGCCTTTTCCCACGCTGGGGATAGCAGCGAGCACAGCTAAAGGGAAGGGAAAGGGGGGTGCGTGGCTGGGTCGAGCCCAGCTCCCCGCCACCGCCCCCAACACAATTTAAATTTAAATTTAACAAATTAAATTTTGTTTAATTTAACAGTTAAAAAAACCTTTACAAATAAAAACGACAGAGGATTAAATAGAACAGAAATTCAAGACACAGACAGAGGTGAAAACCTCTGTCAAACACAATAAATAAAATTAAACTCCCAGCCATCAAGTTTATCAACATACAAACAAACATAATTAACTTAAAAGGAGTCACAATTTTACCAGCAATCACCAATTTTCTGAGACAAAACAGGGGCATTAATATTTCATTCAAATTTGCCTAATTTGCTTTAAAAGTTTAATTAAATGGGAATAGACTAAATCCCCAAACCCCAATTGAAACTATTTGTTTCAAATCAAGCATAAACAAGGAATTTTAACTCATAACTATCATTTCTAAAACTGGAAATATTTAGGGAGAGATATTTTATGAATGCTTGGCAAAATTTTGCCAGCATAACACTACCAAAATCCATCAAAATTCCTAATTACATACAGCATGATAAACCAAGAAATTTCTTGCATAGCAAAGATGAAACATTAAGAATTCAGTTAAGGAAACTTCATGGGAGAAATTAAGTTTAAATTTGATAACCAAAATAGTTGAATTCTTCCTCCATAACCCATAACAAATAACCACTTCAAGATTTTAAAACAATTAACAGCAAGAGGAAGGAAAGCAATGATTTTTTTGTTGCAATAAGCAAGGATTCAACCAACCTTTTGATTTCCAAGCAAGAATCCCAACTGGTTCACACCCAAATCCTCCCTTCAAGCCAATTTTCCAAAATTCCTTTCTCCTCCTCCAAAATAAGCATAACCCCCAAAATCTCCTCCAAAATGGCTTAGTAAGAAAAATCTCTTAACCTAATTTTCTAGGTTGCCCAAAATTTCTATTAAAAAAAAATATTAAAATTCCCCATTGACTTTCTTTTCTTTTTTTCTATTTTTCCTTTTTCAAATTTCTCAAAACAATAAATGAAAAATTCTCTTTTTTGAAAATTACATTTTCATAAGTATCAATTTAATCCATTTTTTCTACTAAATAGGAAAGCAATGAGTTAACTTAATTGAATATATTTAAAAGCAATTAACTAATCTATTCCATTTCTTTCGTTGGATCTAAACACGATTTCTTTTCCAAATAAGCAACTAACAGTTAAAATTTAATAACTAATCAATTTCCCTTGATTCAAAACATAAGGCATAATAAGGAATGAATCGCTCAAGTCAACAATAATGACAACTTAAACTTAAATAATTAACCGAACCACCAAGGCACGCAAATCGAGGAAAAGTAAAAAGACTCAAAATTCAGACAAAGGGGATGAACGACCGACTGACGGCACTCACAATAACAGACTGAGGTAAGGACTAGGGTCAAAAGCTATCTCCTCCACTCCCATCGGACATATAAGGCACGCTCAGACCTGTGAAGCCAGGTGGAGACGATACCCCGTACCTACCCGGTACTTGTACCTGCAATATCCTGCATCACCGAAGCACACATACATGCATATAGATATAGAATACACGGCACGCACACCGATGAAGGAGAATCGCGACGTTCCCTGTCTCATCGAAACGAGTGAAGGAAAATCGTCCCCTTGCATCCAATACAATAGCAAACACGCAACATATATATGACACATCAACTAGATAAAGTAAAATGTCAGTACGAGCAATAATCCACGAAACACTAGAAATCATCAATACTGAAATACTAAAAGTAACTCATGCATCCAATATCCAGATAAACATGATATAATATCAAATACGTCTGCAAAATGACGAGCAATCAAGTGCCAACTGAAAAGTAAACTGAAACACAAAATCAGTCTAATAAGTCCGATCAAAACGGGGTACTACAAGGACCCTCAAGCAACAAAAATCATCAAATGGTCGACAAAACAATACGACACCATGACAACACAATACAACTCCACAATATTCCAGGTGACTCAACATCACAAAACACAAATGAACTCGACATCACAATACACAAGTGAATTCGACATCACAATACACAAGTGAACCTATAGAGAGAGTATCATTGCATAGCTTATGATGGTTACCATGGTCGGCTTCCATAGGTCCCAGCCCCCATCTTGGGTTATCCTGATAACCTTTCCCGAACCTCCAGCTCCAACTAAGTCTCATGCAGACCCTACTAGCCTTTCGTGAAGACAAGGTGGTTGGTTTGCCATTCCAGGCCTTCCCACTATATCATTAGCCCTTTATGAGCACTCAACCATGCGCGAGGTACAATATCTTATATAATGTTATAAACTACCCACCTAATCAATTTATTAGATTATCACTTATTATCCAACTTTTGATGGGTTATTCGGCCATCCACTTTGGGCGCAACCCCCACTTGAAAGCCACTCTCTCAAAGGACACTAAACAAACATGGTCACTCCACGAGGACCCTATGGTGAAGCCGACAACCATAACACCACTATCCAAATACAAGTGGTCAAAATAAGGACATACTGATTCTTGGTTAACCATAAGGCAAAGACACTACATGGTTAGGACAACGAGGTCATCATATATCACTTGGTCAAAGGTACCAAATACGCCACAACAGGATGACTAAACCAAAGACAAGAAATAACACAAATATAATTATTTGCAAGGAAAGCTAATTTCACTAAGTTCGCACTTAGACAATCTTTGAGAAAATCAGCATCATAAGTAGTTGCAACTTCATTGATTGAAAATTAAATAAAACACCCTTTAATTAATGCATCATTTAGATAAGACATTCACTTCCATCTAATTTCCAAATTCAATACACCAATATAGAGTAAAATCCATATTAAATATTAAACCAAATAAAATTTGAATTAACATAAACATATACTCCATTTCCAAAATACATCCAAATTTACCAACTTGAACTAATAATTCCAAAACCTTGATTTCAATAATTAAATTTATTAAATCAATATAAAAATCACTTATAAACTACCATTTAAAATTTAACTATAAAACCAACTTTTAAAATTTCAATGCAATTTATAAAATAAATACTTAACGACATATTATAAGTTTGTACTGCGAAGGGTACAAAGGCATGCAGGGGCCAAAGCCTACTTGCGGTAGTGCTGTTGTCAGAGCAGTAGGCACTACTTGCTGGTAGTACTGGTATCGACCGGTAGTGCTGCTACCACGTAGCAGTACTGCCGACTGGTAGTACTGCTACCTACGGGTAGCCAGACACTACCATCCTACGTGGTGGGGCTAGCCCGCCACGGGGGTAAGGTAAGGTTAATTTTATAATAAAATTTATACTTCCTTAGCATTTAAAATTGACTTAACATGAACTCAATTCATCCCTTGGTTATTTCATGGGCACACACACATAGTGCCAAACTCCAGAATACAAAGAGATATTCACCCATAGGGTAAATGGTGAATTAAAATCACACAAGAGCCCAATAAATAAAGATTTAGGCAACAATAGAATAATTTAATAGATAGGAGAAGGATTAAGATCAATTTCCTCACTTTCGTTACACAGGAAAAATTCCTTACATTTATCAAGAGGTAACAACCAATTTTCCATCATAAGCCCCAAATCTTGGGCAAATAGATACTAGAGAACACACAACAAACTAAACCTATTCCTTCCTATTCCAAATAGAAGAGAGAATTCAAGAATTTGATTTTGCATGGACAAATAACGAACAACAAATGGAAAGGTAAGCCATTTCTTTTCAACATACACCCATTTGATATGAATTCCACAAAATCATCAAAGACAAACACTCTTTCTTCCATTCCAATCATTCCACAAGAATCTACAAAGATATTTGCATTTTTTCAACACACAGGAAGCAACTAAAATATTCAAAATTAAATTTCAAAACAAGAAGAGATTATCCAACCTTCAAGAAAACTAGGAAGCAAATTGATGGAAGAATCCCAATTCTTGCAAACCAAATCCAATTCCAGCTCCTCTTCCATAATGGTTTTCCAAATTTCTCCTTCAAAATTTCTGCCTCTTCATTCCTATGAACTCCTAGGAATATATGGGAAAATAATTTCAACCTAAACTTTCTAGGCTAAAAGTTTTCTCGGTCAATCAGATTAAATTATTTTTTAAAAGTAAAAACAATCAGATTTACCTTTATCCATAAACAATTCTTTTCCAACAAATAAAATACAAAAGTCCAATGTAAAGGTAAAAGGATAAGCTTTTATTTATTTGCTATTTCCATTTTCACAATACTTTCTTTCAACATAAGCATTTAAAATTTAAATGGCTAGGCAATTATTTATTTCCTTTCACAATATATTAATACAACTTTACACAATAAAATAAGTCATTGAACCATTTAATTCTAGCAAGTCATTATTTTAATTAAATCAATAATCTCAAGAGCATAATAATTAACTAATTATGCCAACATAAAAAAATAGCATCATCCACTCAATTAAATAACCATTTAAATAAACGGAAACACGCAAAATGAAGGATGATCAAATGATGATTCACAAATGACCAAAGTAAAGCACTATGACTCACATACCGGTCAAACGAGAAAGACAACCGACTGACAACACTCACACGAGTGTAACTGCGGGTCATTTAGGGTCCAACCACTATCTCCTCCACTCCCATCAGACAAATAAGGCACGCTCAGACCTGTGAAACCAAGTGGAGTCGATACCCCGTACCTACCGGGTACTAGTACCTACAATGTCCTACACCAAAGGACCACATGTGCATATAGACAAATATGTATATATAATAGACACAACACACACACCGATGAAGGAGAATCGTGACATTCCCTGTCTCACTGGAGTGAGTGAAGGAAAATCATCCTGTCACATCCCATACACATGCAAACACACAACATATAAATAACGTATCGCACATATAAGGTAAAAGTGTCAGTCCATGATAATGATCCATAAAAATATCATTAATCATAAGCACTGAGATACTGCATAAAATCATACACCATAAATCTAGATAAAGCATGAAATAACATCGCATAAAGTCTAAATCAATATAAAATAATGTTCCTCTGAACAATCAACTGAAGTCAAACATAAATACAAAAAGAGTTTGATCGAGGAGGGGTACTACAATGAATTTGACCTAAAAGATATTTTTTTTGGAAAATCCCTTTATATTTTGGGGGATTTTTCCAAAAAAGGGGAGTTGTCTTTTTATTCTGGAGTCTTTTGCATTTTGGAAAATTTGGCTCTTTATGTTTGGAAGTGATTTTTTTGGATGTTTTGGTTTTGGAAAATCTTATTTTCTATGTTGAAGAACTCGTGCTTAGAAAGGATTTGGTGTAATCTTCTTCAAAATTTCATCTAGGAAAGCTTATCAGGTTGGATTTGAAACCTTTGTTTTGTTTTAGAAATTTTTGTGTTGATGAAGAAACTTATGTATTTCTTATTATGAATTTGGGGTTTATTGTGTGTCTAAAATGCATTTTTGTAATTATTATTTGATGTAAGAACTCTATTAATTTTTCCTATCAATTTCGAATTGGGTGTTTGAAATTTCAAGAATATATGGTTGTTGTATATATACAACTGTGTGATTTCATGAATTGGTTTTAAAATTTTGTATTTTCAAGCTCTGTAAGAAATAAAAAAAATTATTCCCAAATGGGGGGTTATACTGTCCAAAATTTTATGTTTTTCTCAGAGTTGTGAATCTACTTTCTTGATTGTTATTGTTTAAAATAAAAAAAAAGAAAGAAAAAAAAGAGAGTAATTTTTATACTCTGTGTTTTTTTTGTCAAACCCTGTTAAAATTTACTGTTAAAGTTTGTTGTTAAATTTTACTGTTAAAATTTTCTGGGTATGTGCATTTTTTTAGGTTGTTGTTTATATATATATATATATATATATAAAATAAAATTCATTTAGGGGGGTTCCCCTATGGGGAGCCACGACAGTGGCTTCCCCATAGTCATGGTACCCATGGTTGTGGGGAGTCATGGCTCTCCCACATGCAACTGGGAGCCCACGGTTGTGGGGAGTCGTGGCTCTCCCACATGCAACGGGGAGCCCATAGTTGTGGGCAGTCACAACCATGGCTACCCATAGTCATGGGTAGTCCACGGGCAGGGGAGGGGGAGGGGGAGGGCAGATCCATAGCATGGGCCCACTTTTTCCCCCCATGTGGCATTTTTAAATATTTCTTTTAAATTTATTTAAGCTTTTTTTATATATACTTATGTATATGATTCAATGTGTTAATGGTGGTTTTAAATTTTAAATTGATGTAGCAAATATTGATTTGAAATTTTTAACTGAATTTGTGAAATTATTGTTAATGAATGATTTATTTCGAAACTTAGAAGTTTTAGTAAAATTGGTCAAATGTGAATTAAATGGAAAGGAAATAAATCTTTATTCTAGAATGAATGATGGTGTTTGTTTCGTTTCTATTTGCCTTTGTGTTTAAGTCATATTTCAAGTCCTTTAGTTATATGTGGAATTAGACATTTTCATGTTGTGTTTCCTTTTGTGGTCGTGTCTTGTGAGTAGACCGATTTGTTCGAGTGGTTAAACCTTTATGAAAGGGCTTGTGTGACCAAGTGTTTTACTCAGTTGTTTTGAACTCCCTTTGTAAGTTGGCTTTGGTATTTTTGCCTTGGGGTTCCATTGGGATTTTTTAGTGTCATAAGGAAGAGTGGCTTTCAAGTGGGGACCGAGCCCAAAGAGGTTAGCAGGACAACCCCCCAAAAGTTGGATAATTAAGTGATAACCTAAAAATATATTAGGGGTTTGGGTAGCTTAAACATTAATTAAAGATTAATTGTACCCTGGTCATGGTTGATTTCTTGTAAGGACTCAGGATGCAGTGGGAAGGCCTGTAATGGCAAACCAACAACCTTGTCCTTACGAAAGGATTGTTGGGTCTACATGAGACTTGGATGGGGTTGGGGGTTTGAGAGAGGATACCAGAATAACCCAAGATGGGGCTTGAGACCTATAGAGGGCTGCAATGATAACCATTCCAAGCTATGAGATGTCACTCTTCCCTTATGGTCGCTAGTGTGTAGTCTTGTTGATATCACTAAGAGTTTTACTGTGGAGTCATGTTTGTGAGTGTATGCTTTATGTGAGATTACCTGATGTCATGTATAGACCATGTGTGCATCTTTTATAGTTTGCTAGTGGGTCTTATTTCTATTTCCTAGCATAGTGGGGTGGTTCTTTTTGAGCCACATGGTCGGGTGGTAGTGCCACTTTCCATTGGGTGTGTTCATTTCTTCTTGCGAGAGTTGGCTTCACAGGTGTTCCAGTTGCTCTTTGGATTTGAGCATCTCGTATTTCCAATTGGACCATATTTGTTGTTCTTGGTTCATTCTTGTAGTTCTTGGACCTTATATGGTCAGTTGTATCATTTGCTATGTATGCCTTCATGGCAAGTTGTAATTTTAATGTATTCATTATGTATTCTTATGAGACTTAGTGTCTAAGTGCAATGCAATACTATTTTAATCTTGCAATGTAAAAACAATGTATTATGACAAGAATTAGATGGTAGGATTTATATCTTTTGTTAGAATCATTGATGTAATATAATTGAAAGTATTATCATGAATGAAACATATAAATGTTAAAGATATCACATGCAATTGTATCAAATAATCATTGTTTAGTGTAATTAAGTTCCTAATGATTAAATTCATCTTATGTGGATTAATTAACCTTATGCAATGTTTAGTTTAATTAAGAAAACCATGTTGGGAAACCCTTTAGGAGTTTAAGTTAAGTCTTATGTTTCTCCAAATTAAATGCAATGTTTATCTTAATGCATCTTTTAGTTTATTAAAGTTTAAAAAAATAAAAAATATTTACACTCTTTTTCTAGTGTTTTAGTTTTATCCTTTGGGTTTCTTGATGGAGCGTTATAGTTTGAAGATTTTGACCTCACAAGCATTAGTTTTTGGTTTTCCTGAGGTTGAAGAGCACAAAGAGGTTTGTGAAGGATGCACTAAAGGCAAGCATGAAATTCTTCTTTAATTATCTTGTTAAGTGAAATTTGTAGTCTCTTAGTTTAAGTTTCTAAATTATAAAAATAGTTCAAATAATACATGTAATAAACTACTATTTGTAGCAGTAATTTGTAGTTTTTATTTAGAGACTTTAGTTTTTCAAAGAGATAGTGATCTAAATATTTGATAGCTCTATATTCTTTTTATGAAGCTAGAATAAGAAAAAAATATAGTTTTGAAATAGGGATGCTCCATTTTTAATCTTACTGTGTGATTGATTTAATTTTATGTTTCTTGATATTTCTTGGAGCTATAAGTATCCAGGATCTTTATTTTTTTCTACGATTATTTCTTAATTAGCTGGCTTAAAAGTGATAGGGCTATTTAAATGTCAATTGATCTAATGATCATAGACAAAGATTTTATTATAATATACCTCTTTATATAGAGGTCTTTGGCACATGAATGCCAACTAAAAATAGAAAAACAAACATGCACAACTACAATTATCTTTTTTATGAAAATTATATTTTTAGAAAAGCATATCCTTTAACTACAGTTCTTCCCATGCAAGTGGGATGAATAACTAATATATTGTTGATTGAATGGATGTGGGGAAATTAACATGCCAACATTCTCCCCCTTAATTGCAACCACTATTGGATTGCTTCAACACAAATTTTGATATCTTCTTCCATCTTCAATGAGATTTTATCCTACCATTGTGTATCATGTGGTGATATTATTTTGGTTGGAAGTGTGTGTCTTTTAACTACTTCAAGGCTTTTTGAGACTTAGATCTGACTTCCTCACACAAATTCAGATCAGTGGATTAGAATAATCTTTGCAACTTTCATTAAAATTGTGATCTTCTCTCCTTCCATAGAGGGCTTTATTCCTTTTTTGACAGAAATATTTTGACCTCTTCTGAGACCATGATTTGGCTTCCTTATATTTTTAGGGCTTCACATTTTTCACAAGTGGTTTCAAACTAACTTGTGTTGGCTTGATCTTTTCATAACTTGACAATCTCTTCTTGCTCTAGAAATCTCTTTGTTTGTTTGGGCAACAACTTGTCTAGTTGCACCTTCTTTTTGTTGGGATTAAGGTCCCTCAACCTTAGGAGTCCCAAGGAAATTATTTAATTAATTTAATGGTCTTGTGTGCTGATTTTATTTATTTAATGAAATATATTGTTTCCAAAGTGCAAAGCTTAATTGCGGGGCCCAATGGCAAATTCGGTGCAACAAGCTTTGAGGTGAAAGGAAATTGTGATATTTGGCACAAGGAAGGAAATTTGAGAAGAAATTTTCTTTGGAGCCCCTCAAATCTCTCCCTTTGTGACAAGGGTTGCGTAGTTTTGTTTCTTTCTCTTGTGCACATTTTTGGAAAGTTTTTTCAACGGGACGAAATCTTCCACTTGGATAGGCTTGTGAGTAAAATGAAAAGTTCCAAATTAGCAAAAGGCTTGTTTATCTCATCTTAGATGATTTATGTTTATGGAATAAATAATATTTGTATTAAATATTATTTATGAAAGAGTTGTGCACAAAGGAAGTTTCTAATTATATGTTGTAGATACATTGAATGTGGATGCTTTTGAGAAGCTGCTTCCTTTGTGCATTGTAAGATCTATAAATGTAAGAATTGCTAGAGGACTTATAGAGGGGAGGAGTTCATTTTAGAGGGGTTATGCTACTAGATTTTCTCTATGATGGAGAAGGATATAAATCTCCATGTAAAGGCCTAGAGCTTGAAGAATGTATTGTAATTATTTATTGTTGTTGATAATACAATGACTCTCTAGTTTTGGAGTGTGGGATTTTTTACCCTAAAGGGTTTTCCCCACAGTAAATCTATGTTCTAATCTTTTGTTTTTTTCTTCTATTCTATGATTTTGTGTTGTTGAATCTGAATATATGCATGCTGCTGAAACTACTCTTTGATTTGGTAAGACTTTAAACTTCAATTACTTTCCTCTAAGGGTTAATGTGGAAATAAACTATGCCTCATTCTGATTTATGGTATAGTAGTGTGCATTTGTAATTAATTTTGGATGCAAATACTAACCTCAGATGACTATTCTGGGATTTTTTTTTCCCTTCATTTGGTATCAGAGCCATGTTCTATGATTTGTAGGTTGCTTGCATGTGCATTTTGTGAGTTGCATGTACTTGAATGTGTATTGCATGTACTTGCATAGTCTCACATGTTGCTTTCATGTTATTGCATGTTAATGCATGTGTATTCCTTCTATGAAGATGATGTAGGAGCATCCTTAGTTCTTGGCAATCTTGCATCAACCATAAACATTTTCCTTTCAGTATGTTTCTTGTTTTGTAGTTTCAGTATTTCTTTCAGCATTTCATTTTGATTACTCATCGAATGTTACAAAGCTGGATTTGGTTCATGGACATGTTCATCAATCTTATCCTTGGTCTATGAGAGGTTTGGATTTTTTTTGGCAAGTTATCACTTCCAGAATATGGGACGATTTTCTTTTCTATGTACTGGAGTCGTTTGGACCTTTTTGCTATTGTTGATGCTTGTGGATATTTTTCGTTGCTTGCGGAGCCTAATTTTATTGTTTCCAATGTTATTTGGCATGTGGCCGACCTTCCCTTGGGTCCCTACTTCATCCTTTGGATTTTCTGGAGGGATTTATTTGGTGGAGGCTGACCTTGTTGTTTTGCATGTTTCATCTTGTTCATCGGTGTTGTTTTCATCTTGGGCCGACGTTCATCATCCTTGATCATATTATTCCATGTAATTAAGCATTTAGAAATCAGTTTTTAAAACATAGAAGATAGATCAAAATATTAGGAGTTTCAGAGTTGGCTTGCATTATTGCTTGAGCTGAATGTTGCATAACACATATGTTTATTAATCAAGCCTGTGAGTCGAATATGTGAGATCGGATGTTGCCAGCATTTTGTAATTAATTTTTATGATATAATAAATCTGATTCTACATTTCCTCCATCACATTGTGTTATTTGAGTTGTATTTTATCTGCTGCATGGTTCAGATTGTTCTCTTAGAGGACCCTCCTAACCATGACTGCACCAAGTGGTATTAGAGAAAGATTTTGTTCCAAAGATTATGGAGTCCTGTAAGATTTGTTGTGGGGTAGCGGAATTGAGGATCGGACCCACAACTATAGAGGATTGGTGTGAAGATGGCACGAAGAAATGATAGAGGTGGTGGAGCACGTGGAAATGCAAACCCTGTTGTGATGGAAATGTTGAGAGGAATTGCAGCCTGATTAGAATTTGTTGAAACGGCCCATAGATGAGGTCAAAATATTGAAGATGTGAATAATGATGAAGGAGAAGTTGAAGTGGGAGAAGCAGTAGAAAATCAACCGATGATCGATCCGGAAGAAGAGAGGTTCTTGAGGGTTTTGAGTGGAGAAAACACCAAACCACATTTCCCACCGAATTATAATGGCAAGTTGGATCTGGATGAATTGATGGATTGGATCTCAGAGATGGAAAAGTATTTTGATTTTTAGAACACGACGAAAGAATGAAAGGTGAAATATGCCTGTACTAGGTTGAAAGGTCATGTGTCTCTTTGGTGGGAACATTTGTAGGTAGATCAACAAACAAGAGGTAACGAAAAGATCAAATCATGGGAGCAGATGGCTAGTAAGTTGAAATTGAAGTTCTTGCCTATTGACTATCAAGTGGATTTGTTCTGGATGTTGCAGATTTTGAAGCAAAAGGAAACTAATGTGAAGGAGTATACCGAAGTATTCTACAAACTGATCATCAGATCTGGACACATCAATGATGAGGTTGAACATGTTTCCTAATATTTGAATGGATTGTGGATGTCAATACAAGATGAACTCAGTTTGATCAAGTTGTTGAGTGTTGAAGAAGCTTATCAATATGCCCTAAATGTGGAATAAAAGTTGAATAAAATACATGAATAGAAGCAACGAGGTAGAGGAGAAATATTTTAGGGAGGATGATCCTATGTTGGAGGTCGAGGAACCTATGTAGTTTAGAATAAAGACAAAGAAGCTAGCCAAGATGGTAGTTCATACCAGAGATATGACATAATTTTTTACTAGAAGAAAGAAAATGAAGGTTATCAAAATGAGGGTTATGAAAAGGAAGACAAAAGACAAGAAAATAGTGTGTTTAAAGGAACCTATTTTAAATGCGGAGGAGAAGGACATCGAGATTTTGAATGTAAGATGACATAGAACCATGGAAGAGCAGCCTTGGCAAAAGAAGAACTTACCAAATCAAGTAATAAACTGGAGGATGGAGAGTTGCTAATGATGAGGAGAACATTATATCATACTAGAGGAGAGCAAGAGCCCTTGTAGAGGAAGAATTTGTTCAAGAAAAGATGCAAAGTAGCGGATAAGTGTTTTAAATTTATAATTGACATTGATAGTACTGATAACCTTGTTTAAGAAGAAGTGGTGACTAAGTTAAATTTGGAGAGGTTGAAATACCTTAAGCCATATCAAATTGCATGGATTAAAGATGAGCATAAGGTATTAGTAAGTGAACAATGTTTGGTAAAATTGAAGATTGGAGCTTATCATGATGAAATTTTGTGTGATATTATGCCTATGGATGTATGTCATATCTTGTTGGGTAGACCTTGGCAGTATGATCGACAAACAATGCATGATGGAATAAGGAATATATACACTTTTGTGGCTAATGGGGAGAAACAGATCTTGTTGCCTTTGGAGGAGCTTGTGAAGAGTGAAGTTTGTACTAATGATAGAATTTGTCTAGTTGATGGAATGAAGTGTTGGCAATATGCTAGATTTGGTTAAGTGTTGTCATTGATGTCAACACTTTATCTCGATTGGAGACTATCCCGGTTAGTCTTGGTGATCATTTTTTGTTTTGACTGTGATTCTGAACCGGTATGATCAGATCTCTGGAATTGGTTATGGATTCTTATTCTAATGGTTATATGCTTTCTATATTCTGGTGGTTTCATAATTTGGGTATCGCTTTCGGTATTTCCGATTACTGGCTAGTCATGCCTTTCCCGACTAGCTTTTGGCTTTACTGCCTTCTGGTGTTCCCGGTTAGCTTTACTGATATGTTGTTTTGGTGACTTGATCAGTGGATTTTGGGTTCGGCTTATGGAATCGGTTTCTATCATGTTGTTGGTACTTCTTTATCATATCCCAAGCATTTTGTGACTTTGCATTGGATGGTGTGCTATTATGGTGGTCCTATTTGGATTTGGTTAAACTTTCACTAAGGGTTTCTATCGGCATGTGCAACATGTTGGATTTTGGTGTTAGTGGAATCCCTAGTGGATATAATTGTTTGGTTACTTGATTTAGGTCCATGCTATGTAATATAAATCATAATACTGGTTCGGTGATATCATTTGATGTAATTTTTGTAATTATGGGTTTATGGGTTTAGGGTTTAACTGACCTTGTCAATAAGGTTGATGATTTGTATATATAGGTGACTTATTCATGTAATTGGATATCGATGGTTATGGTTGGTTAAGTCTTTATTATCAGAGAAAGGATTATGTGCGAATAAAGTCATATCATGCAAGTGAAGGTTGGAAAGGTTTTGTATTACAGAGCAGACATCAGTGCTTAATCGGAACTATATCAGGCATTAGTAGATGCTACTTTCATAGTTCATTTCTTTCCAGATTGTAGTCCAATGTTATGTAAGTCAGTGAGACTTCCTATATTTTGTGTTTGAGAAGTGAGTTCTAGGTTGTTGTCCTTTCTGTATGTGCAGACCCCATTGTAATTATTTATAATACTACTACAGAGTATTCATCTGATTGTGGGTAGGGTTTCTCATCGTGGTTTTTCCCTTTCTGGGTTTTCCATGTCAAAATATTTATGTTATGTGTGTTGTGATTTCATGATATATCTTTCATTGTGTTGTGCTCTGGTATAAGGTTTATAATTGAATTTAATTATTGTACTTGTTAGTAAACTGATCTACCCCCCCCCTCTCAGTTTACTGCTAGTATCAATGCATTCCAACAATGGGTATCAGAGCGAGGTCCTCTCTATAGAAGCTTAACCACTTGAGGAGATCAGATGGCAACTGCATCTAGGTCTACATTCAATCCTTATTAGAAGGAGAGTCCCACATTTGTGGGTATAAATTACAAGATATGGAAAGAGTGAATGAAGATTCAGAGAGCTGAAAATGATGTGAGAGAGAAAGAAGCATTGTTGATCGCCCTATCTGATGAAAAGCTATTGAATGTCATAGAGTTGGAGAATGCTAAGATGATTTGGACAAAGATTAAAACTCTTTATGAAGGTGACCAGGCTATGAAGATTGCTAAACTTGAAGGTTTTTGGGTAAGATATGAAACTTTGAAGATGGAAGAAGATGAGAAGATAAGTTATTTCATGGATAGAGTCAATGAGATTGTCATGGGTATCAAATGTTGTGGTGGATCTGTCAGTGAAGATGAGATAGTGTCAAAAGTTCTAAGATTTATACCTCCAACTTACAAGATGAAGGCTACTACTATCAATGAACTTTGGAAAATTTCAAGTACCCCTGTGATTAGAGATACATTACTTGGGAAATCAACTGCTTTTGAACTTGAAGAACTTGGAGATCAAAGTGCTGCTAAAATTGAGACTGCATTTAGAGCATCAGCCTCCGGTAAATAGAAGATAGATTGGAAAGAGATGTATGCTAAGGATATGGAGGAAATTGAGAAAGAAGAAAGAAAACTTGAAGAGCTAGAAGCCCTGATTGGTAGAAGAATCCCTAAAGGACCAGCTGGAAGTAAGTATGAAGGAAAAGTCCCTTTTAAATGTTTTTCATGCAATAAGATTGGTCATTTTGCATCTAGATGTCCTCAAAGAGCTGCTAGGAATCATGAAATATTTGTAAGGAATTATAAGCTTAATCCTAAATATCAGAGTAGACCTAAATTCAGAAGAAATAAGGATAAATCATGTTATTATACTGGTGATGATGATGATATTTCTGATGATGATGATGATGAACCTATGAGTGGATCCAGTAATGGTTCCTCATCTGACAAAGATTGGGTCTTTATTGCTATCAAGGATGATTCTCTAGAATCTATCATTGAAGGAACACCTACTGAAGAAAAGGCCTTGGCTGCTAAAATTGAAGAAAAGAATGAATGGGTTATAGATAGTGGATGCTCACATCACATGACTGGTGACAAAAGAAACTTCTTATGATTGCAAGAATTTGATGGTGAATTGGTCAGATTTGGAGACAACAAGGCATGTAGGATCAAAGGAAAAGGAACAATATCATTGGATGGTAAGACTAATACTAACAATGTTTATTATGTTAAAGGCTTAAAGCATAATCTTTTAAGTGTAGGTCAGATGGTGGGTAGAGGATTTCATTTGCAATTCAAGGATGGAAAATGTAAGATCATTAATAAATCTAGATTCGAGATTGCTTCTGGAACATAGACCAATAGAAATATCTTTCATTTTAACTCCAATGAGAAGGCTTGCTTGATTGCTTAGATTGATGAAAGTTGATTATGGAATAAGAGGATGTGTCATGTAAATTTTGATGCTTAGTAAAGATAAGTTCAATACCGGTTGTTAGAGATTTGCTCAAGATTTTTAAACCTCGTAATCCGGTATGTAAAGAATGTCAAATGGGTAAGAAAGTTAGAACTTCTTTCAGAAGTGTACATGATAAATCTAATGAAAATCTTGATATTATTCATACTGATTTGTGTGGACCAGCAAGGACTAAAATTTTTCAAGGTGATATATATTTTGTGTTACTTATTGATGACTATTCTAGAATGATGTGGGTGGCATTTTGTAAAGAGAAATCTAAAGATTTTGAGAAATTCAAAATATTTAAAGCTATGGTTGAGACTGAGACAGGACTGAAGATAAAGTGCTTAAGATCAGATCATGGTGGTGAGTTTACATCCGGTGAGTTCAACAACCTTTGTGAAAGGAATCGTATTAGGAGATAATTTTTTGCACCTAGGACTCCACAATAGAATGAATTGGTGGAAAGAAAGAATAGAACAATTTTGGATACTGCAAGGACTATGATAACTGAAGCTAAATTACTTGATACCTATTGGAGAGAGGTTGTCAATACCGTTGTATACACTTTCAACAAAGTACACATTAAAGGTGATACCAGTAAGACTCCTTATGAATTATGGTTTGGTCATACTCCTACTGTCAGATATTTCATAATTTTTGGAAGCAAATTTTACATTAGAAGAGATGTTGCATTAGGAAAGTTTGATCCTAGAAGTGATGAAGGAATACTTTTGGGTTATTCTACTAAGAGCAAAGCATGTAGATGTTATAACAAAAGATTGAATAGGATATTGGAAAGCATAAATGTCAAGGTGGATGAGCATGGCAATAATCAAATCAAAGCATATGATTTATAAAACATGAACCAGTAATGCAAGAATCAGTTCAGAACAATGAACCAGTCACACTGGTAGCATCAGAAAATTCAACACTGACATAGGAACAACAAAATGAGTTAGCAATTCAAGAAAATTCAAAGACTCCCAAGTATGTAAAACTAAATCATTTTGAAGATCAAATTATTGAAGATAAAAGGAAAGGTGTGATGACTAGGAGAAGGTTAGCTACTGAAGAGGTATTTTTAATTTCTCAAATTGAACCAAAATCTTTTATTGAAGTAAGTAAGGATGAAAATTGGATAAAAGAAATGGAAGAGGAATTAGATCAGATCTTTGGGGTGTGTGTCCTTGGTTTCCTTGTGTTGTGCACCACAGTGTTTGGTTTTGTGACATGGTATGCATTCTTCCTTGGGAAGAAGTTGGTTTCATGGCTTAGTAAGAAACAATCATGCACTTCATTGTCTATAGTTGAAGTAGAATATGTTGCAGCTACTACCAACTGTACTCTGATTTTATGGATGAAAAAAATGTTAAAGGATAGAAGGGCAAGTTATGATGAGCCTATTGGTTTTCATTGTGATAATACTATTGCTATTGATATGTCAAAGAATCTAGTATTTCATTCCAAATCAAAACACATTTCTATAATGTATAATTTCTTGAAGGAAAAGGTTGAAGAAAAGGAAGTCTGTAGTACCCCTACCCTAGTCAGCTTTGTAAAACTAGTTTGACCTTGGTTGACTTTTTATGTGGCATTCTTGAATGATTGAATTACCATGAGGTAATGTTGTAGTCAGATATTATGATTATTGTGCGTACCTGTTAATGTGCTTTCGCATCGATTCCTATGTAAGTTTAATTGTTCTCTTGATTCTTGTTATTAATCTCAAGCTAACATCTTCATTATATGTGTGTGTGTGTGTGTGTGTGTGTGTGTGTGTGTGTGTGTGTGTGTGTGTGTGTGTATGTATGTATGCTTGTGTGACTCTTGGTTGCAGGAGATTGCAGGTACAATAACGCCTAGGTGCGAGGTTCGTCTTCACCTGGATTCGCAGGGTTGAGTATACCTCTTTCATCCTTAGAATTTGAGTTAGGTGGTTGTAAAACCCTCAGTTTACCCTAGTCATACTCAAGTCAACGTCACCTGTGTTTCGTCAGTTTCCTTTTCATTTGAGTTTGTGGGTCAAGTAATTGGTTGGCTTACTTGGTTTACGTGCTTGGCATGTGGTTAAACTAAGTATTTAATTCTAAGTAGTTATTTTGATTTAATGTGTTCATTTACGCATTAGTAATTAAGAAACTAAAGTAAATAGGTTTCTTTTATATAATTAATCATTTATTTAAAAATTGCCCTATCCATGTTAGTAGCAAGTTTAATTTAATGGTTAATTTTAAATCATTAATTTATTTAGTTTATGCATTTTGAAAAGGAAAGATTTAAATTTATTTGAAATAGAAATAATTTAATCTCTTTTGCTTTTTGGAATAGAAAGGTTAATTTTAATTATTTAAGAAAATCAATTTTAATTAGAAAAGCAAGTTTAATTCGTATATATTTTATATAGCGTGTAAGATTGATTTTTAGAATTTAACTTAATTAAAAATATTTTACCCTCATTAATATTGTGAAATGCAAATATTAGCTTTGTTAATTAAAAATTAAATGAGGGAGAAAAGCATTTTGATTTTTAATTAGAACATGTTTAGATTATTTTAATAGTTGAAAAGAATGGTTTTTCTTTTATTTTCTTTTATTTATTTATTTAATTCTTTTTATTCAAAAGTTGTTTAAATTCTAAAATAAGGGATTAGGTCAGGGGATTCTTCTATTTAACCCTAGGTTTGGAAATATTTTTGGGGGTCACAGAAAGAGGCAGGGATTTTGGTGAAGAAAAATTATTTGGAAGCTTGTTGAAGGATTGAATCTCTCCTGCAAAGTTCTTCCAGGAAAACTATACCAAGTTGGGTGGCTTCTTCTGGTTGTTTTTAAAGAAATATTTTTATTTCTTTCCTCTTTCTGAATGATGCGTGTTAAAAATATTTGTCAAATTCAAAACCTATTTTGGTTATTTCTTGTTCTTGGCTAAAGTCCATTCTTGAAAATTAATTTTAAAAATTAATTTTAGTTTATGGAAAGAAGTTATTTCCTAGGTGTTTGTGGATTAAATTTTGTGAGGAAATTGGGAAAAGTTATTCTGGCAATTTTGCCAAGATTTTTGCTGTGCATGAAAATTGCAAGTTTTGGTAGAAAATGGGAGGATTTACCAAAGAAAATATTCCCTCTTGTTCGGGTTTGGTTTCAATATTTGGCCATGGTTGTTCTGTCAATAATTGTGCATATCTGTGAAATTATTTAGTTACCATAGAAATATAAATTTAATTAATGAAAAGAAGTTATTAAATTAAGTTGCAAGTTGCATGTTGCATGATATTAGAAATATATTTTATTTAAATTTTAGTGGAAAATAAATTAGATTAATTTTATTTATTGTTTCCTAAAATTTTAAATAAATAAATGAATAAAAGAATAAATTAGAATTAAAGTATTGCTTTAATTTCTTTTTTAGGAAATTAATTAATTTGCATGAGAAAAGAAAAGAAAAAAATGATTTTGCTTATTGCATGTTAATTTATCCCTTTGTTAGAAATTAGAAAAGAAAATAAAATTGCTTTTATTACTAAAATTAAAAAAATATTATAACATATTAAATTTAAAGTGGGTTTTAAAATATCTAATTGTTTTGTTAAAAATTAATTAATATATTTGATTAATATATACTTCATTCGTTAATATTATGTATTATTAAATTATTAATTGTTTATATTTTTGGGGATAAATAAATATATAATAATTAATATTTAATTTTGGTATCTGTTTTATTGAGGAAGTATCTTTTTGGGAAAAAGATAAAATATTATTTTAATTGAAAAATTGTTGAAATAAAATATATTTATTAAATTGATAATTTTTAAATAATATTTTATTCAAGAATATATTATTTGTGTAATTATATATATATATCATTGGATATTTTGAAAATTTATATTTTTGGGGATAAATAAATATATAATAATTAATATTTAATTTTGGTATCTGTTTTATTGAGGAAGTATCTTTTTGGGAAAAAGATAAAATATTATTTTAATTGAAAAATTGTTGAAATAAAATATATTTATTAAATTGATAATTTTTAAATAATATTTTATTCAAGAATATATTATTTGTGTATATACCCTTAATACAACTACACACATCATTTGCAATATTGCACAATCCATTTGCCCCATAGATATCATACCCACTGCATTGACCTTGGTATGTCGACCATCCCTGGCTCCAAGTCCCATCATCCATCAAGTCCCAATATTTTATTATATATATATATATATTTGGATATTTTGAAAATTTAAACGATATACTATTGGAAATATTGGAAATTTAATAATTTTTCGTTTGGAATATGGGTGAGTTGATGATATTTTCAATTAGCAAAATAAATGGTTTAGTTTATATTTTTCCTTTGTATTGAGACATACAGAAATGGATTATTGCCATTGTGGTGTTGTATTCACCTTGTAATGGTGATTTTTCTGTTAATGTATTTTTTTGAAAACTTAAATCATTTAGAAAACTTGATCAACTTTTATTATTTAAACCAATAGGAAAGAAGATTGTCCTTTTCCGGTTATTGCCTTTGCAAGTTTTAATTTATGTATTCGCTTTTATTTAAAGTAATGGCAAGGCCTTGGTATGTTTGTTTGGACCCTATCGTTTGGATGATTTGGGGTACCTGTTTATGTCTTCGGTCTCTAGTTTGGTTTTTGCCTTGTGATGGTGTTATAACTGGTCTTGTCCTTTATGTGGGTGTCGAGTGTTGATTTGTGGTTGACCATAGTGCTTCAGGTCTCTAGTTAGAGTACTATCAGGCAATGGACCTTGTATTAGCTTTTAATATGTTCAGTTGGATCCGTTTCTATGTAGGGATCATTTATGTAATTATTGACCAATGTTGTCGGTTGTTTATTGGTATGATTCGCCTTGATGGCGGGAATGTAAATGATGTGAAACTTATGTACCCTTAACTTATTTAATTATCAGAGGGGTCTTGCAGTTGAGTAGACCCGGAGATGTAGCCCTCTAGGGGTGAACTTCGAGATCATTTTGGTGTTATGTGTTGCTTTTGTTCTTATGTTTCATGTTTTAGTGTTAGCATGTATGGATGGCATTTTGATAGAATGTGTAAGTGGATTAGATGAAATTAATTGTAAATGCATGTTTTCAATCGTCTCTTAATGCAGTAATGTGGTTCATGAAAGAGTGTAGTTGATTTGCAGAATGAATTCTATAATTGTTAAGGAAATTAAGTATGCATGGAAAGAACTTGTTAGTTTATGATGAAATTCAAGTGTTTTATTAAATTAAATGCATGACTCAAATTTTAATGAAAAGTATGAACAAAAGGCATGAATAAACCTTAATGGATGAAATTTATCTTGTGATTTATATTTTGTCTTACTGAAAGAAATTATCCTTGTTTAAGAATTATCTCCTTATTAAGACAATCGACTTGTTGGATTAATTAGCGTGAGTTAAGTTAATTGTGTAATAAAGTAATCATGTTGGGAAACTCTTTAGGTGTTAATTGATGTCTTCCACTGTGTAATTTGAACTTTGATATCTTGTTGTATCTTAATGTTGTGTTTAACTTTTTTTTAAAAAATATTGCACTCCATTCATGTGTTTTAGCTTTATCCCTTCGGGGTTTCCTGGTGGGGCATTACAAAGTTAGATTGGTTTATGTTCCTACTAAGGAACAAATTACAAATATTATAACAAAACCATTGCCTAAAGACACTTTTGAATATCTCAGAGATCAATTGGGGGTTACCAACCCTTTGGAAGAGACTTAGAGATGTAGAGATTCATCAATTTGGTGAACTTATCAGACATACTTTTCTGATCTGGGTTGATGAAGATGGTGCTACTACTCAGGGGGAGTAGTCAGTTATTTGGTTTAGTAATCTTGGTTTAGTATTCATCCTTTTTCATTGATGTTAAAGGGGGAGAATGTATTCATGTGAAAACTGCTAGATATTTTGATGGTGTTTTGGAGATTGTTGGCATTCCTTGGCACTTGGATGTTTTTCACATTCAGTGTTGCCATCAATGCCAAAGGGAGAGATTGTTGGCAATATGTTGGATTTGGTTAAGTGTTGTCATTGATGTCAACATTTTATCCTAGTTGGATCTATCCCAGTTACTCTTGGTGATCATTTTTTGTTTTGTTTGTGATTTTGATCCAGTATGATCAGATCTTTAGAATTGATTTTGGATGCTTATTCTGATGGTTATATGCTTGCTATATTTTGGTGGTTTCATAATTTGGTTATCACTTTTGGTATTTCTGGTTACTAGTTGGTTTGTGTCTTTCTCGACTAGCTTTTGGATTTATCAGCTTCTGGCGTTCCTAGTTAGCTTTACCGGTATGCTGTTTTGGTGACTTGGTTAGTGGATTTTGGGTTCAGCTTATGGAATCGGTTTCTATCATGTTGTTGGTACTTCTTGATCATATCTTGAGTATTTGGTGATTTTTCATTAGATGGTGTTTTATTATGGTGGTCCTATTTGGATTCAGTTAAACTTTCACTGAGGGTTTCTACCGACAAGAGAAGCATGTTGGATTTTGGTCTTAGCGGAATCCCTGGAGGATATAATTCTTTGGTTACTTGGTTTAGGTCCATGCTATGTAATGTAAATCATAATATTAGTTTGGTGATATCATGTGATGTAATTTTTGTAATTATGGGTTTATGGGTTTATGGTTTAGCCGACCTTGTCAATAAGGTTGATGATTTGTATTTATAGGTGACTTATTCATGTAATTGGATATCGATGGTTATGGTTGGTTAAGTCTACATCATTAGAGAAAGGATTATGTGTGAATAAAGTCATATCATTTAGGTGAAGGTTGGAAAGGTTTTGTATTGCAAAGCAGACATCAATGCTTAACCAGGACTGTATCAAGCATTAGTAGATGCTACTTTCACAGTTCATTTCTTTCTGGATTGTAGTCTAATGTTTATGTAAGTTAGTGAAACTTCCTGTATTTTGTGTTTGAGCAGTGAGCTCTAGGCAGTTGGCCTTTTTGCATGTTCAGACCCCATTGTAATTATTCATAATACTACTGCAGAGTATTCATCCGATTGTTGGTAGGGTTTCCCACCATAGTTTTTCCCTTTCTGGGTTTTCCACATCAAAATATTGGTGTTATGTGTGTTGTGCTTTCATGATACATCTTTCATTGTGTTTTGCTCTGGTATAAGGTTTATAATTGAATTTAATTGTTGTACTTGTTAGTAATTTGATTCACCCCCCCTCTTAGTTTACTGCCAGTATTAGTGCATTCCAATAGGAAGTTCCTGGATGGGATGAGACATGAGAATATGTGCTTTGCCTTAATTCTTAAGAAGATTAAGAATTTGGAGCCTAAAGAAGAAGAACAAGAGGAGATAAAAGAGTTGCTGATAGAGCATGGAGATATTATTTTAGATAATGTACCTAACGTATTTCCCCTTGTGAGACGTATCAGTCATGCATGGACATGATTCTCGAAGCTACTTTGCCTAATAAAGCAGCACACTGGATGACACCAATAGAGAATGAGGAGTTAAACAGACAAGTGCAAGAGTTGTTGAGGAAAGGTTTGATCCGAGAGAGTTTGAGTCCTTGTGCAGTTCTAGAAGTGTTGGCACCTAAGAAGAATCGAGAATGGAGGATGTGTATTGATTCCAGAGCAATCAAACAAGTTCACAGTGAAGTACTGATTCCTTTTGCCTAGGATGGATGACATAATGGATTATTTGAGTGGAGCTAGATATTATACAAAGATAGAATTGAAGAGTGGATACCATCAGATTAGAATCAGGGAAGGAGATGAGTGGGAGACAACGTTCAAGACAAATGAAGAACTACATGAATGGTTGGTGATGTCTTTTGGACTGACTAATGTACAGAACACTTTCATGAGATTGATGAATGAGGTATTGAAGAAATTTTTGGGTAAGTTTTTTATTGTGTACTTGTATGACATTTTGATTTTTAGTAAGATAAAGGAGGAACATATGTTGTATGTGAGAATTTTTGTAGAGATTGAGAGAAGAGAAGTTGTTGATAAACATTAAGAAGTGCAGTTTCATGAAGGAAGAGTTAGTTTACTTGGGATATGTGATATCTATGGATATATTGAAGATGGATCCTAAGAAGGTAAGGGCAATTGTTGATTGGCCTACACCAGAGAGCATTGGAGAGGTAATATCATTTCATGGATTGGCTAGTTTCTATTGGAAGTTCATAAAAATAATTAGTTTAATTTGTAGCCCTATGACAGAGACAATGAGGGGAGATAGAACAGATTTCAAGTGGAAAACTGAAGAAAATAGGAGCTTTGAATTGTTGAAGAAAAAGGTAATAGAGCAGCCTATGTTGGCTTTACTGGATTTTAACAAAGTCTTTCAAGTGGACTTTGATGTAAGTGGAAATGTAATTGGGGTAGTGTTGAGTCAAGAGGGAAGATCGGTAGCTTATTTTAGTGATAAATTAAATGATGCAAGGAGGAGGTATTTTTTGTATGATCAAGAATTTTATGCCATAATTCAAGCATTGAAGAAGTAGAGACATTATTTATTGACTAAGGAGTTTGTGTTGTATGCAGATCATCAAGCTTTGAAATATTTGAACAATCAAGGTAAATTGAATCAAAGACACATGAGATGGGTAGAGTACTTGCAAAGTTATACTTCCGTTTTGAAGCATAGAAGTGGAAAATCAAATTAAGTTGTTGATGCCCCGAACAAAAGGAGGAATTTTTTGATGGAGATGAGAATAGAAGTATTGGGTTTTGAGGAATTAAAGAACTTATATGGGGATGACCCAGATTTTGTAGAACCTTGGAGAGCTTGCATAGAACCTGTTGCAGTGGATAGGAGTAAGTGGCTGGATTATTTCATTCAAGATGAGATGTTATTAAGAGTAAATTAGTTATGTATACCCCAAAGCTCTATGAGAGAAAATCTGATAAAGGAGAAGCATAGTGGAGGGTTAGCCAGACACTTTGGAGTAGACAAGACAATGACATTGGTAAGTGAGAATTACTTTTGGCCTTAGATTCATAAGGATGTTAGGAAATTTGTTCAGAACTATAGAATTTGTCAACTAGCAAAAGGCAGTAGTCAAAATGTTGGACTATATAAGACTTTGATAGTTCCAGAGTGACCATGGGAAGACATAAGCATGGATTTTATACTTGTCTTACCTAAAATATAGAGAGGACATGATTATATATTTGTGGTGGTGGATAGATTCTCAAAGATGACACATTTTGAACCTTGTAAGAAGACAACAAATGCAGTACATGTTGTTGACCTATTTTTCAAAGAATTGGTAAGATTGCATGGATTACCTAAAAGCATAGTTTCTAATAGAGACACTAAGTTCCTTGGATACTTTTGGAGAACACTTTGGAAGAAGATGAAGACATATTTGAAGTTCAGTTCTACTTTTTACCCACAGACTGATGGACAAATAGAGGTAGTAAACAAGAGTTTGAGAAACTTGTTGAGATGCTTAGTTGGAGAGAAAACCGGAAGTTGGGATTTGATTCTTGGACAAGAAAAATTTGCCTACAATAATTCAGTGAATAGGAGTAGCAGAAGAACACCTTTTGAGATTGTTATTGAAGTACACCCTAGAGGCATATCAGAACTGAGAGACATCAATAATGAGGATAAGAAGAGTGTAGAAGAAAAAGAATTTGCAGAGCATATGAATACAATGCATAATCAAGTTAAACAACATTTGCTGGACATGAACAACAAGTATAAGGGGAAGGCAAATGAGAAGAGGAGACATAGGAAATTTTAAGTTGGAGATGAAGTGATGGTGTATCTAAGAAAAGAAAGATTCCTAGTTGGTACCTATAATAAGTTGTAGATGAGGAAGTTTGGACCTTGTAAGATCTTGAAAAAATCTCAATTCCGAAAATGATTTTGAAGTGGAGTTACCAGATAGTTTGGGTATTTTGCCTATATTCAACATTGCAAACTTGTATCGGTATCATGATGCAAAATTCAATGCAAACAATGTAGAAAATGTGGAGAACCAGATGCCCCAGAAGGTACCAGACCAGATTGAAGAGATCTTGGATAGAAGACTTGGGCGTAGCACTTGCAACAAGCAATACAGAGAGTATCTTGTGAAGTGGAAAGGCATACCAGTTGAGGATTCATCTTGGATTTCTCAGGCTGAGGTAGACTATCTTGGTTTAATTTTAGCCCCCAAAAAGTGAGAGGCTCAATTTTCAATCAACCTTGGATGTCTGATGCAGGAGCATCCTTGGTTCTTGGCAATCTTGCATCAACCAAAAACATTTTCCTTTCACTATGTTTCCTATTTTGTAGTTTCAATATTTCTTTTAGCATTTCTTTTTGATTACTCACCAAATGTTGCAAAGATAGATTTGGTTCGTGGACATGTTCATCAATCTTATCCTTGGTCCACGAGATGTTTGGATCTTTTTCCAGCAAGTTATTGCTTCTAGAATATGGGAAAGTTTTATTTCCTGTGTACCGGAGTCACCTAGACCTTTTTACTATTGTTGATGCTTGTGGATATTTTTCGTTGCTTGCAAAGCCTAATTTTGTTGTTTCCAACATTCCTTGGCATGTGGTTGACCTTCCCTTGGGTCTGCACTTCATCCTTTGGATTTTTCAGAGGGATTTCTTTGGTGGAGGTCGACCTTGTTGTTTTACACATTTCATCTTGTTCATCGACATTTGTTTCATCTTGGACCAATGTGGATCATCCTTGATCATATAAATCCATATAATTAAGCATTTAGAAACCAATTTTTAGAACATAGAAGATAGATCAAAAGATTAGGAGTTCTAGAGTTGGCTCGTATTCTTGCTTGAGCTGAATGTTGCATAGCGCGCATATTTAGTAATCAGGCCTATGAGCCAACTCTGTGAGCCTAGATGTTGCCGACAATTTGTAATCAATTTATATGATATAAGAAATCTGATTTTCTATTGCCTCCATCACATTATGTTGAGTTTTATTTGTTGCATGGTCTAGACTATTCTCTTTGAGGACCCTCCTAACCGTGACTGCACCAGAAGATTTCTTAGCCTGGAAAGCTTGAGGGAATCTGAAGGAATCAATCGATGATTGATCCTTTGGTGAGTGGAATTTTTGTAGTTGTTTTAGTCTTATGGGACAAAATACATTTTTGAAGGATGGTTAAGATGGAGAAAATGGAGTTGGTCATGTTGAAATGATGTTGATTTGAAGTTCCTATTTGATAGTAGAATAATTCCTGATGCATGGGTTGTGTTTTTTATGCTTTGTGGTTACACGCAACAAAGTTTTCATATTGGATGTTTGTGAGTGGCTTCCTGGTAATATGGAGAAGCTTGGGTTGTTTCATCTATGAAGTGATGTGCTTATGCTAGGTGTTGCTTTTGTTACCTTGACTGCATGGAGGCTATGGAGTTGATCATTTGATGATCTGGAAGCTTCTAGAATAGCCTGTCTCCCTCAGATGCATATACCGATGGTAATTATGGATTTGACCTACAAATGAGCCTGGAGTTCCTGAGCTACTTTTCCCTTATGGATGGTTGTACTTGCATGGCTCAAATTCATTTTTCTTGTATCTGAGGAGTTTATAGATTTTCCTTCAAAATCTATGGTGATGCTCATCTATGATAGTCTATTGTTCTAGGTTAAGTTGTTTTATGTTTTTTCAAACTTTTGAGTCTTTTATTTTTGAAGTGGGTATGGATGTGCATGGGTGTTCTCAAACACAGTGGTTTTGTAGGTTTTACATGCTAAAAAAAACTTACGGTTTTGTGGATCTATTAAGGAGCTATTTTCTAGACCCTGTTTCCTTTGGGGAGTTAGTAGATGAGATAGTTGTAGTTCTTCATGCATGCTTCGTGCATGGTGAGAGGAGGTGAGATTCTTTCTCTGCATGGGGATGTTGGTACATGATTAGTAACTCAACATTTATGTGGTGATGCTTGGTGGATTCTTAGACTATTGTGCTCGATGTGGACATTATTGACAAATTAGATTGGTGCTTGATCTGGTGCTTGAGTCATGTTGTCTACATGATTATTCTTTTTGAGATCTTATTTTGCATGTCATTGATGTGATACTAAGTTTTTATGTTGCAATTATTGGATATATGGGTTATGTAGTTGTGTGGGTTGATCACCTAATCAGTTGTAATGGGATAAGTCGAATGTGGACTATCTATATCCACGAGGTTTGGTTCAGTTTTCATGTAGACTTGTTAGCTGGCCTTGTCTCTGGTCACTATTGCATTGGTGTAGTTTCTTTGGGATGAGAGGAGGGATGATAAGTGATTACATAGATAGTTGGTTATGGGATCTTGTAGCATGGTGTATTTCCTTGGTTTAGAGATCTTGGTTTCACTTGGTGTGATTAGTTGTACACTTGCATGTGTGTGGACTTGGTTGATTTTCATATTTTGGTGATGGTGTATCATGTGCTTGGAGAGCTTGGTATCATGTTTCAGTGGGAGATTTAGAAGTGACTATGCATTCTATTGGAATCCAAGAACACTGAGAGGGGGGGGGTGAATCAATGTTCTACTAAAATGTTCAATTTTAACCTTATTATAACATGCATTCACCAACCGGTAAATTGGTACATATATAATTGAAATAAGTAAAGAAATCAATGAACCAATCACACAAATGAATACCATAACATAGATAATTATATATGGAAAACCTCAAAGAGGAAAAACCACAATGGGATTTGTCACCCACAATATCAATCCACTAGCCATATGAAAAGATATTACATAATATGGGGGCCTACACATGCAGGAAGGCTTACATCCTAGAGAACACTACTCAACACAAAGGAGTCTCACTGACTATAGTCACTTTGAACAATAAAACATAAGACTTAACTCATTTAATGCATATGCTATGCTTGATTGAGTTTCGGTTCAAGCTCTGACTATTCTGGTTTTGAAAACCCTAAACCCTTACTGGAATAACCTCTTACATAAATTTTCTCATATACATGATCTTCACATTACTCACAACATCAACATTCCTCATTACAATCATTTCCATCATATCCTAACATATCACAAAATGATCTAATCAAATGACCTATATACCCTTACAATCCTTCCTGACTCATGTCGGCTTACATAGATATTTACAAAATGATTATACATATCGGCTCATTGCATATATACATAACTAATCAAAATGAATTTTAGATTATCGGATCTCCTAATGATGTCGGCCTCCTATACTGGTACTCTATTTGTAAGTCATGTCAGCCTTCAATGCCGGTACCCATAAAATCCTTCAAATCAGTGAAGATACCTGCCAGTGCTGGTGAAGAACCAAACCAAAGAATGAAGTCGGAACATGTTGCCATCAATGAAAATATATGAAACCAATCAAATGAGTGTCAATTGCCAACAATCTCCCCCTTTGGCATTGATGGCAACACTCATGTGAAAAATGATAATGGTTTCCATCTGTTGGTTTCACCCTCAGACTGCTCCCCCTAAGTTGAATATTAATCTATGATCATGATCTGTACAAATAATCCATATCTCTTGATGTCAAGAATATATTTTTCACCTATACCCCCCTTTGACATCAATGCCAAAAAAAAGAATACCAAAAAACAGGACGAAGAATGAAATACTATACAAAGAATGTGTCCCAAAACACCTTACCAAAGCTGAATATAATTGAAAATTTCCAGATCGGCTTTCTCCAAAAGCTCTGGATAAGTTTCCCAACTGGATTTGAATG
This sequence comes from Cryptomeria japonica, assembly GCF_030272615.1. Taxonomy (NCBI): domain Eukaryota; kingdom Viridiplantae; phylum Streptophyta; class Pinopsida; order Cupressales; family Cupressaceae; genus Cryptomeria; species Cryptomeria japonica. The sequence continues at coordinate 335,259,469 of NC_081415.1, forward strand.
TGTCAGAAATGGATACAAGTCCATTAAGAATGTGAGCATAGGACTCTTTCTCCTTAAGTTCTACCAGTGTGGGATTACCAACCATATCAATGCATTCCTTCTTATGTACACTTAAGGAGTCAAACCAAGGACTCACCAATCCTCTGAGCCCTTTAGCCCTCCTTATGATTTTGTCTTTATCCCTTTCAAGAGCTGAAATTTTAACTTCTAATGCCAAAATCTGTCCATAAATAGATGTAGTAAAAGAATTGGAACCATCAAAAGAATTGACTATACCTACATTTTTGTCCAGAGAATCCTTAATCCCTTTATCTATATTTGCAGTAAGTAATCCAGTGTTACATCATACTCTATATATATTAGTACATTGCCTTAAAGCATTATCAATTAACTTTAGTTTGTTAGAAATATCTCTCTTCTCTTGTTGGTCTCAAAAAAGACACCCAAGTTCACCTGTAATCTATCTATGAAATAGCCAATCTCAATCAATGAAAAGCTTCAGGGCTTGGAAAACATAACATAGGATCCTAATGATCCTCCTACACTTCAGGTTCTGCAAGACCTAGGGGGGGGCACCCTTTGATACATAAAATATAACCAGTTATAGACATACAACATCAATAAAAGCAAATTAATCTGACAGGGCTCAACAACAAGGAGGTTACTACAGATGGGCTAGATCTACATTGATATCTCAACAAGATTGGAGCATGGGATAGGTGGAACATACTAAAACTACAAACATTAAAGCAAAAAGATATTTGATGCTTTAAAAATCTTTGAGAATCCCTAGAATCTGCAAGACTAGTGCCTTATCCAAGGGCATGGAGTCATACATCAAACTAAAAATGAAAACCTCTATTACAAATCTAATTTATTGAAAAAGATATCCCTGTATTAATGTCTGACATTAATACATTCTAAACTCAAACAGAGGATCATACATATCCAGACATTATCCTGAATTCAAAATGATTTCTCATAGAATTTAAACCCCTCCTTGAAGAGTACCTAATAATACCCATTACACTCCCACTATGAAAGGATAAACCCAAACTCCCTTGAAGACTGGATTTATTGAAAACAAGAGAAGGCCTCAAGACAATACAATAAACTATATATATGCCTTACATATACGTGACCTGCAATAGAAAACATTAACGGCAAGAAGATACTCTATTACTTGAAAAGGGACATTGTATTACAAATTTGGCAAAAAGATCAGAATTGGAAATTGAGATTCAGGAGCCTTGCTCACAAAAATATGGAACCCCTACAAATGAGAAGACAAAGAGAATAAGAAGGCCTAGAGAAGAAAATCGGATCTCTTTCTCTGACCATGGCAACTACCCTATCTTCTCATTAACTACCCACACACACGACCTGCAGAAAATCTAATCTTTCTGACTAAGAAATAAATTATGAGATCCCAAGGTAACTGCCCCAAATATGTTTTCCATGGACTACACTTGACTATAGAATCAAATTCCTTAGATTGAGAGCTTTCCAATGATATATAAAACTTATATATCAGGCATAAAATAATCCCTTAGGTGCATTAATCCCTCTGTAGGTCAGTCGTTTAATTTGCTACCTGTTTGCCATAGTCAAAAATCATATTTAAATCTTTAAATTTTTCCGTACAGATCTCTGCCATGCATCTCCACCATGTGGCATCATCTGGTTCATTCTGGGGCCCATATCCTTCCACCTCAGCACTGCCTGGGTCCACCACTAGAATGAAACCCTTTGTTTCTTCCTTGGCTCTTCTTTTCTTTATTTCCTTCGGACTGCTCTTCTTCTCTATCAGGCCCCATGACTTGGTCGCCAAGTCATGGGCTTTAGCCACCAAGAATATTTCCATCATGACTTGGCGACAACTGTTGATCTTCCTTAACTTTCCCACCTGTTACCTCCCCTGAGCGGCTCCCTCTAATGGGCCTAACACATGTCACATCATGATTTGTCTTTGGATCCATCTAGATGCCACTTGGACTTGCCACTTGGTCAGTCACTATGTCACATGTGATAACCATCAGACACTTTCACATAGCGGTATAGCGACAACCATAGATCATCCCTTAAGATGCTCGATCCTTAATGTCTGGGCTGCCCTCATTTTAGCACACGTTCTTTGTTGCCAAGTCGCATGGGATATTTGGCAATCACTTTCATCTTGTGGTATGGTGACAACCGTTATATCATCTCGCCCGGTCATTGATCTTCCTTAACCTGCTCGGACTTTAGCATCTTTGAATGGCTCTCACCTATACCACGATGTTAATGCATGGCACCTCTGGATTCGTTCTCTGATCTACCTAGACTCCACTTGTCTAGTCAGGCCTGCCACTTATCAACCTTTGGTTTGCCACCTGATCCACCTTGACTACCAAGTCACCTCCATTGGACCCACCATCTCCTTTGGTTTGTTAGGCCACAACCTTTCAGCCAAACTTCCTCTTCAGCTATCCATATTCTTCTCTCATTGAAATCCTAGTATTATCAATGCCCTCACTTTTTGATGAAACCGATTGATACTTCTTCGATGTGCCCTTGTCAATGGATTCAAGCACTCGGTGAACTATTTTCACATCTTATCGAAATCCTAGTTTCATCAACACTATTCCATGTTGATGAAACTAATGCCTTTGGTGAGCCCCTTCAATGATCCATCAAAGCCATAATCTGCTTGATATACACCACTGTTGGATCCTCCTAATCATCAGCCTTAACCATTGTCTGATTGTCAGCCATAGCTCACCGCTAGCAGTTTGTTGCTAAGTCACGGCCTTTAACTCTCGAGCACCTCCATCATGTGGTATAGCAACAACCGCTTGATCATGTGCAACTTTTTCACTGGTTAATTCCCCTTTTGCTGCAAAATTTGGCCGAACCCACCATTGAGTCTGCCTCTTCACCCTGGGTCCACAAGCGACAAAAATGAACCTTGAACCACTGAACCACTTGAACACTTTGAACCAGTTGAACCACTGAACCACTTGAACCACTTGAACCATTGAACCAGTTCAAAATTCAAGTTCAAAGCTCATCTCCCCTTTCTTGCAAAATTAGGTCATTCTAAGATGTGCGCGCATGTGGGGATCCACCAATGCTGAACTGCTACTTGTAAAAATCCCACAAGCTTTGACACTTGATATGCATGGGGCCATGCATTTACATACTAAAGTATTCCTTCCCTTGGCCAATGTGGGATTAATTGTTCTTCATGCCTAGGCCGCTTTCATTGAGTCATCGGGACCTCTCCAAACATGTTATCTTGATGGCCTAATGGCACCGGTATCTACCTCCAGCGCCTTGCACTTTCCATCGGGTTAGTCTTGCTGATTGGGATAGGTATTGTCGATAAGGAAAAAATTTAAAATTGCCAGAAACATGCCAGGAGGAAGTGCAGATGCAAAAATCTTTAAATGGGCCTCCCAAATTCACCAAAATTTTATGACTCCCAACATCTCTAATTCAATCATCTGATCAAAAGTATCTCTCTTAGCTTGTGTGAATCTCTCTAATGCATGTCGGTTAGATATCTGCTGTAGTGATTGAAAATCCTTAGAAATGGGCTTTCTCCTTTGTCAAACTGGCACTTCAGGACAAGTCTGTGCAAAATTGGGATTGATTGATCAATTATTTCTTTGTCCACTGATCCTTCCTTAATCAGCTTATGAGCAACCATCATCATGAGCTCAGTAGAACTCATCTCAGTTATGCTCCTTTATTGTACCTGGGAGGTGTCAATTGACAATAATGATGTACTGGCTATCGGTTCCCTGTCGGGTTCCTCTCCCTTCTCCTCTAATAGTTGATTAATTTTAATAACTTCCTCTTTTGCACTGGTGGCTTCGCCACTTGGTGCAGTATCAGTTACTGTCGGTTCCACATGAACTGTATCCTTAACCTGTACATTTTGATCTGGAGGACTTTTGTCCTCAACATTTGTAACCTGTACACTCTATGAATCTGTCGATATCTCGTTACTGTCCTGTACATTAGATTCTATCGGGGATCTACATCCAATACCTTATTATCTTTCAAAATTGTAAGTGGGGTACCTACTATACCTTTGTCTTTCCCTTCAACCGGGATGTCAGTAGTGTCTATTTTATCTTTCGATGAAGTGTAGAAACTAGGGTTGTCAATAAAGAATTGAACCCATGCCTTGTGGGTCTCACTGATTATTTCATTAACCCTACCTGACATAAGACTAACTATCTTGTGCATGCTTCAAAAAATTGTTCTGTCTGCAACTTCAAGTGTCATATCCAACTCATTTGGAGTAATTAATCCACATGTAAATAATTCTTGAATTTTTATTCGCTTGTCCTCCTCCATAGTGGATAATATCCTAGCATCTAGGTTGTCATATAGTTGTGCCGATATTTTCTTCTTAATTTCTAACAAATCCTTCTTAAATATATCCAGATATAACAAAACTGCTTCCTCAGTTTCTCTACTTATCATCATCATCTAAATGCTCATAATAGAATTGTACATTTTTCAACAGTCCATCCTTAGTGATTTCATCTATCAATTCTACACAAGTCTTGGGAGGGATAATAGTTACATTTCTGGATACAATAGCAAGGTCTATGTCATCCATCTTCTTTCTTCTGCCAGAACCAGATGGTGCGGATGGTGTATGATATGTTTCCTTTGGAGCTCTTTTCTTTGTAGGTTGGCTGGATGGTACCTTGATTGTGACCTTCCTTACCGGTTGCTTCCTTGCTTCCTCCTTAGACTCCTCACCTTTCTTCCTCAATACCCTATTGAATGCTAAAGGTGTGTCATCTTCAGTTCTAGAGTTTGATAGAATAGGCTCAATGAAGATTTCAGGCTATTTCCTCTTCCTTTCTTTTGTTGGAACATCATCCATTAAGGCCTTGATGTCCTGGTATACTTTCTCAACAAATATTTTGGCCTTACCTTGTTGTTTCTCCCTCTTCTTCCGATTGAATTCAATTTGGACCTCTTACTTCTTTTGTTTTGGAGTACTGAAATACTTTTCAGTCTCATCAATAGGAGCATCAATCAACATCTTGGCATAAGCATCCAGAATCTGAGCATCAATCTCATATCCCATTTCCTCTATCCATATCTTCCGAGGTTTAAGTGCTTCCATTAAGGTTTCATCCTTTTTGACCATAAAGCAGGTCTCGGTTGAGTATTTCTCAACAATTTGTTTAGGAACCCTCTCTCTAGATTTCATTGCTTTCTAAAATGCCTTAAAATAACCCCAAACCTCATCATCTCGCTAACTACCCAAACTAGCAATACATTGTGTCAGTTGTTTGCCTATCGGGATATCAAATGCCATTGTCTCTTCCCAAAACTGGGAGTTTCATTAAGGAAAAACAACATCAAGTAGACAATAAGATTTCCATATCGAAATATCCCCCTTTTCTCTCCTTTGATCTTCCCATGGTTAATTAACAACTCATCTTGTTGGTATTTTAGATATGTTGATATGGTTTTGTCATTGATGTCAACACTTGTCAACACTTGTCAACCTTTTCAGGACTTGGAGATCTTTGGTTATGTTTATAGGCAAGTCAATGACATATGCACCATCACCGGTATTTGGTTCACCGGCAGGTTATATTGTTCACCGACACTTGGAATGACTTGGAGACTACTTGGTTTTGTCGAAGACATTATTTGATCACTTGGTTTTGGCCATTTCGTTATTGGTCTATTCGAGTTTGCATATTTTCTATTACTAGCAAATAGGTCCAGGTTATGCACCGACAAGCATATCTATTCCAGATCAACACAACACGTTATGGAGATGATTTGTTATTATTGTAAATGCATTGATCCGACATGATGCATTGCTTATTGATTTATTTGTAATTGATTTTATTTTAATACTATTAGTGAGCCGACCTATTCAATTGGTCTTAGGTTATGGTATAAATGTAAGATCTCATTTGTGAGATTGATATGCGATAAGGAAAAAGATTGTAATAGGATATATGCGAAAATAAGTAGAGCTATACATGCAGACATCATTTGAAGGTTGAAGGAAGGTTTTTGTGAATACAATAAAAACTTAACCGATACTGAATCTAGCATATGAAGATGCTATTTGATGCAGTACATTATCATTGGATTAAACCATCAAATTGTAGTTAGTGTGACTCCCATTTTGTGATTGAGCAGTGAGCTCTAGGTAGCTGGCCTTTCTGCATGTGTAGACTCCATATTGTACACACATACTATCTACAGTAGTATCATTTGATTATGGGTAAGGCTTCCCACTGTGGTTTTTTCCCTTATAGGGTTTCCATGTACAAATATTTGTGTTATGTGTTGTGGATGTTATTGTCTTTCTGTTTCATGCATTAATCTTTACCGGTACTGCAATTAATTGATAAAACTATCTACTGACATTAAGCATTAAGTTTTGGTTAAGTTAATTTTGGTTGAATTTATTGGACAACTAATTCAACCCCCCCCCTCTTAGTTGTCTCCAAGACCTAACAATTGGTATCAGAGCTTAATCCTCTTTTTGCACAAGTTTAATAGCTTGAGGAGATCCAATGTCTTCTGACTATTTCAGGAAGGACAATCCAAAACTTGATGGAACCAACTATGGCATATGAAAGATCGGGATGGAGACACATTTGAATTGCATTGGAAAGGACATATGGGATGTTACAAAGAATGGTTATACTACTCCTACTCAAGGTCAACCTAATCCACCTAACTTGGCTAAAGATGAGGAAAATGATTGCAAATCAAGAGAAGCACTTTTGAGCGCATTATCAGATCAACAAGTCATGGGATTATCAGATAGATCTACTACTAAAGATATTTGGGACAAATTGGAAACATTGAATGAAGGAGATTACACATTCAAAATTCCAAAACTTGAATGCTTCTGGGTCAGGTATGAAAATCTAAAAATGGAAGAAGATGAAAGAATTTTTGCTTTTATGGAAAGAGTAAATGAAATTGTTTTGGGTATACAATGTTGTGGAGGAACCTTAAGTGAAGATGAGATTGTTTCGAAAGTTTTAAGAGCATTGCCACCTGAATATAAAATGAAAGTTACTGCTATAAATGAATTAAGAACAATGCCTAATGCATCAGTGTCTAGAGACACCTTGGTTGGAAAACTTTTAGCTTTTGAACTTGAGAGATTTGGACCTATTGCTACTATTAAGATAGATCTAGCTTTCAAAGCATCATCATCATCTACAAAATCATCATCATCATTTGAGAAATCTGATTGGAAAGACTTTTATGCAAGAGAATTTAAAGAAATCAGGAAAGAGAATGAAGAACTGGAAGAGCTTGAAGCACTATTTGCAAGGAAATTGTCTAAAGGTCCAGTTGGAAGTAAGTATGAAGGTAAAGCACCATTTAAATGTTTTAACTATAATAAGATTGGTCATATGGCTTCTAGATGTCCTGGTAGACATGAAAGACTAAGAGAAGAAGCTAAAAGAACATATAAGCCTAAACCTTATTATCAGAGATACAAGTTTAAGAAGAATAGAGACAAATCTTGTTATTATGTTGATGAAGGAGTTATTGATGATTCTGATGAGGATCCGATAGAAAATGGATGGGCTTTTGTTTCTACAACAGAATATCAACCGACACCTACTGTTCAACCAGCAGAGCAGGCCCTGGCAGCTAATGTTGAAGATAAGGATGAATGGACCATTGATTCAGGATGTTCACATCACATGACTAGTGATAAGAGTAAATTCTTAACCTTTCAGGATTACAATGGAGGTCTAGTGAGATTTGGAGATGATAAAGCTTGTATGACCAAAGGAAAATGAATTATATCTTTTGATGGTAAGCATGATACTGATAATGTTTACTATGTTGAAGGTTTGAAGCATAATATTTTGAGTGTTGGTCAATTAGTTGAGAAAGGATTTCAGTTACAATTCAAGAATGGTAAATGAAAAATCTTAAACAGAACTGGTTTGGAAATTGCAACCGGTAATCAGACTAGAGGTAATATCTAATATTTGAACAACAATGAGAAAGAATGTTTGATTGCACAAATTGATGAAAGTTAGTTATTGCATAAGAGACTTTGTCATGTAAATTTTGATTACATTGTGAAAATCAATACAACTAAGGTAGTAAGAGATTTACCTAAGATTGTTAAACCTCACAATCCGGTATGTAAGGAATGTCAATTTGGAAAGAAAGTTAGAACAACTTTCAAGAGTATTCCAGAGAAGTCTAACAATGTTCTTGATTTAATTCATATTGATTTATGTGGTCCAACAAGAAATAGAAGTATACAAGGAGATAGGTATTTTATGCTAATCATTGATGACTATTCTAGAATGTGTTGGGTTACTTTTCTCAGGGAGAAATCTGAAGCATTTGGGAAACTCAAACTATTCAAAGTGATGGTAGAGAATGAAACTGACAAGAAAATCAAATGTTTGAGATCAAATCAAGGAGGGAAATTTACATCTAAGGAATTTAATACATTATGTGAAGTGAATGGGATCAGAAGACAATTATCAGCACCCCAGACACCCCAGCAGAATGGAGTTGTTGAAAGGAGAAACAAAACTATCTTGGATGCAGCCAGAAATATGATATCAGAAGCAAATCTACCTCATATATATTGGAGAGAAGCGGTCAATACAACAGTTTATACATTCAACAGAGTTCACATCAAAGGGGAAACCAGTAAGACCCCTCATGAACTATGATTTGGAAATACTCCTACTCTTAAAAATTTTAGAATATTTGGAAGTAAATGCTATATCAAAAGAGATGAGTATATTGGAAAATTTGATCCTAGAAGTGATGAAGGAATATTTCTTGGTTATTCATCTAAGAGAAAGGCATATAGATGTTTTAACAAAAGATTGTAGAAAATTGTTGAGAGTGCAAATGTGAAGATTGATGAACAGTTTAGAGGAAATTCAAGGTACATGGACTCTGAACCGGCAATAGAGATAATCACAAATGAACCTACATAAGTACACCGGTACAAAATGGTGATCCAATTACACTGGCATCATCTAAGGATTCAACAGTTACTGAATAACAACAGCAAGTAAAAACACCCTAGTATGTAAGATTGAATCACTCTGAAGATCAGATAATTGGAAACAAATTTCAAGGAGTTATGACTAGAGGAAGATTGGCAAATGAAGATGTATGTCTTATTTCTCAAATTTAACCTACATCAAATAATGAGGCATGTGAAGATAAATATTGGATTAAAGCTATGGAAGATGAATTGGAACAAATTGAAAGAAATAATACTTGGTCATTAGTTCCCAGTCCTAAAGACGAAAACGTAATTGGAACTAAATGGGTTTTCAGAAATAAACTTAATGAAGATGGCAAGGTAATCAGAAATAAAGCAAGATTAGTGTGTAAGGGATATTCATTGAAAGAAGGAATTGATTACAATGAAACTTTTGCACCGGTAGCTAGAATTGGGGCAGTTAGACTTTTATTGGCTTTTGCAGCACACAAGAACTATAAAGTATATCAAATAGATGTTAAATGTGCATATTTCAATGGAGATCTTGAAGAATAAGTTTATATTGAACAACCTGATGGATTTTCTTTAACAGATAACAAAGACATGTTTGCAGGTTAAGGAAATCTTTATATGGACTAAAACAAGCTCCTAGAGCTTGGTATGCTACATTGGACAAATATCTTTTGAAGCTTGGATACACTAAAGGTAATGCTGATAGCAATCTATACTACAAAGTGACTAATGATGACATCTTGGTTATTGAAGTTTTTGTTGATGATATAATCTTTAGAGGAGAAGATGGATTGTGTAAAGACTTTTCTAACAAAATGCAGCAAGAATTTGAAATGTCTATGATTGGAGAGATAAAATTCTTCTTAGGATTGTAGATTTCACAGACTAATAAAGGTATATTCCTATGTCAATGTAAGTACTTGAAGGAATTGCTAAAGAAATTTGGCATGGAAAACTCTAAACCGGTAAGCACACCTATGACTACAAGTGATAAACTATATTTGAAGGATGAATCAACACTTGTTAATCCGACTAGATACAAGTCTATGATAGGAGGTTTACTATATTTGACACAAACAAGACCTGATATTATGAATGCAGTATGTATTGTTTCAAGATTTCAGAGTAATCCTTGTGTGGGGGAAAAAGTGACACTAAGCAAACATGCCCTAATCTCACTTTCAACCACACACTTGTGGAATACGAAAGAGCCTAGAGGTATCACACAATTGGCTACTTCTTCTTGTGGAAGAGAGAGCCATGGGCTACCTATTAGGATTTCTATTCCTTTGTTGCAATTGAAAGATGAAATGATGCAAGTTCAATCCCTAACCCCAAAGTGCAAGTATGAACTAATAACAAGATTGCAGAATTGAACTTAAACAATGGAAAGCTGTAAACACAAGGACAAGACAAGAATGTAAATGCATACCCAGAGTCAAAATCTGAGTGAAAATGTTCGGGACGGGGGCGTGGGTGCCACTGTCCTGATTCTGCCCCTGAAATTGCTCCGGAAACTGTTGTTTTGCACTTTGGAAAAGCTGTCAAAAATGCTGAAAATGCTGTCTGTCAGGAGGACCAGGGTGCCCAGCGCCCCTATCCCAGGGACCAGGGCGCCCAGTGCCCCTGTCCTGGCAGGACCAGGGTGCCCCACGCCCCTGTCCTAGTCTTTTGCTTCGAGATTTGGTGTGTTGTTTGGTCTCCGTCTGCTTCTTCCGGATTTGTAACTTGCGGCGTCGTCCGAGTCCTAAAACCTGCACTTATATCTAAAAAGGTGTTTGCGCGGCTATATAGGGTTTTGCCTTAGTCAAACCCCCGCTTCGGTGATTTCCACCTCCACGAATAGCCAAGTTGTATTGTAAAATGTATTGTGTGTGCAGACCTAGTGTGTGTGCAAGGTCCTTAAATGCAAGAAAGCAAACTAGAGCAACCTAGAAAGTAAACCCTAATTGCTTGTGAATGATAATGTAAATGCTCTAAATCAAGATGCAAAGTGATCTAAAGCATGAATAAAGGATATATTGAAGCTTATGCAAAGACATGAAAACAACATGAAATCATACCCAACCCTTAAGGGAGGAGTACAAGCCAATCTTCAGTCGGTAATCTCCTATTGTTCTTCAATGTCTCCCAAGCCCTAAATGAATGAAATTGATGAATGATTGATGGATGGATTTTGAATGTTATTGAAGTCTTCAAAGATCTGCTCTTTCGCTACATAGAAGGTCCTCCAAAGCCAAAATTCTGATCCTTTCAAATGAAGAAAGAGAGCTCTTATATATGAAACCCTAGGTCTTAATTTCGTCTTTAGTCCGACTTAGAGATTGAATCTCCTGCCAATTTCTTGGGGTTAAGCTTTATTTTATGATTGGATCGCGCTCCTAAAATTTCGAGAAAAATGTCTGGGACCATGTTGCACTCCGGGCGCCATGGTCCCAACAACTCTTCGCCAAATTTTCAGGGCCATCGGATATGATGATTTTAGAGAGAATCCCAAAGTTACAGGTGATTTCGAGATGTTTTGACCCCCGAAATCAAGCCCCCAAGTTCAAAATAGGCCCTAATCAGGGTTTTAGATTAAATGATGTATTGGAAGAATAAAGTGAAAAGGGCACACTTTAATGAAAGGGCCCAACTTTATGATGTGGAAGATGATGAAATAAAACCTTAGACCTAATTAATTTGATTAATTAAGTGCTAAAGGGGAAATGCAATGCAAAATGCAAAATGCGCCAAGGCGGGTGCTAAACTAGGTGTGAAATTGTACCACCGTAGCAAGTGCGTACAATTTACGATGCTACATTTAGCCCCCACTTTAGCGGTCATATGAACACTACGTGCATATGCAAGCTAAAGTACAGAAAAGTAAACATTATTTGAAAAAGGATATATCCATAAGTCTGTCGAATGAAGCCCTCAGCGGTATTTGCAGTACACAGTTAGGAACCGCACCCTACAAAACACACGTTAGATCACAAAATCACCTAATGCTTACTAAGGAAGGTGATGAAAATTTGAGGGTAGCTATATGCCCCCCCCTGTTTCGGCTTGCTAATTTTAGTGAGTTGAAACAGGGTATCATGTTTACCACTTCGAATCGTTAAAGAATATTGATGACAAATGCTCACAAAAAGATTTGATATGAGATCAAACACTAATGGAGAATCATTTGGTAAGAAAGAGGACTAAATCTCAATTCCAACACAACAAAGAGTGTGAGGATTTGAGAGTTCTCTAACGCAAGATGAAGGATGTAAATGGAAACAAAATGCAAAGAGAAGAAAAGAAAGGAAAAAAGCATGAATACACACATTGGTGATCCATGAGAAGAATAGTGAGAGAGAAAACATGGACTTCTCGCCCCTAGATCTTGTCTAGGTGATCCATGGGAAAAAGGACATGGAAAACTAGCCCCTAGAGTCTGTCTAGGTGATCCATGTAAGGGAGGAGAGTGAGAAAGTCTAGCCTTATTCCACTAGTTCCACTCAACCTCGTGCATTTGTGTGTAAGGGAGGTTAGAAGCACCTCATAGGAGTCTATGCCCGAGTATGCTACAACCTGTATATGTATAATACAAAAGCGTGACATCTCGCTCTAAGAGTCTGTGCTCTGGTTCCAAGAATAATCACCTTGCATAAAAGAAAAACAGAGACATCTCGCTCTAAGAGTCTGTGCTCTAGTTCCGAGAATGACCCATTGCTCAAAAAGTGTAATGTTTATGTCATAAGAAAAGTAGAACAAGGATACCTACTTTCATCACAAAAGAAGATACCCCAAAAAATGCAACAATGTCATAGATCCAAGCAAGAGAGTTTTGCACTCTTTAAGCAAGGATAAGATAGTTGAAAAGGGATATCCTGTAGTATGTGTAAAGGAGATCCTTAGAGGAGAAGAGATCTTTGTACAAAAGACACCTATCCCTAAGAGAAATTGTCTTAGACAAATATAACATCTTCTAGAATAAGACAAAGAAGAGAATAAGAATGCAATACTTCCTTCTTTTGCGAGGTGAAAGTGATTCTTAATGATGGATGACGCTCTTTTTAACCCAATTGGGAGAGTGAATTCATTATGGATGTATTTTACCAAGTGCAAAAGAGGTTGTAGTCAAGGACTTACACCTCTTGTAAGAGAGAATCCTTGAACAAACAACAACAAATGCATACAAGGAATAACATCAAGTAATAAAGTTCACACCATCCACGAAATAGGAAAAAGTGGATCCTTAGATAAAAATAAGGAAAGATCATTGCCTCCCAAGGATAAGGACAATGAGAAGGACTTACACAATCTTCATAAGCAAAAGAAGAGATGTATGAAATCACTCTTGTCCCCATAGGAATAAGAAAATTAGGCTATTATATTGCTTCAAAAAATATGATTGCACTTGAAATTGTACCATCATGAATGACAATGAGCCCCCAGTAAATGAGCTACCAATGTCACATAATGATGAGCAACATAATAGCCATTAATGTTATTTAAAGACGTGATAGACTAAATGAGGTATTTGAATATGACATGTTAAATGCTCAACTATAAGTGAGATCAAGAACATGTATAAAATGATAAAAATTGAAGAAGAAAAGTCACATGAAATCTTAGAAGAGGGATGAGTGTAATTTATTAGAGCCTTATCCCTAGAGGAAAGGACTTTATGATGAATGGGAGATAAAGATTCATAAGTGGGTTTAGAAATTTGAGGGGATTCATAAAGAGATTTGCTCATTGCCAAGATTTCCTTATGAGGGGAATGAGAGTTGATAGAAGTAGAAGATGATTTAGTTGAAGTGAGATCATCATCACTACTAAATACAACATTCACATTGAGAGATGGTCTTTTAGATGCTTTGGTACGTTTGCAAGGATTATAGCCGAGTCCAAAGGCATAATTGTGAAAATTAGTCTCTAGAGGAACTTTTATCCCTTGTTCATGAGCACCACAACCATTTCCATGATACCCATGCTTAGCAAAAATGCGAAAACCATGACCATAATGATCAGCCATTTCAGGAAGAGAAGGTGGTTTTTCATAAGACAAAGAATCAAACTCTTCAGAATTAGAAGTGTGAGGAGAAGAAGTTTGAGAAGCGGTCACAAAATTATTGCTCATAGGTTCAAGTAAGATTGATTGATCTCTAGTTTCTTCCTTCTTCTTACCTTTAAGATCTCTAGGAGGAACCCTATACTCACCTACAAAGGTGGGATTAAAATCAAGAGATCCCCAATCGTCTTCTGCGAGAACCTTCTCAGGATCAAAAGCCTTTTCATGTGTAGACTCAAGTCGAGAAGGATCTTCTTCAGGAGCTTTAGACTCATCCAAAGAATTTTGATTATCAGAGGGTGATGATTCATCCATAGGTATTTTGTTTAAAGAGTCATCATTAGAAGAGGAAGATTTAGAAGAACTCCCTTTGGAAGTAGATGTTTGCAAACAAGCCTGAAGATTAGTATCACCTATCAAGGTATATGTCTTATTGTTATAAATAAATTTAACTTGTCTATGCAATGTAGAGGGGACAACTTGCATACTGTGAATCCAACGTCTCCCTAATAACAAGTTGTATGTTAGATTTCCTGACATAACATGGATAGGAGTAGGCAGAGTAACAGGTCCTACTGTCATGGGTAAGGTGATAATACCTAATGAAGACTTAGCCACATTATCAAAGCCTCGAATGGGACGAGAGTCAGGCTCAATAAGGGATGTATCCACATTCATCTTTTGCAATAGATTAATGCTACACACATTAAGGCCAGAGCCATTATCTACCAGTGTTCGTCTTATAGCAGTGTCATTTATGATAACCACAATCATCAAGGGATCATATTGATGTTGAATTTCACTAGTAGGCAACTCATCTTGGGTAAACACAATTTGAGCTTTAGGATTCATCACAGAGTTAACCAAAGACACTATATTACTGGATGTATTAGGTGGAGGAACATTCAAATCTTTCAAGGCATCTTGTAACATTCCATGATGAGTAGAAGAAGTTTGGATCAAATCCCAAAGGGATATCTTAGCAGGGGTAGTTTTAAGTTGTTCTATGAGATCATAGTCCTTACTAGGCATTTGTGAAATACGAGGAGCTTGAGGAAGAATAGGTTGGGAAGGAGGAAGCAAAGTGGGGATAACTGGAGGAGGATTAGGTTGCGTATTGTTTCTTGTGTTATAGGTATGGGCAACCGCATGATAACTCTCTCTAGTCAGTTGCTTAGCATACTCATAAGGGCTCTTAGTAGAATAACCTCCTTGCACAGTAATAATAGGTTTCTTAGGTGTGCAAAAATAATCATTAGCATAACCACCTTGAACCACTAAGATAGGCTTATTTAAAGGTTGAGGATTTTGAGAAGGACAAGCACCTTGGACAGTGAAGAGAGGTTTGTTAGGTGTTTCATTCACATGTATCAAATTGATTGAGGATGGTTTAGAGGAATGAACAAAAGTGTTGGAAGAATTATTGATAGTCTTCTCTTGCACTAAAATCTTATCATAGATTAGATCAATTTTAGGAGAGAGACAAGGGATAGGCATTGAAATTCTAGTAGGAAGAGTAATACTAGGAAAGGTCATATCATCCTTTATCATCACAGGATCTACATGGGGAATAAACTCTCTAGGAGAAGGATCAACACTACTCTCTAAAGTCTCACTTTTGAGAGGGAGATCTTTGAAATAAATGTTAACCATCTTGCTTTGAACTAGGGTTTCCTTATGAGTAAAACCAAGTTGAGGAGAGGGAGATGCTTTATTTTTAGAGGGAGAATAATTGAGATTCAAGGAAGGGGAGAAACTATCAAGGGAGTTTGCAATCTTTATTTCATCCCCTTTGGCTAGGGGTAGAGAATAATCTATACCTTCTTCTAATGGTTCATCCCAAATAGTGAGGTTGTTGAAAGGAATGTTTGAAGTATTGTCAATTTCGGGAGAGGAGAAAACTTTGTTTATTAATTCCTCATCCCTAGGAGGGAGAGAATCAATAGATGTGTTAAACTCATCCTTTTTCCTCAAAATATGTTCAATATGATCTTTAGGGGAGAGAGAATTATGGAAATTGCTTATTATTTCATCTTCTTTCTCTAAGGGATGCTTATGGGTAAGACCAACTTTAGGAGAAGGGTAAGCATTTATCATTAATTCATCATCTCTAGTGGGAATTTTGTTGGAAAAGGAAAGGCCATCACTAGGAAATGTAGGGATAATGTCATCTTCTTGCACAAAAGGATCCTCATGAAGGGAGTGTTTTTTAGGAGACACAAAGGCATCAAGGACATCATCCAACAAAGCATGATCATATCTATTAAAAGGTTTATCTTTTGATTCAAAAGGAGATATCTCTTCATAGAGGGGATCATTGAAAACAACCATGTTACTAGATTTAGTGGAAGAGCTGATAGGAATGAACCCTTGAGAGGAATCATTCGACTTATCTTTCTCATCACAACGAAATGGCATAGTAACAATGTTTATGAGTTTTTGGTAAAATGAAGGTTTGGTATATTTAGGTTTCAAAAATTCATCTAAAGCTTCATATAACTCATAATCATCACAAATATGAACATCTTGCAAATAAAAATCTGACATTTTGAAATTGCATAAAATTTAAACACACAATGCAAAGAAAAACACTTTTTTTTTTTCTTCTTTTTAATGAAAATGAAATGAAAACACACTAAATCTAGATCTAGATCTAACAAATGCAATGCATGAGGAAGCAATGATAGATTCACGTCGGGTTCACCAAAATGTGTGGGGGAAAAAGTGACACTAAGCAAACATGCCCTAATCTCACTTTCAACCACACACTTGTGGAATACGAAAGAGCCTAGAGGTATCACACAATTGGCTACTTCTTCTTGTGGAAGAGAGAGCCACAGGCTACCTATTAGGATTTCTATTCCTTTGTTGCAATTGAAAGATGAAATGATGCAAGTTCAATCCCTAACCCCAAAGTGCAAGTATGAACTAATAACAAGATTGCAGAATTGAACTTAAACAATGGAAAGCTGTAAACACAAGGACAAGACAAGAATGTAAATGCGTACCCAGAGTCAAAATCTGAGTGAAAATGTTCAGGACGGGGGCGCGGGCGCCACTGTCCTGATTCTACCCCTGAAACTGCTCCGGAAACTGCTGTTTTGCACTCTGGAAAAGCTGTCAAAAATGCTGAAAATGCTGTCTGTCAGGAGGACCAGGGCGCCCAACGCCCCTATCCCAGGGACCAGGGCACCTAGCGCCCCTGTCCCAGGGACCAGGGTGCCCAGCGCCCCTGTCCCAGGGACCAGGGTGCCCAACACCCCTGTCCCAGGGACCAAGGCGCCCAACGCCCCTGTCCTGGCAGGACCAGGGCACCCCACGCCCCTGTCCTAGTCTTTTGCTTCGAGATTTGGTGTGTTGTTTGGTCTCCGTCTGCTTCTTCTGGATCTGTAACTTGCGGCGTCGTCCAAGTCCTGAAACCTGCACTTATATCTGAAAAGGTGTTTGGGCGGCTATATAGGGTTTTGCCTTAGTCAAACCCCCGCTTCGGTGATTTCCACCTCCACGAATAGCCAAGTTGTATTGTAAAATGTATTGTGTGTGCAGACCTAGTGTGTGTGCAAGGTCCTTAAATGCAAGAAAGCAAACTAGAGCAACCTAGAAAGTAAACCCTAATTGCTTGTGAATGATAATGTAAATGCTCTAAATCAAGATGCAAAGTGATCTAAAGCATGAATAAAGGATATATTGAAGCTTATGCAAAGACATGAAAACAACATGAAATCATACCCAACCCTTAAGGGAGGAGTACAAGCCAATCTTCAGTCGGTAATCTCCTATTGTTCTTCAATGTCTCCCAAGCCCTAAATGAATGAAATTGATGAATGATTGATGGATGGATGTTGAATGTTATTGAAGTCTTCAAAGATCTGCTCTTTCGCTACATAGAAGGTCCTCCAAAGCCAAAATTCCGATCCTTTCAAATGAAGAAAGAGAGCTCTTATATATGAAACCCTAGGTCTTAATTTTGACTTTAGGCTGACTTAGAGATTGAATCTCCTGCCAATTTCTTGGGGTTAAGCTTTATTTTATGATTGGATCGCGCTCCTAAAATTTCGAGAAAAATGTCCGGGACCATGTTGCACTCCGGGCACCATGGTCCCAACAACTCTTCGCCAAATTTTCAGGGCCGTCGGATATGATGATTTTAGAGAGAATCCCAAAGTTACAGGTGATTTCGAGATGTTTTGACCCCCGAAATCAAGCCCCCAAGTTCAAAATAGGACCTAATGAGGGTTTTAGATTAAATGATGTATTGGAAGAATAAAGTGAAAAGGGCACACTTTAATGAAAGGGCCCAACTTTATGATGTGGAAGATGATGAAATAAAACCTTAGACCTAATTAATTTGATTAATTAAGTGCTAAAGGGGAAATGCAATGCAAAATGCAAAATGCGCCAAGGTGGGTGCTAAACTAGGTGTGAAATTGTACCACCCTAGCAAGTGCGTACAATTTACAACGCTACAATCCTAAAGAAAATCATGAATCAACAGTGAAAAGAATTTTTTAGCACCTACAAGGCACTACAAATCTTGGCTTATGGTATCCTAGAGATGAAAATTTTGATTTATGTGCATACATAGATGCTAAATGGGCAGGAGATGTAGATGACAGAAAAAGCACCACCAACAGAGCATTTTTTCTTGGTAGCAGACTAATTTCATGGTTGAGAAAAAAATGGAGCTGTACATCACTATCAACAACAAAATCAGAATATGTTGCAGTAGCAACTAATTGTACATAGGTATTATGGATCAAACAAATGTTGAAGGACATAAAGGTAAAATGTCAGGAACCTATAACTATTTACTGTGATAATATGACAACAATTGATATATCAAAGAACTCGGTATTTCATTCAAAGACTAAACATGTTTCTATCAAATTCAATTTTCTAAAAGAGAATGTTGAAGTAAAAGAAGTGAAATTGGTTTATGTGAATACTAAAGAGCAAATTGCAAATATTTTCACTAAGCCTTTGCCTAAGGAGACTTTTGAATATCTCAGAGAACAACTTGGAGTTCTACCCACATCAGTAGACACTTAGATAGTTGATGTTTGTCATCAACTGGAAGAATTAATAGAGAAATATTTTATTCCGGCTTTGATGAGGAGAGCTACTTCTCAGGGGGAGTAGTTGGTATTTTGTAATAAGTTCTATGAACTCTTTGTATTTGGTTTTGTATTGCTTTGGCATTTGATGTCAAAGGGGGAGAGATATTATGGAAAAATATTTTGGGGAGAGATATCTTTTGGGAGAAATCATTCTTAGGGGAGAGAAATTATGTATTTTGATTTCTGGTTAATGATCTCTTTGAGAGATTGTTGGTTTTTGGTTTTTGGCATTTCTGTTTTGGCACTTTGATGGTTTTTCCATCTTGTATTGCCATAAATGCCAAAGGTGGAGATTGTTGGTGTTTTGGATATGTTGATATGGTTTTGTCATTGATGTCAACACTTGTCAACACTTGTCAACCTTTTCAGCACTTGGAGGTCTTTGGTTATGTTCACCAGCAAGTCAGTGACTTATGCACAGTCACTGGTATTTGGTTCATCGACACTTGGAATGAATTGGAGAATACTTGGTTATATCAAAGACATTATTTGATCGCTTCGTATTGGCGATTTGGTTATTGGTCTATTCGGGTTTGCATATTTATTATTACTGGCAAATAGGTCTAGGTTATGCACCAACAAGCATATCTATTCCAGATCAACACGACACGTTATGGAGATGATTTGTTATTATTGTAAATGCATTGAGCTGACATGATGCATCACTTATTGATTTATTTGTAATTGATTTTATTGTAATATTCTTAGTGATCCGACCTATTCAATTGGTCTTAGGTTATGGTATAAATGTAAGATCTCATTTGTGAGATTGATATGCGACAAGGAAAAGGATTGTAATAGGATATATGCAAAAATAAGAAGAGTTATACACACAGACATCATTTCAAGGTTGAAGGAAGGTTTTTGTGAAGACAATCATAACTTAACTGGTACTGAATCCAACATATGAAGATGCTATTTTATGCAGTACATTATCATTGGATTTAACCATCCAATTGTAGTCAGTGTGACTCCCATTTTGTGATTAAGCAGTGAGCTCTAGGCAACTGGCCTTTCTGCATGTGCAGACTCCATATTGTACACACATACTATCTGCAATAGTATCATTTGATTGTGGGTAAGGCTTCCCACCATGGTTTTCCCCCTTAAAGGGTTTCCACATACAAATATTTGTGTTATGTGTTGTGGATGTTATTGTCTTTCTGTTTCATGCATTAATCTTTACTGGTACTGCAATTAACTAATAAAACTATCTACCGGCATAAAGTTTGGTTTACTGACATTAAGCTTTAAGTTTTGGTTAAGTTAATTTTGGTTGAATTTATTGGACAACTAATTAACCCACCCTCTCAGTTTTCTCCGAGACCTAACACATCTAACATCCATCCACAAAGATCTATTTTCTCATTTTCCCTCATAATCTTATGTGCGACATATATGCAGGAGCTAGAAATAGAATTAAGACAATTGGATTGAGTTACCTTATATCTAATGATCATGTTGCCAAATTTGATGTCTCTATCAGTTATGGTGCTAACCCTCATCAATTGTCCGATCGAAGTTGCGCCAGTGAGTTTGTTCACTTGATCATTTGAAATATTTTTCTCTGTATGCTGACCAAACTATAGCAAACCAATGATGGCCCTAATGGCCTCCTTCATGATTTTATAAGGTCTGTCCAACCAAATAAACTCTCCATGAACTCTTCTCAGTACATAATGGATGATCTCATCTTCAAATTCAGGGATATCAAGAATGCCAGTAAACCCTAGATCCTCAATTTTCTTATACTCGAGCTTTCTCTTTCTAGAGTCTCCCATCAACTGGCTCATATACATGTTCTTGATTTCATTGGTACCCATATCATCAATGTGGTAGTGAATGTATGCTCTGACGTCTTCCACATAAACAACTCCTTCCAGAACACGAGAAAATGCACCAACTGAATCATCCAAGGTGGCAATATGCGAACATTGCTTGAAAATTGGCCTGGGATGATCCTTAACCTTGACAACAGTAGGATTTGCAATAAAAGTAGGTGTAGAGGATGATCCCAATTCCATGATGAAAGATGATTTTGATAAGTACCTGAGAAATGGTTGCCGGTGAAACCCTAGAGAACTCTTCCGATCGCTAGTGAAATCGCTGAAGAAGGTATCTGATCACACTGAATCACCTTAGACTTGCTCTATATCACTCTTAATTTCTCTGAATGCACAGTGATAAAAATGAAGTGGATCAAACCTTTTAACCTTCAAGAAACCCTAATTCACCATTGATATGAATGACTTCTGGTGGAATATACCAGATCTTGGTCAAACATCTCCATACCGGATAAAATTTTTCCAATGTCTAGATCATATTCCCGAGGCTTAAGAAATATTTTCATGAATTTTTGCTACCCCTAAGGCATCTGCCTCAGTTACTGGATGAGCTTCCTACCAGTGCAGGAGCAATCTCCTCTATCAGTTGAGTAACCGGAGCATTTCCATCTGTTGATTGATCATCTAACTTCCTGACCCATTTCTTGGTATGATCTTTCTGGATTTCATTGATCTTTTCTTTCGCTTTATTATTTGATCCATCATTGTTAACTGGTGGATTTTTGCTTCTACATAATTTAGCTATGTGTCCAATCTTGTTGCATGCACAACATGTAACATTGTTCTTTTGAATTGCTTTGCTATAACTGATATAATTGCTTGACCTGCACTGATTAGCCATATATCCAAATTTTCCACATGCATGACATTTATTATTCATTCTGCAATCTTCCATCTTATGACCATACTTATTGCATTTAGAACATTGACCAGGAGTAGAATTATAGTTTTGATTTATTCTATTTCTACATTGCCTAGCCATGTAACCAAATTTATTACAAACAAAGCCTCTACCATTAAATTTGTAAGCATTAAGTTGCCTTACTGGTGTCTTATGGTTCTGATCTTCATTTGTAGTACTGGAGCTTTGACCTTGTTCAAATCCAAGTCCATTGGAATCTCCATTCTGTCTTTGGCTTTTCAATAATTCATTAAGTTGTGTTGAACTAACCATGAATTTGTTCTTGTACTCACTTGCAATAGTTAGATCATCTCTTAGAATTATCATATGTCTTTCAAGTTCTTGTTCATTTCTTGGGATTGCACTAATTTTGTTCTCAGCATATCATTTTCATGAGCCAACCGGATGCATTCTTCAGATTTGTCTTTTAGAGATCTCCCAAGGTTTTCTTCATTCATCTTCTGGTCTTCAATCTCTTTTGATATCCTCATATTTAGGGCTTTCATTTCATTCCTCATGACCATATTCTCTTGACTCAGCTTCTGACATTTTTCATTAAGGTCATCTTTCTCTTTATTATCCTGATTGTGTAGAAGTTCCTTCCTCCTAGCTTGAACAGATGATAGTCTCTCTTGTAAGATAAGAATGAATTCCTTGGAAGAATTCAATTCATCTTGTAACTTTAGGTTCTTCATCCTTTTAGCATCATAATCTTCAAGTGCTACCTCAAGTTACTTCTCCATACTCATATCCATGGATTTTGGATTTAGGATTCCCTCAAGCTATTAGACTTCCTTCGAGGCACAAGGCTCTGATACCAATTGTTGGAATCCAAGAACACTAAGATGGGGGCGATGAATCAGTGTTCTACAGGAATGTTCAATTTTAACCTTATTATAACTTGCATTCACCAGCCAGTAAAGTACATATATAATTGGAATAAGTAAAGCAATCAATGAACGAATCACACAAATGAATACCATAACATAGAGAATTATACATGGAAAACCTCAAAGAGGAAAAACCATGGTGGGATTCGTGACCCACAATATCATTCCACTGGCCATATGAAAAGACATTGCATAATATGGAGGCCTACACATGCAGGAAGGCTTACAGCCTAGAGCACACTGCTCAACACAAAGGAGTCTCACTAACTACAGTCACTTTGAACAATAAAACATAAGAATGAACTCATTTAATGCATCTGCAATGCCTGATTAAGTTTTGGTTCAAGCTCTAACTGTTTCAGTTCTGAAAACCCTAAACCCTTATTGGAATAACCTCTTACATAGATGTCTTCATATAGGTGATCTTTGCATTACTCACAATATCAACATTCCTCATTACAACTATTTCCATCATATCCTAACATATCACAAAATGATCTAATCAACTGACCTATATACCCTTAGAATCCTTCATGACTAATGTCGGCTTACATAGATATTTACAAAATGATTATACATGTCGGCTCATTACATATATACATAAATAATCAAAATGAATTGCTGACTTTCAGATCTCTCCATGATGTCGGTCTCCTATTCCGGTACCATGTTTGTAATTCATGTCGGCCTTCAATGCTGATACCCATAGAATCCTTCATACCGGTGAAGATACCTATCAGTGCCAGTGAAGAACCAAACCAAAGAATGAAGATGAAACATGTTGCCATCAATGACAACATATGAAAGCAATCAAATGAGTGTTGATTGCCAACACATTCATCACTTGGTGATGGATGATCTTCTTTAGCAATGCAAATGTTTTGGAGGGACTCTTAGATCCTATTGCTGCAGAAGAGTTCTTTCATCTTTCGCATGTACATTATTTGAAGCTGTGTAACATCTTGCAGCCATGGAGGGATCTTAGAGTCTTTGGTGTGAGGTGTTAGTGGTTCTTGACTATTGGTATTTTGGTATGATTTTGTTATTGATGTCAACACCTACTAAACCTTATCAACTCTGGCAATTTGGATAACCAGCAACATTCACCGGCAAACAAATGACTTATGCACAGTCACCGGTATCTGGTACACTGGCAGGATATAATAATCACAGGCACTTAGAATGGCATGGAAAACACTTGGTTATGTTGAAGACATCATTTGGACACCTTGTCTTGGAGATTTGATTATTGGTATATTCATATTTGCATATTTATTGTTACCAACAAATAGGTCCAGGTTATACACCGGTAGGATTATCTTTTCTAGATCAGCATGGCATGCTATGGAGATGACTTATTATTGTTGTAAATGCATTAAGCCGACATGTTGAATCGGTTATTGCATCAGACATTAATTTATTTGTAAATTGATTTTATTGTAATATCTCTTAGAGCCGACCTACTAAAATTGGTGCTAGGTTATAGTATAAATGTAAGATCTTATTTGTAAGATTGGTTGGGGAATGAGAAGAAGAATTGTGTGAAGGTATATGCGAGATTAAGCAGAGCTATACATGCAGACATCATTTGAAGGTGAAGCAAGGTTTTTGTGAAAGTATATCAGAACTACATCGGTACTGAATCCAGCATATGAAGATGATATTTTGAGTAGTACATCCTTATTGGATTTAACCATCCAATTGTAGTCATTGTGACTCGTATTTTGTGTTTGAGCAGTGAGCTCTAGGTGCTTGGCCTTTCTGCATGTACTGACCCCATTTGTATACACTTACTATCTGTAGTAGTATCATCTGATTGTGGGTAAGGTTTCCTACCGTGTTTTTTCCCCTTACAGGGTTTCCACGTACAAATATTGGTGTTAAGTGTTGTGGATGACTTTGTCTTTTTGTTTCATGCATTAATCTTTACCGATATTGCAATTATCTGATAAAACTATCCACCAGTATAAAAGACTGGTTCATCGGTATTAAGCAGTAAGTTGGTTAAGTTGTTTTTGTTTTGAATTAATTTGACAACTAATTCACCCACCCGCCCCCCCCCTCTCAGTTGTCTCCAGGACCTAACAATTGGTATCAGAGCCTAGTCATCTTTTGCAGAAGTTTAACAGCTTGAGGAGATCCAATGTCTACTAACTATTTCAGGAAGGATAGTCCTAAACTTGATGGAACCAACTATGGCATATGGAAGATTAGAATGGAGAGACATTTAAATTGCATTGGAAAGGACATCTAGGATGTTACAAAGAATGGCTATACTGCTCCTACTCAAAGCCAGCCTAATCCACCTAACTTGACTAAAGATGAAGAAAATGATTGCAAAGCAAAAGAAGCACTTTTGAGCACATTGACAGATCAGCAAATCATGGGATTATTAGATAGATCAACTGCAAAAGCTATTTGGGATCATTTGGAAACACTGAATGAAGAAGATTCCATAGTCAAAATTGCAAAGCTTGGAAGCTTTCGAGTCAGGTATGAAAATCTGAAAATGGAAGAAGATGAAAGGATTTCTGCTTTTATGGAAAGAGTAAATGAAATTGTTTTGGGTATTAAATGTTGTGGAGGAACCTTAAGTGAAGATGAAATTGTTTCAAAATTTTTAAGAGGATTTCCACCGACATATAAAATGAAGGTCACTGCTATACATGAGTTAAGAACAATGCCTAATACATCAGTAACTAGAGATACATTGATTGGAAAACTTTCAGCCTTTGAAATTGAGGAATTTGGTCTTGTTGCTACTATAAAGATAGATTAGCCTTTAAAGCATCAACATCATCTGCGTCATCATTTGACAAATCTAATTGGAAAGCCTTTTATGCAAGAGAACTTGAAGAACATAGGAAAAAAAATGAAGAACTTGAAGAACTTGAAGCACTATTTGCAAGGAAAATGCCTAAAGGTCCAGTTGGAAGTATGTATGAAGGTAAAGCACCCTTTAAATGTTTTAACTGTAATAAGATTAGTCACATGGCTTCAAGATGCCCTAATAGATATGCTAGACAAAGAGAAGAAGCTAGAAGAACATACAAACCTAACCCTGAATATCAGAGATACAGATTTAAGAAGAATAAAGACAAATCTTGTTATCTTGCTGATGAAGGAGTGACTGATGATTTTGATGAGGATCTGGCAGACAATGGATGGGTTATTTTTGCTATAACAGAAGATCAACCAACACCTATAGTCCAACCGGTAGAGTAGACCTTGGTAGCTAAAATTGAAGTAAAGGATGAATGGATCATTGATTCAAGATGCTCACATCATATGACAAGTGATAAAGGTAAATTCTTGAACTTTCAAGAATATAATGGAGGTCTAGTGAGATTTGGAGATGATAAAGCTTGTCTGATCAAAGGTAAAGGTACAATATCTCTTGATGGTAAGCATAATACTGACAATGTTTACTATGTTGAAGGTTTAAATCACAATCTTTTGAGTGTTGGTCAATTAGTTGAGAAAGGATTTCAGTTACAATTCAAAAATGGAAAATGCAAAATCATGAATAGAACTGGTTTAGATATTGCAACCGGTAATCAAACTAGAGGTAATATCTTTCATTTGAATAATAGTGAAAAGACATGCTTGATTGCACATATTGATGAAAGTTGGCTATGGCATAAGAGACTCTATCATGTAAACTTTGATTACATGGTAAAAATTAGTACTACTAAGGCAGTTAGAGATTTACCTAAAATTGTCAAACCTCACAATACAGTATGTAAGGAATGTCAATTTGGAAAACAAGTTAGAGCCACTTTCAAAAGTATTCTAGAAAAATCCAATAATTCTCTTGACTTAATTCATACCGACTTATGTGGTCTAGCTAGAACCAAAAGCTTGCAAGGTGATAGATATTTCATGCTAATCATTGATGACTATTCTAGAATGTGTTGGGTTACTTTTCTAAGAGAAAACTTAGAAGCACTTGGAAAGTTCAAACTGTTCAAAGCAATGGTAGAAAATGAAACTGGTAAGAAAATCAAATGTCTAAGATCAGATCAAGGAGGAGAATTTACATGTAAGGAATTTAATGCATTTTGTGAAGCGAATGGAATCAGAAGACAACTATCAGCACCTCAGACACCACAACAAAATGGAGTTGTTGAAAGGAAAAACATAACTATCTTGGATGCAGCTAGAAGTATGTTATCAGAAGAAAATCTACCATATGTATATTGGAGAGAGGCAGTAAGTACAATGATCTATACATTCAACAAAGTTCACATCAAAGGTGAAACTGGTAAGACTCCTCATGAACTATGGTTTGGTATTACTCCTACTCTTAAATATTTCAGAATATTTGGAAGTAAATGCTATATTAGAAGAGATGAGTATATTGCCAAATTTGATCCTAGAAGTGATGAAGGAATATTTCTTGGTTATTCATCTAAAAGTAAAGCATATAGATGTTTTAACAAAAGATTGCAGAAAATTGTTGAGAGTACAAATGTGAAGATTGATGAACAATTCAGAGGAACTTCAAGGTATATAGATTCTGAAATGACAACAGAAATTCTAACAAATGAACCTACACTGAACCCACCAGTACAGAATGAAGATCCAGTTACACCGGTATCATCTAAAAATTCCATTGTGACTGAGGAACAATAGAAAACAAAGACACCCCGGTATGTAAGACTGAATGATTCTGAAGATCAGATAATTGGAAACAAGTATAAAGGAGTTATGACAAGAGGAAAATTGACAAATGAAGAGGTATGTCTTATTTCTCAAATTGAACCATCATTAGTTAATGAGGCATGTGAAGATAAACACTGGATTAAAGCTATGGAAGAAGAATTAGAACAAATTGAGAAAAATAACACTTGGACATTAGATAAAAATGTAATTGGAACCAAATGGGTATTCAGAAACAAACTTAATGAAGATGGTAAGGTTATCATAAATAAATCAAGACTAGTGTGTAAGGGATATTCTCAGAAAGAAGGAATTGATTACAATGAGACCTTTGCATCGGTAGCCAGAATTGAGGCAGTCAGATTATTTTTGGCTTTTGCAGCACACAAGAACTACAAAGTATATCAAATGGATATTAAATGTGCATTTCTGAATGGAGATCTTGAAGAAGTAGTTTACATTGAACAACCTGATGGATTTTCTTTGACAGATAACAAAGATATGGTTTGCAGGATAAGGAAATCTTTGTATGGATTAAAACAAGCTCCAAGAGCTTGGTATGCAAGATTGGATAAATATCTTTCGAAGATTGGTTTTTCTAAAGGTAATGCTAACAACAACTTATATTATAAAGTGACTAATGATGACATCTTCATTATAGAAGTTTTGGTTGATGATATAATCTTTGGAGGAGAAGATGGAATATGTAAATAATTTTCTATTGAAATGCAACATGAATTTGAAATGTCTATGATTGGAGAAATGAAATTCTTTTTAGGATTGCAGATTTCACAGACTGATAAAGGTATATTCTTGAGTCAATCCAAGTACTTAAAGGAGTTACTAAAGAAATTTAGGATGGAGAACTCTAAACCGGTAAGCACACCTATGACTACAAATGACAAACTATCACTAAGGGATGAATCTACACTTATTAATCCAACTAGGTACAAATATATGATAGGAGGTTTACTGTATTTGATACAAACCAAACCTGATATCATGAATGCAATATGTATTGTTTCAAGATTTTAGAGTAATCCTAGAGAAAATCATGAATCAGCAGTAAAAAGGATTTTTTGGTACTTACAAGGCACTACAAATCTTGGATTATGGTATCCTAGAGATGAAAACTTTGAATTATGTGCATACACAGATGCCAATTGAGCAGGAGATGTAGATGATAGAAAAAGCACCACCGGAGGAGCATTTTTTCTTGGAAGCAGACTAGTTTCTTGGTTGAGTAAGAAACAAAGTTGTACATCCTTATCAAAAGCAGAATTAGAATATGTTGCAACAACAACTAATTGTACACAGGTACTATGGCTTAAACAAATGTTGAAAGACATAAAGGTAAAATGCAAGGAACCTATTACTATCTATTGTGACAACACTATAGCAATTGATATATCTAAGAATCCGGTACTACATTCTAAAACCAAACATGTTTCTATCAAACTGAATTTTATAAGGGAGAATGTTGAACCAAAAGAAATTAAATTGGTTTATGTGAATACTAAAGAATAGATTGTAGATATTTTCACTAAACCTCTGCCTAAGGAGACTTTTGAATATCTTAGAGATCAACTTGGGGTCATTCCCCCACCTGTAGATACTTAAAGAGTTGATGTTTGTCATCAACCGGCAAAATTAACAGAGAAATCTTTTTACTTCGGCTTTGATGAGGAAGCTACTTTTCAGGGGGAGTAGTTGGTATACTAAATTGGTTGGCATTTTGTATATGAACTTGGTTTTATAGTAACTTTGGCATTTGATGTCAAAGGGGGAGAGATTGGAATGAAAAACACAAGGAAACACATGTCACTCTTAGGGGGAGAGAATGTTACTTTGAGAAAGATTACTTATATTTTGGTAATTATTGGTATTTTGGTATTTGGCATTTCTGTTTTGGCACTTTGATGGTTTTTCCATGTTATGTTGCCATCAATGCCAAAGGGGGAGATTGTTGGTATTTTGGTATGTTTTTATCATTGATGTCAACACCTACTAAACCTTATCAACTCTGGCACTTTGGAGAATCAACAACATTCATCGATAAACAAATGACTTATGCACAGTCACCAGTATCTGGTACACTGACAGGATATAATGATCAACGACACTTAGAATGGCATGGAAAACACTTGGTTATGTCGAAGACATCATTTGGACACCTTGTCTTGGAGATTTGATTATTCGTATATTCATATTTGCACATTTGCTGTTACCAACAAATAGGTCCAGGTTATACACTGGTAGGATTATCTTTTCCAGATCAGCATGGCACGCTATGGAGATGACTTATTATTGTTGTAAATGTATTAAGCCGACATGTCGAATCGATTATTGCATCAAGCATTAATTTATTTGTAAATTGATTTTATTTTAATATCTCTTAGAGTCGACCTACTAAAATTGGTCCTAGGTTATAATATAAATGTAAGATCTTATTTGTAAGATCGGTTGTGGAATGCGAAGAAGAATTGTGTGAAGGTATATGCAAGATTAAGTAGAGCTATACACACAGACATCATTTGAAGGTGAAGCAAGGTTTTTGTGAAAGCATATCAGAACTACACCGGTACTGAATCCAGCATATGAAGATGCTATTTTGAGAAGTACATCCTTATTGGATTTAACCATCCAGTTGTAGTTAGTGTGACTCCTATTTTGTGTTTGAGTAGTGAGCTCTAGGTGCTTGGCCTTTCTGCATGTGCAGACCCCATTTGTATACACTTACTATCTGCAGTAGTATCATCTAATTATGGGTAAGGTTTCCCACCGTGGTTTTTCCCCTTACAGGGTTTCCACATACAAATATTGGTGTTAAGTGTTGTGGATGAATTTGTCTTTTTATTTCATGCATTAATCTTTACCGGTATCTCAATTATCTGATTAAACTGTCCACCGATATAAAAGACTGGTTCACTAGTATTAAACAGTAAGTTGGTTAAGTTGTTTTTGTTTTGAATTTATTTGACAACTGATTCACCCCCCCCGCCCCCCCTCTCAGTTATCTCTGGGACCTAACATTGACAAGTGATATTGGTTTACAGTATGTTGGTGTTATGTCATGGCATTCTCTTGATTGTGCATTAGAGTTTGGCATGATACATTTCTGTTGAGACCATTGTAGATTCACTTGGAGCATGTCATCTCCTAGGAGGGGATGGTAAGATCATGATGTCATGATGGGTTCTTGATTCAGCTGATTGGAGCTTTCATAGTGGTTTGGTGACTTTTCTTTCTATTGGGTGCATTGGTCATATGCATGGGAACTTCATGGGAGTGCAAAAGTTCATTTAAAGTTTTGTAATCCTATTGAGATGAGACACGTGCTAAGATGGTTACTCTTAATTAGATTTCAGTAAGAAGTTTGAGGAGCTTACACCTTGGTTGAATGTGAGTGCAATAGAGACCTATGAGGAGATTTCTTATGGATAAATCATGATGACTTGGATATCTTGGAGGAGCATTCTCATTCCCCACTCTTGGTCTTCTTAGTTGTTTATAACTTGAGAGGTATTGCCCTTTGTTTCTCTTAGGTGGGTTATAGGTTTCTTTCATATTCATGGATCTTGAACTAAAGTTAGATATTTTTGGAGGATTCTTTGTGAGAGATGGATAGCATGTTTATCTCCTTGTAATGTGTTTTCTTTTATAATGATCATAGGGGATGGTAGTGGGCTAATTTCCTAAAGTGGGAAATGGAGTAGTTTGATCTTCTTTGAGAGACTTACATCCATGTAGATTCATGATGCATATGTTATGTTTGATCTCTTGAGGTTGAATGGGTTTGGATGTTTTTTATGGCTATTGAAATGGGAACATGAAGGATATCTTACTTGGAATAGATGAGACTTAGAGGTGTTTGTAAAAGGACATACTACATGTTTATGGTTTGCAGTTTCTCTCTTTGGTCTTAGTAATCTTCCAGGAGGTTCAGATTCACTTGGAAATGGATGTGAGGTTCTCTATGGAGTTGCAGTGATCACTAGTTTGTGGTCATGTGTTGTCACCTAGGTGATGACATGGAGATTCTTGTATCTCTTTCTTTTGTCATATGTGGAGAACTTGTGATACCTATGGAGACTTGTTGAGAGATATGTTTCTTGCAGCAGTTTTGTTTGTAGGATGTGCATATATTTATGGCTAGTCCTTGGTACAACATGGTTACACTCTTTATGTGTTGTGATCGGTAGACTTGGTATTCCTTTGATCCTTTTATAATTGACATTACCCATGCAGTGGGATTTCTTGAATGTGTTTGGTCTTCATTGACTGGTTTTGCACATGGATGTTGAGGTTCTAGTTTCTTGGTTTGATTATGTTGGTGGCATGAGTTTACTGATGGTGTATACCTTCAAGGTATAGGTGATTGGATGGATTAGTAGTTCTTGTGGGTTCTATTTTTAGTTGTGTGGGTTTATCAGTTGGATGGGAGTTGTTCTGGCTAGAGGTTTATCTTGTATTATGGGGAATTACTTCACATTTGTGCTCTGGTTATGGACTTTGAAGTTGATTTTTATGATGGTTTTGTATAGCTTGTGAGTGCAGTGGAGTAGTGGAAGTATCCTATAGCCTTTGATATCATTGGGATCTTATGCTTGTGTTCTTTGGACTGGTGCTTTTCAACCTTGGCTTGTTCCTTTTCTTCTATAAGTGGCATGTTGGAGGATGGTAAGGATTGTTGCATAATATCATGGACATCTTGGATGTTGTTGCATATGTCTTTATGGGGCATGAGAACATGTTTTGGATCTATCTGGTTTCATGGATGGCACTGATGATGTGGTTTCATTGGGTGGATCTTAACAGTGTAAATCTTGTGATGAGATGACTCTTGTAAGGTCTTCATCAAGCGAGAGATTATTGGGATTAAGCTACCTCAACCTTAGGAGTTCCAAGGAAATTATTTAATTAATTTAATGGTGTTGTGTGCTAATTTTATTTATTTAATAGAATATATTAAGAATCCAAACTGCAAAGCTTAATTATGATGCCCGATAGCAAATTGGGTGCAACAAACTTTGAGGTGAAAGGAAATTGTGACATTTGGCACAAGGAAGGAACTTTGAGAATAAATTTTCTTTGGAGCTCCTCAAATCTCCCCCTTTGTGACAAGTGGTTGTGTAGTTTTGTTTCTTTCTCTTGTGCATGTTTTTTTAAGTTTTTTCAGTGGGACCAAATCTTCCACTTGGATAGGCTTGGAGTAAAATGGAAAGTTCCAAATTAGCAAAAGGCTTTTTTATCTCATCTTAGATGATTTATATTTATGGAATAAATAATATTTATATGAAATATAATTTAAGAAAGAGTTGTACACAAAGGAAGTTTCTAATTATATGTTGTAGATACATTGAATGTGGACGCTTTTGAGAAGTTGCTTCCTTTTTGCATTGTAATCTCTATAAATGTAAGAATTTCTAGAGGAGCTATAGAGGAGAGGAGTTCATTTTACAGGGGTTATGCTGCCATATTTTCTCTAGGATGGAGCAGGATTTAAATCTCCATGTAAAGGCCTAGAGCCTAAAGAATGTATTGTAACTATTTATTATTGTTGAATAATACAATGGATCTCTAGTTTTGGAGTGTGGGGGTTTTTTACCTAAAAGGGTTTTCCCCATGGTAAATCTTTATTTTAGTCTTCTGTCTCTTTCTTTTATTTTATGATTTTGTATTGTTGAATCTAAATGTATGCATGCTGCTAAAATTGCTCTTTGACCTGGCAAGATCTTAAATTGTAATTACTTTCCTCTAAGGGTTAATGTGGGAAACAAGCTATTTTTTATTCCACTTTATGGCATAGTAGTGTGCATTTGTAATTAATGTTGGATGTGCATACTGATCTCAGATGTTTATTTTGGGATGTCCATTTTCCCTTCACTTTTCAAACATGAGGTTATTAAAAATGTTGATTCCTTCTCTAGTTGACCTGAAAATGTCAATTTGACTTCACTTTCCTCTTTGGATGGTAGACTTCATTTTTGGATGGTGGCTTCTTCATTGACAACAAGATTTTCTTACACTTCATAGTCCTTTTCTGAAAACTTGGTAGCTTAAAAACTTTTGTTTGGAAACTCCTTTAGCTTGAATTCTTTTATGTTGGTGGCCTTTGATATATATTGGAGGATTGCACTATATGTCCTTGGACTATGATCTTGAACAATTCAACCTGCACTCCCAATCTTCTTAAACCTGCTCTCAATAATATTTGAGATCTTTGCTCTACATTAAAAAACTTGATTTTGACTAAACCATTCACATTACCAATTGTAGGGTCTATATATAGAGAAAATGTTCCCTAAAAATAGATTAAAACTACACTTACTTGGTTCATGCACCTATGTGTTGGAATCCAAGAACACTGAGAGGGGGAGGGTGAATCAGTGTTCTATTGGTATAATCAATTTTAACCTTATTAATAATGCAATTCAGTAACCAGTAAACATGAAAGAATATAACAACAAATAGAAATGAAGCAACCACAAGAGAATACACCATAACACATATATTTATACATGTAAAACCTCAAAGAGGAAAAACCACAGTGGGATTGGTGACCCACAATATCTATCCACTAGCCAAATGAATAAATATTACAAAAGGGGCCTGCACATGTAGGAAGGCCAACAGCCTAGAGCACACTACTCATGAAAAAAGGAGCCTCACTGACTACAAACACCAAATATGGAGTTACAAACAAAATTCTAAACTCTGAAGGTGCATCTGCTATGCTGGATGAGTTCTGGTTAAAGCACAGTCTGTACCGGTTTCACTATGTACTACCTTACCAGTATCTTGATTCACTTCCCAAACCTCTAAACCAATATCCAAGACCGACTACTAAATATTATATTTTCATTCTATCGATCAAGATTGCTCGTACAATATCACATCACCATATTCCATTACATTACATTTTATACTCAAAATATCCTAACCGGGCTTACTTAAATACCCTCTCAAACATAAACACAAATGCCTTATGTCGACTTACAATGATATTATAATTTATTTACATGTCATCCTAAACAAAAATAAATTCATTAAACTTTGAGATCGATGCCTTTGATCGTTGCTGTGTAGACCTGCCAGATCAATCTCCCATGTCAACCTCATATACCAGTTCCTAGTTTGTCGGTTTCCCTTGTCTGTCAGTGTCGGTTGACTTGAGTGTTTATTGCCAAACAATGAATACTAGTGACTACCAGTTAAGTGACCAACCCAAAATGATGTGTGTTTCCACCAATGAAAACAAAACAACTAAGCCAAATGAGTGTCAATTGCCAACAATCTCCCACTTTGGCATTGATGGCAACATTCATGTGAAAAATTGATCGCTAAAGTGTTGTTTCGGTTCCCTGCCAAAAACTCCAAAACTAATCTCAAAAATTGTTGGAAGAATGCTCCCCCTAAGCTATACATTACTCCTTATGTCTAGACCATTTTTCACATCAACCTCTCCCCCTTTGACATCAATGACAAATCCGGGGCAAAAAAAAAAAAAAAAAGAAATGAAATTTTGTACAAACCAAAATGTGATTACTAGATCTAGATATACTTGAAAGTATTCAGGTAAGCACCCTTCAAAAATCCTAAATATGTATCCCAACATGTCTTCAATGTGCTCAAAATGGATACAAAACCGTTAAGAATATATGCATGAAGCTCTTTTTCTGTTAGGTCTGTTGGAGTAGGTTTATTCATTAACTCTATGCTTTCCCTCTTGTGAAGTAACAAATTATTCAACTAGGGACTCACCAAACCTCTTAATTCCCTTGCACGTTGGATTAGCCTATCCATATCCTTCTCTAATGTAGAAATCTCAAACTCTGTTATCAAAATTTGACCATCAATGGTACTGGTCAGTGTTTGAGTACCATCAAAACTGTTAGCCAAATGTTCCAACTGGGCCTTTGTTGCCTACAATTTCACCTCAAGGCTCATTGTTAATTTTTTGGTGTTAGTACATGACCTATATATAATGCTACACTCATTTAGAGCCTTATCAATCTTTGTTATTTATGCCACCATCTTAGCCTTGTCTAATAAAATCATGTTGTCACAAGTGACCTTTCGTGTGGTATTGTACCTCACTACTAAGAGTTGGTTTGAAATCTGTTGAAGAGTTTTAAACTCTTTGGATATATGCTCAGTCAAACCTTTCATTTTGTTGAATTGACTTCCAATTGGATCAACTTTATATTTTGGTACAAGCTGCTACAAAACCGGAATGACCTGCTCAATAACCTGCTTGTCTACAGTCCCTTCCTTCCTCAACTTTTGAGCTGCAACATACATCAATTCAAAACTGCTCAGCTGCTCAATATTTTACTGTGC
Organism: Cryptomeria japonica; assembly: GCF_030272615.1. Lineage (NCBI taxonomy): Eukaryota > Viridiplantae > Streptophyta > Pinopsida > Cupressales > Cupressaceae > Cryptomeria > Cryptomeria japonica. Next base: position 335,295,277 of record NC_081415.1, read on the forward strand.
AAAATCAACTTGATCGGATGAGTCAAGTGCCAACAATCAATGGCTGTCCAAAATCTTCGTGAAGGATTCAACCTCATGACTTGCATCGGTGGCTTCGCCACTTGGTGCAGTAACCTTTTCAACCTTAACCTCTTCAGTATGTACATTTGGTGTTGGAGGTTCAATATCCTCGTCTTGTTTATTTCCTTTATCCACATCAATGACCTCTATATCCGGAATGATCTATTTTGGTGTATCCAACTTATCCTATATAGTTTCAACATTATCTACCGGTATCTCTATATTAGGTACAAGTGGTTCAACCGAAGGAATATCCTTTGATATTTTCTGATCCAAAACTGGTGTATTCATGTCCAATATACCTTTCCCTTTATTATCTACTGGGATGTCTGGAGTATTAGAATTTTGAAGGACTTTCGGTGTTTTAAAGAATCCAGGTTTATCTACAAAGAATTTTACCCAAGCCTCATGTGTCTCCCTGGTTATCTCATTTACTCTACCTACCATGAGACTCACATGTTGGTGTTTGCTCTGAAAAATTATTTTATTTGCAAACTCCAAACACTGTTGCATCTCTGATTTGTTTTTCTACTGGTACATCAAATACCCATTGTCTTACTAGTTTTGGGTAACCCATTCAGAAAGAAAAGCATTAAATAAACAACAAGGTTGCCATACTGGCAAATACCTTTCTTCTCACCCTTAATCTTCCCTAGGTTTATTATCAATTCATCACACATCCATTGACATAGATGATGAATAAATGATGAATAGTTAGTACCAAACTAGTACTGAGAGGGGGGAGTGAATCAGTATAGGCAAAAACACTTTTCCTAAACCGGTTTGACTGCAAACACTACACTTTGACTGGCAAGCACTAACACTGGTCTAAACCAGATTACTACCGGTAAAACACAGTGAGAATGTGAAAGACATAAACCAGTAACCCTTAGCCTTCCATACAATCTAATGCCACATTTCCACTTCACCCTTATGCATAAACAAGTAATCTATCATCAAAAATATAATGATTGCTAGTTCAACATATTTTACCAGTTTGACATAAAACACTAAACCATCACATGAAAGGCATCACACATGACACACTGATTTTTCACGTGGAAACCCAACTAGGAAAAACCATAGTGGGGATGAATACCCACACACTACTCTTTGAACTCTATTGAAGTCCACTCTGTTAGGAGCCTAGTCTGGTTAAAGACTATTAAAATAGGTTCTTCTAGGAACCGATCCTTCTAGGGATCACCCGGTTAAGGGATGGCTAAATACCTGGTTAAAGGTTAGAACCCTATTAAAGGTTACCTCGCAAGAGGATTTGAAAAAATTATTGAATTGAGTCACCCTGTTAAAGGATTTACACAAAAGCCTGTTAAAGTTACCCGGTTAAGGGATTTTCCAATTTTTGAAATGGTTAGAAGTCAACAAGTAATACACTAATTTGATAACAACACTCAATGCCAAGGTAGACTCACTTTAGCTCCTTTTCTTTTGCAATCACACTCTATAGGTATCAACACACTTCTTCGATCTGGTAAGAATCAAGTATCACTCACTAGGATACACACATAACATTTGCCAACAACTTCAAAATGAAAAACATCATCGACCTTATAGGAAACAGATAGGTTGGTAGCATAAACCCTAAACCCTAAACATTTAGGTTTTACAATCTAGTCGGTTCAATCCTGACCGTTAATCACACTGCATCAAATACAATAGTCTTGAACAGATCTCAAGATGTTCTCCAACATTCATTATTAGTTGCTTTAGGAAGCTGATAACTCATCACATGCTCTCCACTATTTACAGAGACTTTGCACATTCCTGAGGTAGATAGGATCAATCTCCATGCAAGATCCTCAAGGAAATCCTTCATGCACACAAGGCTAACATGGCAACACTTATCTGGTCTTCATTACAATGCTAACTCATCATAATATGTCATTGGTTGAATCGCACAATCTTGGAATGCATCAACCGAAAACCTTGAAGCTGAGACTACCAATCGGTAGCAATGCCAAATGAAACCTCGATACAAAACTTCCATTTACCAGTTCTCATTCCAACATACTGATTCACCTTGAACAAACATACTGCTTCACTTTTTCACAAATACTGGTTTACATCATCATATCAATTCTCTTGCCAGCTTGCTTACTACAACATACCGATTCATACATCAACATATTGACATCAATGACAACATACAATATCATCATGTCATCATGCTCTACACATATGCCAACAATCTCCCCCTTTGGCATTGATGGCAATATACAAATATATCTTTCTGCTTCTACTTCACATCTTCTCCCCAATATGGTAGATATCTTTTCCGAATATCTTTTTCGCTTCACATCTTCTCCCCCTTTGACAACAATGCCAAAGTGGAGGCATACACATCTATGTTACACTATGTTGCTCCCCCTAAGGAGTAGCATCCTTCAACACACCAATCCTGAAAATGATATATCAATGTAAGACCTGACTGATGTGGAGCACACACCTTTAGTTCACCTCTTGAAGGGGCAGCACCCCTAATTCACCTCTTAAATAGGTAAAGGTAGCCTTCGGTAGAGGCTTGGTGAATATGTTTGCTAACTGCTCCTTACTGGAAACATGTTCCAGATAACCTCTTTGTTCTGAACCTTCTCCCTCAAGAAATGATACTTGATCTCGAAGTGCATGGTTCTAGCATGTAAAACCGGATTCTTGGAGATGTTAATTGCACTTGTGTTGTCACAAAATATACTTACCAGTTCAGATACAGGAAATTTGAAGCCATTTAATGTATGCTTCATCCAAATTGTCTGAGTGTAGTTCATAAATGTTGCAACATACTCCGCTTCTGCTGTAGACTAAGAGATACATCTCTGCTTCTTACTCATCCATGAGACTAGTCTACCACCAAGAAAGAATGCACCACTGGTAGTGCTCTTTTGGTCGTCCACATTACCAGCCCAATCAACATCTGTAAACACTTTCAGGTTGAAATCATTACTGTATGGATACCATAATCCATAATCAATAGTTCCCTTCGTATATCTTAGAATCTGCTTGACTGCTACCAAGTGGGATTCTCTTGGGCTTTTCTGGAACCATGCAGTAATGCCCACTGCATGTGCAATGTCTGGTCTGCTATGTACTACATAGTGCAATTTACCAATCAGTGATCGGTATTCCTTCTCATTTACCAACGTTGAGTCATCCTCCTTTGATAGTTTACAACCGGTCACCATTGGTGTACCAACTAGTTTGTTGTCTTCCATGCCAAAGGTCTTCAACACCTCTTTGACATACTTTGACTGAGTGATAAAGATTCCATCTTTCATTTGTTAAATCTGTAGTCCAATGAAGAACTTAATCTCCCCTATAAGTGACATCTCAAATTCCTTTTTCATCTCATCTGCAAAATCATGACTCATCTTGTCATCTCCTCCAAAAATTATATCATCAAAAAATACCTCACATATTAGAATTTGATCTCCTTCTGACTTCAAATAGATATTGCTATCTTCACTTGTTCTCTCAAATCCAATCTTCACAAGATGGGAGTGCAAGCATTCATACCATGCTCTAGGTGCCTGCTTTAGTCCATACAAGGCTTTATGTAGCCCACACACCATGTCACTGTCTTTTGATAGGGAAAACCCATCTGGTTGCTCTGTATACTCCTCATCTTCTAGTATTCCATTCAGGAATGTAGATTTTACATCCATTTGGTATACTTTGAATCCCTTGAAGGTTGCATATGCAAGAAGCATACAAACTCCTTCCAATCTGGCTAATGGAGCAAAGGTTTCTCCATAGTCTTCTCCTTCTTCTTGAGCATATCCTTTGCACACCAGTTTGGATTTCTTTCTTACCACTATGCCATCTTCATTTAGCTTATTTCTGAAAACCTATTTGGTGCCTATGACATTTTTATGCTCAGGTCTGGATACCAAAGACCATATACCATTATTTTCTATTGGTCAAGTTCCTCTTCCATTGCCTTGATCCAGTCTTCATCTTTATGTGCCTCTTTGAAAGTTTTAGGCTCAAATTCAAAGATCATGCAAGAGTTTTCTTTCACCTTTCTTCTTGTAAGAATTCCTACATCCTTATCTCCTATGATCTGCTTTGGATCATGATTCAGTTTTACATACCTAGGAATGATCTTAGCTGTTTCCTCTTGCTTTTCTTCTTCATCCTCATCTTCATCAGCATCAGCATCAGCATCTATTGGTGTAGGAGCACTATTATTGGTGCTAGGCTATTTTGCAACTGGTTCCTAGAAGGTTACTACTGGTTCCTCTCCTACTTGCTTACTAATAGTTTCCTTAGGTTTCTCAGAGGTTTAATCAACTCTAACATTGATGCTTTCAACAATTCTCTGAGTCCTATTGTTGAAACATTTGAGAGCTTTTCTCTTTGTGGAATACCCTAGGAATATTCCCTCATCACATTTTGCATCAAACTTGCTTTGATGTTCACTCCTCTTGATATAACATTTTCTACCAAACACTCTAAAGTAGCTTACCACTGGTGTCTTACCGGTCCAATACTCATAAGGAGTTTTATCCCTACCTTTCTTGATGAGTACCCGGTTCATTGTGTAGACTGCAGTGCTCATCGCTTCTTTCCAAAAAGTGTGAGAAACTTTTCCTTGGATCAACATTGTTATGACTACTTCACCTACAGTCCAGTTGTTTCTCTCTGCTAAGCCATTCTGATGTGGAGTCCAGGGGGCAAATAGTTGCCTCTTGATGTTGTTCTCTTCACAGTACTTGTTGAATTGACTAAAAGTGAATTCTCCTCCTTGATTAGTTCTTAGGCACTTAATCCTCTTACTACTCTCCTTTTCAACCGATGCTCTGAAGGCTTTGAACTTTCCAAAGGCTTTAGACTTGTCCTTCAAGAATGTGACCCACATCATTCTTGAGAAATCATCAGTAAGAATCATAAAATACCTATCTCCCTGCACACTCCTAGTTTTCATAGGACCACACAAATCAGTATGCACAAGATCAAGTAAATTGTCCGCGGTGAAAGATTTACCTTTGAAGGTTAAGGAAGACATTTTCCCTAGTTGACACTCTTGGCACAAAGGATTCTCTGGTTTGCTCAACATAGGCAATCCTCTAACTGCCTTACCCTTACTGGCCTTCACAATATTATCAAAGTTTACATGGCAGAGTCTCCTATGCCATATCCAGCTATCATCAAACTTAGCCATTAGACATGTACTAATATTTGTATTTAGTTGAAATAGGTTACCTTTCGTCTGCATACTGGTGGCCATAAGTTCACCACTCTTACCTTTTATTTTACACACTCCATCTCTGAATTCCAAAGTGAGTCCATTATGATTCAGCTGGGCAACACTCAAAAGGTTGTGTCTCAGACCTTCTACCCAATACACATTATCAACACTGCTTTTTCCATTTAGAGAGATAGACCCTCTACCTTTTACCATACATGGTGCATCATTACCAAAATTAACCACACCACCATCATACTCTTCCAAAGATAGAAACTTACTTCGATCACCAATCATATGGTGAGAACAACCACTATCAATGATCCACTCATTGCAATTATCAAGGTGGCAGACAAGAGCCTTCTTGTCTGACACATCTTCCTTGACTACTACAAACACAATGTCTTCACTTTCTTCATCTTTTGATTCCTCATCAGTGACACCTTCATCAACCACTACAAAATAGTTTCTCCTGTTTCCTCCTTTGAACTTCTTGAACTTCTTTAGTTTGTCCTTATTATCACCATTAGGACAGTTTACAATGTGTCCTATCCTATTGCAAGAAAATAATTTCAAAGTGATCTTACCTCTGTATTTACCAGTTCCCTTAGGAAGTCTCTTGGCAAGAAGAGCTTCAAATTCCATCAAGATCTCCTCATCATCCATTTCTCTACTTTGTCTTGGTTCACCACTAGTACTAGCTTCCTTTCCCTTTCTAGATGGTGCAACAAATGCTCTAAAGGCCGATTCAGTCTTCTGAATACTGCCATCATAATTATTTAGCTCATATGTGGTCAACTTAGCAATGATGGAGTCTAGGGATACCTTTGTGTTGTCTATAGACCTCAACTCCTGAATAGAAGCAATGCTTATTGCATAGACGGGCAATAAGGATCCCAAGACTTTTCTAACAACAGTGGAATCATCTATTATAACACATGTACTCTTGATGTCTCCAACAATAGTTTTGATTCTTATTCCATATTGTTGAATGGTCTCTCCTTCAAGCATCCACATGTCTTCAAACTTTCCCCTAAGGCTATCTTCCTTATCTTGTTTCACATGCTCATCACCACCATAGATATTCTCAAGAGCATCCCATACTTCTTTGGGATTGTCTTTATCCTGAACATCAATAAACTCAATGTCAGATAGACAGCTGATTAGGGCTTCCATGACTTGCCCATTCTCCTGATTCTCTCTCTTTTGATCATCAGTGAGAGTATCGATAGGGATAACATAACAAACATAGCTCCAGTGTTGAGCACCCATGCTTCTGATGTATATCTTCATTCTATTTTTCCATATTTTAAAGTTATCTCTATTGAACTTTGGACCTTCCCTCTTCATCATTAGAGTAGGATCTTTTCCTCAAGCGGTTAGGCTTACAACACAGAGGACCTGGAGGATGCTCTGATACCAATTGATGAATAAATGATGAATAGTTAGTACCAAATCAGTACTAAGAGTGGGGGGTGAATCAGTACAGGCAAAAACACTTTTCCTGAACCGATTTGACTGCAAACACTGCACTTTGACTGGAAAGCACTAACACCGGTCTAAACCAGATTACTACTGATAAAACACAGTGAGAATGTGAAAGACATAAACTGGTAACACTTAGCCTTCCATACAATCTAATACCTCATTTCCACTTCACCCTTATGCATAAACAAGTAATCTATCATCAAAAATATAATGATTGCTAGTTCAACACATTTTACCAATTTTACATAAAACACTAAACCATCACATGAAAGGCATCATGCATGACACACTGATTTTTCACGTGGAAACCCAACTAGGAAAAACCACGGTGGGGATGAATACCCACAAGCTTCTGTTTGAACTCTTTTGAAGTTTGCTCTATTAGGAGCCTAACGTAGTTAAAGACTATTACAATAGGTTCTGCTAGGAACTGATCTTGCTAGGGATCACTCGGTTAAGGGATGGCTAAATACCCGGTTAAAGGTTAGAACCCTGTTAAAGGTTTCCTTGCAAGAGGATTTGAAGAACTCATTGAATTGAGTCACCCTGTTAAAGGATTTACAAAAAAGCCTGTTAAAGCTACCTAGTTAAGGGATTTTCCAACTACTGAAATGGTTAGAAGTCAATAGGTAATATACTAATCTGATAATAGCACTCAATGCCAAGACAGATCTACTTTAGCTCCTTTTCTTCTGCAATCACACTCTGCAGGTATCAACACACTTCTCCGGTCTGGTAAGAATCAAGTATCACTCATTGGAATACACACATAACATTTGCCAACAACTTCAAAATGACAAACATCATCGACCTTATAGGAAACAGATAGGTCGGTAGCATAAACCCTAAATCCTAAAAATTTAGGTTTTACAATCTAGTCGATTCAATCCTGACCATTAATCATAATGCATCGAATACAATAGTCTTGAATAGATCTCAAGATGTTCTCCAATGTTCATTCTTTTCCACTTCAGGAAGCTGATAACTCATCATGCACTCTCCACCATTTACAGAGACTTCACACAGTCCCAAGGTAGATAGGATCAATCTCCATACAAGATCCTCAAGGAAATCCTTCACGTGCACAAGGTTGATGTGGCAACACTTATCTGGTCTTCATTACAATGCTAACTCATCACAAGATGTCATCAGTTGAATCACACAATCATGAAATGCATCAACCGGAAACCCTGAAGCTGAGACTACCAACCGGTAGTCATGCCAAATGAAACCTCAATACAAAACTTCCATTTACCGGTTCTCATTCCAACATACTAGTTCATCTTGAACAAACATACCGCTTCCCTTTTTCACAAATAGCGGTTTACATCATCATACTAGTTCTCTTGCCAGTTTGCTTACTACAACATACCGGTTCATACTTCAGCATATTGACATCAATGACAACATATAATATCATCATGTCATTATGCTCTGCACATATGCCAACAATAGATCTAAATTTTCATTATCCTTAATCATTTTGCAAGCATAGTAAATGCATGAACTGGAAACAGAGTTCAACCGGTTTGATTGGGTTACCTTGTAACCAATGATCATGGTTACAAATTCAATTGCTCTGTCTCTGATAGTGCTAGTCCTCATTGATCGGTTGTCAGATGTTGCACCAGTTAACTTCTCCACCTCATTGTTAGATATCTTCTTCTTTCTAGGGGTTGGAATGGTCTGGGATAAATCATTGACCACACAAATAGCCTCCTTGGTGATCTTGTCGGGCCAGTCTAGCCATATAAACTCGCTATGGACTCGACTCAGTGCATACGGGATCAATTCATCTTTAAATTTTGGCATCTCCAAAATGTCAATAAAACCCTGATCCTTCATAATTTGAAATTCCGGTTTCATTGAACTATGTTGGTTCAACAAGGTGCCAATATACATGTTCTTGGTCTCAATAGAACCCAAATCCTTCAAAGTGCAGTGAATGTATGCACGAACATCTTCGACATACAAAACTCCTTTAGGAACCCTAGAAAATATGCCAACTAAATCATTGACCTTTGCAATCTGAGGGCATTGCTTGAAAATTGAGCCTGGATGGTCCTTGATGTCAACTCCAATAGGGGTAGCCACACCTGCCAAAGTAGAAGATGATCCAAAAGCCATTGCAAATAAAAGATAGCTTCAAAACTGATAAAATAACTAACAACCTTCGCTGGTGAAAGCTCTTCAAAATCTACTTGTGAATGCACTGGAATTAACTTGAAATTTTTTTGTTTGCTTTGAATCATCTTGAACTCACTTTGTTTTGCTCTGAATGTAGTGTGATTGAAAATGCACCAACATTTCTCTTATATTCTATGAAAACTCTAATTCTTCATTGACATTAATGCATGTCGGTATATCATACCGAATTCAAAATCCATAATCTCAGTGCCACTGAATCTCTAGACTGACTTCACCAAGATCTAAAATAAGCTTTTAGACCTCTACCAGGGGTAATACAAGATTCATCATTAATTTTCCTCCCCCTAAGGCTAATGCCTTAGTTATCGGATGAGTTTCCTATCGGTGCAAGAACATTATGTTTTGTCGGTTGAGTAACCGGCTTGATTATTTCTGTCGATTGATCTTCAGATTTCCTAACCCATTTCTTCTCATTCTCCTTCTGGATATCTTCAACCTTATATTTTCCTTTCTTATTATTTCCTACCGAATTGTTCTTGCTTCTACAAAATTTGGCAATATGTCCTATTTTGTTGCATGCATAGCAAGTGACATTATTTTTCTGAATTGCCTTATTGTATCCTTGATCATTCCTTGACCTGCATTGATTAGCCATATGTCCAAACTTTCCACATGCATGAAATTTCACATTCATTCTACAATCATTTGTCCTATGACCATACTTCTTACAATTTGAACACTGATCGGGAACAACATTATTATTTTGATTTGCTCTATTTCTACGATGTCTTGCCATATGACCAAACTTATTACAAACAAAGCATGTACCATTAAATTTATATGCATTGGGTTACCTTACTGATGATTTATGATTCCAGTTGTCTGGTGAATTTTCTTGATTTGCAGTATCGAATCTTTCTCCATATTCAAATCCAAGACCTCTAGTGTCTCAAGTGTCTCTTTGATCCTTCAATAATTCATCAAGCCTTGCAGAACTAGCCCTGAACTTTTCTTTGTATTCAATTTCAACATCTAGATCACTTCTTAGGATTGTCATCATTCTTTCCAACTCTTGCTCATTATTCTGTGATTGCACCAACTCAGTTCTCAACACATCATTCTCATGCACAAACCTAATGCATTCCTCAGATCTGTCTTTCAGAGATCTACCAAGATTTTCTTCATTCTTCTTTTGGTCTTCAATCTCCTTGGACATCCTCATAGTCATGGCTTGCTTTTCATTCTTCATCACACCATTCTCCTAACTCATCTCCTGACATTGTTGCTTAAGGGCATCCTTCTCTTCATCATTTTGATTTTGTAAAAGTTCCTTCCTTTTAGCTTGAATAGATGACAACCTCTCCTGCAAGGTAAGAATGAATTCCTTTGCAGAGTTCAATCCATCTTGTTGATAACTCAATGATGAACCACTAGTACCAAACCGGTACTGAGAGGGGGGGTGAATCAATACAAACACAAATATAGTCCAAAACCGGTTTGACAGCAAATACTCCAAATGACTGATAAACAGGGATACCGGTAAAACAGAGTGCAGCCGGTAACATCCAGTATAGCTCAATCAGTCATGAACCGGTCACTCAATAAGCTTTTCTCTTAGCTCAATACCACAGTATCATTATATTCTCATGCATAAACTAGTAAACTTAACCATCAGATCTTCACAACAGTAAGTTCAATATGTTTTATAGACATGAATAAAACATAGAACCTTCATGTGCTTAACAGATAAAACAAAGCATCACAAGACAAGAGCATTACACATGACACACATATTTTTCATGTGGAAACCCAACTGGGAAAAACCATGATGGGGATGAATACCCACATCCGCTCTGTTAGGAGCCTTGTTCGGTTAAGGACATTACAATAGGTTCTGGTAGGAACCGATCCTGTTAAGGATCACCCGGTTAAGGGATACCCAGTTAAGGGTTAAACCTGGTAGGGTCACCTTGTTAGAGGATTTTAAGAACTCAATAGCTGAAAGGATCTCCTAAGCTTCTCTAGCTTCTTAGAACTCATTAGCCTCGAGTTACCTGATTAAGGGATTTGAAACAAGCCAATTAAGACCACCTGATTTAAGGGATTTTGAATCAAGCCAGTTAAGGCTACCCTGTTAGGGGATTTTACAACTGTTGAAGTGGTTAGAGATCAATAGGCATTACAATGATTTGTTAACAACACTTAATGCTAATGCAGATCCGTTTAGGCTCCTCTTTTCCTTCTGCACATTCACTTTGTAGGTATCTCCTCTCTCCTTTGGTCTGGCAAGAATCACGTATCACTTTCCTTGGATACACACTCACAACTTTTGCCAACAACCTCAGACAGAAACCCAACATTGATCTTATAGGAAACATACAGGTCAGTAGCAAAAACCCTAAACCCTAAACCAGCTAGGTTAAGCAATTCAAATAGTTCAATCCTGGCCGTTGAATCATACTGCATTAAATGCAACAATCTTGAATCGATCTCAAGACATTCTCCATCGTCCATTATCCACCATTTTTATGGCGGCTGACAACCCTTCACGTGTTATCATCATTTGACAGACTTCGCACATTCCCAAGGTAGATAGGAATAATCATCTTCATGCAAGATCCTTCACGCACACAGAGCTTACGTGGCAACACAATCTGTCCTCCATCATACTGCTAACTCATCACACAAAGATCACCGATTGAGTCACACAGACTTGAGGTAATCCAACCGGAAACCCCGAAGTGGAAGCTACCTACCAACCAGTAGTCATATAGTGCTTCCATGTGTCGGTTCCCATAACTTCATGCCGGTTCATTTTGAACAAATATGCCGCTTCACTTTGGCATATAAACTGGTTCACACATATGTCGGTTCCTCTCTCTTCACTTATCACATGTGCCGGTTCACATTGTGTCTCATATTGACATCAATGACAACATACAATATCATTATGTCTTCATGCCAGTTCACATAAGGCTCATGCCGGTTCACATAATGCCAACAATCTCCCCCTTTGGCATTGATGGCAATATACAAAAGATATCTTCTCTGCTTCACATCTTCACCCCATTTGCTGCAGATATCTTTTCGCTTCACTCCTTCTCCCCCTTTGACAATAATGCCAAAGTGGAGGTACAATCATCACTATTTCATCATGCTACTCCCCCTGAGGAGTAGCATCCATAAACACACCAATCAACCAAAGATTTGTCTTTTCAGTACCTGACTGATGTGGACCAATCACTTTTAGTTCACCTCCTGAAGGGGCAATACCCCTAATTCACCTCTCAAATGCACAAATGTTGTCTTTGGGAGAGGCTTGGTGAATATGTTTGCTAACTACTCCTTACTGGACACATGCTCCAGTGCAATCTCTTTATTCTAAACCTTTTCCCTCAAGAAATGATACTTAAGCTCAAAATGCTTGGTTCTAGAATGTAAAACTAGATTCTTTGATATATTGATAGCACTTGTGTTATCACAGAATATACTTACTGGTTCAGATATAGGGATCTTGAAGCCTACCAGTACATGCTTCATCCAGATTGTCTAAGTGCAGTTCATAAAAGCTACAACATACTCCACTTCTGCTGTAGACTGAGAGATGCAACTCTGCCTTTTACTCATCCATGAGACTAGTCTACCACTGAGAAAGAATGCACCACCAGTTGTGCTCTTCCGGTCATCCACATTACCGGCCCAATCAGCATATGTGAATACTTTCAAATTGAAATTATTGTTGTATGGGTACCACAATCCATAGTCAACTATTCCCTTCAGATACCTAAGAATTCACTTGACTGCACTCAAGTGAGATTCTCTTGGACTCTTCTAGAACCTTGTAGTGATGCCAACTGCATGTGCAATATCTAGTCTACTATGCACTACATAATGCAACTTACCAATCATTAATCAGCATTCATTCTCATCAACCAGTGCGGAATCATCCTCCTTTGTCAATTTGCAACTGGTCACCATCGGTGTACCAACCGGTTTGCTATCTTCCATGCCAAAAGTCTTCAACACCTCTTTGACATATTTAGATTGAGTGATGAAGATTCCATCTTTCATCTGCTGGATTTGTAGTCCAATGAAGAACTTAATCTCCCCTATTAGTGACATCTCAAACTCTTTCTTCATCTCATCAGCAAACTCATGACTCATCTTGTCATCTCCACCAAAGATGATGTCATCAACAAAAACTTCACATATCAGAATCCAATCTTCTTCAGACTTCAAGTAGATATTGCTATCTTCACTTGTTCTCTCAAATCCAATCTTCACAAGATGGGAATGTAGGCACTCATACAATACCCTAGGTGCTTGCTTTAGACCATATAATGCTTTATGTAGCCTACATACCATGTCACTGTCTTCAGATAGGGCAAACCCATCTGGTTGCTCAATATACACGTCCTCTTCAAGTACACCATTTAGGAATGTAGATTTTACATCCATTTGATATACCTTGAACCTCTTAAAAGCTGCATATGCAAGAAGCATATGACCTCCTTCTAGTCTAGCTACAGGAGCAAAGGTTTCCCCATAGTCTTCACCTTCTTCTTGAGCATATCCTTTGCATACTAGTCTAGCTTTATTCCTAATCACTATGCCATCCTCATTCAACTTATTTTTGAACACCCATTTGGTGCCAATGACATTTTGATGCTCTAGTCTAGGTACCAAGGACCATGTACCATTTTTCTCTATCTGGTCAAGTTCTTCTTCCATTGCCTTGATCTAGTCTTCATCTTTATGAGCCTCTTTGAATGACTTAGGCTCAAATTCAGAGATCATACATGAGTTTTCTCTGATCTTTCTTTTGGTAAGGATTCCTGCATTCTTATCACCTATGATCTGCTTGGGATCATGATTCAACTTGACATACCACGGAATGGTCTTAACTTGTTCTTCTTGCTTTTCTTCTTCATCCTCATCTTCATCAGTATCAACATTCACCAGTTCAAGAACACTGTTACTAGTACTAGGTTGATTGATAACTGGTTCCCAGAAGGTTGCAACCAGTTCATTACAACTTGCTCACTGTCGGGTGGCTCAGTCTTCTCAGAGGATTCATCAACTCTTACATTGATGCTTTCCATAATTCTCTAAGTCCTATTGTTGTAGCACTTGAAAGCTTTACTCTTGGTGGAATATCCTAGAAATATTCCTTCATCATATTTAGCTTCAAATTTGCCCTGATGTTCACTCCTCTTGATGTAACATTTGCTACCAAAAAGCTTAAAGTAGTTAACCACAGGTGTCTTACCGGTCCAATACTCATAAGGAGTTTTGTCCTTACCCTTTTTGATGAGTACTCAGTTCATAGTGTAGACTGCAGTGCTCACCGCTTCTCTCCAAAAGGTGTGAGAAACCTTTCTTTGGATCAACATAGTTCTAACTGCTTCAACTAGAGTCCGGTTATTCCTCTCTACTAGGCCATTCTGCTGTGGAGTCCGGGGGGCAGACAACTATCTCTTGATGCCAAATTCTTCATAGTACTTGTTGAATTCACTGGAAGTGAATTCCCCTCCTTGATCAGTTCTGAGACACTTGATCCCTTTACCGCTTTCCTTCTCCACTAATGCTCTGAAAGCTTTGAATTTCCCAAAAGCTTCAGACTTGTCTTTCAAGAATGTGACCCACATCATTCTTGAGTAGTCATCAGTGAGAATCATGAAGTACCTATCACCCTGCACACTTCTAGTTTTCATAGAACCACATAAATCAGTATGCACAAGATCAAGCAAGTTGTTAGCAGTGAAAGATTTACCTTTAAAGGTTGAGGAAGACATTTTCCCCAATTGACATTCTCTACATAAGGTATTATCCGGTTTGCTCAGCACCGGCAACCCTCTAACTGCTGTGATCTTACTAGCCTTTACAATGTTATCAAAGTTCACATGGCAGAATCTCCTATGCCATATCCAGCTATCATCAATCTTATCCATAAGACATGTACTTATATTTGCCTTTAGATGAAATATGTTACCTTTAGTCTGCATGTCGGTGGCTACCAATTTACCATCTTCACCTTTGATTCTGCAAACTCCATTCTTGAATTGCAGAGTGAGGCCACTGTCATTTTACTGGGCAACACTTAGAAGGTTGTGTCTAAGACCATCAACCCAATACACATTGTCAGCACTACTCTTTCCATTCAAGGAGATGGACCCTCTGCCTTTGACCATGCATGGTGCATCATTGCCAAAGCAAACCACACCACCATCATACTCTTCTAAGGATAGAAACTTGCTTCGATCACCAGTCATATGGTGAGAACAACCGCTGTCAATGATCCACTCATTGGAATCATCAAACCGGGAGACAAGAGCCTTCTTGTCTACCACATCTTCCTTTATAGCAATAAACACAATGTCTTCATTCTCTTCATCTTCTGATTCCTCATCTGTGACACCTTCATCAACTACCACAAAACAATTTCTCTGGTTTCCTCCTTTGAATTTCTTGAACCTTTCCGGTTTGTCCTTGTTGTCACTATTAGGACAGTTCATAGCAAATATGTCCTATCCGGTTACAGGAGAAACATTTCAAAGGAAGCTTACCTTTGTATTTACCACTCCCTTTTGAAAATCTCCTAGCAAGAAGAGCTTCAAATTCCATCAGAAACTCTTCATCCTTCATTTCTCTGTTCTGATTGGGTTCCCCACTAGTGCTAGCCTCTTTTCCTTTTCTAGATGGTATAGTAGAAGCTTTAAAAGCTAATTTTGACTTTTGAACACTACCATCAAAACTATTCAGCTCATAGGCTATCAACTTGGCTATGATGGAGTCCAAGGACACCTTAGACTTGTCTATTGATCTCAGCTCCTGAATAGCAGCAACCCTTATTGCATAGACCGACAACAGGGATCTCAGGACTTTACTTACCACAGTGGAATCTTCTATTTTGCCACCTGCACTCTTTATTTATCCAACAATTGTTTTGATTCTTATTCCATGCTGTTGAATGGTATCTCCTTCAACCATTTGCATGTCTTCAAACTTTCCTCTTAGGCTCTCTTCCTTAGCCTATTTTACATGCTCATCACCACCATAGATATTTTCAAGAGCATCCCATACCTCTTTGGGATTTGCCTTGTCCTGAACATCAATAAACTCAATGTCAAAAAGACTATTGATGAGGGCTTCCATGACTTGCCCATTTTCTTGTATCTCTCTCTTTTGGTCATCGGTGAGAGTACCGGTAGGACCAACATATACATTTTCAACATAACTCCAGTGTTGAACACCCATGCTTTTGATGAATATCTTCATCCTGTCCTTCCATATAGCAAAGTTTTCCCTGTTGAACTTTCGACCTTCCCTCTTCATCATTTGGCTAGGATCTTTTCCTCAAGCGGTTAAGCTTACAACACAGTGGACCTGGAGTGCTCTGATACCAATTGATAACTCAATGATGAACCACTAGTACCAAACCGATACTGAGAGGGGGGGGGGTGAATCAGTACAAACACAAATACAGTCCAAAACCGGTTTGACATCAAATAATCCAAATGACTGATAAAGGGATACCGGTAAAACAAAGTGCAACTGGTAACATCTAGTATAGCTCAATCGTCATGAACCGGTCACTCAATACGCTTTTCTCTTAGCTCAATACCATAGTATCATTATATTCTCATGCATAAACTAGTAAACTTAACCATCAAATCTTCACAACAGTGAGTTCAATATGTTTTATAGACAGGCATAAAACATAGAACCTTCATGTGCTTAATAGATAAAACAAAGCATCACAAGATAAGAGAATTACAAATGACACACATATTTTTCACGTGGAAACCCAACTAGGAAAAACCACGGTGCGGATGAATACCCACAAGCTGCTTTTTGAACTCTTTAGAAGTCTGATATGTTAGGAGCCTTGTCTGGTTAAGGACATTACAATAGGTTCTGGTAGGAACCGATCCTATTAAGGATCACCCGGTTAAGGGTTAAACCTAGTAGGGTCACCTTGTTAGAGGATTTTAAGAACTCAATAGCTGAAAGGATCTCCTAAGCTTCTCTAGCTTCTCAGAACTCATTAGCCTTGAGTTACCCGATTAAGGGATTTGAAACAAGCCAGTTAAGACCACCTGATTTAAGGGATTTTGAATCAAGCCAGTTAAGGCTACCCTTTTAGGGGATTTTACAACTGTTGAAGTAGTTAGAGATCAACAAGTATTACAATGATCTGTTAACAACACTTAATGCTAATGCAGATCTGTTTAGGCTCCTCTTTTCCTTCTGCACATTCACTTTGCAGGTATCTCTTCTCTCCTTTGGTCTGGCAAGAATCACGTATCACTTTCCTTGGATACACACTCACAACTTTTGCCAACAACCTCAGACAGAAACCCAACATTGACCTTATAGGAAACATACAGGTCGGTAGCAAAAACCCTAAACCCTAAGCTAGTTAGGTTAAGGAATTCAAACAGTTCAATCCTGATCATTGAATCATATTGCATTAAATGCAACAATCTTGAATCGATCTCAAGACATTCTCCATCATCCATTATCCACCATTTTCATGGCAGCTGACAACCCTTCACATGTTATCACCGTTTGATAGACTTCGCACATTCCTGAGGTAGATAGGAATAGTCATCTTCATGCAAGATCCTTCACACACATAGAGCTTACGTGGCAACACAATCTATCCTCCATCATACTACTAACTCATCACACAAAGATCACCAATTGAGTCACACAAACTTGAGGTAATCCAATCGGAAACCCCAAAGTGGAAGCTGCCTACCAACTGGTAGTCATACAATGCTTCTATGTGCCGATTTCCATAACTTCATGCTAGTTCATTTTGAACAAATATGCTGCTTCACTTTGGCATATAAACTAGTTCACACATATGTTGGTTCCTCTATCTTCACTTATCACATGTGCCGGTTCACACTGTGTCTCATATTGACATCAATGACAACATACAATATCATTATGTCTTCATGTCGGTTCACATAATGCCAACACTTGTAACTTCAAGTTTTCATCCTTTCAGCATCATAGTCCTCAAGGGCTACTTCAAGTTGTTTATGTAGACTCATCTCCATGGATTCTAGATTCAAGATCTTCCTTAAGCTGTTAGACTTACTCCAACGCACCAGGCTCTAATACCAATTGTTGGAATCCAAGAACACTGAGAGGGGGGGTGAATCAGTGTTCTGCCGGTATAATCAATTTTAACCTTATTTGCAATGCAATTCAGTAACCTATAAACATGAAAGAATATAACAGCAAATAGAAATGAAGCAACCACAAGAGCATACACCATAACACATAGTGTGCGAGCTTGAATTTCATCCTCAAAATGTTACCTGTAATAAGTTAGTTTCACAAAATACAAATGGAAATGCATATAGGAAATCCAAATTCAACCAATGAAACTGCATGAAATAAATATTAAAATAAAATAATATTTTACCTTCATGTCTTATGTCTCATTTTCTCCTAACTCCACTTTTCCTAGTTGCAAATGGGTGTGCTCTTAGACAATGCACTATTGACTTCCAAGATGACATATGAAGAATGGACTGATAACTTGTAGTTAACTGATACTATGATATGCACAGCTACATGATTATGCTAAAATGATATTTGTTAATTGCTTCAAAAACTCATGGATGCATATCATTGATTGAAAACTATTTTGAAGACTCCCTCTCTCAAATAAAGCTCTTGATTTTATAGACTTTGAGAGGATAAGATGATGTGGCTTAGATCAACGGTCATGATCAAATCTACATGTTTGGATGGTTGTGAGCAAAAGTGAAGGTTGAGAGAAAGGGGGAAGGAGAAGACAAGTGTCACTCATCTCACCTTGACTGGGTTGCTGACTGAGAGAATCTAGGGATGGTTGGAGGAAATTTAGGCATGAGAGGACAAGTGGACTCAAGTCCTTCCTAAGATGTAGGGGTGTTGGAGAGAATATAGGAAATGGTTATGAGATATGTGAACATACACAATTTTCATTAAGTTTGGAAGTTGAAGATAGATGGTGAATTAATATTTGATAAATATTAATTTTCTTAGCCACGTGTTTGATGAGTTGGCAAAGGGAAGATGAAGTGGAGATGGAGGGTGAGTTGAAAAAGGGAGATTAAATAATTTAGGAATTATTTAATATTTGAGACTATAGGATAGGAGAATAACTATTAAATATTAGATATTTAATTAACTTGAATAGAGGAATAATTAAATATTAGATATTTAATTAATTAGAAGAACAAGATAGATGAATTAATTAATAAAATATTAATTAATAGAAAGCCATAAAAATGAATTAAATAAATTAATATTTTCAAATTAACTATTTAATAGAAGAATAATCATTAAAATAAACATAAAATATTTATTTAATTTCTCATAGCCATTTTTTAGGTGTATACATTTTGCCCCTCTTTGAAATGATGTCGAGACAACATTGTTTCAAAGATTAAATCAAGTCTTGATAATGCGCTTGATAGAGATTGAAAATACTGATTGTGTGCCCCCTCAGTAGATTGATCATGAAATTGTCAAAATTTTTGGTTTGAACGATTAATCTCATGATAATTGATAAAAAATTTAGTCAATTAAATTCATTTGTAAAAAAAAAATTAAATTGCCCCATTTGAAATGAATTACTCTTCAAATAGTAAATATAAAATTAACTAAGGCTAATTTTAACTTCATTATTATCCTTGTCAGCTTGTGGAGAAAATATTCTTGTTGAGGTGGCAAAATGGTGATTCCCATGGAGAACCATCCTTTTGAGTGTGTTCGGCATTATCAGTGACCTCCCGAGTATGGGTATCTGGTATGTTTCTTATCCCGAGCCTTGTTTTCAAATTTTCGTTCAAATTTTCATGTTTTTAGGCGGTTTTTCTTGTTTTTTTGAAATTTTTGATTTTTTCGGCATTAGTTTTATCGCTTTTGCAATTTGTTTTAGCGTATATGCAACTAGGTTTAGCGCATATGTACTGTATGTTAGCACTTATGTGGAAGATGTTAGTGCATATGCATAGGGTAGTGCAAATGTGTTGTCGGTTAGCGCATATGCCCAGAAAGGTAGCATTTTTGCATGGGTTAGTGCTTATGCTTGTAGTTTTAACACGTTTGTTGAAAATGATAGTGCATATGCACTAAGTTAGCATATTTGCTTTTAGATTTAGCGCATTTGTTGTGGTTTAGCGCAAATGATCAATTGGTTAGTGCTTTTGCTTAAATTTGATAATTTTGATAACTGCAAAAGTGAAAAATCACTTTGATGAATAAATTTAACATGTTTAAAATGCATTCATGATGAAAATAAGGTCTTGATTGCATGATTGCATGATTGATAGATTGATAGGTAGCTTTTGATTAGCTTGATTTGGATCGTTTGATAGATAGCTTTGATTAGCTTGATTTGGATTGTTTGATAGATAGCTTTGATTAGCTTGATTTGATAGATTGGATAGATAGCTTTGATTAGCTTGATTTATAGATTTGATAGATAGCTTTGATTAGCTTGAATGATAGATTTGATAGATAGCTTTGATTAGCTTGATTTGGATCATTTGATAGATAGCTTTGATTAGCTTGATTGATAGATTTGATAGATTGGATAGATTGGATAGATAGCTTTGATTAGCTTGAGTAGCTCTAAGAAACCGATTTAGTTTTTGATGTAGGAGCTTTAGCAGAGTTTTGAGTAAACTGAGTGATTGATAAAAAACCATGATTGATAGTTTTGAAAATGATTTGATAGCATAAGTTGCTTCAATTTGATTTGATAGATAGATGGATTTGATGATTGATTCAGTTTTGATTGATAGATGATGATTTGATCGATAGATTTGATTTGATTGATTTCTTTTGACAAATTAGGAGAAACTTGATGTTCTCCAGTGTCGGGAGAAATTACCAGCAGTGCGACATTTAGTTCCGGAGTTGACCCAGGCTAAGATTAGACACATAGATGCATGTGGTTTACGCTATTTGTTATATATTCTTGAGATTACGCATAACAGGGGTTTATTGACAGCATTGGCTGAGAGTTGGCACAGTGAGCATAACACTTTCCACCTACCAATGGGTGAGATTAGTGTGACTCTTGAGGATGTCTACAGGATTCTGCATATCCCAATGATTGGTGAGCTAGTATAGTATGATTATCAAGATCGAGTGGGGACAGAGGCATGCAGAGTCATGTTTGCTGATGAGAGCATCGGTAGAGGAGAGATTAGATGGATTGATATGGTGATGTATTATGAGGCTCTTCCTGTGATTCTTGCTAGTTTGATTGGAGGATTTATATGTCTTGATAGGAGATCACGAGGTTTTTCTGTTGGATGGGGTGAGATTCTTCTGAGTATGATGTAGCATTGTACTCGATATGCTTGGGGTGTGTGCATGTTAGCTCATTTATATCATGATCTACATCAGGTAGTGTATGATGAGAGTGCGAGTTTGTCTACTGGGTGCACTTTATTGCAGATCTGGTGTTGGTAGCACATTGTTATTACTTGGCCTATCCATCATAGAGTTCATGGAGAGAGGTAGCCATACATATACATCTATGTAGGTATCCTTACTCAGCATAAGCTGGGTAAGATGGAGTATTGGCATTGGGTGCTAGATTCTTTGGACATCATCACTTGGAGACCATATCTTGATTGTGAGCCATGGATGGATGACGCTCAGACATTACCATGTATCATGTAGAGTAGATATCTTATTGGTCGAATGCCTTTCATTGTTGAGCGATAGTTGATTGGTCAGATTTTAACATAGTTTGGTATCATCGAGCCTATGCCTACTAGTGTAACGATATATTCTCAGTGGTACAAAGATAGGTGAGATTGGGGACCATCATTATCATTTGATATTGCTCATGCAAAGTTTGTTGCTACTCTAAGAGTGGCATATGATATGAGATTCAATATTCTTGATCTGGGGGTTACTATAGAGTATGCCCAGTACATATTAGCGGATCCATTTCTTTGCATTACTGATCCAGCAAATCCTCCTAGCTCAGGAGATGAGGATGATGATTCAAATGATCCAGTTTCTAGGAGACAGAGATGGAGATGAGAGCTTAGAGCTGCTCATGAGGCTGAGGGAGGTGGAGATGATGGTGGGGATGGAGGTGGTGGTGGTAGGAGACCTGGATGGAGGGGAGGCTAATTGAGAGTCTGTGGAGGACCGTTTGGACCAGCTGGCAGGATTGAGAGACCACGTCCTAAGGGTGGGAGGGATATTGGACAGATTGGGAGAGAGCATGGCAGGATTGGTATGAGATCACCAAGGGATTGCCATTGACAGGAGGCCAGGTGACTGGACTGGATGGGGGTTGTAGGAGAGGCATTGATTTTAGATAGATTTAGCTAGATTCTTGAGTTATTGCAGCACATGGTGGAGATGATGAGGATCATGTTCCTCTGATTAGACAATGGGTTCGAAGAGTTACTCCGAATGAGATTCCAATAGTTGGACAGGTTGGTGGTGAGGGGATTGGCGTTCATGTGCCATAGCAGGATGTACAAGAGCAGGTTGCACCAGTGGATGATATGCCAGATGTGGTTATACTAGAGCATGATGTGCCAGGGTACGATACCATTGACAGTCTGAGAGCACAGATTGATCACCTTGGAGCATAGGGACAGACTCTTATTACAGACCAGGATAGAGCTATCAGGAGACAGCAAGATACTCAAGGCCTTCTTGTTCACATTCAGCAGGTTGGATCAGGTACTCTCTTGGCGGATATTATTAGAGAATTTTTTCAGGTTGGGAAGGAGACTTCCTACTGGTGATGACGATATGAGGAGGCAGTTGTATAGAGCCAGAGAGCAGGTAGTTATCATACCACCATGTTGATGGATACTAGCAGTGGTGGGGTTATGGGACCTCCTCAGAGGAGTGGTGATCATGGGAGACAGGCATCTAGAGGATCTTCGCACCCACAGCCATAGAGACAGACAAAGTCAGGTGGTAGTGGTACAAGACAGCCTTGACTTGATTTGTATTTGATGAGGCATTTGTATTATTTATCTGATATCATTGTATACTTGGACTTTTATTATTTTATGATGATCTATATGCAGACATGGATTCTATATGATGATGATCTTTATTATTCATGTTATTCTACTTGATGATCTATATGCTTATATGATTTGATTATATATGGATATAGTGATTAGATGGATGATGGTATGATCTTTTCTTTTCATTATGATGATGATTTATATGATGATGCAATGATAAATGCTTTTGTTGATTTTTGATTTTGATGATCTTGGATGCAAATGGAAATGATTACTAAGTTAAATGATATACAATGCAAGGATCTATATGGAAATGTAAATGAATGATTGCTTTGCTTTTGATGATGATCTATATGAAATGTTTTTTTTTTTTTATGTTTATGATATACTTATGAATATAAGTGCAAAGATGCAACTAAATGATTGTTAATGGAATCATAATGCAAATAATAATGATGATACACTACATGATAAATGAAATGCACATAATTAAATGCAAACCAATGCAATGATAAATGCCACAAAATGATTTGAAATGATGATAAAATGACTGCACCTACAATGATTAAATGCAAATTGTGTTTGTTTGTCCAAGTATACTCAATCTTTATTTATGACCATTGATCTATTAATGAAATGATATGCTTATAATGCAAGTGACAAATGAATGCTTATAATGTAGATGAAAAATGAGCTAATGAAATTATCTAACTAGAAATTGTACTGCCATTCTTCATATGTTATCTTGTAACAGTGCTTGATTTCATCATTGAGCTTTAAATGTTGTAAGAAAATACAAGAAACTTGACATAATGATTCAAGATGACCTGAGTATTCCTTACATAGATTTTGATATAGCAAGTTAATACAAGCAACTTGATATAATGGATCAAGTTGACCTGAGTATTGCTTGCAGAACAGACAAGGATTATCGCCTTTCATGCATGAATTGGAACGTCCTCCTTGATCTTTTGTCGATCATATCCTGAGACAAGTTCATACCGTAGTAAGAGATAAACCACAGACAACAATCAAAGAAAATAATCATGCCCCATCATAGCTTCTCTAGTCAATGGACATCCTTGAGTCGCATAGAGTACATGATTAGCAATAAAATCAAGATATAAACATTAAATCTTGTATGTCATTCACATGTTCTTATGGTCATTAACTGATATAATCATCTTGATGAATGATCTTTGATAATCCTTTGTTACTTGTTAGTTGATTCTTCGGTTTCTAAATTTCATGATTCAGTTGTTGATGAAATGCCTTGATTTTTGTTGCTTTGTTGCTCGTTATCTGTTTCAAAATCCTAGGTGTTTTTGGATTTTCTAAGTTTTTATGAATGTTTTTGGATTTTAAAGATTCAAAAGATCACCTTAGCAAAAGGAATTAGGATTTTTCCCCTAGTGGAAACAAAAATTATTATGGATATATGAATTGATCAAGATCCAAACCATGGTGGGATACAAATGCAGATTGATTGATTCTGATGAAATCTAAGACAAGTGACTATGACAAGTATGTCAAAGATTGATAACTGTTGGTAAGCTGCATATTTCTTGCTAAATGGTTCAGAGCAATGGATGCGAAAGATGGAATGGATAAGCTAGGATATGATGGAAGCGATAGATGTGATAAGATGGAGTGGATAGGTGTGTAAAGAGATCTCATAGCTGGAGGAACTTATTTCTTAGATAGCACCTGTTTACCAGGTTTTCACCATCTAAATTTATTGCATTTTTTGGATTTTATATGCTTTTTATTGATATTTTTAGGACTTTATATGCTTTTTATTGATTTTTTTAGGAGTTTATATCTCAAGCATAGAATTTCTTGAGATGGATAGAATTGATAGGTTCATCAAACCAATCACCTTCAGGGGTAGATAACTTGTATGCTCCTGATCCATATACTGTTACTATGACAAAAGGTCCTAGCCAATTCGGTTCAAATTTTCCCTTCTTTTCTCGGTCTTGCTGATTTCTTGGATTCTCCCTTAGAACTATATCTCCAATCTAGAAAATACATGGCTTGACTATGTGGTTATAGCTTCTTTCCATTCTTTGTTGGTATACCTTCAAATGTTCTGTTGCATTTTGGTGACGTTCCTGAATTAATTCTAGTTCTTGGAGTTGACAGACTCGTTGTTCTTCCTCTAGTATAAGACCGTGCAACAATACTCATAGAGAAGGTATCTCTACTTCTATAGGTATGCTGGGATTGGATGGTAGGGGTTAAGATATCTTCCACAAGAAATTCATAATGTTGTTGATTCTCTTTATTTTGCAAGAGAGATTCTATTGTAGTCATTGCATTTGCTGCTTTATTCTCATTCTGGGAATCTAAGTGAATGTGATTTCTTTAAAGTGTCCTTTGAATTCCTCTATCAACTGTTTGTATGGCATAAGCTTATCATCCTTTATTTGATATTCATCATTTATTTGATTTATGATAAGTTGTGAATCACCATAGACATGTAGTTCTTTGACATTCCATTCAATGGCCATTTTAAGCCCTATAGCCAATGCTTCAAACTTTGCAGTATTATTGGTGCATGGAAATCGTAGTCTATACGATTTTGGAATTGTGTGTCCTTGAGGTGTGATGAAAAAGATTCCTGCACCTGATCCATATTGAGTATATGAACCATCAAAGTACAATTCCCAAAATTTTGTACTTACTGTCAAGATATCTGCATCAGGAAATTCGATGTGCAAAGGCATGTTATTATGTAGAGGTGCATCAGCCAATTGATCAGCGATGACTTGTCCCTTGATAGCTTTCCAATTAACATATTCTATGTCAAATTCACTCAGTATCATAACCCATTTGGCTAGTTTCCCTGTCAATGTTGACTTGCTTAATAGATATTTGAGAGGATCTATCTTTGCTATTAGTTTTACAGAATGAATCAACATATAATGTCATAGCTTCTGGGTTGCAAATACAACTACTAGACATATCTTTTCAATTGAGGAATAATTTAACTCATAGCCAACAAGTGTTCTGCTGATATAATAAACTGTTCTTTCTTTTCCTTCATCATCATGTTGAGCTAGGAGAGCGCCTAATGACACACTTGTTGCTGAGACATAGAGTAACAATGGTTTCCCTTTGATTGGTGATATCAGTACTGGAGGACTCATAAGATATTCTTTTATTTTCAAGAAAGCTTCTTCACATTTTGTATCCCATTTGAATGGAACATTTTTATGTAAAACATGGGTAAATGGAAGACATCTATCAACCAATTGAGAAACAAATCTCCTAATTGATTGCAGACTTCCTTGTAAAGATCGTAATTGACTTAGGTTTTTAGGTGACTCCATCTCCATGATAGCTTTAACTTTTCCAGGATCTACTTCAATGCCATGAGTTGATATAATGTACCCTAGGAGCTTTCTAGAGGTTACCCCAAATGTACATTTCTTTGGATTTAATCTTAATTGATATCTTTCTAGCCTATCAAAAATCTTGCTTAGAATGTTCAAATGTTCTTTTCTTGTGTGAGATTTTACAAGTATGTCGTCAACATAGACTTCTATGAATGTATGCATCATATCATGGAAAATTGTTGTCATAGCCCTTTGATAAGTTGCTCCTACATTTTTAAGCCCAAATGGCATAACATTCCAATAGTACATTCCCCATGCATAGGTGAAAGCTATCTTCTCTTCATATTCAAGTACGATTCTTATTTGATTATATCCTGAGAAGCCATCCATTAATGAAAACATCTCATGTCCTACTGATAAGTCTACTATGATATCAATGTTTGGTAGCAGGAAATCATCTTTTGGACATGCTTTATTTAGATCTTTGAAATCTATGCAAACTCTTATGCTCTTATCTGGCTTTGATACTGGTACAATACTTGAGATCCATTCTAGATAAGCAACTAGTCTTATGAAACCCATTTCTAATAGTTTCTTGAGCTCGATTTTGACAAGGAGAGCAATATGCGGATGCATCTTTCTTAGCTTCTGATTAACAGGTTTTGCTTTTAAATCCACATTAAGATGATGCATGATAAGATCTGGGTTAAGTCCTAGCATATCTACATAGGACCAAGCAAAATTTATTTGTCTTTTCTTAAATAATTCCATGTACTCTTTCCTCTCTCTTTCCGATAATGAGGCAGCAAAATGAAGTATTTTAGGATCTTTTGATGTATCAATGTTTACTACTTCTGTTGGTTCTATCAGGATAGTAGATCTCTCTTGAAAATATGCAGGAAAAATTTCAAACTTTCCATCTTTTGGTGTCTCTAGGAGGTTTTCACCATCAGATACGCCTTTTGTTTTCTCTTTTGATTGATCTAATGTTGCCATGAAATGGTTTTCAACAATAGGTCTCTTTCCTTATTTTATTTTTCTTTTGTGACTAGAAAGTTTGCCATTCTCCTGATTACGAGAAACATCACTTGACTCTGCAATGGAAGATATCTTAGGATGGATGGGTTCAACAATGTTAAGGTACACGACTAAGTCATGGTCATTAGAAAAGACATTCAGTTCAGGGTTGTCTAAATTATCCCAATTAGTTAGTTTAGGATGTAGAAGGGGTAAATCATAATCATCATCATCATTAGGTGTTTCAATGTTTATGATATAATGATCATAGCTTGACATAGAATAGGTTCTGTCATAGATTAAATGTTTGTGAGATTGTCTTTTGCAAACGTTTCCGAAACAGTCTTAACAAAATTTGTATTAGCATTTTGTAGTTCACACTCAAGTGGTTCTTCAACTGACATTTGTCCCTTAAATGAATAGATTATATCCACGCACACATCTTTGATGTTGCAAATTCCTTCTTGGTTGACCTCATTTGCATTTAGAAGTTGACATATTTGTGCACATGATGAAGTAGATTCTTTTAATAGATTTTGTCTCCTTTCAAACTCAACTTCTTCTGGACTAATAGTTATTCCAACTTGACAATCTCTTAGTTCTCTATGGTTCTTCCATATCTGATCTTTGTTTGCACTTCTTGTGGCATTGTTTCTCTGTCTTTATCATTCCCTTTTCTTTTTGCATACACCTCTTTTCTCTGAATTCTTAGTTTCTCTTGTCTTCTTTCTAACTTCATCTTTTGTTCTGCAATAGACAAGTCTTCTTTTGTGATAGTTGTTTGATCTTCATTGTGTTCCTTACTTGATGTAGTAGATGAGGTATCTGGACTCCATTCATATTCATTCGAATTTGTCTTTGAATCCTGATCTAAGATTACTCCACTATACCATACTGGGATGTCATGTGGTGCAAAAAGTTCCTTGATTTCTGCCATTTCTATTTTTACTGCTTCTACAATATCTTGTTCGGATTTTGCCTTTGTTTGTATTTTCAGAACTTGTTGACAAGATTTTTCTTCACCTTTGATAGTAGTCTCTTCTTCTTTCTTTTCATGATCTTCTTGCTTCTTTTTCTTATTGGCTACGATTTTGGCCGCTTTATGTAGCTTTTCTTGCCAATTTTCTTCTTTAGAAATTGATTTCTTTCTCCATTTTTGCTGCTGATGATTATGTTGCTTTTGATTAGACTTTAGATATCCTAGCCCAAATTTATCTTTTGTGGAGTGTGAGTGTGGACAAATAGGTTCTGAAATACCTTGATGTTTCTTACCAATTGGTCATTTTCCTCCATATCCCATCTTTTGCATGATTTCATATCCTTTGCCATATTGTTTTATGGGGATATTGACTTTTGTTGCTGTTGCTATAATTTTATCTTCATCTTTGTAAAGCCAACCAAGAATGTCTTTGTCTTCATTTTCTCCTTCAAGAGTTCTAGCACTAACAAAGGTTCCTTTAAACATATGTTTTGATTTTCCTGATGTCTTTGATTGAATATCTATAGGTTTTCCATATGATTTAGGGGAAAGTGGGAAATTTTGCAAAGAATACTTTCCCATACCTTCATCATTTAACTTGAGCTTTTCGTCAAAAGTCTCCCATAACTTTGCTTGAATTTATTTGGTAGGATATACTGATTCTCTGTTATATGGAACTCTTGTATCTTGTGCAGGTTTCAAATTATTGCAATATTGACTGGATTCTGCAATTATAGTGATCTCTTTTCCTTCATGAGGAAATTTTACACATTGATGATATGTAGAAGGAATTGCTTGCATCTTGTGAATCCATGGTCTCCCTAGAAGAATGTTGTAGGAGAGGTTCAAATCTAAAACCTGACATAATGTATCTTTTTTCACGGGTCGTATCCTTATTGGTAGCACAAAGATTCCTTTAGAAGAACGCTCTGCTTCATCATAAGATTTTATGGTTATTTTCTTTTTTGGATCTACTGCATTCTCTGAATATCCCAAAGCTTTTATCAAACTTAGAGAAAAAATGTTTAATCTAGCTCCTCCATCTATGAGCACACATTTGACACGAGTTTTATTTATGGAGATTTCAACATGTAAGGGAGCATTGTGAGGATGTTGTAAGGACGCATCATCATTTTTCAAAAAATGATAAGCAATGAGGAGTTGTAAGGTGTCCTACCATATTTTGGAATTGATCTACATCCAATCTTTTGAAACTGTTGTTTCCACTAAAGCTTTCTCCAAAATTTCCTTATGCATAGGTGAAATTTTGATAAGTTCCAGAATTGATATTTGAGCAGGTATCCACTATAATTGCTCTACTAAATTGTATCGTTGTGGATTGGGTGTTGGATCTTTTGCTACACCTGGAAAAGTAACCTTTGCTTTGCTTCTCATGATAACATTGATTGGTTTGGAAGATGAATTTTCATTAACAATGATTACATTCACTACATCATCATAGGTATAAGTGTAATTCACCTTGTCTTTTGCTTTGTCATCTTTTAATTGGGACGATTCACCTTTGTCATAATTCGGAAGTGGAGTTTTGAAAGCCAAGTGTGATTCGTTTGTTTTATGGCTATCCATTGTGATGGTTCCATTATTGATCAGATCTTGGATAAGGTGTTTCAACCTCTGACAATCATTTGTTAGGTGTCCTTTATTCCTATGATACTTGCAAAAATGATTGTCATTCCACCAATTGGGCTTGACTGGTGGTTCATAATTTAT
This sequence comes from Cryptomeria japonica, assembly GCF_030272615.1. Taxonomy (NCBI): domain Eukaryota; kingdom Viridiplantae; phylum Streptophyta; class Pinopsida; order Cupressales; family Cupressaceae; genus Cryptomeria; species Cryptomeria japonica. The sequence continues at coordinate 335,325,274 of NC_081415.1, forward strand.
TGCTTCTGGCAAAACAATCAATTTGTTAGCAAGCAAAGTTTTTAGAGCTGATTCCAAAGATTCTCCAATGTTTTTGAATTTCCTTTGAGGATTGGAGAAAAAGGACTTAGCTTTATTGTTTTCTGGATTGTTATTGCTTGGGTTTTGACTTGGTAGATTGAAAATTGGTTGTTGTTGTTTTGTATTACTATTATCGTCATTCCTTTCATTGCTGACATTCCTATTCTTTGACCAGAAGTTGGGTTTGTCATTGTTGTTGTTGTTGTTGTTGTTGTATGAATTATTGTAAAGTTTTAGTTCTCCTTTCTTTACCATTGCGTTCTCTATTTTTAGTCCATTCTCGATCATTTTGGCAAAAGAGGGATGACATTGCATCTTTTTCTATAACTCATTTCATTGATAAGATTATCAATGAATATGTCCATCTTTTCTTGATCAGGTACATCTCGGGGATACCTATTAAATATTTGTTTCCATCATTGTAAGAAAATCATAAAGGATTCACCATTCTTTTGTTTAACATTGCAGAGATACAACATTGTTATTTCATTCCTTATAATGTAGGAATATTGTGAAATAAACCTATTCACAAGTTCTTCAAAGGATTTGATTCCGGAAGGTAATCGTGAAAACCACTCCATTGATTATCCATTTAAACTCCTAGGAAAAAGATGCATAAGGTAGGTTTCATCAATGAGCAAATTCCATGCTCATAGTACAAAACTCCCTAATGTGATCTTGAGGATCAGATTTTCCATCGTACTTGTCATATTTAAGAATCTCGCAATGTTGCAGAAATGGTATCATATTCAGATTTTTGTCAAAAGGATATGGGCATATATCTTGTAACAAATATTTCTTGGAGCTTGTCCCATTTTGCATGTCTTGTATTTGTTATTGTAGAGTTTGTATTTGTTGAGTAAGGTTTGATAAGGGATTATCTACATAGTCTCTTCTTGTTTCATCATGAGTCTTTTTGTCACTACACTCTTTTCTTTTATCATCCCTTTCTTTCCTTGTTTCTTCGTTGTTTTCTTTGTTCACATCTTCATTATTTTGCTCGTCTATGTTCTGGGTGTTACTTGTCTCCGCATCTTGTTTCAAGTTTTCCATGTTAAAGTCTTGTGGTAGTTTAGCTCCAGATTTTCCCAACATCAAGAGATATTTTTCTTTTTGTTTTGCCAACAATTTTTCCATTAGCCTATCAAATTTGAAATCTTGCTCAAGGTCTCTAATGGTGCTATTGGCTGCTTCTTCGTCAACAGTGGTAAATCCAAAAGTGTGGAATAAAGGAGTATCTTCTTCCTCCATTTGTTGTTGTTTTCTAAGTTGTTCGTGTTGGGCTCTAGTCCAAACTGGTATGTGTTTATTTCAAAGTTGTTGAAAGTTCCAAAGGACAAGGTCAATAGGTGATTATTGGTTTAGGAAGATATGCTTTATTGATCTTACCACTATTGTTTGTTCATTGGGATAAAGAATCTCTTTGTTGAAAGGCATGTCTTTGTAATGTTTCACCATCAAATTCTGTACCGCAGCCACATAAGTAGTGACGAAAATGGTGTAGGAATGTCCTCTATTTCAATAAGATCTTGCGATTGATATACAAGAATATTATTCTTTTCTGAGTATCTTTGTAACTGGGTTTTCTTTTTTTAAGGTGATACTTAAAAGTCATATAAGCATTTGACAATTCACAGGTTTGTTTGATTCCAATGTTGGTGTGATTTGGTTTTGATATAACCTAGGTTCAAAATAGGAAAGATATATCCATGATTAGGAACCAAGTATAGATTTGATCAAGCTTCGTGATAGAGGATTTGATTATCTTGATGAGAAACTTGACAAAGATGTTGATTTTTGCACTTAAGATGGTTGAATTGATAGCTTGTTAAATGTTGATGTTTATAGGACCTTTTGAGTATAACCTATTGGATTAACAACCTAGTTGTTTGAGCTAGTTTGAAAAATACGTGATGGTTTAGAGACAAACCTACTTCAAGAATTATTTTGACTTTGATGCTTTGACACTTTGATTTTGATCTGGTGTTTCAAGTGTTGGAAAGTTTTTGTATTAGTTTTTTTTTTACCAAACTTTTTCAGCAATTGGTTGGATTTTTGCTCACTTATAAATGATGATTTTCTTCAATTTTTGACCATTTGGAACATGTAACAAACATAGAAGACACAATGTCTAATAAACAAAATGTACAAGCAAGTACAATCCCTATGGCAGGCTGAGACAATAGTTGTTGAATCTCACAAGGAGTTTCCCCTGAGGCTACGCTATTCAAAGCAGATATTTAGATGCTTGACCCCACTGGCTCCACCCTCAGCACTCACTTCTTTGAGGAAGCCAAGCATCAATTTCCATGAAAACTCCCCATGGCAAACTTTATATCTCTACTAGGAATCGTATGTATGTGAGCCACTTCAAAGGTCTGACCTCCTACGCCAACAACTAGAAGGATAGTGGCAACTAGTACAAATGGTTTTTAATAAAGGCTTACGGTCATGTGGCTATACATGCGGCACTTTCAGTTCTGTAAATATAGAATTTTCCCAGCCTATAGAGGTTACGCTCCATAGGGTTTATGGGGAAACATAGTGTCAGTATGAACTTATTAGCACATGTTGCTTTTGACTTTTGTCACAAACATGATTTATTTATAGTGGATTGGAAGGACTCGGTATCAGCCCATTTCCACTTTAGGTCATTCCCCTCTCAGTGGCCCCCTTAAGGTAGCTCGGGAAGGCAGGCCCTCTAAAGGATTTAATTGCTTGAAAATAAAGAAAGCGTAAAATAGTGGGTTTGGATTTTTGATCACCCAATTAAGGGGAGAGCATATACCTACCACTTTCGAGACATGGAATACAAGTGTTATTTTTAACCTTTTCAAAGCAATTGTTGGCTAAGTTCTATTTGGAGATGTTGCTCCAACAAGCATGGTGTTCATTTTAGCCCTTTTAAAAGCCTGTGTGCAACTATTTTAGAGAAAGCTTAAAAAATACAAGTTGCATGTTGTCAATTCATCCTCTCAGTTAAAATAGATGAACAAAATATGGTATATTACTTTCCAAATGAAGACTTCTAATTAACTAGATGAGGAAATGCATAAAATTTGCCTTAAATGCCATCCTACACATGTATGTTAGTAATCTAAAAAATCTAATTTCTTGGACATTTGGACCTGCAAGAAAATTTTGTCACTCTCATAAACAGAAGTGCTAACCTAACATATGTGCTATTTTTCTATTCAAAAGCGCTAACCTGTGGAACAAAAGCGCTAACTTAGACTACAAAAGCGTTGCTTTGTGGATAAAAAAGCGCGATTTCTTCGACCTATGTGCTAACCTATGATGCAAATGCGCTAACCTGTGATACGAATGCACAGAATGTTAGACAAAAGCGCTAACCTATGATGTAGATGCACAGTTTTTCAAACAAAAGTGCTAACCTACATGACATATGCGCTAGCCTATGATGCAAATGTGCTAGCCTATGATGCAAATGCGCTAACCTGTCGAACAAAAGCATTGTCAGAATTCACACATGCATGAATTTGCATTACAAATGCTTTAATTTAATTTTTTTTGAGATTTTTAAAGGTATATGCGAGGTCCAACCCCACGGTGGGCGCCCAAAATGTGTGAGCTTGAATTTCATCCTCAAAATGTTACCTGTAATAAGTTAGTTTCACAAAATACAAATGAAAATGCATACAGGAAATCCAAATTCAACCAATGAAACTACATGAAATACATATTAAAATAAAACAATATTTTACCTTCATGTCTTATGTCTCATTTTGTCTTAACTCCACTATTCCTGGTTGCAGATGGGTGTGCTCTCAGACAATGCACTATTGGTTTCCAAGATGGCATATGAAGAATGGACTAATAACTTGTAGTTAACTTATACTATGATATGCACAGCTACATGATTATGCTAAAATGATAATGCTATATGATTATATTGCTAAAATGATATTTACTAATTGCTTCAAAAACTCATGGATGCATATGATTGATTGAAAAATATTTTGAAGACTCCCTCTCTCAACTGAAGCTCTTGATTTTATAGACTTTGAGAGGATAAGATGATATGGCTTAGATCAACGATCATGATCAGATCTATAGATTTGGATGGTTGTGAGCAAAAGTGAAGGTTGAGAAAAAGGGGGAAGGAGAAGACAAGTGTCACTCATCTCACCTTGACTAGGTTACTGATTGAGAGAATCTAGGGATGGTTGGAGGAAATTTAGGCATGAGAGGACAAGTGGACTCAAGTCCTTCCTAAGATGTAGGGGGTGTTGGAGAGAATATAGAAAATGGTTATGAGATATGTGTATGTACACAATTTTCATTAAGTTTAGAAGTTGAAGATAAACGGTGAATTAATATTTGATAAATATTAATTTCCTTAGCCACATGTTTGATGAGTTGGCAAAGGGAAGATGAAGTGGAGATGGAGGGTGAGTTGGAAAAGGGAGGTTAAATAATTTAGGAATTATTTAATATTTGAGACTATAGGATAGGAGAATAACTATTAAATATTAGATATTTGATTGTTTGGAGGAGATAATTAAATATTAGATATTTAATTAACTTGGTTAGAGGAATAATTAAATATTAGATATTTAATTAATTAGAAGAATAAGATATAAGAATTAATTAATAAAATATTAATTAATAGAAAGCCACAAAAATGAATTAAATAAATTAATCTTTTCAAATTAACTATTTAATAGAAGAATAATCATTAAAATAAATATAAAATATTTATTTAATTGCTCATAGCCATTTTTTAGGTGTATTCACATAGATTTATATGTGGAAAACCTCAAAGAGGAAAAAACGCGGTGGGATTGGTCACCCATAATATCTATGCACTAGCCAAATGAATAAATATAACTAAAGGGGCATGCACACGCAGGAAGGCCAACAGCCTAGAGCACACTGCTCATCACAAAAGGAGCCTCACTGACTACAAACACCAAATTTGGAGTTACAAACAAAATTCTGAACTCTGAAGGTGAATCTACTATGCTGGATGAGTTTCGGTTAAAACACAAACTATACCAGTTTCACTGTGTACTACCTTACCGGTATCTTGCTTCACTTCCCAAACCTCTAAACTAATATCCAAGACCGGCTACAAAATATTACATTTGCATTCTGTCGATCAAGATTGCTTGCACAATTTCATATCACCATATTCCATTACATTACATTTTATACTCAAAATATCCTAACCAGACTTACTTAAATACCCTTCCCAAACATAATGTTGACTTACAATGATATTATAATTTATTTACATGTCATCCTAAACAAAAATAAACTCATTAAACTTAGAGACCGATGCCTTTGATCATTGCCGTGTAGACCTGCTGAATCAATCTCCCATGTCGACCTTATATACCGATTCCTAGTTTGTCGGTTTCCCTTGTCTGTCAATACCGATGTCATTTGACTTGAGTGTCGATTGCCAAACAATGAATATAGGTGAGTACCAGTTAAGTGACCAACCCAAATGGTGTGTGTTGTCATCAATGAGAACAACACAACTAAACTGGATGAGTGTCAATTGCCAACACTATCATGCATTATTCACTACATTATTTATTGAGCTTGGAGACTACCAAATTAAACCAATTATCTATGTTGGCCATTTGGAGGAAATGTGTTGCATTGATGCCAACACTAGCTATTTGGATGCTTTACCAACACCCTTCTGGTCCTGATAGGTTGAGTAGTTTCTGGTTAGTTTGGATCCGACATGATCCGGTATGATCTGGTATAGTTTGGTTATGGAATTGGCTTATTCATGATACTCATGTTCATATTCAATAAGTTGGTTTTGGTTTGATGATCGGATGCTATCCTGTTTGCTTGGAAGCTTGGCTTGTGGTTCTGGCAAGGGTTTCACTGGCCATGATTTTGATGAAGATCTTTGATGATATGCATAAGTGGTTTTGGTGCAGCTTCTGGTGGAGATTCAGGATGCTGTTGGTGATCATGTTTGAGACTTGGTGGATGTAGATCATTTCTTTAGTGTGTGGACCTATATTGGGTCCCGGTTGATCTAGGTTATGGACCGACTTAATGTAACGTGTGGATTGGACCTCTCGATGTGTTTTCGGGATGTCTTATGTGTTGGATATTATTTGTTTGGTCTAAGGTTGACATGTTTTGTAATTATGTAATTGGTTTATTGTCTGGTGGCCAACCTGATTGTTTATGGTCAAAGGTTTGTATATATATGATGTAAGATCTCATTGTAGATCATCATGATATAGGATCATAGGTATAAGGTAAAGGAATGGGATATAGATATGTAATGTGCAAATAATGTAATATCATTTAGGCAGAGGATTTGGATGATCATTGGAGATTGAGTTGAGTTTATGTAAGAGGATTTAGTCCTCCGGTATAGAGCTTAACTGGAACCGTACTGAATCATAGGAGATGTTATCTTTGCATTTTAAACTCTTCTTTGGATTGTAGTCTAGATTTCTATGTAGTTAGTGAGACTCCTTTTGTGATGAGCACTATGCTCTAGGCTATTGGCCTTATTGCAAGTGCAGGCCCCTCAATTGTAATTCACATACTTACTACAGAAGTATTATCTAACTGTGGGTAGGCTTCCTACCGTGGTTTTTCCCTTTACCGGGTTTTCCACGTATAAATCTTGGTGTCATGTGGATGTTATTTATTCTATGATTATTATTTATTCTTAATTGGTTTAACTACTATTCTGGTATTTGGTTTAAGCATTCCGGTATTAAAGTTTTGGTTTCTGGTATTAAAGTTTTAATTGCTAAATGTTCTGGAAATATGTGACAACTGATTCACCCCCCCCCCTCTTAGTTGTCTTCCATTTATTTGAACTTTCTAATAATTGGTATCATATCTTTGGTCCTCTCTACAAAAATCTAAATTGCTTGAGGAAGATATTATGGTGACTAACAATTCAAGTTCATCCATTTCATCTGGAGCTATCTTTCAGACAGACATTCCTAGGCTTGATGGAAAAAATTACACAATATGGAAGATTCAGATGGAGACTCATCTGAGATGTGTTGGCAAGGAGATTTAGGAGATCACACAGAATGGTGTTACACCTCACTATCCAGCATTTGGTAATACTCCTTCAAAAAAATTGGATAAGGAGATTGAGAATTATTGAAGAGCAAGAGAAGCCCTCTTGTGTGCACTTTCTGATCAACAAATAATGGGATTAACTGACAAATCATTTGGAAAGGCTATATGGGATAAGTTGGAGACTCTTAATGAAGGTGACCCTATAGTGAAGATTGCTAAACTTGATGTTTACTAGGTGAGATATGAAAACCTGAAGATGGAAGAAGATGAAAGGATTACTGCATTCATGGAAAGGGTAAATGAGATTGTTATGGGAATTGAATGTTGTGGTGGAACTTTGAGTGAAGATGAAATTGTTTATAAAGTTTTGAGAGCCCTACCACCAACTTACAAGATGAAGGCTACTGCTACTAATGAGTTGAGAACATTGGATAATACATATGTCAATAGAGATACCTTGGCCGGTAAATTATCTTCTTTTGAGCTTGAAGAATTTGGACCTTCTGGAGCTATGAAGACTGAACCTGCTTTTCATGCATCTGCATCAACAACTAGTAAGCAAGATTGGAAAGCTTTATATGCAAAGGAATTGGATGATATGAAGAGAGAAGATGATGAGTTTGAGAAACTTGAAGAACTATTTTCTATAAGAGTACCTAAAGGACCAGTAGAAAGTAAGTATGAAGGAAAAACACCTTTTAAATTCTTTGCATGTAATAAGATTGGTCATTTTGTATCTAGACGTCCTGAAAGGAATTCAAGATTTGAAGAAAGAGTTAGAAGATCTTTTAAGCCTAACCCTGGATATCAGAACAAGTATAAGTACACAAAAAATAGAGACAAATCATGCTACATAGCGGATGAGGAAGGCATTACAGATTCTGATGATGAACTGATAGAAGACTCTGCTAGTGGATCTGGCAATGGAAAGGAATGGGTGTTCTTGGCTATCAAGGAAGATGTTTCGGCACAAGAAGAGAATGTACCTGAAGAGAAGGCACTTGCTGCTAAAATTGAAGACAAGGATGAATGGGTAATTGAAAGTGGTTTTTCACATCATATGACTAGAGATAAAGGGAATTTTCTATCTTTGCAATAATATGATGGTGGTTTGGTTAGATTTGGAGATGACAAAGCATGTATGATCAAAGAAAAAGGAACTATATCATTGGATGGTAAGAACAATACTGACAATGTTTATTATGCTGAAGGTTTGAGGCATAATCTTTTGATTGTAGGACAATTGGTGGATAAGGGATTTCAATTATAGTTCAAGGATGTAAAATTCAAAATCATTAACAGATCAGGTTCGGAGATTGCAACCGGTACATAGACAAAAGGTAATAAATTTTATTTGAATTCTGCTGAGAAGTCATGTTTGATTGTACAAATTGATGAGAGTTGGCTATGGCATAAGAGGTTGTGTTATGTAAATTTTGATTGCATTGTAAATAGGTCATAACCTCTTTTAGGAGTATACAAGATAAATCTAATGATGTTCTTGATCTTATTCATACTGATTTGTGTGGCCCTGCTAGAGTTAAAAGTTTTCAAGGTGATAGCTATTTCATACTAATCATTGATGATTATTCTAGAATGATGTGGGTTACTTTTTTAAGGGACAAATTTGAAGCATTTGAAAATTTAAAAATCTTTAAGGCTAAAGTGGAAATTGAGACAGGATTGAAGAAATTTTTTGCTCCCCGGACACCTTAGCAGAATGAAGCTGTGGAAAGGAAGAACAAAACTATCTTGGGTGCTGCTAGAACAATGATGATGGAAGCTATTCTACCTCATATCTACTGGAGAGAAGTAGTGAGCACAATCATTTATACATTCAATAGAGTACATATCCAATGAGAAACCGCTAAGACACCTTATGAATTACGGTTTGGCAATACACCTACAGTTAAGTATTTCAGAGTATTTGGTAGTCAATGTTATATCAGGAGAGATGATATCATTGGAAAATTTGATCCTAGATGTGATGAAGGCATATTTCTTGGTTATTCTAATGAAAGCAAGGCATATAGATGTTATAATAAGAGATTGCATAGAATTGTGGAGAGTGCTAATGTCAAGGTGGATGAACTGAATAGAGGTCAAATCAGATTTTATGAGAACGAATCGGCAGTAGAAATGATTATATCTGAACTGGTAGCACCTTTACCAGAACAAAGTGTTAAACTAGTTACTCTGGCAGTATCAGAAAATTCTACAGTAACTGAAGAACTGGGAAGAGGAATAGAGAGTCAGAGAACTCCTAGGTATGTGAGATTGAATCATTCAGAAGATCAAATAATTGGGGATAAGAACAATGGAGTAATGACAAGAAGACTAGAAACTAATGAGGTATGTTTAATTTCACAAGTTGAACCAGTATCAGTAATTGAGGCATGTAAAGATGAATATTAGTTGAAAGCTATGGAAGAAGAATTACATCATATTGAGAAAAACAACACATGGACTTTGGTTCCCTGGCCTAAAAATAAGAATGTTATTAGAACTAAATGGGTTTTTAGGAATAAATTGAATGAGGATGGTCAAGTTGTAAGGAATAAGGCTAAATTGGTTTGTAAAGGATATTCTCAGAAGGAAGGAATTGATTATGGTGAGACTTTTGCACCTGTAGCTAAGATTGAAGCTATAAGATTATTTCTTGCCTATGTTGCACATAAAAACTACAAGGTTTATCATCTGGATGTTAAGTGTGCATTTTTGAATGGGGATCTTGATGAGGAAGTTTATATTGAGAAACCTGATGTTTTTTCACTATCAGATGATAAAAACATGGTTTGTAGGTTAAAAAAAGCTTTATATGGATTGAAACAAGCACCTAGAGCTTGGTATGCAAGGTTGGATAAATATCTTTTGAAACTTGGTTTTGCTAAGGGTAATGCAAATAGTAATTTATATTATAAGATCACTGATGATGATATACTGATTATTGAAGTATTTATTGATGACATTATTTTTGGAGGTGAAGATAAGTTGTGCATGGAATTTTCTAAAAATATGGAGAAAGAATTTGAAATGTCTATGATTGGGGAAATGAAATTTTTCTTAGGTTTGCAGATTACTCAAACTGACAAAAGTATTTTCATCTGTCAAACTAAGTATGCTAGGGAATTGTTGAATAAATTTGGTATGGGAGATTCTAAACTGGTAAGTACTCCTATGATTACAAATGAGAAATTGACAAGGAAAGATATTTCTGCATCGATAAATCCTACAAGATACAAATCTATGATTAGAGGTCTACTTTATTTGACTTAGACTAGACCGGACATAATGAATGTTGGTTTTATTGCATCTAGATTTCAGAGTGATCCTAGAGAAAATCATGAGAGTGTGGTGAAAAGGATTTTTAGATACTTGCAAGGTACATCAAAATATGGTTTGTGGTACCATAAGGATGATGAATTTACTTTATGTGCATATACAGATGTTGTTTGGGCTGGAGATGTTGATGACCAGAAAAGTACTTTCGGTGGAGCTTTCTTTCTTGGAAAGCAGTTGGTTTCATGGATCAACAAGAAACAATCATGTACTTCTTTATCTACTATTGAAGCTGAGTATGTTGTTGCTGCTACTAACTATACACAAGTTTTATGGATGAAGCAAATGTTGAAGGATATCAAAGTGCATTGCACTGGACCGGTAGTTATTCATTGTGATAACTCTGCTACTATTGACATTTCAAAGAATTTGGTATTTCACTCTAAGACAAAACACATATATATCAAGTATAACTTTTTGAAGGAGAAGGTGGAACAAAATGAAGTTAGACTGGTTTATGTGAACACTAAAGAGAAAATTGCAAATATATTCACTAAACCTTTCCTAAAGAACCATTTGAGTACCTGAGAGATAGGTTAGGGGTTTCTGCCCCTCCGATAGAGAACTGATTGATGCATTTTGGCATCAATCCGGTATGAATTATCAAAGATATTTTTCATTCTAGCACTGATGTGGGGATGCTACTGCTCAGGGGGAGTAGTTAGCTTTGTGATTCAGTGGTTTATGTTTTTGCTTTGATATTTTTGTCAGATTTCTGGCATTGATGCCAAAGGGGGAGAGATATTGATTTGAAAAAGAAAAACTTAAGGAGTTGTATACATTAGGGGGAGACTATAATTCAGAGCTTTACAAAGATATCATTCACTGGAGGTGTTTGCTCTTTGTTTCATAACTTCATTGCTATATCTTTGAGTGGGAGATTCTTGGTTGTCTTCCATTGGGGGAGACTTGTTTGGCATTTCTTGGTACTTAGATATTTTTCACATCTAGTATTGCCATCAATGCCAAAGAGGGAGATTGTTGGCCATTTGGAGGAATTTATTATGTGTTGCATTGATTTTTTGTCATTGATGCCAACACTAGCTATTTGGATGCTTTACCGACACCCTTTTGGTCCCAGTAGGTTGACTAGTTTCTGGTTGGTTTGGATCCGACATGATCCAATATGATCCAATATAGTTTGGTTATGGAATTGGCTTATTCATGATACTCGTGTTCATATTCAGTAAGTTAGTTTTGGTTTGGTGATCAAATGCTATCCTGTTTGCTTGGAATCTTGGCTTGTGGTTCTAGCGAGGGTTTCACCAATAGAGCTTTTGATGAAGATCTTTGATGGTATGCTAAGTGGTGTTGGTGTAGCTTCTGGTGGAGATTCGGGATGCTATTGGTGATCATGTTCAAGACTTGGCTGATGGAGATCATTGATTTAGCATGTGGACCTATATTGCATCCTGGTTGATCTAGGTTATGGACCAGATTATTGTAATGTGTGGATTGGACCTCTCAATGTGTTTCTAAGATGTCTTATATGTTGGATATTATTTGTTTGGTATAAGGCCGACATGTTTTGTAATTATGTAATTGGTTTATTGTCTGGTGGCCGCCTTGATTGTTTATGGGTGAGGGTTTGTATATATATGATGTAAGATCTCATTGCAGATCATCATGATATAGGATCATAGGTATAAGGTAAAGGAATGGGATATAGATGTGTAATGTGCGAATAATGTAATATCATTCAAGTAGAGGATTTGGACAATCATTGGAGATCGAGTTGGGTTTATGTAAGAGAATTTAGTCCTCCGGTATAGAGCTTAACCGAAAGTGTACTCAGGAATAGGAGATGTTATCTTTGTAGTTCAGACACTTCTTCAGATTGTAGTCTCGATTTCTATGTAGTCAGTGAGACTCCTTTTGTGATGAGCAGTGCACTCTAGGTTGTTGTCCTTCCTGCAAGTGCAGGCCTCTCAATTGTAATTCACATACTTACTGTAGAAGTATTATTTGATCGTGGGTAGGCTTCCCACCATGGTTTTTCCCTTTACTGATTTTTCCACGTATAAATCTTGGTGTCATGTGGATGGCATTTATTATGTGATTATTGTTTATGCTTAATTTGTTAGAGTATTCGGGTATTTACTTGATTAATTAAACATTATTTGTTTAATTATTTAAGTTCCCTTTATCTCTTTTACACTTAAGCTAACTTTAGGTACATATAATTAATTATTATGTGCAAACCTAGGTTTTCCCTTTTTAGGGTTTTTTGACCTATTAAAGGTTGAGTTCTTTCTTTTCATTGTAAGAATCATATTACATATTTTTGTGAATATTGAGCTCTCTCTTTTTGAGCATATTCTCTGTGTTTTGTATGTTCTTCAGATTTTGCTTCATTGCTTCTCCTTGTAACAGGTTATTCGGCTTGCAGAAGATCTTCAGGCTCCTATGGTGTTGTATTTTCTCAACTCCTATATGGTATCAGAGCTTAGATCTACAGCTACCTATTCCTATTTTTTGAAAATTTTGCATTTGAAGTAGATCTGGGGTTTCAGGCATTTTTTGTGTGCTTAGGGTTAAGGTTTTTTTTTCTGAGCACTTTGGGCCTAAACGGACCTCACCATTGTGCTCAGAAAACCCAAAAACCCCTATAGTCATATAAAATTTGTCCATTTTTGACCCCTAAGCATCAGGGAGCATTTTTTTTCTCAGATCTAGGCTGTACAACCTTGGCACATAGATCGAGAGAAAAATTTCAAAAAAATAAAAAATTTGCCTTTTTACGGCATGCAGGCCGAAATTTGCTTTTAAAAAAAAATTTTGAAAAAAAAAAAGTGAAAAAAAAAAAGAGGAAATTTTTTTTAGGAAAGATTTTTTTTGGGGTTTGGGGGTACCGCAGGGTACTGGACTGATAGGCCTGTCAGACCTGTTAGTCCGGCCTCTGTGGCCCTTTCCAGCGTTCTTTTTCGGTCCCCGCTGTCCGCTCCTGCCGGCCGTTGCATGCTCCCCGCCGACCGCTACTTGTTCCTCCAGTCGCCGCCCACAGCTTCTCCCTGCCGGCTGTTGCTTGTTCCTTTGGCCGTCGCCCGCAACTCCTCTCCCCAGCCATGCTCCGCCCTGGCCCCCGCTGTTCAGTCCTCAGCCGTCGCTCAGTCCCCGACCGCCGCTTCGGCTCCCCGGCCCTTTTTTCCGGTCGGCCACCGCTCTGCCACCGGGCCACCACCCGGCCACCGCCTAGCAACCGGATCTTCGCCCGACCGCCACCGGTGCACCACTGGAGCTTCGCTCCCTGGCCACCGGACCACCAACAAACAACCAGACCCCCTTTTTTGGCTTTTTCAGGGGGGGTTTGGTTTTTTGGCCCTATCTTGGGCATACAGAGTCGGATTTTGATGAATGAATAGGCATCGGAAAGCTGGTTCCAAGGCCGACCTCATGGTGTTGGTAATTTTTTCCAATTTTTTTGTTTGACTATATTTTTTTGCAGTCAAAGTGAGGTCTCTTTTTTGCCCTCTGGGAGACGTAGAATGAGCATCCGACCTTCATTTTTTGAAAACTTTATATTTTTGGAAAGCGTGTTCTATGTACTTTCCAGAAATATGAGTTTTTTTTTAGATTCTGCTCCATGCATATTTTATTCAATTTTTTTCTTTTCAGCACTCTGGTGGATATCATGGTTGTTTCAGGTCCTGGGATCTCTTTTCTGAGTAGGGTGTCTCTATTTTGATTCTCGTTTCTATTTCCAATCTTCTTATCATTGTAGCTTGTAATTATGCAAACACACTGAGATAAAGTGACATCATGCATTGTTTACTTGGAATCTTGCATATCTTGTGTCTCATTGTACATGCACTGCTGATCAAGTGCCATGAGGGGGTTGATGTTTGCCTTTGTTTGCCATCTTCCTTTGTCAAGTGAGTGTTCCTTCCACAACATTCACGTCATGATGATGTGTCTTAGCACCTTTGATGTTCTTGGTTCTTTGTCATGCAGTTGTTTTTGGCTATCCTTTTCAGTGTTCCTGTCCCTCTCCCACTTCCACATTATGGGGAGGTTTATCCTGTTGGTTCTAATGCTTCCGTGGTTCAATTGATCAACTCTTCAGGCTTTGGTTTCTCATGCCATCTATATCTTCGATTTTAGTTGTTTTTCCTTGTTTCCCTCCTGATTCGAGTAGTATCATTTGAGGGCACTCATGTAGATTACAGTCTTCTCTACCTGGTCATGTTCTAGTTCAGTGGATGTTCTTCAGATCAGCAGTTATTCTTCGACAGAGTTTGCATGTTCTTCATGCTTCAGTGGTGTTCTTTTATCTCTTTTTGGAGAGGATTTTTTTCCCACTGGGTTTTCTCCTTTGTCTCCATTTCATAGAGATTTCATTGTATTTGGGTACCTGATCAGGCCTTATTGTCGGGACCCATCTTTATTGCTTTCAGTAGCTGTTCTAGGTTTTAGCTTCTCCCTATGTCTAGCTTAAGGGGGGGTGTTAGAGTATTCGGGTATTTACTTGATTAATTAAACATTATTTGTTTAATTATTTAAGTTCCCTTTATCTCTTTTACACTTAAGCTAACTTTAGGTACATATAATTAATTATTATGTGCAAACCTAGGTTTTCCCTTTTTAGGGTTTTTTGACCTATTAAAGGTTGAGTTCTTTCTTTTCATTGTAAGAATCATATTACATATTTTTGTGAATATTGAGCTCTCTCTTTTTGAGCATATTCTCTGTGTTTTGTATGTTCTTTAGATTTTGCTTCATTGCTTCTCCTTGTAACAGGTTATTCGGCTTGCAGAAGATCTTCAGGCTCCTGTGGTGTTGTATTTTCTCAACTCCTATATAATTGGTTTAACTAATATTCCGGTATTTGGTTTAAGCATTCCAGTATTAATATTTTGGGTTCCGATATTGAAGTTTTAATTGCTAAATGTTTTGGCAATCTGTGACAACTCATTCACCCCCCCTCTTAGTTGTCTTCTAGTTATTTGAACTATCTAACAGTCTATGCATGCTTCATGGTAATTAATAGAATGGAGCATGACAATAACTTTGAGTTAACAATAGTGAGACTTCAACATCACATGCCAAAATTAATGAGGAATGACATTTTCTAGATAAATTCTAGAGCATTTTCAACCCAAAAATAATATATTTTGTGTATATCATGCAATCATGGAATTTCTAAACACATTTTTCCTTTTAGGCAATCTCTGATAGTTCGCCTGCCTAGTCTTTGCATCCACGCTTTTTGCATGTGTCCATCAAAATTGTTGTAATGCTAATGCTCCCAATGCCTCATTAGGCACAAGTAGGGAGGATGTAGGCTCAAGGTTGTGGGGGCTGGACCTTGTAGTTAGTCACCAACTGAAATTGTTTGAGATTTTCTAAAGCCTTTTCATCAAATCCATTTTTTGCAGATCTTCGAATCATTGCACTCCATTAGATGACATCTCATTGAAGCATTTTGTCAGAACAATTTATGCGTGTTGATTATAATCCTGCCTTTATTTGTATGTCTACCAAGGCACTTCCAACTATAATATCTGACAAAAAAAATAATCTCCCTACCGTGAGGCTTTGGTACATGCCTACACCTTCTTTCAGAAGATCCCATTTCAACATAGGTCAGGAGGACACTAACAAATAATTTGGTGTTAGGCCTTCCATATGTATTTTCTTGAGAGTTTGCAAATCCCAATTCAACAAATATATTTTCTTTAATTAAAAATGGACTAGAAGGAAATGAGGGAGGGGCTTACATGGAGCATAAGATTTCACTTATCCTTAATAGAAAAATATAAAAAACTTTAGGGTAGAATATGTTTAGGATCTTATTTTTAGAGTTAATATTTATATATTTAATAAATTAACATCTAAAAAAGCTTTTTTAATCTATTTTTTCTTTTTTTTTTAAATTTATTTAATTAAAGGATTTATTAAATTAATTAATTTGTTGATTATAAATTTTGTAATATTTAATAAATGTAAATTAGATATAGTAATTATATAATTATGAAAAAAAAATTAATTGATTTACAATTAAGTGCTTTATGGGTTCTTATTTTTTGATCTATTTAATCTTGGTACATTAAGAAAAGAAAGATTATCCATGTTTTCCAAAATAAGAGTATTATTTTTTTTTTGATCGGTAATTTTGTTATATTGATTTTCAAAAATAGCTACATTCAACCAGGGCCTTTCAAATTTCAACATCAGCCCAAAATTTCAGTTCAAACCTACTGTGCAGAGTTTCAACCGAAAATAGAAGTAAAAACAGTGTTGTGCAGTCATGCACAAAATATTACAGTCATCCAGAAATATTGTTTTTTTAAAAACCATATAAGCATAAAACAAAAAAATAGATTTTTGGCACTGTGATCGCTCAGTCCGAATCACTCTGGTTTGACTTCTTCACCTCCTCATCTGCAATCTCTGCCAAAGCTTTCCCTTTGGCTGCTTCAGTCTTCATCTTCAGAATGCAGTCCAGGTTCCCAAAGTCTGGGTCACCTTCGAGGCTAGCTAGGAACTGAACCGCTCACCCCTCCTCGAAACGGTCATGAAGCTCTCGAAATGGTCATGGTACCCTTCACTATTGCGTTGATCACCACTTGGGAATCCCCTTCCAGGTGCACTTTTGGTACTTTCATGTTTATGGCCAATTCTGCGGCCATTAGTGTCGCCTATGCTTCAGCTTCATTATTTGTACCATTCTGAAGTCATCAAGCCCCCTTGAATAGGATAACCCCTTTATCATTTCTTGCGACTACTCCCACTCCTGCGATTCCTGGGTTTCCCCTAGAAGGCCCATCAAAGTTTATTTTAATCCAGTCCTTAGTAGGCGGTTCCCATTTAGCCTCTTCTTTTGCTGATTCTGAAAGGGGATTAGCCCTTCGGGACCCATTAATGGGTTGGCAGTTCACAAGCAGCCAATTTGCTTGGATTGCAATGTCTTCACTAGTATAAGGTTATTTTGCTAGATTATGATTTCTAGCTACCGCTGACACTGATTCTGTTATTGCTCTTTCAACTCTTGATAACAAACTCGTCGGTGATTCCTCTTTCCCTTGGAAAATTCTTCAGTTCCTTTCCTTCCAAATCTCCCATACCACTAGAGATGGCACCACTAACCATACACTAGAAAAGACTGATTTGCAACTTGGTATATTTTGGCTAGAGAAAAGTTTAGTAACTTTATTAGGTAGAGGAGTTTGCCAACCTAACTTCCCTAACAGGAAATTCCATACCATTTGTGCTTCCTCACATTGTAAGAGCAAGTGATCCAAGGATTCCTCTGCCTTCTTACACATTACACATCTGAAAGGGCCCACGAACCCTAGTCTGCACAATCTATCTCCTGTTAAGATGCACTTTTTCAGAGCAAGCCATGTAAAGACTCCTACTTTTGGAAGAATTGGGGCACTCCACATCAGCTTTAGGGTCCACTCCTTTTTTTCCTCCATGTTGATGAGAATTTTGTAACCAATCTTTACTGAATACTGTCCCAATTTTAAGCTGCATCATCTCATAGTGTCCTCCTTTGTAGATAGCATAGGGGTGTACTTCTGCAAAATCCTCTTTAGAATATCCTTCTGATTTTCTCATAATGGAAGATTTTCTACCTCTTTCCATTCACAAACATCAACCCCTTGAATTCTCCTTTTCAATAGAAAGTCTCCTACCTTCTCTCCCCATTGATTTTTAGTCACCTGTTTAATGTTCTCAATGTCTTGTCTATCTGAAAGAGCTGGTCTCCCTTCCCATGAATCTATCCAAAAATTGGCCATTGTCCCATTACCTATTTCCTAGGTAAGATGTTCAGTGATAACATGTCTGTAGGAGGTAATAAAATTCCAAAAGGCTGATCCTTTGGGTAAAATTGAAATTGTGAATATTCGTTCCCTGCTCATCTGGTCTAGATACTTATGCTTTAGAATTTGAACCCATTTCTGGTCTGGCTTAGTATAGATCTACCAAAGCACTTTTGCCCCCATAGCTTCATTTAAAAGCTTCCAATTCCTTAGTCCTACTCCCCCTACCTGTTTATCTTGACAAACTTTATCCCACACAACCAAAGGAATTTTGTCATTTACCTCTTTGCCATTCCACATAAATTTTCTCATTCCCCTGTTAATAGAATTTATCACTTTCTCCAGGATCTTGAGGGTTGTCATGGAGAATATGGGAAGAGCAGAAAGTACCACTTTAAGCAGCATGATCCGCCCTGATAATGAAAGCCATTTTCTCTTCCAACCTTCCAAGTGGTTTGCACAAGCATCAATGAGGTTATTCCACAGGTTCGAGTTGTTCCTCCCTCCAAAAAGGCGGGTACCAAGAAATTTTCTAGGAAGGTTTCCCCTTCTGACCCCTAATATATTTGAGATTACTTGCTATCTGTCTATCTTTGTATTAAAGAAAAAAACTTCCAGTTCAGTCCAATTAACTTGCTAGCCACTTGCTTTGCAAAAAACATCTAATGTCTTTCTCATCACTTTGGCCTCATGAAGTGAGGACTGTCCACACAGTAGAGTATAATCTACAAATTGCTGATGAGTCACTGGGTCCATCCCTTCCACAATTTTGATGCCTTTCCATCTCCCTCGCTGTTGCTGTGATCAAATTAATCTTCCCAGTACTTCTACTAGAATAATGAATAGGAAAGGCGATAAAGGGTCCCCTTGTCTAAGACCCTGTGTGGTTTGAAAAACGCCTTGAGGGCTACCATTGACCAAAATCGAAGTCCACACCCCCCCGATGAAAGCCCTAATCCAACTAGCCCATTCTTTGGAGAAGCCAAACCTCTGCAATACCTGGATAAGAAACTCCCTATCCACCATGTCATAAGTTTTTCTAATATCTAATTTAATCATCATTTGATCTACCTTCGCTTGGTGGACAGTGTGAATTGCCTCATGCGCAATAATTATACCTTCCATAATTGACCTGCCTGGAACAAAGCCACTCTATTCTTCTGAGATAATCAGGTTTAAAATGGGTTTTAATCTATTTGTCATCACTTTAGTAATGACTTTGTAAATGGTGTTGCATAAAGAGATTGGTCAAAATTCACTAAAATTAGCGGGGTGCTCACCTTAGGAATAAGGGCAACGAGTGTGCAGTTAAGCTCTTTTGCCACACTCGCCCTACTTTGAGATTCCTCCACTACTTCCCACACCTCAAATCCTACCACCTCCCAGAAAGTTTGAGAGAAAAAAGCTGGGAAACCTTCCGGCCCCAGTGCTTTATCCCCTTCCATACTAAAAACTACATTTCTAACCTCCTCAACTTGAATTGGTTTCATCAGTGCCTGATTCTGCGTAGCTGTTATCAACTTCGGGATAACATTCAGTCCTTCTTGCTGCTGCTCCAAATTGGATTCATTATCCTTGGATAATAAAGATAGAAAGAAATCCACCTCCTCTTTATTGATATCTTCCACTTTATCTAAAACAACATTCTCACTATTGAGAATGGTCGTGATTTTGTTCCTGGATCTTTTTGCTTTAACCGAGTTGTGAAATTTATTTGTATTTTTGTCCCCTTCCTTAAGCCAGCACTCTCTCAATTTTTAATTCCAATAAATCTCCTCTTGAGCTAACACTTCGCTATATTGTCCTTTAAGTTCTTGTTCCTACCAAAATTTCTCTGATGTCATCCCTTTTTGAATTATATCTTCTTGCAAGCTTGCTAATCTATCTTCCAAATCCCTTTTGTTAGCAAAAATGTTACCAAACTTCACCTGATTCCATTCTTTAATTTTTGACTTAATGAACTGTAGCTTCTTAACAAAAACAAAGGCCTTAGTTCCACACACCTCTGGAGCCCCTAACCACCAACCATTGATTAACTCCCTCAGACTTTGATCCCTCAACCACATTTTTTCAAATTTAAAGGGGTATCTGATGGGGGGACCATCAAAGGTTATAGATAGCTCCATAGGTAAGTGGTCAGAGGCAATCATTGGATGGACATTTGAGGCAAAGAGGAGATTGCTTTTCACCCAAGGCCCACCTAGGAAAAATCAGTCCAGCTTCTCTGAAACATGTTGTCCTGAGATCCTTTGATTTGACCATGTATACTGGCCTTCCTTGGACTTGATTTCCCTGAGACCATTTTCTGTCACAAAATTTTGAAAATGTGCTAGGTTCGCAGGAATTTCACCCTTGCCCCCCAGTTTATCACTCAGTTCCAAAATAGCATTGAAGTCATCCTCGATGATCAGAAGATCCCCCTCCAGATCCCAAATGAGGGAGGACTGGGTTCTCCAAAAAAAAATTTGCAGCGTAGATTTTGACGGTCCATAAACATTGATTATTGTGAAGTCAACATTTAGAGGATAAGAGTGGAACTTACATACCTGCCACATATTGGAGACCATAACTTCCTCCACCTTTTGAATATTTGAATTCCAAAGGATACCCAGCCCTCCCGATGTGCCCTCCGAATCCACAAAGACCCCCGACCACTGCTTCCAAGTTCCCATAAGAGTCTTTGCTTCCACTTTATCCATCTTTGTTTCTTGTAAAAGAACTACATCTGGCCGTAATTGATCCAACCCTCGTTTGATCAATCGACATTTATCAAGGGCATTACAGCCCTTGACATTCCAGGTTATGATTTTCATTATCCTTCAGGAAGGGTGACCCCCTTCCCTACTGTCAATTTACATTGGCCTTTTGCACTACCAGCCATTGCAATCTTGAATTGGTTTGACTTTCTGCCTCTCAATCTCTTTTCTCCTATTCATACCTTGGTACATGACAGTTCTGATTGCTCTATAGTTCTTATCTCCATAATCTCTTCCTCATCCATCCAACCCCATTAATCATCCTCCTTAATTCCATCTGGCTCTCTATTATTTTTGTCTTCCTCTTTATCCGATCTCGAGCCAATTTCCTTCTTCGAAAGCTGAATCAGCTGCACATTGATTCCTACTTCCACAAGAGGGGAGGCCCTGGAGTTAACCTCATCCAGAATATTTATTGCTCTCTTGACTCTTGTAATCGCTTCTTCCACCTAGCCTGCTTCCTCCCTATTTTTATCGATAATAGCATCTCCTGATACATTCTCTTCCGCTTCTAGGTCAGTGATGATGGGAGCCTTCGAAGCCTCCCCCTGCCCTACAAGGTTCTGCATGGCTTGGTTCTCATCCTCATTGGATCTCATCTCCTTGCATGAGTTATCCTTTCTTGCAAAGAAGGTCACCTCATCTTCTATCATTGTCTCCACCGCTTTCCCTTTAGGGCCTATTAGGCATGTGTCCTCTGAATGTCCTTCTCTTTTACAATGTTGGCATATTTCGTTAGACTCTTCCATTTCTATTTTTTGGAGCCACTGTCCTATGTTTGTGATGATCTCCACTTGTTCTAGAAGTGGGAAGTGTGGTTTCCATCCAATACATATTCTTGCATACATGCTAAAGTCTTTGGACTCAATCACCTCATCCACTCTGATGAAGAAACCCAATTTGTTACCTAAAGTTTGAAAGAACTCCTCATTCCAGTATTCTTTGGGTAGATTATATAGTCTAAGCCAGACAAGTACCATTTCAATCGGAGCTAGTACTGGATTGAAATTAGGCTCCCAATCCCTAATGTACAATCCCCTTCCGCCCATGAAAAAAGGGCCATTATTTAAGATTTCCTGCTTATCCTTATTATCATCTGTTATTACCAAGAAAAACCCATTTGGAAGGGTTTTGAGTTTGATTTTCCATTTCTAGGTTTCAGTGCACCAGCTCTTCATCTTTCCCACCACTAGCCATTCCTCAAAACATTTAACAAATAGTCCCCTCTCCTGGAAAAAGGGTACCAAGTCATTCCAGCTTTTGTTATCTATTATCATTGATATTTTCTTTGTTCGCCTACTTTCTTTTCAATCTGGGGACTTCCTCTTCTTCTGTGCACTCCTTTTTGGATGCCATTCTTTCTCTTGACAGTGCTGCCATATTTTTTTCGGTCCATACTCTATTCTGCCTTGCCCTTTGTTTCTGATTCCCTCATTTCTTGAATATTTAGGGTTTCTGTTTGCAACTCCCTCCCCCTAGTGCGCATGAGAATGAAAAAACCTATCCTAATCCTCCCAAGCCTCTTTTGGGTTTTTCCAAGGTTGCTTTTCAGATTGAGACTGTGTAAATTTCTGTAGTGGTCCCTGATCTGCAAATCTTCGATCCTGGAAACCATCTTCCTGAGATCGAAACCCTTGGTAACCCTAAAAATTTTGAAACTCCCTCAGTCGAAGCCCTAGTCTCCTCCTCCTTCGCTCCATTTTTCAATTTAATTAATTAATAAGAGTATTATTATTTGTGATATACCTATTGTAAGCAAATTTAATATGTGCTAAAGTAATTATTTTCTGGATGACAAAACCTTATTACTCAAAGATGTGCTAAGTCCCATCAAGGAATCTACAAATATACTACCTATGAAATTTTATAATGTATACTTACTCTACATCATTTATAGATTGGATTACTAAATAACCTTAATGCAAAACATATTTCATTATTTAAGGATTTCCAATTCAGTAAAAATAAAGTAAATTATTTCATAATAATAGTGATATAGATGATGTTAGTGATTAAAAAACAATACTCTGATAATATAGGTCTTTATATAGAATCAAGAAGAAAAAATATTAATTTTATTTTGTTTGTCTTCTAAATTTTGTAATTGTAGACACATAAAAATGACTTCTAAATTAAATAAATATTTAATATTTAATTAATTCACTAACAATTCTTTTGTTAAATAAATTAATATTTAATTAATTCACCCCTTCCTCTATTAATTAATTAAATTATTTGATTTATTTAATTTAAATCATTTAGCCGAATTCTAGCTTTTAATTAACTAAATCATTTTTATTTAATTAAATTTCCTTTTTCAAATTTAATTAAAATCGCTCTCCCATTTAAATAAATCAATATTTATTTAAATCATCACTAAGATCTTAGTTGCATTCCATTTAGAGCTTAGAATCATACATTTAAATCTCATTCTCTAGGTTGTCATCTTGAGGATCAAGTGCTCTTCCAAGTGAGGGCCACCTTGAATCTTAGAGATCTTTAGAGATAGAGGAGCATGGAACGATTTTCAAGAGTTTAGATTTATTCAACTTGTTTTGTTTTTATTCCTAACTCTAATGCAATGTTTCATGTGTGTGTTTGAAGTGTTCTTCTCTATTGCAGGTTGATACCACATTTTTGGCATACATTATCATATCGAATCTCGACATCAATTTCATATCAGTCTCATATCGACACCAGCTTCATATTGACTTTTCATATCAAATCAATTCTTCATATCTGGGGCATCATATTGAATCTCGATATTAATTTCATATCAGTCTGATATCGACATCAGTCTCAAATCAACTTTTCATATCAAATCAATTCTTCATATCTGGGGCATCATATCGACAATTTTGATGACAACATTATCATATCGAATCTCCATATCAGTCTCATATTAGCTTCATATCGACAAAATCACATCAGCACTTCATATCAAAATCAACTTTTCATATCCAGAGAATCACATCGACAACTTTGGCACACAACATCATATCGATAAAATGTTGACAACATATCAAGCGATTTTCTTTGAATCAACATGTGGTCACATGTTAACTCAAAGAGGGGCAAAATGTAGACACCTAAAAGTTGCAGAACAAATTAAGTGAACTTTATTCATTTAATTATCCCTATTTCTTCCAATTAATTAAATTAAGACTTAATTAGTATCCCTATTTCTCTAAATTAGCCTATTAGATTTGATTAATATCCTTCTTCTATCCTAGCCATTTAATTGAAATCTCCCTCATAGCCATTTAATTAAAATCCCCCCTCTAGCCATTTTAATTATAATTACATTTAATTAAAACCCCTTTTGCATTTAAATATATCTAAATTTATTTTTTAAATCCCCCCACTTGAAAATCCTACAAATGCAAGTTGCAACCAACAATTGAAATAAGTCAATTTTTTTTTAATTAAATCCTATTTTCCCTCATCCACTTGCATTTTCCTACATCTCCCACTTGCCTCCTAAACCTCTTCTAGAGCCTTCTATATTCTTCTAAACCCTTTTAATTAACCTAATCAACTCCTAATCATGTCCTTTCCCTAAATTTGAGGAGGTCACTTCTCAAATTTGGAAGAAAGTCTTCTAAATGCATTTAAGACTTTATTTCCTTCAACAAGCTAACTTTTTGAGTTCCCCAAATTTGGAATGACTCTTACAAATTTGTCCCCAAAGTGTTCCTAACCATTAATGGTTAATTCAACCTCCCCTCATGGTTAGAGGCTTTCTCTCTAAATTAACCCTCAGCTAACCCAAAGGTCTGATCAAGCACTCATGGCTTTGACCCTAGTTATCCTATTAACCCTTGCACAAGAGTTTACCCCTTGGGTAAAGGCTTTATCCATTGGTTATCCACTAACCCAACCTCAACCTTGTTGGCATTACAGTAAGAAAGATTGTTGATATTCAATAAGGATATTGAGAAGGTTGTTGAAGATTATTGATATAACTAAAGAAGGATGATAACTATCTTTATAACATTATTTTGTCATTGATGTCAAGAAATTAATTATCTGATTCAATATGATGTTGCCATATCTTGAGAAGATTGATTAGAAGAGAATTAAGATGTTGGTAAAAGACACATAAAGAATGTGATGAATAAAGGGAGGAATAAGTTATTCAATGGGCAACTATTACCGAGTTAGACAATGATGAGATCATGATGTTTAGATTGTTTTGATATCCTACATATGTTGTTGATTGTAAGGTTAATACTATACTATGCAACTGAGCAAGGAACCTAGTCGGTAAACCCTAAGGAACCTAGTTGGTAAACCCTAAGGTTATCGATATCGGTTAATGAAGGCAAAATGTCTACCGAGTAAAGTTTAGTAGTTACCGAGTTGCAACCGAGTTATGATAGTGCACATGGGATGGATAAAAGCATTATTTAATGAATAATAATGATTAGCTGGAGATGTATAAATGATTGGTATGTTGTGTATGAAGTTTGTTAAGGATCTATGGCAAAGGAAAATTGGCAGGAAGATCTACTGCGCAGATTGAACCACAATAACCATATGCAAGTCCCGAGGTAAGGTAAAACATTTTCAGATTGAAAGGATACATTAAACCTAGTCAAGTTTCAAGATCTGATGGCTAAGATTGATCATGGGAAATGTGATCAAGGAGATTTAGTGGTTAGCAATTGTTTATAAATAAGGAATTGTTGATAAACAATGTATGCGGGCAAGTGTATACATAGGGATGCTACATAGTGATTACCGAGCACAGAAGTTTGAAGACCTATTTGAATAACAGAGTAGAGAGCCCACCAGAGGGACAAGATAAGTCCTATGACTAGATTGTTTAGAACAAATAAGAATCTGCTTTAGCATTTTAGATGTGAAGTTGCAGATAGATTTTATTACTGTTATTTTGTAAGTGACAAAAAATCTCTTAACCGAGTGGACTTAACAGTCTTATATGTAAACCATTTAGCAAGGTAACATTCTAAGTGAGTGTTTGAAATCCTTTAACAAGGTCACTTCTAACAAAGTGAAGATCCTAAGAGATCTGAGGGAAATCCCTTAACGAGGTCACATCTAGCAATGTGTTTGTAATCTATAACAAGATTTTCTTTTAACCGAGCATACTCTAAAAGAGTATATTTCTTAGTGAGTCCGAAATCCCACAGTGGTTTTTCCCTATTTGGGTTTCCACATTAAATCTGGTGTTATGATTATATGTTCTTAAGTTTGCATGTTTAATAGTTTTTGGTTAAGTTGTTGAAGTATAAGTTACCGAGGTTGAATCTGTTGATTTTATGGAAGTTTAAGTTTGTATGATTTAAACCCCCCCTCTCATCTTGTTAGCTATTGGCATATGTACTTTACATTAAGTATTAGTACTAACAATTGGTATCAGAGCTAAGGACTCTGGAAGAAAAAGTTTAAAGGTACTTGAGGCAAAGATCTAAAGATGTATAAAAGGGATGCACCAAAGCTGAACAAGTCAAGTTTCTCCACATGGCAGAAAAGGATGAAGCTACATTTATCAGGAATTGGAGAATATGCAACATATTATCTGGAGAATGATTGCATTGCACTGAGCACCAACCCTATGACCTTGTAAGAGATTAAAGCAAAGCAAGAACATATTCAAGCTATGATTGAAATAACATCAGCATTGACCGACTCAGAGTTTAATGATGTAGAAGGCTGCAATGATGCATAAGCAATGTGGACTAAGCTCACATTTGTGTATGGAGGTGATGAACATGTTCAAAGAGCAAAAGTAGATAGTCTAAGAGGACAACTTGAATCCTTGAGGATGAACGAAGGTGAGAACATAACCCAATATAGTACAAGACTAAAGGAGATTGTCAATCAAATTAAAGGAGCAGGTGGAACTATTAAAGAAAAGGATATAACAAGTAAGTTGTTGAGAACCCTTCTACCAGCTTATGCTATTCGAGTCTCTGCAATCAATGAATTGAGATCTATGCCTAACATCACAAAGAATAGATCATGTGTATAAATCAGAGATCTCTTTAAAAATATAAGAAAATCTAAAAAAATTTGCTAATTTGCTCTCAATTTTTTTTTTTAATGAAAAATCATAAAAAAATCATGGAAAATATAAATGTGCTCCAAAAATTTTGAATTTTGCATTGAGAGCTGTTAATACTATCCTCAACCTGCAAACAAAATTTGGTACAAAAATTCTCAGTCGTTTGTGAGATGAAATCAAATCTCTCCAAGATCTTGATTTTGTGTCCAAAACCCTTGCTGCACAAGGTTATTCTCCAAATTGTTTTACAAAATAACAATATAGGGTTAGAAAAACCTACAAAAAAGATAGATCTAACAAAATTCCATGTCCCACCGAGCATGCCAAAATGTGTATGATGAAAATGGATAACAACAATATTGAAAGGCCATAAGGAATTCAACCACAAAACCCTAGCCTAACAACAACAAAGATCCACCATAACATATGAATATTACCTAAGACAATGCAAATAAAATGAAATCACAAAGATTATACCATCACATGTCCAATAGGGTTTGGATCTCCATTCTTCCTATCTCCATTGATCTTGCTTGATATATTTGCTCTTAGATTTTATGTGCACAAGAGCTCAATAAAGAACGGAAATTTGGTTGCAAGTAGGATCGCATATGAAAGTTCAAAAGTGTAATGTAGTCGAGGCTGAATGCATAGTGGGTTAGTTAGGGTTTGATAATGAAGGAAACATCTCCTTATATAGAAGACACTATAAGAAATGGAGGGATAAGATTGAGAGGTGTAAAAGAGGTCGGCTATGATTAGAGGGTAGGTAAAGAAAATAATAAAATAATAAGAGGGTAGGTAGTGTATGAATTAAGAGATGAATGACATGTGTCATAGGTAGAAAAGGTTAATGAATTAATTAAATAAATAAAGATTTATTTAATTAATAGAGGAAGTGGTATAATTAAATAAATAAAATATTTATTTAATTTAGGAAAATGGATAATTTAAATAAATAAATATTTATTTAAATAAGAAATAAGGCTAGAAGAGGATAAATGAATTAATTAAATAAATAAAGATTTATTTAATTAATAGAAGAATTAGGCTAAAGATAATTAAATAAATAAAGATACTTATTTAATTAGACTAGACAATTTTAGGTGTCTACATTTTGCCTGTCCTTGAGACAATGCAGCTTGTCGCGTTGTTTCAAAGAAGATAATATGAACTGATACAAAGTTGCCCCAAGATGGGAATGATATGCACCCTCGAGAGATTGGATGAAAATGTCTGAAAAGATCATAGACAATCTCTCGATAAGAAAGAAAGGCTAGAATGGACTAACTAGAGAGGATAGGGTGACAGAGTCATAGGATAAAGAAGACTGACTTGGGAAACGAGAGCTAAGGCAATCTATAAAATAGACCACGAGGGGCATACATCCTCATTGTCATCCACACATCCAAGAGATTAGAGTGCAGAGAGAGAATAGAGAAGCAGCAGTCAACAGCGATGGCATTGGTGCATAGATTCAATCGTGTTTGTCGATTTCAGAGGCCAGCAGATGCAGAAGAGCCGGTGAGTACCACAAAACCTCCTTGTACTTTGTCGCATTAATTATTGTCATTAATGCATCTTAGGTAGTGCAATAAATGCACTTTTAGGTAATGTCAAAAAATGTCAAAAATGTGTAGGCGCGCCTACATTGGTGCCAGGCGCGTCTATGCTGGGAAAAGCGTCTGTGCCAGATGTGAGTGCATCTGCATTATGTAGGCGCATCTGTGAAATGTGGGCATGTCTATGCAGGATAGGCGCGTCTGTGTAGAACAGAGGCACGTTTATGTATTTTAGGCGCGTCTGTGCAGAGCAGGTGCATTTGTGCAGTCTATAAGCGCGTTTATGTCATGAAGTCACGTTTATGTCTTAAAGGTCAAATCGGCAGTTTTGTGATGAACATACATTGTCGATTGGATAAGCTGCTGAGAGGATACACTCAAGTAGATCCTCTAGGGAAGACTAGGATAGTAGATAGGGCTAGGATTGACAATTCTATGATAGAACATACGTTACCAATTAGGAAACTACTCAAGAGGATACACTCAAGCAGAGGCCCTAAGATAGGATAGATCAAGGTACTTTGTGATGAACAGTGAGTACCAAGACATAGTACTTTGTGATGAATAGGGAGTACCAATAGGAGCAGCACTTTGTGATGAACAAGGAGTGCAAAAAAAACACATAGTACTTTGTGATGAATAGTGAGTACCACTAGGATAAATAGCAACACTTTGTGATGAACAATGAGTGTCACTAGGATAGATAGAAACACTTTGTGATGAATAGTGAGTGTCACTAGGATAGATAGCAACACTTTGTGATGAACAGTGAGTGTCACTAGGATAGATAACAACACTTTGTGATGAACAGTGAGTGTCACATTCACTGACATGATTGATTTGCTTGACTGCAAGAGTACTTGCCTATGCTGGAGTCGTGGGAGAGATTCCCATCGACTCAGAGGTTATGACCAGAGTTGACATTCGAGGACAAGGTTGCCATTGAGGTTATGGGTTTGTGATATATTCTGTATGTGCCTGAGTTTTGGGCAAACATGGGGTTGCTGACTGCGCTCACTGAGAGATAGCACTCAGAGACTTGTACTTTTCATTTGCCTATGGGTGAGATGATAGTCACCTTAGAGGATGTATACAGGATACTGAGGATACCAATCAATGGGGAGCTGATACCCTACGATCGAGATGGAGATAGGGAGGCATTGAGACAAGTGTTCTGGGATCCGAGACTGGAGATGGGGGTTGGACATGTGGCATGGGACACGATGATAGCGATAGGACTGGCACTACCAACAGTGCTAGGAGGAGTGATCAGTGGGTTCCTATGTCCAAACAGGGTGACACAGGGGTTGGTTGTGGGCTGGGGGAGCACCTTGGAAACACTGGTTACATAGCATACCAGATATGCCTGAGGACAGTGTGTGCTAGCACACTTATACTATGAGCTTCATCAATTTGTTTACCATGGATCTGTAGGATTGGGCTGTGGAGTTACATTATTGCAGGTTTGGGCATATGGGCATTTGCCAGTCACACAGCCGACACATTTCAGAGGTCGGGGTCATGGATGCAGTTTTGTTCATCTATATGATATGATTACCACACAGCCACGGATTGATAGCTTGGAGCATTGGTGTTGAGTGATCGATGAGATTGACACTATGATATGGAGGTCATATCGAGAGTGCAAGTAGTGGGAAGATGATGCAGTGGATCTACCCTATACCTTTAGGAGAAGATATCTGATTGGGCAGATGCCTTATGTACTGGAGAGGCAGTTAGTGGACAAGGTATGCAGACAGTTTGGCAAGATCCAGCGGATGCCACGGGGTTCTGGTATGTATACATGGACAGTGCGAGGCCAGGCACACTTTGGGCCACTATTATCATATGATCAGGTCATGATGCACCTGGTAGAGATAGTACCCATGCCATGGGATATGTGGCCTGAGATTGAGGATGTAGGTATGGATGTAGAGTATACTGCATATTGGGCAGAGCATCCAATTCCATGCCTGACAGACCCAAGTGAGCAGATAGATGGAGATGGTGGAGGGGATGAGGATGATGATGGAGATGGTGGAGGTAGAGGCCGATAGAGGAGGTGGGGTACAGTTGGAGAGAGGAGAGTGGCTCAACAAAGAGAGGGTGGGGAGGAGAGATAGGCTCGGGTGGTGAGGGGTCGCGATGGATTGCCATTATAGATGCCAGCAACATAGGGTCCTAGACAGGTGCAAGGATAGGGACAGAGGTAGGTACAGGTATAGGTAGAGGCACAGTCACCAGTATAGGGGGAGCCATAGGCATAAGGGGCCGAGGAGGAGATGGATGAGCTATTTGAGCTGAGGGAGATCTGTCAGGGATAGGCAAATGAGATCCAGGATCTGGAGAGGGAGACAGCTGGGTTCAGGAGACAGTTGAGGGATACCGAGTGGGAGCGAGATCAGGCAATCTAGTGCTACACTGAGGCTGAGAAAGCATTGAGGGATGGGAGATAGGCGATAGAGGACACAGGGGCTGGATATGCCTATGTTCTACAAGCAGGGGAGGAGATAGGTTATTGGTGAGACCTATACTATGGGGCAATGCCACCAGAGCAGCGGGCGAGGAGCTTCCGCAGACCATCACGGACAACAACGACTATTGGAGGGAGGAGCAATGTCTCTACACATGGCGCTGGTGACCCAGTTTTCACCATGGTACTTGCCCAAGGCGCCACCGAAGTGGTTTTCACCATTGGATGAATTTATTTCTCTTTACTTTTTTTTTTTTTTTTTGTGTGTCACAAGGCGCCTGTTTGCCAGGTTTTCACCAAGTAACGATTTTTATGTTTTATGATTTTTTGTATTTTTGATTTTTTTTTAATTTTTTTGTATTTTTGAATTAGGATATTCTGAAGAGCTATGTGTAAAACCTGTGAAGATGCATGTTGTTGATAGGATCCTCCAAAGGTTCACCCTCTATGGTTGAGAGTTGATATGCACGAGATCCATATACTGCTGTGATGATGTAAGGACCAAGCCAGTTTGGTTCAAACTTTCCCTTCTTCTCTCTGTCTTGCTGATTTTTAAGATTTTCTCTGAGAACCAAGTCACCTACCTCAAATGTGTGAGGCTTCACTTTATGATTGTAGCTGCGACTCATTCATTGTTGATAAGCCTTGAGATTATTAAAAGCAGTTTATCCTCGTTCATCCAATAGTTCAAGTTCTTGTAAGCGAGAGACCCTGTAGTCTTCATCACTAATAATGTTTTGCAAAGAGACTCGTAAAGAGGGTAACTCGACCTCAATAGGAAAGATAGCTTTAGTGCCATAGACAAGTGAATAGGGTGTAGCTCTTGTAGGTGTGTGAACGCTTGTGTGGTAAGCCCAAAGTGTGGGATTAAGTTGGATATGCCAATTACAGCCAGCATTGTCGACTGTCTTTTTCAAGATTTTAAGGATTGTTTTATTAGACACCTCAGCTTGACCGTCACCTTGGGGATAATAAGGTGTGGAAAAATGATGGGTAATATGGAAGTGGTCACAGAGTTCATGAACATCCTGATTTTTGAAGGGATGCCCGTTATCAGTGATGATGGAAATAGGAATACCGTATCGACAAATGATATAGTTGAGAATGAATGTAGCAATTTGTTTTCTAGTGACTTGTGTGAGAGGCATGACTTTGATCCATTTTGTGAAATATTCTGTGGCAGTGATGATGAATTTATGACCGTTCGAAGATGGAGGGTGAATCTTGCCTATGAGATCGAGTCCCCACTGACAAAAGGGCCAAGGAGTCACAATTGGTTGAAGTTCTTGCACTGGCGCATGGATGAGGTCTCCATAAAGTTGACACTGCTTACATTTCTTGACAAATTGATATGAATATTTTTCCATATTGGGCCAGTAATATCCAGTCCTGATGAGTTTCTTGGCTAAGGTAGGACCACTAGAATGTGGACCACATATCCCTTCATGTACTTCATGTAACGTTGTAGCGTAAGAATTAGGATTCATCAAAATAAGATATATCAATCAAAAACACAAAACATGATAACATAATCAAAAGAATACTCAATGCAAATGAACCTAATTCCAAAGCACATTCAATAGAGGTATGGAAACAAAGCATTCAAAAGTAAAATTATGCAAACCATATGCTTCTTCCATGCGGCTCCATTGTTGTTCTTTCCTCTTCAATAGTTTTGTGGATCTCACCTACGAGTGCTCACACAATTTGAAAGCAAAAAGGCTCAAGAGTACTAGAAACGAAGGTTCGGTAAAAATTCGAGATTCATGAAGGAATTGATTGAAGAAAACATCCAATTTATAGAGAAATTGGATAAATGAGCAAATTAGTATGAAAGAGATTTGAATAGAAATTCAAATCAATAATAGCATATCTATGACAAATTGCTATGCAAAGAGGCTTATGACAGATTTTATGACAAATTGCTATGACATTTTATGACAAATTCTATGACACATTTCTATGTCAAGAATTTTATGACAATTTTGGACAAATTCTATGACACATTTCTATGTCAAGACAAAACTCTATGACAAATTGCTATGTCAAGAGTATGACGCATGAAGCACACAAATAGGGAGAACTAGAGACAAGATAATTAGGTGGAATTTGAATTAGAAAATTAGAAAATAGGTGGAAATTAGGAATTAATGAAAATAATGAAATTAGGAATTAAGTGAATTAATCAATAATTTTTCATTTATTAATTAATTCATTCACAAGGAGGAATAATTAGCCAATTAAATAAATATTTAATTGCGATGAGAAGACTTAGGATAAATAAATAATTTATTAATCCTAAAGGAAGAAAATGATAAGCAATCATGAAACCCTAGAAGGTGAATTAGGTCTTGAAAGATAATTGACTCGATTTGATTTGATTTTGGATTGATAAATGACCAATGTGATAAATGATTTGATAAATGTGCCAATCGATGAGGAACAATGACAAATTGATCCAAATTAACATAATTGAGACAGATAACGATTGATGACAATAAGATCGCAAAATGACAAAATCGACAAGAAGACAAGAATTGATGACAAAATGGATTGCAAGACGACAAGATTGAAAAGGACCACGATCGATGACAAATTGATCGCAAGATGACAAGATCAAACAGTGACAACGATCGATGACAAATCGATCACATGATGACAAGATTGAAAAGAGGACAAAACCCTAATTAGGATTGACGATGTCCAAAATGATGACAAATAAGCATGCTCATTGATGGAACAAGATAAAATCGATCAAAATCATGCCTGAATAATGTTGTCGACAAGACCAAATTCGAGGACGAGATGATTGAAGAATATAGAAGAATGACTCGATGTTCGCAAATGATAAAGACCAAGTGCGCAACATAGGAGAAATGTTAATGCGACGCAAAAACCTAAAATGAGGCAATGTGCAAATGTTAAAGTATGACCTCGCAAGCGTTTGACCATTTTTGGGTGTCTACAAACACAATCTAAGCTTCGTCACTTTCTAAACATCTAAGAAGAGTGCCATCTAGACCTCGATGATATAGGTTATTGGATAAAATGACATATTGAGAAGATTGGCAAATGAAAGTGCAACGTTGGTTATTAGATAGGTCAAGAGGAAGGGTATTGTCATGAAGGTATGTGAAAATGGAACCATATAACTGGGACTCAGGACTGACAACACATATCATCTCAGTAGGAGTGATTTCATATGAGGGAACCAAAAGGTTATCCACCAAGAACTCATAGCGGGTCTCATTTGATGGTAGATCAATTAGTGAAGCAATTGTAGCCATGGCATCCGTAGCTCGATTCTTCTCTCTGGGTATCTGCTCAAAGTCTATCTTCGTGAAATGTTGTTTCAGTTCATCCACCATTTTTTTGTAAGGCATTAATTTATCATCCTCCATTTGGTATTCATTAGTTGCTTGACGAATTACAAGTTGAGAGTCCCCAAAAACACGATGTTCCTGGATCTTCCACTGAACTGCAATCCATAATCCAGTTGTTAATGCCTCATATTCTGCTATATTATTAGTGCAAGGAAATGATAATCGATATGATTTTGGTATAGAATCCCCTTGAGGAGTTATGAAGAGGATGCCAGCTCCTGCCCCATGCTGTGTGTATGAGCCATCAAAGTATAGTTGCCAAGGCTTTGCATGTGACACTGTTAAAATGGATTCATCTGGAAATTCTGAAATTAGAGGAACATCATCTAACATGGGAGCATCTGCTAACTGATCTATGATAGCTTGTCCTTTTATTTCTTTTCTATCTACATACTCGATTTTGAATTCACTCAGGAGCATCACCCATTTGGCTAGTCACCCAGTAAGTGTTGCTTTATTGATAAGGTATTTCAATGGATCGATCCTTGCAACCAACTTAGTCTTATGAGTTAGCATGTAATGTCATAATTTATGCAAAGAAATGACCATAGCGAGACATGCATGCTCAATTGGTGTGTAGTTTAACTCATATTCCACCAATGTGCAACTGATATAGTATACTGCCTTTTCTTTGCCCTCAATAACTTGTTGTGCTAAGAGTGCCCCCAATGCTATTGAAGTAGCTGATATGTATAGTAATAGAGGTTGGTCTGGAACTGGTGGATTCAGAAGATAATCTTTGAGTGTCTGGAAAGCTCATTGACAATTATCATCCCATTTGAATTTGATGTTTTTATGTAGCAAGTGTTGAAAAGGATTACACTTCTTTGCAAGTTGTGCTATGAATCTTTGTATGGACTGGAGTCTGCCTTGCAAAGATCGAAGTTGACTGATATTTCTTGGTGGTTGCATCTCTAGGATGGCCTTGACTTTTGCTGGATCAGCTTCAATTCCTCTTTTTGATACAATGAATCCCAGGAGCTTCCTGAAGGTTACTCCAAAAACACATTTCTTGGGGTTTAATCTTACTTTATACTTTTCCAACCGATCAAAGATGACTGAAAGTATGTCCAAATGTGTATCTCTATCTATTGATTTACCCAAGAGGTTATCAACATAATCCTCCATAGTCACGTGCATGAGATTATGAAAGATAGTAGTCATGGCTCTTTGATATGTAGCACCTGCATTTTTTAGCCCAAAGGGCATGACATTCCAACAGAAATTTTCCCACGGACAAGTGAATGTTGTTTTGTGTTGATCCTCGGATGCAATTTTTATTTGATTATAACCAGAGAATCCATCCATCAAAGATAACATCGCATGATCTGCTGTGAGATCGACAATCAAGTCAATATTTGGTAATGGAAAATCATCCTTAGGACAAGCTTTGTTGATGTCTCTGAAATCTATACATATTCTGATACTACGATCTAGTTTATTGATAGGCACTAAGTTGGAGATCCATTCGGGATAATCAATTGGGCATATGAATCCAACATCCAATAATTTCTCAAGCTCTGCTTTGACTAATAATGCCACTTGTGGATGCATCTTTCTTAATTTTTGTTTCACTGGTTTTGCCCCCAGTTTAACTCTCAAATGATGCATTACCAAATCCGGATCCAATCCAGGCATATCAGCGTATGACCATGCAAAGTTGATTTGTCATTCTGTGAAGAAACTTATGAATTTTGACCTTTCTGACTCTGTCAAATATTGAGCTAGAAATATGTTGTGTGGAACTTCTTCTATGCCAATGTTTGTTTTGATAGTCTCCTCTACCAACATGGATGACTTTCCTCATATCATGTTGGGAGAATGTCGAGCCTTCCATCTTTGGGTGCCTCAGAGAGGTTTTCGCCCTCAAATACATCCTTTCTTTTTTACTTTTTTGGGGTCAGATAGAGCCACAATCTGGTTTTTTGCCATAATACCCTTGGTTTGTTTTTATTTTTATATATTTGCAACTGGAAGGCCCAACACCCTCACCAAAATATGGCACGCTATTGAGTTCTATAGTGTATCCCGCTTTATGGTCCCCAGGGGGAAGATCATCTCGTATGCCAAGGTAGTCAATAAAAGCTTCATCATTTTGGAATGTGTCAAACTATGCAGGTCCTTCATGGTCCCAGTCAATAAGTTGGTGGTGAACAAGGGGAAGGCCTTTGATGTCTTCGAAGTTAGCGGGGCTAAGAGTGAAGATGCAGTTATATTCAGGTTTGTCAAGGTAGTTATCAAGGTCATCATTGGCACTCTTGTCATCAGTCTCGATCATGAACAAATCCAAATTATCATCACTAGTAGCGCATTCTGGGACAGGTGTTCTCATTCTATGTGATTTCAACCTAGGACCTAGAGGCAAGGACTGTATGGGACCCTCTGGGGTTGTTTCTTGACCAACTTTGAATTTTCTATAAAATTCCTCTGAATGTCTCGGTGAGCTCATAGTCACTGGCAGATTTGTCTGAACCCCATTCCCATTCATTGGAGTCTGTGGAATAGCAATTCTCTTGTTGAATTTTAGCATCTTTGATTTGTAATGCTTCTTCTATCCTTTGAGTGTGGACCTTGGAAGTCACGAAACCAAGTCTCTTCAAGCATTCCTTTTTGAATGTCAATTTAGGTTGTAAAGGTTCAATGATGCCTTCCTTTCTTAAGCCAAGAGGGCTTTTGCCATCATACCCAAATTTTTGTAGGATCTTGAACCCTTTACCATACTTTTCACATGGTATGCTGATGTGATCTTGTGTATCATTTTTAGGGTCTTTGTAAAGCATTTTGTATAAGTCTTCCTCTTCCAGTTCACCCCATCTTTGAAAGATAGTAGGGTCCCATTTGAGTATAATGATAGATACCTACTTATTAGGATGTGGTCTTCCATATTCTTTTGGTGAACTCATGACTTGTTGTAAGTACATGGTTTGTTTCAAAGTGTATTCACCCATGCCCTTGTCTTGGAATTTGCCTTTAAGCTCACCTTGTTTTCAGGTCAAAGGTTTTAATGATTCAGGATCAATGTATGCAAAAGAAGGAACAACTTCCCTATTACTTCGAATGATCATTTCAGTTTTTGGTCTCAAGTTATTGCAGTATATGAATGGATTAGGATCTCCATTAACTATTATTTCAACCCCATTGTGAGAAAACTTAATGTATTGGTGGTATGTAGATGGGGCTGCCCTCATTTCATGAATCCAAGGACATCCTAGTAATATATTGTATGTGAGATCTAGGTCTAGGACTTTACAAACCACATCCTTCATAACTAGCCCAACTCTGAGAGGTAAGGTGATTGTGCCCTTGGATGAACGTTCTTCATCATCATATGCCTTGATGGTATTTTGTTTGTAGAATTCACAGCTTTATCAAAATATCCCAATTGTTTAATAGTGCTCAATGTACAAATGTTTAGACCTGCCCCTCCATCTATCAGGACTCATTTTATTCGATGTTTGTGTATGAAGGCTTCAATGTGTAAAGGTGCATTATGTGGCTAACTTACGGAGGCATCATCGGCTTCTATGAATGTAAGGGAGTGTGGAATGGAAAAGTATCCCACCATGGCTTGAAACTGGTCCACGTTTAAATCAGTAGGAACAACAGTGTCTCTCAAGATTTTATCAAGAATAGCTTTATGTGCAGGGGATATGCATAAGAGTTCAAAGATGGAGATGAGCGCGGGTGTCTTCCCTAACTATTCTACAAGGTCATACTCAGGCTTGGTCGATGAAGAAGTGGCATTTTTAGCTGGAGCACCTTGCAAAGTGAATTTACCTCGACGAGCTGTAACATTACATTCAGAGGTAGGTTTGGAAGAAGATCCAATACCTTTTAGGACAATCTTGGGTCTTTGGGTAGAATTATCAGACATTTTGTCCTTGATGATAATGGTAGAGACATAATTGTCCATCGAGATGTGATTGATAGTTGAATCATAGTTATAAGATGCTCTAGTATAGTTGGTTTGGTCATCTGTGGCTATAGCTTTTCCCTTGTCATGTTTTTGGAATTGTTCCTTAAACATCTCATGTTCTTGGTTGGATGAGTGTCCTTCAATCTCAATGTCATCTCTATCAATGAGATCTTGTATGATGTTCTTCAGTTGATGGCAATTTCCTATCTTATGACCCTTGTCCTTATGAAATTCACAATACTCATCGTCATTCCACGAATTTGGTTTGACCTTTGGCTCATATGGAGGTAGATCTGGAATTGTGATTATTTTGTTTGCCACTAGTTTTTTGAAAACTGACTCAAGTGGCTCTCCCAATGGGGTGTACTTCCTTCGTGACTTTGAAGTTGTTTGAGTATTCACTTGATTGTTTGTAGAGCTTGATCCTGAAAAAATATTTTGGGTCGTACTATATTTGCATCCACAACACCATCATTGACTGTGTTCTCATATTTATTCCAAAATCTTGGCTTATCTTTTCCTTTAAAGTCATCTTTGTTTTCCTTGAATATCTTAATGACTCCTTGTTCAATTAGGACCTTCTTTGTTGCTAAGCCTTTTTCAATGACGTCCTTGAAGGTCGACAAACAAGCTTTTCTTAGGTCATAACCAATGTCTTTGTTAACATTTTGGGTGAACATTTCTACCATTTGTTTTTGTGGAATTTCACAAGAGCATCTACTGGTTAGATTCCTCCATCTTTGTAAAAATGATGAAAAGATTATCCATCCTTTTGTTTGGTATTGCACAAGGTAGTGACTGATATGTTTGTCTCTATGTTGTATGAGAAATGTTGGATAAATGCCTCAGCTAAGTCACCCCAAGACTTAATTCCAGGTGGGAGTTGGGAGAACCATTCCATAGCTTGATCACCTAAGCTTTGTGGGAACAATCTCATCAAATATGTCTCTTCTGCTGCTACCTCAATGCAAGTTGTGAAAAATTGTCTTATATGTGCCTTAGTATCTCCTTTGCCTCTATACTTATCAAAATTAAGTGTCACAAAGTGTGTAGGAAATGGAGGCATTGGAATTCTCTTGTCAAATGGATAGGGACATATGTCTCTCATTGTGTAAGTTGGCTTCAATGTATTTATGTCCTCCATTTTCTTTTGTAAATCCTTGATTTTCTGTTCCAAATTGTTCTTAGGTGGAGATCAACTTCTTAGACCATATCCAATGCTTAAACCACCAGGTGGAGGAGGGGCATGTTGCATATATGGATGGTACTAATCATACACATGTTCATATGGAGGAGGTCTATAGTGATGTTGCATGTATGGACCACCTGGTATAGAGTCATGTTGAGGAACGAAATATCTACTTTGTCCATGTATACCATACTCTATAGGAATGTCATGAGTTTGTTCTAGTGTGTTGCCCCCAAATTTGATGCGGGTTTTCCTTGTGTCCAAATTTTGAGCATGCCTTTGAATATCCAATTGCTTAGGTGGTTGATCCTTAGAATTGGCATGTGATTGAGTGTATTTTTCTGCATAAGACTTCCATGATGGTCTGCAAAGATGAGTATCATATGCTTGACCATGTGTGTATGGGACCTTTGGTTTTTGAAACAAATGTGATGGTGACTCACGCACCATATGTGGTCCTCTACTGCCTCCACTATTAGGCCTCCTTTGATCCATGTTGGAGTGAGATTGTTGCAAAGGTCGATTTTCCATTATTTGAGACATGTCAAAATCATGAGGGATCTTGGCTCCACTTTGTGCCATCACTTGTAGAAAGTATTTTCTATCTCTCCTCATTATTTCCTCAACCAATCGATTGAAATGGGGATTCATAATGGTGTCTTCCACTTTTGCTGAATATACGAAAAAGTTGTCCATATTGTCATTGTGTGTATCATTGTTATTTGTAGTGTCCATGTTCATAACATTTGGAATGTTTCTATAAGCATCCATGTCAGGTAATGTAGTATGATCAGAATTGAAAAAGATATCATTGTCATACTCATAGGCACTCATGTTTGTGGACTCTTGAGCCTCTTTAGCTTCTCTCCTAGATTTTTGGGAACGAGTTTCAACCATGAACTAAGTATTGACCAAGATGTGTGAGACTAGATGAAAATGGAAAGAGTATGGAAGACCAAGAGTTTGGATGGAATGTAAATAAATCTGAGGTGTACTTGCAATGTCCAAAGTGTAAAACTAAGTATGTATGTAGTAGAGTAGGTGTGGCTTCCAAAGAGATGATAGTTTCTCTTGATGAGGTAAGTTGACCTTGACTCTAAGTAAGACCAAATGAGACCCAAAGGTGATAGACCTTGATGAGGGACCACTTAGCAAAATGTTGTTGTATGTAGTGTGTTGATAAAGTAAGATGAGGACAAGCAAGTGACATTTTGACTCAAGTTTAGACAAATGTGAATGTAATGTAAGGTGTAAAGAAATGATGGACTTTGTGAGACCCAAAGATAGGTTGAATGCTAGATGAAAACCTGAAGAGATAGATTAGGAAGCTCAAGAATTCTGAAACTGATTGCTCTTGTTTGTTGGACTGTAAATTTTTCCAATTTGTGAAGTTGTTGTTGTAACCAAATCTGAATTTTTTGACCGTTTTTCGTGACAAGAGGACACAATGTTGATGAGGACTCAATGTTTGCAAGTGTTTAGACTCAAAATGACTCAAAGAACAGTGTGTTGTTTGATGTAAAATTGTTTTGCATACACTTGAAGACACAAAAGACACAATGTTTTGGTGTTTGGTCTTGAATGTTTGATTGTTCAAAATAAGTCAAGCACAATTCTTATGGTTGGCCAAGACAATAGTTGTTGATCCCACATGGACTTTCCCCCGAGGCTACACTATTCAGAGCGTATACTTAGATGCTTGACTCCACTGGCTCCCCCCTCGGCACTCACTTCTCAGGGCAGCCAAGCATCAGTCCCCATGAAAACTCCCCATGGTGAACTTTGTATCTCTACTAAGAACTGTATGTGTGTGGGCCACTACCAGAGGTCCGACCTCCTACCCCAACAACTAGAAGGATTTTGGCTTCTAAAACAAAAAGGTGCTAGTAAGGGCATCCGCTCGTGTGGCCATACATGTGGCACTTTCAGCTCTATAAATACAGAAGGCTCCCAGTCAGTAGGGGTTACGCCCTACAAATGATCAAATAAATTTGATCAAACAGGTGTATGGGGAGACATAGTGTCGGTATGAACTAATCAACACACGTTATCCATAGTTTTCACCATGGATACAATTGTTTATAGTGGTTTGGAAGAGGTGGGTTTTCCTCCCTACCACTTGGGTCGTTCTCTCCTCACTAGTAGTCCTAATGACCACATGGGGAGATAGGCCCTCTAAAGATGAAACAAAAAGAGCCTATTGCTCAAGACACAAAAGATAATGGTTCAATTTTAGTGCACCAATTGAAGTGTTTTCTAGTCTATGAAAATAAGCCACACAATAAAGATAAAAAACCCTTGCCAAAATTTTGCAACAAAGATTTGTTAGTAGTTTTGCAATAATACCCCTCCTGCAAGCAAACAAGTTAGGTAAATTTTAGATCCAAAAGACTTTCTAAAATAGGGGCCTTCAACAATGCGGTTTTTTTGACCAATTCAAAGATCTAATTCATCATAAAAATAAAAGACAACCTGTAAAATTTCAAGAAATTTTCAAAAATGTAAGAAAATCCAAAAAATTTACTAATTTGCTCCAAAAATTATTTTTTTATGAAAAATCATAAAAAATTCATGTAAAATGCAAACTCGTTCCAAAAAATCTGAAATTTTTACTCGAGAGTCCTGATGGTCTTCCAAACCTGCATAAAAAAATTTCTGCAACAAATCCAAGCAGTTTGTGAGATATGAGTAAAATAATGCAAAACCCTAATTTTCAAAGATCCAATTTTTGAGGAATTATTTTGCATCAAATTTAAAATCACAAAGAACAAATCCTATGTATAATTCCGAGAGATTTCCAAAAATTTAAGAAAATCTTAAAAATTCGCTAATTTTCTCGCAAAATTAATTGTTTATGAAAAATCATAAAAAATTCATATAAAATGAAACCTTGATCCAAAAAATCTGAAACATTTATTGAACACCTCTAATAATTTTCCTGACCTGCAAAAAAAATTGTGATGCCAAAATTCAAAGCCGTTTGTGAGATCTGATCAAAATAAGGAAAAACCCTAATTTTTAAAGATCCAATTTTTAGGGAAATATTTTGCACCAAAATTGAAATCACAAACAAAAAATCATGTGTATAAATCAGAGATCTCTTTAAAAATATAAGAAAATCTAAAAAATTTACTAATTTGCTCTCAAAATTTGTTTTTTATGAAAAATCATAAAAAATCATGAAAAATGCAAATGTGCTCCAAAAATTTTGAATTTTGGATTGAGAGTTGTTAATACTGTCTTCAATGTGCAAACAAAATTTGGTGCAAAAATTCTTAGCTATTTGTTAGATCAGATCAAATCTCTGTAAGATCTTGATTTTGTGTCCAAAACCCTAGCTGCACAAGGTTATTCTCCAAATTGTTTTACAAAATAGCCTTATAGGGTTAGAAAAACCTTAAAAAAACATAGATCTAAGAAAAATCTATGTCCCACCAGGTGTGCCAAAATGTGTACGATGAAAATGGATAACAACAATATTGAAAGGCTATAAGGAATTCAACCACAAAAATCTAGCCTAACAACAACAAAGATCCACCATAACATATGAAGATTACCTAAGACAATGAAAATCAAATGAAATCACAAAGATTATACCATCACATGTCCAATAGGGTTTGGATCTCCATTCTTCCTATCTCCATTGATCTTGCTTGATATATTTGCTCTCAGATTTTATGTGCACAAGAGCTCAACAAAGAATGGAAATGTGGTTGCAAGTAGGATCGCATATGAAAGTTCAAAAGCATAATGTAGTCAAAGTTGAATGCATAGTGAGTTAGTTAGGCTTTGATAATGAAGGAAGCATCTCCTTATATAGAAGACAGTATAAGAAATGGAGGGATAATATTGAGAGGTGTAAAAGAGGTCGGCTATGATTAGAGGGTAGGTAAAGAAAATAATAAAATAATAAGAGGGGTAGGTAATGTATGAATTAAGAGATGAATGACATGTGTCATAGGTAGAAAAGGTTAATGAATTAATTAAATAAATAAAGATTTATTTAATTAATAGAGGAAGTGGTATAATTAAATAAATACAATATTTATTTAATTTAGGAAAAAGGATAATTTAAATAAATAAATATTTATTTAAATAAGAAATAAGGCTAGAAGAGGATAAATGAATTAATTAAATAAATAAAGATTTATTTAATTAATAGAAGAATTAGGCTAAAGGTAATTAAATAAATAAAGATATTTATTTAATTAGACTAGACGATTTTAGGTGTCTACAGTTATCGAGAGGAAAAGGTAAGTATAAAGGAAAGCTACCTTTAAAATGTTTCAATTGTGATAAAATAGGACATATGGCTACTAACTGCCCTGACAAAGAATCTAGTGAAAAGAGAGAATACCGAGATAACAGGCAGAAAGATAACCAATACAGAGGACACCAAGACTTCAGAAGGAGAGATAGAAAGACATGTCTAGTAGCAGATGAGGAATCCAATGATGACAAATTTGATGAAACTGATATTGAGGAAGTTGTTTATGTGGCTATTAAAGATGGATCTGATGAGGAAAGGTATGAAGAAAAGTCCCTAATATCTCACATAAATAATAATGATTCTTGGATCATAGACAGTGGATGCTCACATCATATGACAGGTAATAAGCACAAGTTTGTTAAATTAGAAGACTATGATGGAGGCTATGTAAGATTTGGTAATGATGCACCATGTCCAGTAAAAGGTAAAGGATCTATAACACTTCTTGACAATGCTAAATGTG
Organism: Cryptomeria japonica; assembly: GCF_030272615.1. Lineage (NCBI taxonomy): Eukaryota > Viridiplantae > Streptophyta > Pinopsida > Cupressales > Cupressaceae > Cryptomeria > Cryptomeria japonica. The sequence goes on from NC_081415.1 coordinate 335,369,526, forward strand.
ATGATGTATACTGGGTTGAAGGATTGAAATACAATTTGTTGAGTGTAGCACAACTAAACAATACAGGATACCAAATAGAATTTCAGAAAGGAATTGTCAAAGTTTATGACAAACATGGAAAGTTAGCTGCTACCGGGACACAAACAAAAGGTAATACATTTCATCTTGACTCAACTCAGAACAAGTGTCTTTATGAAAAGATAGATGATACCTGGTTATGGCATAAAAGGTTTTGTCATGTAAATTTTGATAATCTGGTCAAAATAAGTAAGAAGCACCCAGTAAGAGGTCTACCAAGTCTTGAAAAAATTGAGAATGCTATGTGCCGAGGATGCCAGATGGGTAAGATGACAAGATCAAGCTTTAAAAGTAAGCCCTACACTTCTAAAGGAATTTTAGATCTAGTACACACTGATCTTTGTGGTCCTATGAAAGTTCAAAGTTATTATGGTGATAAATATTTCATATTATTTGTGGATGATTACTCAAGGATGATGTCAGTTATGTTTTTAAAAGAAAAATCAGAAGCTTTTCAAATGTTCAAATGGTACTAGGCAAGAGTTGAAAATAAAACAAGAAGACAATTGAAATGTCTTAGATCTGATAGAGGAGGATAATTCACTTCTGATGAATTTAACTTATACTACAATGATCATGGTATAAAGAGGCAAGTATCTGCACTGAGAACACCTCAGCAAAATGGGATAGCCGAGAGAAGAAACAGATCAATTGTGGATTGTGCAAGAACCTTGATGATAGAAAAGAGGGTACCTCAAACATTTTGGAGAGAAGCAATCAACACTACAGTTTACACCCTGAACCAAGTTCAACTGAAGAAAGGAACTATGAAAACACCATATGAGATCTGGTATGACAAGAAACCTAATGTAAGCTACTTTAAAATCTTTGGAAGTAGATGCTATGTTCAGAAAGATGACAGAAATGGAAAGTTTGATCAGAAAAGTGAAGAAGGAACATTTCTTGGTTATTCTTCTAGAAGTAAACCATTTAAATGTCTGATCAAATCATCTAACAAAATAGTGGAAAGTGCAAATGTGAAAATTGATTAATTTGCAGAAAGAAATGATGAAGGAAATTCCAAAGAACCAGAAGATTATGAAGAATTTGTTTATGTTCAATCGAGAAGTACTACCGAGAAAGTTGCTGAAGAAAATGAAGATAATGTCCAGTTACCAAGTGATAAAGAAGATCATCTAGAACCTACCAAGCCTATATTAGCCAAATATGTCAGAAGACATCATACATCAAGTTATATTATAGGAGATAAAGATGATCCAGTGATGACAAGAAACAAACTGAGACAGAACACATGTCTAATTTCTGAATTTGAACTGAGAATAGTGAAAGAGGCATTTAACAATGAAGATTGGGTAAATGCTATGACAAAAGAAATTGATCAAATCAAGAAGAATGACACATGGACACTAATCCCAAGACCAAAGGACAAAAATGTAGTCGGTACCAAGTGGATTTTCATAAATAAGCTAAATGAAAAAGGTGAGGTCATTCACAACAAAGCAAGACTAGTTTGCAAAGGTTATGCTCAAGAAGAAGGAACAGATTATGGTGAAACTTTTGCACCTGTGGCTAGACTTGAGGGAGTAAGAACATTGTTGGCATATGTTGCTTTCAAAAATTTCAAGGTATATCAAATGGATGTTAAATCTACATTTTTTAATGGTATACTAGAAGAAGAAGTTTTCATTGAACAACTTGAAGGATTTGTTGAAGACAACAGTAAAGATCAGGTATGCAAACTGAACAAAGCTTTATATGGTCTGAAACAAGCACCTAGAGCATGGTATGAAAGATTGCACTCTTATTTAATCAAGATTGGTTTTATAATGACAAGTGAAAACAACAATATGTACATGAAGAAAGATGAGGACAATGGAATATTGATCTCAGCCATATTTGTTGATGACATTATATTTTGTGGAAATGACTCCTTATGCAAGAACTTTGGAAATGAAATGTGCAAAGAATTTGAGATATCACTAATCGGTGAGATAAAGTATTTTATAGTTTTACGGATATTGCAAATGAAAGATGAGATTTTCATTACTCAATCCAAGTATATAAAAGAAATCTTGAAGAAATTTGGAATGGAGGATTCTAAACCAGTAAGTACTCTTATGACTACTAACTATAAATTATCAAAGAATGATGAATCTGCATCTGTTGATGAGACACTTTACCAATCTATGATTGGAAAATTGCAATATGTTGTGCATAGTAGACCGGATATAGCACATGCAGTAGGTATTGTAGCAAGATTCTCTGCAGATCCCAAGGAAACTCATATGACAACAATCAAGAGAATTTTCAGATACCTGAGAGGCACTGAAGATTATGGCTTAGTATATGGAAAGAGAAATAATTTTGATTTAAAAGTTTATACTGATGCTGATTGGGTAGGCAACATAGATGATAGGAAAAGAACAAGTGGTGGAGCTTTCTTTTTGGGAGAAAGACTAGTAAGTTGGCTTAGCAAGAAACAAGGATGTATTTCTTAATCTACAACAGAAGCTAAATATGTTGCTGTAGCATTGAATTGTACCAATATAGCATGGATCAAACAACTGTTGGAAGGTATAAATGAGAAAGTTACTGAGCCAGTAACTATATTCTATGATAATAATAGTACCATTAACATTTCAAAGAATCCAGTGATGCATTCTAAGATAATGCATATATCTATAAAGTATCACTATCTCATAGAAGAAGTTCAAGAGAAGAAAGTTGTGCTGGAATATATCAGTTCAAAGGAGCAATTAGCAAGCATCTTCACAAAGCCATTGCCAAGGGACACTTTTGAGTATCTCATAAGCAAGTTAGGGGTCCTACCCCTATCTTCTACTCACTGACCAAGTTTAGTGAAAGCATCAATTCGATGAATCTACAAAATATTATGTGTGTATCGATGCTGATTTACGCACTTTAGGAGGTCACCTTAAGGTGTGCAAAAAAAATGAATAGAGACAAGTTGATCTGACCAAGACTGAGATGTTACACAACAAGGCAAACCACTTCACAGAGGAAGGAATCATGATTTAGTTCTTTTACTTCTTGGCATTGTTGTTAAAGGGGGAGAAGACTAAATGGTTGCAAGACTAAATGGTTGACTGCATGATAAAGCCCTGAATGATGGAAATAATAGAAGACTAATGATAGGGGGAGTAGATTGCAAAAATGAAGAAGACTAAATGCAAGTCAACAGCTCGGAAGCCTATTGAAAATGGAGAAGACTTCAGAAGACAACAGATCAAGGATAACAGTAGAAGTCTAACAACAATCTGAATCCGAATCAATTTGAATATCTTGTTGGTATTACCATTTAATTGTTGGTTTTGCCATCAATGCCAAAGGGGGAGATTGTTGGCATTACAGTAAGAAAGATTGTTGATATTCAATAAGGATATCAAGAAGGTTGTTGAAGATTATTGATATAACTGAAGAAGGATGATAACTATCTTTATAACATTATTTTGTCATTGATGTCAAGACATTGATTATTTGATTCAGTATGATGTTGTCATGTCTTGAGAAGATTGATTAGAAGAGAATTAAGATGTTGGTAAAAGACACAGAAAGAATGTGATGAATAAAGGGAGGAATAAGTTATTCAATAGGCAACTATTACCAAGTTAGACAATGATGAGATCATGATGTTTAGATTGTTTTGGCATCCTACATATGTTGTTGATTGTAAGGTTAATACTATACTATGCAACCAAGTCAGGAACCCAGTCGGTAAACCCTAAGGTTATCGATATCGGCTAATGACGACAAAATGTCTACCGAGTAAAGTTTAGTAGTTACCGAGTTGCAACCGAGTTATGGCAGTGCGCATGGGATGGATGAAAGCATTATTTAATGAAGGACAATGATTAGCTAGAGATGTATAAATGATTGATATGCCGTGTATGAAATTTGTTAAGGATCTATGTCAAAGGAAAATTGGCAAAAAGATCTACAGCACAGATTGAACCGCAATAACCTTATGCAAGTTCCAAGATGGGAATGCAAGTCCCGAGGTAAGGTAATACATTTTTAGATCGAAAGGATACATTGAACCTAGTCAAGTTTGAAGATCTGATGGCTAAGATTGATCATGGGAAATGTGATCAAGGAGATTTAGCGATTAGCAATTGTTTATAAATAAGGAATTGTTGATAAACAATGTATGCGGGCAAGTGTATGCACAGGGATGCTACATAGTGATTACCAAGCACAAAAGCTTGAAGACCTTGTTGAATAACAGAGTAGAGAGCCCAGCAGAGGGACAAGATAAGTCCTATGACTAGATTGTTTAGAACAAATAAGAATCTACTTTAGCATTTTAGATGTGAAGTTGCAGATAGATTTTATTACTGTTATTTTGTAAGTGACAGAAAATCTCTTAACCGAGTGGACTTAATAGTCTTATATGTAAACCCTTTAGCAAGGTAACATTCTAAGCGAGTGTTTGAAATCCTTTAACAAGGTCACTTCTAACAAAGTGAAGATCCTAACAGATCTAAGGGAAATCCCCTAACCAGGTCACATCTAGCAATGTGTTTGTAATCTTTAATAGGATTTGCTTTTAACCGAGCATACTCTAGAAGAGTATATTTCTTAATGGGTCCAAAATCCCACAGTGGTTTTTCCCTATTTTGGTTTCCACATTAAATCTAATGTTATGAGTGTTGTTATGATTATGTGTTCTTAAGTTTGCATGTTTAACAGTTTTTGGTTAAGTTGCTGAAGTATAAGTTACCGAGGTTGAATCTATTGATTTTATGGAAGTTTAAGTTTGTATGATTCACCCCCCCCCCTCTCATCTTGTTAGCTATTGGCATCTGTACTTTACATTAAGTATCAGTACTAACAAACCTTACCTCCTAATGTAACCTTCATGTCTCCTCAAGCATTTAATGTCTCTTGCATCTCCTCTCAATCCCTCTCAAGGTGACATTCGTCAACTTGGGATTGGATTGAATCCCTCACATGGATTGATAAATTTCAATCCTAGCCCTTGTTGAGATTATTCAATCTCAACCCTCCATTGCCTTATATTCTCTATAAAAAGAGCTCTCATTCTTCATTCTCCATATCAAGTCTTTTGTGCATCTAATTTATAGTTTCATTTTGTCAAGAATTGTTAGTCTCTCTTTGATAATAGTAATTAGATCATTTAGTTTTGGATATCATGTTAGCTTCATTTATATGCTAGTTCAATATCATCTTAATATCATGTTAGTTTACCCTCACATCAATATCTTACACCATATCATCATCTAGTTTCGTATCTAAATCATCACTAAGATCTTATTTGCATTCCATTTAGATCTTAGAATCATACATTTAAATCTCATTCTCTAGGTTGTCATCTTAAGGATCAAGTTCTCTTCCAAGTGAGGGCCACCTTGAATCTTATAGATCTTTAGAGATAGAGGAGCATGGAACGATTTTACACAGTTTAGATTTATTCAACTTGTTTTGTTTTGATTTCTAACTCTAATGCAATGTTTCATGTGTGTGTTTGAAGTCTTCTTCTCTATTGCATGTTGATACCGCATTTCCAGCATACATTTCTGGCACCCACCATGGGGCTCAAATCCCGTTTTTTAATATTTCTAATTTTTTTTCCGTAGGATTCATGCCTACAATTTTTAAACGCATAATCGTGCATACAATAGATCTTTTTGCGCATACGACAAATATTCTTGCGCATACAATATCTTTTCTAGCGCATATAGCATATTTTGTAGTACATATAGCATATTTTGTTGTGCATATAACATAATTTGTTGCGCATATCACATATTATGTAGCGCATATCACATATTATGTAGCACATATAACATATTATGTCATACATATAAAGTATTATATTGCAATTTGACTATTTCTATAGCACATTTAATAGTTCTTTTAGTGTATTTAACAGTTCTTTTAGGGCATTTGACTAATCTTTTAGTAAAATTGATAGATCTTTTGGTGCATTTGACTATTCTTTTAGTGCATATGATCTCTAATCTGAAGAATTTGAAATAGAGTACAAAATTTGTAATCAAATCTTGAAATTAAGCTTGTGGAAGGACAATATATATGGAATATACTTTAAGTTATATTCCATATATATTGTCAGGATGTTTCAGAGGGGTTTTGGATCTCCATGAGTTATAATGCAAAATCTAGTTTTTGGAGGATCCTCCAAATTTCAGACAGTCAAATTTCAAGGCTTTTCAGGATCAGGAGTGAAAAATTTGTAATCGAGATTTGAAATTAGGCTCATGTAAGCTCACCAAGAGTTTTGATATTTCACTAACTTTTTCTTCTTGCAGGTTTCTAACAAATTCTTGCAGGTTAGAGGAGTTAGATTAGGCTTTTTGAATTTCTTTTGTCATGCCCAAACTTTTGGGCACAAACGAAATAATTTTTTTTTTAAATACTTAACCTAGTATGGCTAACTTAATTAAAATAATGCAAACTAGTTTGGTCTTAACTATGTTTTGAGTGAATCAAACAACTAAATTAATTAGGCGATAAATAATCTAAGTTTGAGTTATTACTATTTCCCATTAATAAATAATTAGACTCTCTTAGCAAATAATCTCAAACTTAATATATAATCTCTAAATTAATTGATCAATAATCTCTTATAGTTCTTTAATTACCTAGGGTCTAAATAAATTGTCCTAGTTATTAGATTAAACAAACCTATTAAATAAAATTTCCATAAATTAAAATACCTTATAAATTTAAAATTTAAAAGGGCCAACTTGACCCTACATATATCATTTTTTTTTTTTTTCCAAGAGTTTATCCTACCCAAGAGTTTTAAAATCTTCTTATTAGAATGCTTCTACATTCATTTAATAATTAAAAGTGCATTACTTAGTTCACAAATAACTATTTTGATTCCATATAAATATAGAAGTTAATTACACACACACACACACACAAATATATATATATATATATATATATATTATATATATATATATATATATATATATATATATATATATATATATATATATATATATATCTTTCTTTTATTAATTTCCCCTTTTTTTAAAAAAAATGCCACAAGGTCACATGCTAACCCTAACCTCCTCTTTAACACTCTCTCACACACACATATCTTATTTTAAAAACTATGTGTGTTTGCCCTAACCCGAAATTAGGGTTAGGGCATGTGTGTGATAACATTTATATTTTTTTGTGTGCTGTGTGTGTGTGTGTAATTTTTTTTTTTTTGTTTTGTTGTGTGTGTGTGTAGGTGTGGGAGCGGTGGCCTGGGTTTTGTTTCATGGCAGAGCCGAAGGGGTGGGGCAGAGGGGACCTAGCGGCGAGTATGGTGATCGGCGAGCGGAGGGAGCGCTGTCCAAAGGGCGCTGGGCGGAGGTATCCCCGGACGCCACTGTGTTTCCCCACAGTGGCGACCGAGTGCTACCCACTGTGGGTAAACACAGTGGCGGCCAGGCACCTTTTCACTATGGTTACCCATAGTGGAAGGCCCCGTGCCACCACTGTGGTTGCCCACAGTGACGGTCCCCATGCCATCCACTGTGGGAAACCACAGTAGCGGCCCGAGCCGCGCCAGCCACTACCCATAGTGGAAGGCCCCATGCCACCACTGTGGTTGCCCACAGTGACGGTCCCCGTGCCATCCACTGTGGGAAACCATAGTGGCGGCCCGAGCCGTGCTGGCCACTGTGTTTTTCACAGTGGTTCGGCTCTTCCCCAAAAACCCCGATTTTTTTCATAAGGTTTTTTAAAAAAAAAAAATGTTTATCATATATATATATATGTATATAAATAAATATATAGGTATATATATGTATATATGTAGATATATATATCTATATCATTTTGTTTAAGAGATATAAGTTTCTAGATTAATATATTTTAATGTATATATATATATTTTTTATAACATGCAGAAACTAATAAATGATTAGCAGCATAAAATAGATATGATATACATTTTCTAGTTTGTCAATAATTAGGCTTTAAATTTTGCCCTTATCCTTTTTATATACAAAACTCAAACCAATTATTTCCTTAGCATATTAGACCTAGTTTAGAGGAAAGAAGATAACTATATTGTTTCTTTGCTTAAAGCATTCTGTAACTAATATCTTCAATGCATTCTAACAGCAAGCTTAAAATAACACAGAGAGTATTGTAATTTACAGAGAAAAGACAATTAATTTTAATATGATAATATTATTATGTTCTGCTCTGCTATTTGGCGAAAATGCGAAATTATTATACAGCGAACTTGTCAAGGTTTTCGGCGGGGGGATGCAGACAGGTGTTTGCCACATGCCCGAGGAGTATCTCTGTCTTCAGTCCGCCATGTAAGAGAAACCCTGCAAGAGACATTACAATTTCAAACAAAAGGCGAGATTCGGTTTACAGAGCGGGCGATTTTGGAAAAAATGATGTAATTAGGGCAAAAAATGCCGAAGCCAAGTCGCTACCCTCCGACGAAAATTGGCAAGTCTTTCGCTCGAAAAAATCCAAGAAGAAGATGGGCAAATGAAGAGATATATCTTTAAACTTCGATAGGCTCAAACACACAGCCACAAATCAATCTCTAACATCTGGGGCTAATCTGGTGCCGCTCGGGAAAGTTAGAATTTTTGAGCCAAAACCTAAAATAAGACAGAGGCGAATATGTAATATCCCGGCTAATTTGATGGAACCCCAATTCAATTTATATAGCAAGTGTGGGGTTTTTGCAAAATGGACAGGATTTGGAGAAGATTCAATAAAGATTATCGATTGGTGGATGGCCCTATATCCGGGACAGGTAAGTATCACTATCCTGGAAAATAATTTTCTTGCAATTCTGTGTGATAATCAAAATACAAGGAATGACATTCTCCATGGTAAGGTAAAATTGTATAAAGGCTATGGTTTTTTTCGATGTGAATGGATGCCGAATTTTGACCCACACTCACAGAATTTAAATAAATGCCCAAGATGGATTAATCTGGGCACATTACCAGTCGAATATTTGGATTTTAAAATCTTAGAATACATAGGGGAACATTTTGGGTCTTTTTTGGGCTGTGAAGGATCAGAAAGAGAGGTTTTAAACAAGAACATCAAAATCTTAGTAGAATCTGACATTAATTCCCCGGACTTAGAACACACCATGCTAGTATCAAACAGGGGGGAATGGAGCATTCATCCCACCTTCTATGATGGGGTTATAAATGAAACTGATATATGGCTGAAAACATGCCCAGTACTGGTTAAAAGTATCGATCAAAAGGAAAACCCTCTTTCAGATCAGTATGAAAAAATCACATCAAATTCATCCCCTGTACATGCTAATTGCCCTCCAGTGGCTAACACAGATGAAAATAAACACAATAATTCTAGTAATATTAGTGATCTGGATAAAATAATAGATGAGGCAAATTCTATAAAAGAAGAAGCCTTAGTGGAGATGTCAAAAGAATCTCCGATTCGGTGGATTCGTTGAAATTTCCATCTGAAACAAAGTCAGTCAAAAACTTGGGACAAGATAATGAGGCAGATCAAGAAGAAATGTCTTCTAGAATGGCTGCAGCTCTAGAGGTATTCAATAATAATGTAATTGAAAATCTTTCTCCGGAAGAGGAAGCTGAGAAGAGGTTTCTAATTCAGGAGCTCTTGGCTTCTATGGATGAGGAAGAAAATAATGAGAATAGGGTAGGAGATATCATACCTCTTCCTGTCAATGACTACACAGTAGCTCAGTCTCAGCTGGGAGAGGATGATGGAGAGGGAGTGATAGTTCCCCAGCAAACCTTAGGGATAAAAAACATATATGACGGGAAAAACTTTCCTGACTGCGCTAGAGAAGCTAAAAGTAGAGGTAGAAAATCTTTGAGCGAATTAAGATTGCAGGATGGAAATGCAAAAAACCAAGGCAAATTAATAGCCTTCTTTGATGCTGGGAAGGGGAAGGGCCTTCCCATGACCCATTGAAAATCTCTTCATGGAATGTTAGGGGCATGAATGCCCCTAACAAACAGCGTCTAATTAGACGCAACATTATAAAATGGAAACATGACATCGTTCTCATACAAGAAACTAAATTAGCCCAGGTAGAAGCTGAGGCTTTTAAAAGGAAATTAGGTCTTCTTAGCTGTGAATTTATGGAAGCCAGGGGAGCTTCTGGTGGTATTGGAATCATTTGGAATCTGCGTAGTATATTATTTTGTCCTATAGCAGGAAATAGAAATTGGCTATTGAGAAAGGTAATAAGCAAACACAGCAATCTCACATTTACCTTAATAAACATTTATGGCCCGACCCCGGATGCAGGAAAGCGCAGAGTTTGGTCAGAAATCTCGTTTATGATGGGGCTAGATACCTCTTCCCCTGTTATTCTAGGAGGGGACTTCAATGCTATCCTAAATTTATCAGAAAAAAAGGGTGGTATTCGAAGGGAACCGCAGTCCTTAAAAGACTTTAGAGAGTGGGTTGCTCATAACAATCTGATAGATATAGAAACTAGTAATGGTGTGTATACTTGGTACAATAGAAGATCAGGCTTTACACAAATCGTAGAGAGATTAGATAGATTCCTTTTTAGAGGGAACTTGAGCGATCTAGCGGTTAACCTCTCAACTTCATTACTCCCATCTTCAGGATCTGACCATTATCTTGTCATCCTCAACATAGAGGGAGAGGCTACACCGAGGTGTTGCCACTTTAAGTTTGAAAAAATGTGGATGCAAAATCCAGATTTCTATGATCTCGTCTCCAGGTGGTGGTCTGAGGTAAATTTTCAGGGATCAAAGATGTTTTGCCTTGTAAATAAACTAAAACATCTCAAAAGCAAGTTACTGAAATGGAATAGTGAAGTTTTCGGTAACATTTTTGAAACCAAAATTTCATTAGAAAAAGAAATCGCAGACCTAAATGAAAAAGTGTTTAGACTAGGAATGGATCAGGATAGCTTCCTCAAAGAAAAGGAGCTTCTCGGGAAATATGAGGATACATTAACAAAAGAAGAAATATTTTGGAAACAGAAGTCTAGAGAGAATTGGCTTCAAAATGGGGATAGGAATACTAAGTTCTTTCACAACAGTACAAAAAATAGGAGGAACACTAATAGTATTCACAAGATCATGAGTAATAATGGTATACTACTGGAAGATCAAAAGGACATAACTACAGAAGCGGTGAACCATTTTAAAACCCTGTTCAGTTCAGAATCATCCCTTAAAGACGCCAATTTAACTTTGCTTAGGAATATTCCTAAGATCATAAGTGAAAACCAAAACAAAGCGCTTAGCGACAAATTTACAGAATCAGAAGTAAAATTAGCATTGGGGCAACTTAACCCTGATAAAGCACCCGGCCCCGATGGTTTTCCCGCTTGCTTTTTTCAAAAATGCTGGCACATTATTGGTAAGGAGGTAGTGGAAGCATTGGAAGCTGTTAGAAACTCTGGAAGTATTTTAAGGGAGATCAACAATACTTTCATTACTTTGATTCCAAAGAAGGAGGAATCAAGAAATTTTGAAGACTTCTGACCTATTTCCTTATGTAACACAATTTACAAACTTTTTACTAAAATTTTAGTGAATAGATTGAAAGGCATCCTCCCTTGCATAATTTCAGAGGAACAGACCGGATTCGTTCCAGGTAGATCTATCTTTGATGGCATTATTATTGCTCAAGAAGTCATGCACTCGTTACATCAGAATCGATCAGCTGCTATGATGATCAAATTAGACATTAAGAAGGCATATGATAAAGTCAATTGGAGATTTCTGTGTAAATGTTTAGAATCCTTTGGTTTTTCTAAACAATGGATCAATTTAATATTCGAATTCATCTCATCTCCCAGGGTATCATTACTTATAAATGGTTCCCCAGCGGGCTTCTTCCAGATATCTAGAGGGATTAGACAAGGAGATCCTTTATCCCCTTTCTTATTTATCATAATGGCAGAGGGCCTTGGGAGAATCATTTCTTGTGCTCGTATGAATCAGATTATTAAAGGTATTAAAATTACGAATGGAATGGAGGCCATAACCCACCAGCAGTTTGCTGATGACACAATGCTGATGGGATGTGCGAATAGGACTGAAGCCATGGCTTTCAAAAGGATTCTTGACATTTATGCATTAGCTTCTGGTCAGGAAGTGAACAAGAATAAATCAGAAATCTTCTTCTTCAACACTTCGCAAAACATAGAGACAGATATTTGTAATATCTTAGGGTTTGATAAAGGGAAACTTCCTTGTAAATATTTAGGGATTCCGATGGATAAGGGAAACAATATTAATTCATTATGGAAAGGAATCCTTGAAAAGATGGATCTCAGGTTGAATTCTTGGAAGAACAAATGCCTCTCTTCGGCTGGGAGGATTACATTACTAAAAGCTGTTATGGTGGCTATTCCGATATATCAAATGTCCTGCCAGCAATTACCTAAAGGAGCTCAACTAGAAATGGTAAAAAAGATGAGGAAGTTCTTTTGGAATATGAATTCAGACAAAAAGAAATTTGCTTTAATTTCTTGGGATAAAATTAGCCAACCTATCAGTATAGGGGGAGTTGGCATCAAAGATTTGGGGGTACAAAACATGGCTCTGGGAGCGAAGTTAGTCTGGAAAATGTACTCGGAACTAGATCTTAAATGGGTAAGGATCCTCAAAGCTAAATATCTCACTAACTCCAACCTTGATAGTATACTGAGGACGGAAATACTACCCAAGGGATCCAAAGTCTGGAATTTTATGCTAGAATATAGAGAGGTGATCAGGGATTATCTAACATGGGATATTGCGGAAGGATCTGATGCACTGTTATGGGAAGACTCTTGGGGGGGATATTTAGCCCTAGACAAAATAGGAATAAGCAAAGAAGGTATAGAACATTGCAAATCAATCAGGGGCAGGTATGTTAAGGATTATATCAAGCTTATCTCCAATGACCCCGCTTTGGGTTGGGAATGTAGACAAGGAGATCCTCTGGAATAATTTGAGGCATAGGCATCTATCATTACATAGTGGGAAAGACAGGATAATATGGGCGGGTAGTTCTTCAGGCATTTATAAAGCCAAAGAAGGATACTCACTTTTAAAACTCAGACGAGCTACAACCAATCCTAATATTCCGATTAGCCTATGCTGGAATAATGTTGGTATACCCAAAGCTGGTATCTTCTCATGGGCAGCTTTCCAAAAAAGGATTCTTACCTCAGATTGGTTCTCAAAATTAGGATTCATGGGACCATCGAGATGCCCTCTATGCGAATCAGAGGAAGAAAATGCGGATCACCTGCCTCTTAATTGTAGTTTCAGTCAGAGATGTTGGGAATGGCTTTGCTCAAGCCTTGGTTGGCCGACTCCGAGACCTAGGGACATTTCAGAATGGCTGATTAGTTGGCAACCTCCTCACACAAAAGATATATATCACTTAGTGTGGACAATTGCCCCGGCAATCCTCATATGGGAAATATGGAAGGAGAGAAACAGGCAGATCTTTAAAGAATCAAAATTGAGGGTACAATCACTTCTAAATAAGATCAAGGTAACAATTGTGGAAAAAGTCAATAATAGACTAAGACATACACAGGAAAAGTCTATTAATTTAACCAGATGGGATGAGGTACTTCGATCTAAATGGATGGGTTTGATAATTCCCCCGTTTATTGGGAGTGGAGGTAAACAGGCTGAGATAGATAGGAAGCTAACAAAATGGGCTCCCCCCCGAAAGGGCTGGGCTAAGCTAAACTTTGATGGTGCTTCACAAGGGAACCCTGGTGTAGCAGGTATAGGGTGTGCTATTCACCAAGATAACGGAGTACTAATAGCTAGCATTAATAAGCCTATAGGTGTGGCTTCAAATAACATGGCTGAGTTTTCAGCGTTGTGGGAGGGATTGATTATAGCTAAATCACTCAAGATTAAATATCTAGAAATTGAAGGGGATTTGACGTTAACTATAAATGCAGTCAGGACTAGGGAAGTGTCAAACTGGAAATTGAAAGCGGAATTAAAAAGAATTTTGGATTTGATCAAATACTTTGAGGAAACTTCGGTTAAACATATTTATAGGGAAGGGAATTCTATAGCAGACAAGTTAGCCAATTTAGGGGCAGATGGTAATTCGTATGTCTTTAGGAAGGGTATTCCCTCGGATTAATTTTAGGTGATGGCCGTGTCACCCCTTCATATTACTCCTCTCCAAGTCCCTCATTTATAAGTTCTAGGAAGTGCGGTCATCGTTTCCTTATATCAGCATTTTGGTATACTAAGATTCAGATATATATATATATATATATACATATATATATATATATACTCACATATATATATATATATGTGTATATATTTATAGATAATCCCATATGTATTTATCATCGGATTGATTCATGTTATATGATGTATTCATATATATATAAATATATACATATATATATATTCATATATATAGATATATGTATATATATACAATCATATATATATACATATATATATATACTCATATATATATATATGTGTGTGTGTGTGTGTGGGTGTAAATAGAAACATACACAATTACACACACACATATATACATATATATATATATATACAGGAACTATATGTATTTGAGTATGTATATATATATATATATATAAATATATATTCATATCCATCCATATCTGAACCTTCATATATGCTTGTTTATATCTCTCCTCACCTATCCCTAGACACCCAATTCTGTGTGTGGGTGAAAGGGGCGTTTCAGGCGTGTAGAGAGGAGATTGGTAGAAGTCTGGTATTTTTGCTCTGGCACATGCAGGTTTCCCCTCCAGTGCAAGTAGTCTGAGTTAAGATTGTCATGGGCAGTGAGGGTATAGACTTCAATAAGGAATATATCATGTCTTCTAATGACAATAAGGGACTGCCAGGCTATGTGTCTTCGTGCTAAGGTTACTGGTTTTTTTGATATTTGGTATTCAAGATTCTACATATCGGTTAGTGTTGGTAATAATTTTAACATAGGATATAAGCCCTGTGTTAAAATTGGGACAGATATCTCTAGTTTCTGTCTCGTTGGTTGTATGACAGAAGATGATTTTACAGAATATCATAGCATTTGACTTATCTTGGATTTTGAGATACCCTTTCTCTACCGTGTGGGGTTCATTCGGGTTCTTACAAACTACTAAGGAATGGGTGGCATGTTTTTTTGTAGAGGTTTTAAGGAGGGAAGTAGAGGAAAGTCCAGGCTTAGTCATGGATACAGATATTTAGAAGGTTCTATTTATGATAAGACTCTGGATAGTCCCTTTGCTCTTTTGTTGTTTCACTCCTTTCTCCAGGCATATATATTTCTGTGTGCATCTGTATATACTCATGATCCTGGCAGACTCAATGATAGATTATTTCGCATATCGGCATATAAATATACATACATATGCATATGAATATATTTATGTTGTGGAGAATCAGATGTCTGCATAGTTAAAAGTAATTAAGGAACTGATAGAAATTGATCCTTTTCATTAGTGTAGGTAGAATTGTAGCCTGGATAATCTCTTAAATTGAAACCCAAAAGGTTAAGATGGTTTCAAGCTAAGGGATATCTAGGCTATAATCCTCTTACATAAAAAGAAAAGATACTATTATTCATTGAATGATTGTTGCAAATTATTATGTTTACTATGCTTCTAACAGTCTGGCAAAGTAAGTTGCAATAAGGTTTTGCAGATTCGGGATACAGGACAAAAGTTAAAGCTCGAAGTATTAGTGGATTCGCCAAATTTGTGAAGATGGATCCAACCAGAAAAGTGTTGCAAGATTTTATGTACAGAAAGAAACTAAAATGTCTAAATAAGACAGCCTCCATCCTCAGATGAGGATTTGTAAAAATTTACAGTTGTTTATAATATCTAATCCCATAAGGGATCTGGGCTAGACCGGAGGTTTTCTTATCTCCATTCTTTCCTATCGGTGCCCACACTGAATGGAGATGTAATATTTTTATAAAAGAAATAAATTTTGGCTTCGGCCTTTTATCGATCAAAAAAAACAAAACAGCAAGCTTAAAATATAATCCTTTTTGGTAAACAAAATAAAACTAAAACTAAATGCTAACCCTCCTCTTTTTTAAAAAAATAGGCTACCATAATAGAAATTATTTTCTGCAGTAAATAAAAGAACAACAACAGATTTATTTTATTTGCAGTAGCACAAATAAACATAAATGAACACACATTAATAGATTTAATTTATTTTCAGCAGTATAAATAAACATAGATGAACATGTAATAACAGAATTAATTTATTTGCAGACTAAACATGAATGCAACAACTCTATTTTTTTTTTTAAATGAAGATTTAAATACAAGCTATTACATTTCATCTTCCCTTTTTGCAAAACTAACCAAAATAGGAGAAATGCATTTCTTTAGCAAATTAAAATACAAGGTAAATAATAATACAAATGGGTTTGAAAACCCAACTAGTATTCCCTTCCATAGGATTATGAATAAAATAAATACATACACTTCTTTTCTTTTGGAAAATAAATACAACAATGGCTCTTTTTCTTTTGCTACAATTAAATACATTTTTCATTGAAACTTTTCTGCAACTCAAAAACAACAACAAATCTCTTCATCTCTTTCTTTTCATCCCAAGCAACCTGCAATAAAAATACAACTTGACCATGGAGAGCTCACATCCCAGCCTAGGCTTACTAGAAGCCACCCCCGAGCTTGGAGAACCAAGCACTAGACGGGTCACAAACAAACAACAACACAACAAACAAAGGAAAACACTCAACATGCATTTTCCCATCCCAAGCTACACTCTCACCACAACTTGTGATGAACTTTCCATGGGTGGAAGTGGACCAAGTACCATTGGGGAGATTGCAAGCATAATACAACTCAAGCCACCTCATGGCAAAACAAAATACAACAAATTTCATCTCCACACCTTATGCCCCCCCAAAGGCATAAAAGTCATATTTTCTCCCCTTATGGCCCCCAAATGCATACACAAGGCTATGCAGCAAGGGTCACAAAGGACACCCTTGAGATCACTCTCCATAAGGAGAGCCTCTCACCCAAGGCTGTCATACTTCTTCCACCCCAAGACCATCCTACTCTCCCAAGAGTAGGAGGCCTTGGACACTCCCAAAAACAAGAACACATAAACAAAGAACAAGGAAATGAAAATTTACATTTATCTCCTACAAAACATTTTACATATACACATATCTTCATACAAGCATTTCTTTCTTTCAAAACAACATGAACAACATAACAAAAAAAGAAGTAAAAACCAACCTTAATCTGCCAATAGGTATGTTAGACTTAGTTGGGGATGAGCTGCTCAAATCCACACAAACTTTCCACCAACACTTCACCAAAATTCTATCCTACAACTAATTTTCAAAAAAAATGCATAATCTCCAACAATGGAGAGTGGGTGATTACTCACTAAGTCCCTAATCCTTACCTAAGAAGGCCTCTCACACACTTCCCAACCCCTTGGGTAAGGTGAGAGTTCCCATTGGTTGCTCTTCCCAACCTCTTACATATTACTAAAACTGGAAAGGGAAAAGGTGAGAGAGGATGGGGAAGAGAGTTTGACATCAAAAGGGAAGGTTGTCTATCCGAGGAGGAACCTTCTAAGTTGAATTTTCGCTCACCTTGGGAAAACCACTTTTTGAGGTGACTAAACAGTCACATGGGAGTAGTCACATGGTTAAAAATATCCCTAACCCATAGCTCTACCCTTTGGACCTTTGGAAAATCCCTAAAACTGACCCTAGGAGTCCATTTGACCCCTTAAAAACCCAATTGAAGTTAACCTACGGGTCAAACCTGAGTTGACCACTCCCAAGACTCCCTACCCAAGGCGAATTTGGGACCACACTCTTGTGTTTGAATGGCTTTGGTAGAAACAAAACTCCCTCCAAGAGACAAGTCAAAATCAATGACACTAATCATCACATGTGTCAAGTGACACAATAAAATACAATATAAAAAAATCACACATGGAATTTGTCTCTTGTAGGTTTACACCATTAAATAAAATCAAATTAACACACATGCATCATTTACTTTCACAAATAAAATACATTACAAACGGGGTGTTGTCTCTCCAAATAGACAACCCCTAGCTTAACAAACGTACATTGGTCTAGGTTTGGTTCTCCATATTTATCCCATGGTCACATGGATAATTTTCCTGCGCATCTCAATTAACACATTAGTAATTCCAAATAATCACAATTATACATAATTCAATACATAGATTTCATTGCACATCAAACACTCATACAATTGACAATAATAATCCAATATCTCATTCATTCAAATTTGATTCCACATAAGCAATTATCATAATTCTCAAAATTGAACCATTCATAAAATAAGCATCTTTTTTTTTATCATCAAAATGAAGTCCTGCAATTCCAATAATGACATTCACCATTTCAAAGTAATTCTATTCTAGTAACATATAAAGTTTCATAATCATAATGCATAAAATGAAGCATCAATATACATCAATGTGATCCAAATCATGGAATCATATAGGTTCTAAATCCATAAAGCATAAAATAAAGCATCCATAATAGTCTCAATATGTAAATAACAGAAAATGTCAAGCTGAGTCGAGGTAGGGCCTCACATCTTCCTATCTTTTTTTCAAATTGGGTAAAAATAATTCATTTTTCCTTTGGTTTAAAAAAGAATCTCATCTTTATTTTGGGCTTAAAAATCAACCTCATTTTCATTTGAGCTCTAAAAAGACTCACATTTGCAAGGTAAAAAAAATAACAAATCAAACATTTACTTTCTTGCAAGTTAGGATTCACACCTCAAATTTGGGCTCTAAAGAGAACAACAAATTTTCTTTTTTCTTGCAAAGGTAAAAAGAACAATCAATCTTTCCATTTTTTTTTGCAAAGCGATTTCCATTTCAAGTAAACGTGCTTTACTTTGTGTTGACCAGGATTTTAATTTCCTAGTTAGACAACAAATTGCTTTGTGGGATAAAAAGAACACCATGCTTGTGGGAGCAACATCTCCAAATAGGACTTAGCCAACAATTTGTTTGAAAAGGTTAAAAAGAACTTTGATTGCTTTGTCTTAAGTGATAGGTATATGCTCTCCCCTTAATTGGGTGATCAAAAAGCCAAACCCACTTTTTCATTGCTTTATTTACTTTGAAGCATTAAATCCTTTAGAGGGTCTGCCTTTCAGAAGCCTTGAAAGGACTAGTGTGAAGGGTACGATCCAAGTGGGTAATGACTTTATTGCCAAGTTTACCAACCCACTATAATCAAATGTGGAGGCTGATGAAAATCCCCTCCAATGGAAGCGTGTATTTGATAGCCTTCCCCTAGTATCCTTGTGATGTGAAAAGTCTTTGTTCTAAAGGTTGGGAAGCCTCTTAATTGAGTTTATCATTTTCCACGCCGAATAGAATCCTTACTATGAACCTTAGCATTAGAAGCTTTGAACTGAGTCTGCTATCATACATTGGTAATATCATAGTTTAAGGGTGGGGAAGAATCCACCCCCAAGATTACTCACCATATATCTCCCAATATAACTACCCAATTGTGAAGGAATTCACTTTGGGTTAATTTATGGCAAAAGGCAAAAAAATGGGTGCCCTCTAGGGGGTGACAAGGTTGTTTGAGTTGACGGAGTATCGAGACTAGTGGGCTATGATATTGTTAATGACCTTTGAATAAAGTGTCTATCTGATGTGTCCTTTATTGTAAATCAAACCAGTGAAAACATTAGGGATTTGAAAATATCCTCACAAAAACATACACTCAATGTTTAGCATAGGGATGATTATTGTTTTCATGTATGTTATGTCTTCTTGTTAGGAACATTGAAATATCTTGAAAATCATCCAATACAACAATCAATTCAAAACAAAGAGCAAAGAACAACCTTAGAGAGAAAATAATTTCCAAATCCAACAAAGCACCTTTTCGAGGTGGTTATTAACTTTTCAACTATCTTAGGCAAGACTTTCATCCAACAAGATTAGGGGAGGATCAAACAAAGTGATCAAGAGTTTATCATCCAACTATTTCAACGATAACAATAACTAGCTAGGTAGTCAAGTTAGTCAAATCAAGTTTCTATATCGAGAGACTTTACCCATATCATTTTATGTGCTTTGTCATAGGGGCCTATCAAACAAACCCTCTATTCGACTTAGTAAGCTTGAGTATCTAAAATGAAGTATCCATCAAGTCAACAACATCAACCTATCCAAACTGAAAATTTGATCACTCATGTGACCATCCCTTGTCATTTGAAAAGAATAAGCTTATTCAAAGGAAATAAGTCCTAGCCTAAATCAAGATCAAGATATCATGGCTTTCCAATATAATCCCATTTTTTATCAAGATCCCACCTATCAAGAATCTTATGATGATCCCCTAAGATTTTGGTATTCCATCCATGATGATCCCCTTTTATCTCAAGAGCTGATTCCCATTCAACATCCACCTCCTAAGAAATAGCATGAGATCCCTTCCACCTCCTTCACTAATCTAATTCAAAATTAGGAGAAAGGCACAAACTCAAATGATCCTACTCCAAGTTAATATCAAGATCAATGAATCCTTTCATCATCCAAATCCATTTTAGGTCCTTTCATTCCAAAGTCAAACTTTTCATCATCCAAATCCATTTTAGGTCCTTTCATTCCAAAGTAAAACTCATCATCCTCCAAAACCATTTTAGGTCCTTTCATTCCAAAGTCAAACTCTCCATCCCTTCCATCCATCTTGGGTCCTTACCTCCATCCATCCACCAATCCATCACCTCAAATGATCCATAAGAAAGATCAACAAAGGTACCATCTTTGAACTTCTTTCAACCATCTATCTAAACATCTTTCCAAAACTATTTGTCCATCATTTCTTTTATCTATTTTGGGTCCTTATGTCCCAAAATTCAATTTTCCTCCATCTCTTCATCACTTCTTGAGTTGTGTACCAACACTCATCTTGAATACATTTCCATCTATCCTCACACAAATCTTCAAACATTCTATCTACTATCCAACACCTCTTTTCCATTCCTTCAATCCCTATCATTCAGTCCTTTACATAAATCCTTCATCTATGAAATAGGCATTTGTGTCATTTTGTCACATGTTTTCCCGTGCTCGAATCTCATGTTTAGTCCATTTCCTAGATATCTATTCGTGTAATACTTCAAAATCCAAGGTTGATCCTCTTTAAACATTTTCTTTTGGTTGGGATACACACTCACTCCAGAAAAGAACCACTTATAGTATCTTGGTACCGACATCTTTTGATTACTATATCTCATACACTTAATAAATTGCTCTAAATCATTGTGATCTCTTAGTCGAAGACATGGATAGTGAAAAATCTAAAATTTTGCTTTAGCGCCACTGTAATTATCAAACCCATGTAAGTTTCATCACTTACAATCCAATGCAAGAAAAATAAAGAGAAAAAAGAAATATCAAAAGATCAAAAGCATGAGAAAGAAAATAAATATCAAGAAAAGAAAAATGCAATGAAATGCAATATCAAAATTCTTGTTTATGGGAACATGCAAATAACTCCATCGGGACTATGGACGCCTAGCTAGAAATGGAGAACTATTTGTGAGATTACAGTGATAACCTTGTCGGGGCTATGGACGCTCACTAGCAACGAGGCTCTATCCAGGATGCTTTTGAAGTTAGGGTAACTCATGTAGCTAGCCACATTGGATTCTGAAGATTACAAAGATCAAATGAGTTGGAATGAACCCACTTGCACACACATGGGTAATCAAAGACTAAGTACCTTGATCTAGTTAGTGATTCTTCTTCCCTTTTGAGTCTTCTTCCTAGTTACTAGATATGTTTAGTTGAATTTTTTTGGAGGTTCTAAGTGTGGGTTGGGTCTCTATCTTTGAAAAGTTCAAGAACACATATTCGGGTGGTGCTAGATGTGGTGACAATCATACATATTGCCTTTTTTCAAATGGAAACCTCTATGCTTAGGGGAAAATTTCATCCACTCTATTCTTCCTACCATATCTCCCATTATCCTTCCTTCAATATCCATTACCCTATCTAAATTCATCATTTTCTATGATCTTGCTTCACTTTATCCATAGCATCTATCCTATCTATTCATTGCTCCTATCATCCATTGATATCTATGATCTTGCTTCACTTTATCCATACCATCTATCCTATCTATTCATTTCTTCTATCATCTAGTGCTATCTATGATTTTGCTTCACCTTATCCATACCCTCTTATCCATACCATCTATCCTACCTATTCATTCCTTCCATTATCCCTCTCTATCTATGATCTTGTTTCTCCTATCCATATCCTATCTCCATCCATATCCCCTTTTCCATCCTTGATCTTGATCAAAACTAAGGACAAAAACATGATTTCAAAAAATCTCTTGATGTGTTTCCTCATAAGCTACCTCCATCTTTCTCCTATCCATTTTCACCACAACAATTCAGTCATCCATTCATAATGTTCCTTATCTTGATATACATTGGGGAAACCAAGTAAATCTTCCTTCTAATCCAAAACTCCAAAAATGAAAATGTCCAAGAACTAAAAATTTAAAAAAAAAGAAAAGAAATTTTTTTTTTGACAAAATCAAATAAAAATTAAAAATCAAAGCATGAACGCATGGCACATCCATCAAAACAACAACTGGAAAACTCTCAAAGTCTGCAATGAAACTGATAACATGTCTTGTTAATCAATTCATCACTCAAAATCTATCAACATCAACATGTCTTATACAAGGATAGGTACACTCGAAACCAGACAGATCGGTCTTATACGGGGTACTCACTCTTTGAAACTAGACATTCATATCAATCATCGGGTCTTGTTAATTAATTCATCTATCAACATCAACATCAACATGTATTATACAGGGGTAGGTACACTTGAAACCAGATAGATTGTTCTTATATGGGGTACTCACTCTTTGAAACTAGACATTATTATCAATCATCGAACAAATCAAAATAATGACATAGATCAGTATGACTGTTGGATTTTGTTCTAGTTAGTCTTATCTTTATCAATTCATGGCAAGACATGCTTATCAATCTTGGACATACTTAGCCTAGTCACTATCCTTGATTTATCTAAATCAGTTATCCAAATCATATTCCACCATGGCTTGGTGATGAGTGTACATATCCATATCATAAGTAGTATCTACAGTGAGGGAAAAAATCCTAACCTCACTGGGGGCAGCTCAGCTTTTGTTTCAAATAGACAATCGATCACAACAAACACATCGAGACAAAAAAATGAATCATAACAATCAACAAGGCACATATCAATGTATGAGCACAAGAACAAAAGTGAACACATCAAGGCTCTTTGAACTGATCATACTTGCAAGATGTTTTATGTGACAAGGATACATTCCAAATAGTATGCATGTTTACTTTTGGTTTTTATCTTTTTTTATCATATCTCCTAAGAACTCAAGGATGTCTCATGACTAGAGAAGCAAGGAAGCAATGTGATGTTTTCTTTGTCTATTGTTTGGGAGTGAAGTCTTCTATTATACAAATTTGTCTTACAACATGATCAAGCAATATATCACTGAAGACATTTCGGATTTGTATGGGACAAAGGTTAACTCTTGTCTATTTTATACAAGCAACACTTAGGTCATCTTGGTTCAATTATACCTTGATGCTTGTGTCATCTTACAATATCAAAATCCATGTAAGTTATACTCAGGTCATTATGGTTCAATTATACTATGATGCTTATATCAACTTTCAACAAATCAAGGCTCGATGATGAAAACAAAGGAAGCACTGGAACTTTTATCAAAACAGATGGCAACATTGAAGAATGAGAATGCATATCAAGCTTTGCATTAGCTACATTATCATATCGTGTTAATCTATATTTAGACTGCATTATCATATCATTGTATTTAGTTTCATACAATTGCATTTAGTTGCATATCATCATCATCATCATCATCTAGTCACATTCATCATTGCATCCATCATAGGCATATCTATCGCATCATCATGGAATCTTTCTTCACTTTCACGTCTTCATCATTCTTCCAACTATCATCTATCGTAACTTATACAAGATGTATCTTTCCCAAAACCATATTTTTTAATCAAATCTTAGATAGGATATATTGTTCCTGAAACCAGACGTTTTGATCATCTTTGTCTTATACGGGAGGTGTCATTCCTGAAACCAGACTTAATCCCAATCTTATCAATTCTATTAATCCATTTCATCTTATCCATTCTATCATGTCTTGTATAGGATGTATCTTTCCTGAAACAAGACATTTTGATCATGTCTTATACAGGATATATCATTCCTGAAACTAGATGTTTTGATCATCTTTGTCTTATACAGGAGGTATCATTCTTGAAACCAGACTTGATCTCAATCTATCAATCCATTTTATCTGATCCATTCTATCATGTCATATACATGATATATCTTTCTTGAAACCAGATGTTTTGATCAAGTCTTATACAGGATATATCATTCATGAAACCAGACATTTTGATCATCTTTGTCTTATACAAGAGGTGTCATTCCTAAAACTAGATTTGATCTCATTCTTATCAATCCAATCAATCTGATCAATCTTACCAAACCCCTGCATTTCACCAACTTGGTCATATGATGAAACAATAAGGATCCAGTCAACTACTGAGAGGGGGGGTGAATTAGTAGATAGAAAAAAAACTAAACTTTCACCAAACTTAATTCCAACTCAGAAACAACTTGCTAAACTAACCAATTTAGTCACTGTATCAAAAACTGCAACTGCATTGTTAAACTTTACCAATTGACCAAAACATCAATGATATAATGTAACAGATCTAAAAATCACATACCATTTAACCAAAACACTAAACCACTTTACTAACATCAGTAATAGCTCATTTCAAATCACTTTCATTCATCTAAACATATCTAAGTGGATTTACCAGTTAATCATATCAACCATATCAAAACACATCCACAAAATCATTTACCACTTGACACACTAATTTTTCATGTGGAAACCCAAATGGGAAAAACCATGGTGGGGATGAATACCCACAAGTATTTTGAACTCTTCAGAAATTCGCGCTATTAGGAGCCAAGCCTTGTTAGAAGCTTATACAAAAATGTCCTATTAAGAAAAGATCCGGTTAAGGACCACCTGATTAAGGGATTGACTAAAATACCCTATTAAAGGTAACCTCGGTAGAGGATTTCAAATTCAAGCTAATGGATCACCTAGTTAGAGGATTTAAACAGCACCCAGCCTATTAAAGCCTACCTGGTTAGGGGATTTAAGTATTGTAATGGTTAGAGAACAATAGGTTCTTTGTTGATCTGGAAATAACACTTCCTTGCTTAATCAGATCCTTTTCTACTCCTATCTGCCTTCACAACATTCTGGCAGACACTCCTTCTGGTTCGACAACAGTCACACTACCACACTTAACCAAATTGCCAACACAATTACAAACAACTCATCAACCTTAAATACAAATACAATAGGTCGGTAACACAACACAAAACCTAAAAATCTCATAGAGATTACAAACATATTGCTTCAATCATAACTGTTGGATTACATAGCAATCAACTGCACATTGTTCTAGACAACATCAACCGCTCCTGGATCATCGCATATTGGATCATGTATCTCAACACACATTTTTCACTTCATGCTATGCATTTAATCATTCCCAAGATAAACGGTTATCTTCATGCACCAAAACCACTTTGAAACTCATCATGCGCATCATGCATACATGGCATCTTTATCTTCGATCATCATTCGGTCATAGATCATCACAATCGATTCACCAAGCTCCATCGGATAGGGTTCTACTTATCAACTAGTTAGGGTTACCGATTAATCACTCTACTTCAATAACAATACCAATACCAGTTGCATTAATACATCATTACCTATTGCAATACAACTTCATTACCAATTACTATTGACATCAATGACAATACTATACTTCATCAATGCAATCTTCATGAAATGCCAACAATCTCCCCCTTTGGCATTGATGGCAATACAAATATCAATACCATTTCATTGTGATGATTGAGAGTAAAACACATTCATAGGTATAGGAATCCTGGTTTACATTTTTCCCATATACTCTCCTTCAACTGTATCTCCATGTCTTCAGCTGGTAACTAGCTATTCAATCATATATAGTTCTTCTCCCCCTTTGACAATAATGCCAAAGTGAAGGTTAACCATTCCATGCTTCACAAATATACAACTAGTTGCTCTCCCTATGGAGTATCTCTACTCTACACCAATCCATCTTCAAGATTTACAATAAGCTCCAGGAATGATGTCTTCCACGTCTGCTTAATTGACTTCATGTAGGGGTACAACCCCTAGCTTACCTCTAAGATACTCAAATGTAGCCTTAGGTAGAGGTTTAGTAAAGATATCTACTAGTTGTTCTTTAGTAGATACATGCTCCAGTGACACTTCTTTACTTTTCACTTTCTCTCTCAAGAATTGATACTTCATCTCAATTTGCTTTGTCCTAGCATGCACCACCTAGTTCTTAGAAATGTTTATCGCACTAGTGTTATCACAAAAAATCCTTACTGGTTATGATATCTTCAATTTGAAACCTTCCAAAATGTGTTTCATCCAAATTGCTTGGGTACAATTCATCTATGCTACAACATATTCAACTTCTCCAGTTGATTGAGAGATACAACTATGTTTCTTTTTGCTCCAAGACACTAGTCTTCCTCCAAGAAAGAATGCTCCTCCAATTGTACTCTTCCTATCATCAACATTGTCTACCCAGTCTGCATCTGTATAGACTTTTAAATCAAACTCTCTTGCATATGGATACCATAATCCATAATCAATTGTCCCTTTCAAATATCTAAAAATTCTTTTGGTTGCTACCATGTGTGTCTCCTTCGGATTTTTCTGAAATCTAGCAACCAATCCTACTACATGAGAAATTTTTGGTCTATTATGGACAACATAATGTAGTTTACCTATCATGGAACTATACTCCTTTTCATCCACTGATGCAGAATCATCTTCCTTAGACAATTTACAACCTGTAACCATTGGTGTTCCAACTGGTTTATAGTCTCCCATTCCAAAAGTCTTTAACACTTCTTTCACATATTTGGATTGTGTGATGAAAATACCTTCCTTCATCTATTGGATTTTCAAACCTATGATTTTTTTTATCTCACCTACTAGTGACATCTCAAACTCATTCTTCATTTCATCAGCAAAATCATGACACATATCATCATTTCCTCCAAAAATGATATCATCAACAAATACCTCACTTACCAGTATCTCATCTCCTTTTGACTTGAGATATATGTTATTGTCTTCACTAGTTCTCTAAAAACCTATCTTCACCAAGTGAGAGTGCAATCTTTCATACCATTCTCTTGGTGCTTGCTTCAGTCCATATTATGCCTTATGTAATTTTCACACAATGTCCTTTTCTACAGTTAAAGCATAACCATCTGGTTGTTCAATGTAGACGTCCTCTTCCAATATTCGATTTAGGAATGTTGACTTAACATCCATCTGATATACTTTGAATCCTTTGTATGTTGCAAATGCAAGTAGAGTCCTTACTCCTTCCAATCTTGCAACTAGTGCAAATATCTCACCATAGTCTTCACCTTCTTCTTGTGCATATCCTTTGCATACCAGTCTGGATTTATTTCTAACAACTACTCCATCTTCATTCAGTTTATTCCTTAATACCCATTTTGTACCTATTACATTCTTGTTCTCCAGTTTGGGTACCAATGACCAAGTATTGTTCTTCTCTATCTAGTCAAGTTCTTCTTCCATTTCTTTAATCCAGTCTTCATCTGTAAATGCTTCCTTTGCAATTC
Organism: Cryptomeria japonica; assembly: GCF_030272615.1. Taxonomy (NCBI): domain Eukaryota; kingdom Viridiplantae; phylum Streptophyta; class Pinopsida; order Cupressales; family Cupressaceae; genus Cryptomeria; species Cryptomeria japonica. Next base: position 335,397,461 of record NC_081415.1, read on the forward strand.
TAGGCTCAATGGTGTAAATCATACAAGAGTTCTCTCTAAGCCTTTTTCTTGTTAGCACACCTGCATTCATGTCTCCAATAATTTGATCAGGGCTATGATTGAGTCTAACATACCTTGGAATGACATGATCTTAATTTCCAGGTTCTTCTTCTTCACTTTCTTCTTCTTTTGTTGGATCTCCCTATTCTGGTTGGACTGGGGCAACTCTGTTCTATTCTCCAACTTTTGGCTTCACCGGTTGTGGTTCCAAAAATAGTGTGTAAGGTTCTTCTTCTTCCTTCTCTTTACTGGCTTCTCCTAATTTCTCAAGAAACTCATCAACTTGGACATTAACACTTTCAATGATCTTCTTGGTCCAGTTGTTGTAACACTTGTAAGCTTTGCTCTTGGTGGAATAACAAAGAAATATGCCTTCATCACTCTTGGCATCAAACTTACCAACATAATCACCTCTTTTGATAAAACATCTGCTACCAAAATTTTTAAAGTAACTGACATTAGCTGATCTACCATACCAGCACTCATAAAGGTGTTTTATCCTTACCTCTTTTAACCAGTATCTGGTTCATTGTGTAAATGGTTGTGCTAACAACTTCTCTCCAAAATGTCTTAGCTACACCTTCTTGAATTAGCATAGTCCTAGTAGCTTCAACTACTGACCGGCTATTCCTTTCTACAATATCATTCTGTTGTGGTGTTCTAGGTGCATAAAGTTGCCTCTTAATTCCATTGTCTTCATAGTATCTAGTGAATTCCTTTGAAGTAAATTCACCACCTTGATCAGTTCTTAAGACTTTATCTTCTTTCCACTTTCATTTTCAACTAAGGCTTTGAATGCCTTAAACTTTCTAAATGCTTATATCTTATCTTTCAAGAATGTGACCCACATCATCCTTGAGCAATCATTGGTAAAATCATGAAGTATCGATCACCTTGAATACTCCTAGTCCTCATTGGTCCACAAAGGTTGGTATAAACCAAAGCTAGCAAATGTTCTGCCAAGAAATATTTTCTCTTGAAGGTTGAGGATGTCATCTTCCGTAACTGACATTCCTTGCACAAAGCATTCATCAGTTTGTCCAACTATGGCAAACCTCTTACTAATTTGGACTTACTAATTTTTACAATGTTATCAAAATTTACATGATAGAATCTTAGATGCCAAAGCCAACTATCTTCTACTTTTGCAATTAAACAACTATTGACTTTAGATCTTAAATGAAACAAGTTACCTTTTTTTTGTTTGTCGGTTGCAATCAATTCACCTTTGCTTCCATAAATCTTGCAAACTCCATTCTTGAATTACAGTGGGCAACCTTTGTCATTGAGTTGAGCAACACTCAAAAGATTGTGTTTCAGTCCTTCAACCCAATAGACATCATCTGCACTACTTTTTCCATTCAAAGAGATGGATCCTTTTCCTTTCACCATGTTGTTGGCATTATGTGAACTGGTATGAGGACATAATGACATTATGTGTTGTCATTGATGTCAATATGATGAAGAGAAGAGAACCGGTATAACACTATGAACCGAAATTTGTGCCAAAGTGAAGCGATGTGTTTGTTCAAGGTGAACCAACATATGGTTATGGGAACCGACACATGGAAGTGTTGTATGACTACCAGTTGGTAGTCTCAACTTCAGGGTTTCCAGTTGAAGTGCTTCAATCCTGTGTGGCTCAACCGGTGACTTTGTGTGATGAATTAGCATTATAACGAAGAACTGATCATGTTGCCACGCCAGCCTTGTGCACGTGAAGGATCTTGCATGAAGGAGATTGTTCCTATCTACCTCGAAAATGTGCAAAGATTGTAAACAGTGATAACATGTGATGGGTTATCAACCATCATGAAATCAGTGGAAAACAAACGATGGAGAATGTCGTGAGATTGGATCAAGAATGTTGCATTTAATGCAGTATGCTCATCGGTTAGGATTGAACCATTTGAATTCCTTAACCTAACAGGTTTAGGGTTTAGGGTTTATGCTACTGACCTATCTATTTTCCTATAAGGTCGATGTTGTGATTCTTTCTAGGGTTGTTGGAAAAAGTTGTGTGTGTGTATCCAAGAGAAGAGATACGTGATTCTTGCCAGACCAGAGGAGAGAAGTGATACCTGCAGAGTGTAAGTACAGAAGGTGAAAAGGAGCTTAAGTGGATTTGCATTGGCATTGAGTGCTATTACCAAATCATTATAATACCTATTGATCTCTAACCACTTCAACAATTGAGAAATCCCTTAACAGGGTAGCTTTAACCGGCTTGCTATAAATCCTTTAACAGGGTGACTCAAAACCATTGAGTTCTTGAAATCCTCTAACAAGGTTTAACCCTTAACCGAGTATTCTAGGCATCCCTTAATCGGGTGATCCCTAATAGGATCGGTTCCTAACAAAACCTATTGTATCAATCTTTAACCGGACAAGGCTCCTAACAGAGAGGACTTCTAAAGAGTTCAAAAACAAGCTTGTGGGTATTCATCTCTACTATGGTTTTTCCCAGTTGGGTTTCCATGTGAAAAATATGTGTGTCATGTGTGATGTCTTCTTCATGTGATGCTATGTTGTTTTCTGTCAAAGCGGTGAATCATGTTGATCTAGTTGCTTATATGTATATCTTTGATGGTAGATTACCTATTCATGCATTAGGGTGAATGGAAATGAAGTGTTAGATTATATGAGAAGATAAGTGTCAATCATTTTATGCTTGTCTTAGTTATTCTGGGTTTTGTCAATTGTACTCTATTTAAGGACCAGTGTTATTATTTGTCTGTCAATGCATAGTGTCTGCAGACAAACCAGTTCAAGAGTGTGTTTTTGTCTGTACTGATTCACCCCCCCTCTCAATACCGATTTGGTACTATTCGTTCATCATTGAGTTATCACATGCAGGGTGAGTCATTCTCAAATCTTACAACACTTCTGTTAAACTATCTCAAAGTAAGAAACTTACTCCAATCACCGCTCATGTGGTGTGAAAAACCATTGTCTATAATCCAGTTATCAAAACTATCCACACGAAAGACTAATGCCTTTTAATCTGATGTCTCTTCTTTGATAGCAACAAGGACAATGTCCTCATTTGCATCTTCCTCATATTCCTCATCTGTAATTCCTCCATCCACTACAATGAGACAATCTCTTTTACCTTTGCCTTTATACTTCTTATACTTCTCATATTTTTTCTCATTATCTCCATTAGGATAGTTAGCAGCAATATGTCCAATCCGGTTACATGCAAAACACTTCAAAGGTAATTTACCTCTATACTTACCGGTACCTCTGGGTAACCACTTGGCCAACAATGCTTCAAGCTCAATCAAACTATTTTCATCATCTACCTCTCTGTTGGATCTAGACTCATGACTGTGACTCACTTCTCTACTTTTCCTTACTGGTGGGGTTGAAGCCGAGGCTCTAAATGCAGATTCTGATCTCTAAACACTTCCATCAAAACCATTTAATTCAAATGCAATTAATTTACCAATGATGGAGTCAAGTGTTTTATCAATAGACTTGAGTTCTTGAATGGTTGCAACTCGGATAGCGTAGACCGGTAGAAGGGTTCTCAACACCTTGCTAACCACTGTGGTATCCTCCACTATACCTCCAACACTTTTTATCTCTCTGACTATCTCCTTGATCCTTTCACCATACTGTTGAATGTTTTCTCCTTCAGCCATCCGCATATCATCAAATTTACCTCTCAGACTCTCTTCTTTGGAAATCTTAACATGCTTATCACCGCTATAGATTGTTACTATTTACTAAGTTGTCATTAGTTTTATGTCCAAAGTCATTCTATATACTCTAGTCGGTTATTACTACCAAAATATTCAGTCGGTATGCATAGAGCAATCAGTTATAGAAGAAAGAAGTCATAGAGTTTAGTATACATCAAGTTGTCTACTGAGCAGCAAAGATGGTATACCGAGTTCATACACACCAAGTAAAACATGTTACCAGATTCATTAAACCTAGACACATATGGGAAATGTGTTACATAGATCGAGGAACAAGAAACCATTAACACATTGGAAATTGCACTTATAGATTTTATATGATTTTGAGGACATCTGTCCAATGAAATAAATTTTTTATTCTTATTCATTTAATGAGTCATGTTTGTAAGATCGAAGCATGAACAAGATCACCATTACAAGAGATCTATTTATACAGCATGAATTGAGGATCAATATATGTGTGTGAAGAAAGACATATGTAAAAAGGAAAAATCATGGGAAAGCACTGAGTGTTATGACTGTTACAATTGACAGAGATACACAGAGGTCACCGAGAAGGATTTCAGAGAATAGTCAAGGAACAGAGGAAACAGAAAGGTTTACTGAGTTAATTTATGATTTATCTAGGTATGCTATAAGCAAGGTAATTTCATATTGAGCACATAGAATTTGCCATAATTCAGATGTGAAGTTGCAGATATTTTGTAAGATTTTGATTGTAATATTTTGAGTTGTAAGAGAAACCTTTAACAGGGTAAAAGACTAACAAAGTCTATAAATTGTAAAGCCTTTAACCAGGTGCAACATTTAGAATAAGTGTTGTAAAATCCTTTATCAAGGTAGATCTAAATATCTTGATACTCCTAACATGGTAAGCTATTAGAAATAGCTAAACATGTAGCTCTAACCGAGCAACCTTTATTATTGTAGTAGTGAAGTTGTGGGTGTCATCCCCACTGCAGTTTTTCTCTCTAACCAAGAGTTTCTGCATAACCAAAATATATGTGTTATGGAGTGAATCATGTAAGATTGTTATTTATTTGTTATAGCATTATATTATGTTACAACAGTTTTCAGTTTACGCTTAACAGTAAAGTTATTGTTGAAGAAAATATTTGAAGTACTGATTCACCCCTCCCTTCTCAGTACATTAGCTTTCCATATTGGGCCTAACATAGATATCTTCTAGTTTCTTCCATACTTCATAAGAAGTCTCCAATCCATGAACATCAAAACACTTTGAATCGAACAAGGAACTGATAATGGCCTCCAATGCTTGATTGTTCTCCTGTTGCTCCTTCTTTTGATCATCTAAGAAAATCCCACTAGGCAAGTTATATCTAGTAACAACATGTTCCCAATATTGACTTTCTAAGCTCTTGATATAGATCTTCATCTTATCACTCCAAATTCTGCAGTTTTCTCTTTTGAACTTGGGACCTTCTTTCTTCATCATGTTCTCCTAGATATTTTCCTCAAGTTGTTAGGCTTAAACACAAGAGGACTTGAAATGGTCTGATACCAATTGATAATATGATGAAACAATAACGATTCGATCAACTACTAAGAGGGGGGGTGAATAAGTAGATAGAAAACAAACTAAACTTTCACCAAATTATAAGTCCAACTCATAAACAACTTGCTAAACTAATTGGTTTAGTCATTGTATCAAAAAATGCAACTACACTGTCAAACTTTATCGGTTGACCAAAACATCAATGATACAATCTAATAGATCTGAAACTCACATACCATTTAACCAAAACATTAAACTACTTTACTAACATCTGTAATAGCTCATTTCAAATCACTTCTAGTCATCTAAACATATCTAAGTGGATTTACCAGTTAATCATCAACCATATCAAAACACATCCACAAAATCATTCACCACTTGACACAATGATTTTTCACATGGAAACCCAAATGGGAAAAACAACAATGGGGATGAATACCCACAAGTATTATTAAATCTTTTGAAGTTCTCCCTATTAGGAGCCAAGCCTTGTTAGAATATTATACAATAATGTCATGTTAAGAACATATTCGGTTAAGGACCACCCAGTTAAGGGATTGACTACAATACCCTGTTAAAGGTAACCTCAGTAGAGGATTTCAAATCCAAGCTAATGGATCACCTAGTTAGAGGATTTAAACAACACAAAGCTTGTTAAAGCTTACTCAGCTAGGGGATTTAACTGTTGTAATGGTTAGAGAACAATAGGTTCTTTGTTGATCTAGAAATAGCACTTCCTTGCTTAATTAGATCCTTTTTTGCTCCTATCTTCCTTCACAACATTCTTCAAACACTCCTTCTGGTTTGGCAATAGTCACACTACTACACTTAACCAAATTGCCATCACAATTACAAACAACTCGTTGATCTTAAATACAAATACAATAGGTCAGTAACACAACACAAAACGTACAAATCTCATAGAGATTACAAACATATCGATTCAATCATAACTATTGGATTACATAGAAATCAACAACACATTGTTCTAGACAACATCAACCCCTCCTGGATCACTGCACATTGGATCCTATAGCTCATCACACATTTTTTACTTCATACTATGCATTTGATCATTCCCAAGATAAACGGTTATCTTCATGTGCCAAAATCACTTTGAATACATCACGTGCATCATTCATACGTGGCATCTTCATCTCCGATCATCATTTGGTCATAGATCATCACAACGGATTCACCAAGATCCATCAGTTAGGGTTACCGGTTGATCACTTTGCTTCAATAAAAATACCAATAACGGTTGCCTTAACTGCTTTACAACTAGTTGCATTACTGCAACAACTTCATTACTGGTTACTATTAACATCAATGACAACACTATACTTCATCAATGCAATCTTCATGCAATGCCAACACAACTATCCACTCTCCTATCTTTCAAATAACATTCATCTTCTTTCGATAGATCATTCATGCCTTTAGTGCATGAACGATCTCCCAAGGGGGCATTATCATATTGAATCTTGACATCAATTTCATATCTGTCTCATATTGACACCAGCTTCATATTGAATTTTCATATCAAATCAATTATTCATATCTAGGGCATCATATCGAATCTCAACAACAATTTCATATCAGTCTCATATCGACATCAGTCTCATATCAATTTTTCATATCAAATCAATTCTTCATATCTGGGGCATCATATCGACAATTTTGATGATAACATTATCATATGGAATCTCCATATCAGTCTCATATTCGCTTCATATCGAAATCAATTTTTCATATCCAAAAAATCATATCGACAACTTTGGCACACGACATCATATCGATAAAATTTTGACAGCATATCCTAGGCGATTTTCTTTGAATCAACATGTGGTCACACGTTAACTCAAAGAGGGGCAAAATGTAGACACCTAAAAGTTTCACAATAAATTATGTGAATTTTATTCATTTAATTATCCCTATTTCTTCCAAATAATTAAATTAAGATTTAATTAATATCCCTATTTCTCTAAATTAGCCTATTAATCAAATTAAAGATTTGATTAATATTTCCCTTCTTCTATCCTAGCCATTTAATTAAATTTACATTTAATTAAAACCTCCCTCATAGAAATTTAATTAAATTTACTTTTAATTAAAATTCCCCCTCTAGCCATTTTAATTAAATCTACATTTAATTAAAACCCCTTTTGCATTTAAATAAATCTAAATTTATTTAAAAATCCCCCCACTTGCAAAATCCTACAAATGCAAGTTGCAACCAACAATTGAAATAAATCAATTCTATTTTGATTATATCCTATTTTCCCTCATCCACTTGCCTCCTAAACCTCTTCTAGAGCCTTCTAGATTCTTCTAAACCCTTTTAATTAGCCTAATCAACTCCAAATCATGTCCTTTCCCTAAATTTGAGGAGGCCACTTCTCAAATTTGGAATAAAGTCTTCTAAATGCATTTAAGACTTTATTTCCTTCAATAAACTGACTTGTTGAGTTCCCCAAATTTGGAAGGACTCTTACAATTTTTTTCCCCAAAGTCTTCCTAACCATTAATGGTTAATTCAACCTCCCCTCATGGTTAGAAACTTTCTCTCCAACTTAACCCTCTGCTAACCCAAAGTTCTCATCAAGCACTTATGGCTTTGACCCTAGTTATTCTATTAACCCTTGCACAAGAGTTTGCCCCTTGGGTAAAGGCTTTATCCATTGGTTATCCACTAACCCAACCTCAACCTTACCTCCTAAGGTAACCTTCATGTCTCCTCGGGCATTTAATGCCGCTTGCATCTCCTCTCAAGCCCTCTCAAGGTGACATTTGTCAACTTGGGATTGGATTGAATCCCTCACATGGATTGATAACTTTCAATCCTAGCCCTTGTTGAGATTATTCAATCTCAACCCTCCATTGCCCTATTTTCCCTATAAATAGATCTCTCATTCTTCATTCTCCATATCAAGTCTTTTGTGCATCTAATTTATAGTCTCATTTCATCAAGCATTGTTAGCCTCTCTTTGATAATAGTAATTAGATCATTTAGTTTTGCATAGCATGTTAGAAATATCATGTTAGCTTGTTTTATATGCTAGTTTAAAATCATCTTAATATCATGTTAGTTTAGCCTCATATCAATATGTTACACCATATCATCATCTAGTTCCATATCTAAATCATCACTAAGATCGTAGTTGCATTCCATTTAGATCTTAGAATCATACATTTAAATCTCGTTCTCTAGGTTGTCATCTTGACGATCAAGTGCTCTTCCAAGTGAGTGCCACCTTGAATCTTAGAGATCTTTAGAGATAGAGGATCATGGATCTATTCAATGCAAGTTGCATCACATGTCTAAACCCCCCTTCTAGATTCTTCTAATCCATGTTAATTATCCTAATTACCCCTTAAACATTTGTACATTCTTTAAGAAGAGGTCATTTCTAAAAAATATGCAAAATTCTTCATAAACCATTAAAGTATTTTTCCCTTCAACAAGTTAACCTCTAAAGTCTTCAATAACCATTAGTGATTAACTCAAACTCAACCCTTTGTTAGAGACTTTCTTTCTAACTTGACCATCCTTTAACCCATAGGTCTCTTCAAGAATTCATTTCTTTGACCATGGTTATCTCTTTAACCCTTTCACAACAGTTTATCCTTTGGATAAAAGCTTTATCCATTTACTCAACCCTAACCAAACCCCCCAAGGTAACCACCATGTATGACTCAGGAATTTAATACCTATTCTCTCTCCTCTTAATCTATCTCATATTGATAATTGTCACCATTTCATTGGTGAAAATTGTAAACATGGATTGAGGATCATTCAATCCTAGACCTTGTTAAGATTATTGAATCTTAACCATCCAATTCCCCTTCTTCTATAAATAGGCTTCATTTCCCTCATTATCAATCATCACAATTTTAATGCATCCAGGTTATAGTCTATCAAAGTCTTAAGTTTTGCCTCTCTTTATTGGAACTCATCCTCTTAATCATTTAGAAGCATTTTTAGTGTAACATTTTATCATGTTAGCGGATATCATATTAGCATAGTTTGTTGAACTTCATTATCATAGCTAATCCTCATCTTAGTAAGTTTATCATACTCATATAGGTTTTAGTTGCATGTTGCATATAGATTATTTTTATCCATTATCACTCATTCTTGGAGTTGTCATTCCAAAGGAATCCTATAAGAGCACATGTGCAAGTCTTTTTAGCACATGTATAACTCATTTTATAGTGCATTTATCCTATACTCTAACACATCTGACGAATATACCAGCGCATAAGAATCTTATTCAAACGCATAATGATTTGATCCATCTTTTAGCATATTGGACCATCAATGTAGCGCGAGTGAGTTCCATAGTAGTGCATTTGATATGAAAAATAGCGTGTATGTTTCACATTATAGTACATATACTCTGAATTTTAGTGCATAGGTGACAAATAGAGAAGTTTTGAAAGACAAAAAAAATGAAAAGTTTACGCTTGTCAGCCCACAATCTTCACTGAATTTTTCAACTGGTTTTTGAAGGAACTAATGTTTGTTGCAGGTCCAAGAGAGAGATTAATCTTTTACTTGATTTTTCAAAAATTTTATCGAAGGATAAAAGAACATCTCTCATTTGGTGTTTTAAAAAATATTCTCATCTCTTTCTTGTAAAAGGTTAAAACAATCAACCAAACCTTTATTTTCTTGCAAGTTAGTTCACACTTTTTATGATGTAATTAAAAAAGAATAAAACAAAATTTGCTTATTGTTACAAAGGGATAAAAGAAGACAAGCCAGACTTCCTTTATAAGGTAATAAAGAACAAGCCATATTAGTCAAGTTTTCAACCTTGATTCTCTTGCAATAAGTTTTTTTCAAACTTTTCTCAAAGTTCATCATTGTAATTTGTCATTCACAATTTTTTCTTCTTCTTTTTGTTGACCAGGTTTTATTCCCAAAAGTTTGCAAAAGCTCAAAAATTGTGATCTTTTCATCATTGTTATCTTGGATAAAATGAAGACCATGATTGTTGGAGCAAAATCTACAAGTAGTCATTAGATCACTTTGTGATATTGGGATAAAAAGAACAAAATTGTTTACTGTTCTTTGAGAGTGATAGGTATATGCTCTCTCCTTAATTGGGTGATCAAAAAGTCAAACTCACTCTTTTTGCTTTCTTTCCTTTCTTGCAATTAGGATAAATCCTTTAGCAGGCCTACCCTCCCGAGAAGCCCATAAGGTCAGTGAGAGGGGAATGACCTAAGTGGGGAATGGCTAATGCTAAGTATTCCAACCCACTATATTCTAATGTGAATGTGATCAAAATCATGTCCAACGATTTTTCTCATTGATTATCCTTCCCCCAGTATCCTTGAGATTCATAAAGCCTTTGTTCTAAAGGTTGGGAAGACTCCCAAGGGATTTTATCATTGAAGACCGAATGAAAGCGTTACTAAAAATCTCTAGGATTAGAATCCTCGCCGAGTCAGCTATCCAAACATTTCTAATATCATTGTGCAAGGATGGGGAAGAATTTGCCCCCAAGGCACTCACCATACATCTCCCAAGAAAACAATCCAACTAAGAGTATCAAGATGTGAGCTATTGATATTTATAATGAACCTTGAGAGTAAAGAGTCTTCTTAATGGGTCTTTTTTTTTCAAACTAGTGAAAACAAACAAGGTGTTGGCAACAACAATGCAAGAAAACTGAGAGGGGGGGGGTGAATCAGTTTTCACCAAAATTAAACTAATTAACCTCAACTTCAAATCTGATCAAGAACAAAAATAGAAAAGATAAACACCACATCAACAACACACATAAAACAAATTTTTGACATGGAAAACCCGGTTAAGAGAAAAACCGCGGTGGGAACCTACCCACAATATGATGATGCTTTGTAGTAGTATGTGTAAATATTACAATGGGGAATGCACATACATTCAACACAATTCCTAGAGCTCACTCCTCAAAAACAACAAAGGGATACAACCCTAGGAAGGCTCATTGCCTTACAAAGATTTGACAACAATCTAGATTACATAAACTGAAAGAATAGCGTTTCCAAATGCCTGATCACAGTTCTAGTTAAGCACATTGTCTGCACAACAACACTTCTCTGCTCTTCTCCACTACCAAAAGATTAATTCGCTTGTTTGAATATATAATACTCTCACAAATTGTAGACACAACCGTAGACACAATCGTAGACATGCATATTACATGATTACAATACTTATTTATAAAAAAATCATCAACCTTAGCCTTAAGGTCGGCTCAACATATAATACCTAATTAAAAAATTACATCACATGATACATAAATGCATATGTGGACCAATACAATGTCAGAAAAGACATAGCATGGATGCAAAACAAATCCTCAAACACGCAACACCACCAAATATCTTGCCAAGATCATCCACAACATGCAAGAACCATCGGGTCAACCAAAAGTCATATAACATGAAGAATGCCACCGGACCAATAAAATATTAAATAACACACACCATGATCAAGATGGACCACCAAAATGCATAGAACATGATTGAAGAACATCAACAAGCAACGTGAATTCCTCCACAATAACTGCAACAACTTGGATAATGAGAATCATCATTATTTCATCATCAGAGCTCAAGAACGTCAACCAAAAACTAAAAGGTACGCTTGTGAAGTTCAAAATTGTTGGGAAAAATGGTGTCTCAACCTTGCATTTATGTGAGGTTACTATTTATAGTAAGTTTTCATTTGAGCATGAAATGGTGCGAAACTCTCCTTGAAGCTTCTGGTTGGCTAGATAAGCATTCCGGTAAAGTTGCGTTGCAAGGTCACAGCTAGTTTTGAAGATATTAAATTTTTCATCTTGGAGGGGTGCGATAAAATGTTTAAACTTAATTTTGGAGGCTTTAAAGGCTCCGAAATGCCTTGAAAAGTGGCTGTAACTGGCGTAGCTGGTTACATGGTGATAGAGCACTTTGCGAGCTTTTCGGCGCTTCAAACGGTTCGTCAATCGGACACCCGGTTCTCAAGTTATGGCCTCTGGAAGTTTGTACTCCTGAAATAGGAAAAATAATTTGTATCGGATACATAAATGAGCTGTAAAAGGGAGCGACATGTGTTGATGTGTGCTTTAACATGTCATAGAAGGAAGATAAGGTCGGCTACACCTTATTGGGTGGTTTTAGCCCATGGTTTTGTAATACCGTTTGACGGTTTCTTGTATTGTATCTCCTATTTATGAGGTGTGTGAGATAGAGGTTGGGTGTAAGAGTCTTATGGCTATTGAGTTGCCTTTGAATCTCTGATTAGTGGTACTCCTGCGAAGAGCTTGCTCTACAAGTATGTTGTAATCTGTTTTTGATTGCTGAATAAAATATTGAGCTGCTTTTGGAGTGTGGGGTTTTTCTCCCGAAAGGGTTTTCCCCACGTAAATCACTGTGTTGTGGTATGAATGCTATTATATCTATTTCTATTTTTCTGTAACTGTTGTAACGATCTGAAAAAGTTTTGCATTACCCTCCTCTCAAGGTTAGTGTAGGAAGTTGTTTCTGCTACTTAACTTCCTTACAAGTGGTATCAGAGCCTGATCACCTTTGGTTTCAATTGTGGGCAGTTGGGTTTTTTGAACTAATCCAAATTTGAGTGGGAGCTTGTGCAGAAGACACTTTTTGATCTTGTTGTAGGAATACTCAGATGGTGAGTTCGTCAGGGAGAATAGAGGTGGAGAAATTTAATGGAAGTAATTTTGAGATGTGGAAGCTGAAGATGGAAGATCTACTAATAGATCGAGATCTTTGGGATGATGTTGATGCGAATGTCCAAAGGCCCTCAGATCCTACTGCGGTAGCTCAGTATGATGTTATGGACCGAAAAGCCAAGGGTCTAATCAGACTGTGCCTGGCAGACTCTGTTCTAATCAATGTCCATGAAGAGAACTCTGCAAAGAAGCTATGGACTAAGCTTGGTGAGATGTATCAAGTGAAATCTTTATTAAATCAAATTTTCTTAAGAAAGAAATTGTATTCCTTGAAGATGGAAGAGGGTGGACGAATTGCAGACCACCTGGAAGCATTTAATATGTTGGTGGCTCAATTAGTATCCATCGGTGTTAAGATGGACGAGGAGGAGAAATGTCAGATCTTGCTTTGTTCTTTGCCTGATTCGTGAGATTCTCTTGTTATGGCTATCGGTAGTACTTCTATTGTTTTGAAATCTGAAGACGTGGTGGGTGCCCTACTCGGTGAAGAGATGCGAAGGAAGGTATCCATCAGTTCAAAGGAAGCCCTAACCGTTCGTGGAAGACCTAAGGAGAAAGGCAAGAAGAATGAGAAGCGCGACAAGTCCAAATCCAAAGGGAGATCGAAATCTCCTGGAAAGTCCAAAGTCATTTGCTGGAACTGTGGTAAACCGAGTCACATCCGTAAGGACTGCAAAGAAGAAAAGAAGAAGAAGAAAAAGAAAAAGTTCGATTCTGATTCTGAGTCCGACAAGGAAGATGGCGATGCCTTTATTATGGCTTTGGTGACTCATGCAGGTAATGATGCCTGGCTAATTGACTTAGGTGCATCTTTTCATATGACTTCCAATAGAGATTGGTTTTCTGAATATGAAGGATTTAATGGAGGTAAGGTGTACTTGGGTGATGATTCACATCTAGACATTGTTGGTCGAGGTAAAGTTAGAATCAAGTTTTCTGATGGTAGAATAAAAAGGATTAATGGTGTGCTGCATATCCCTGGATTAAAATGAAACCTGTTATCTGTGAGCAACTGATAGATGCGGGTGTGCAGGTAGTCTTTTCTAAAATAGGATGTAAGATGATTAAGGGTGCTATGGTAGTTGCTAGAGGTGTCAGGTTTGGCACTTTGTATAAACTTGAAGCATACACTGTTGAGTGTAATAGCACTTCTGTAAAAAGTAAATCTGCGGATACTTCACTAGAAGATTTGAAGGTTTCACCTTCAGCAGATGGAAATGGTTTTTGGGTACCTAAGGGTGCTCTTTCATCTGAAGCAAAGTTACCTGCAGAGAAGACTATGTTATGGCACCAGAGACTTGGCCACATTGGAGAAAAGGGTCTAAGGACCTTGAAAAATAAAAACCTTGTTGAAGGTTTGAATGACTATAATCTTGACTTTGATTTCTGTGAGCATTGCATTTATGGAAAACAAAACCGCGTTCAATTTTACTTGAGTTGTCATAAAACTTGTGGTGTTTTGGATCTTATCCATTCTGATGTGTTTGGTCCAGTAGATGTCTCTTCGATTGGAAAATCCACATATTATGTTTCATTTATTGATGATTTTAGTAGAAGGACATGGGTTTATTTTCTAAAGAGTAAATCTGAAGTTTTTAGTCGTTTTAAAGAATTTAAAGCAATGGTTGAGTTGCAGACTGAAAAGAAAATAAAATGTTTGAGAACTGATAATGGCGGTGAGTTTTGCTCTAATGATTTTCATAGATTTTGTAAAGACTGTGGAATTAACAGGCAGAAGACAACTCCATATTCTCCACAGCAGAATGGAGTTGCAGAAAGAATGAACAGGACACTGATGGAGAAGGCTAGGAGTATGTTGAGTGGTGCTGGTCTCAAACAAAAGTTTTGGGCTGAAGTTGTTGCCACTGCTTGCTACCTGATTAACAGGTCTCCTACATCAGCTCTTGTTGATAAAACGCCTATGGAAGCATGGTCAGGTCACAAGCCTTCATTGAGACATCTTAGAGTTTTTGGTTGTGAGGCATATGCACATGTGCCAAAGGAGAAGTGAACAAAGTTGGAGAACAAGGCTGTGAAATGTATCTTCATCGGGTATAGTTATGGTGTGAAAGGATACAAGCTTTGGGACCCTGTTGCACAAAAGGTAATTCACAGTAGAAGTGTTATTTTTAGAGAAATTAAGTCTCCTTCTGTTACATTGCAGCTAGAACAGACTAAAAAAGAAGATGTGATTCAACTCCCTTCTACACCTGAAAGAGTTGAATCGAGACCCCTAGATAGGCAAGAATTTGAGGAGAGCTCGTCTAGCTCTGAATCTTCAGAAGAGGAGGAAGAACCTCCAACTCAGCTTGTTCGAAGGTTTACAAGACATAGACAACCACCTGAAAGGTATTCACCTAATGATTGGAGATGTATTTTTGCTCTGAATACTAGTGTGGATGAACCAAAATCTGTAGAAGAGGCATTAGGTATGAATGATGCAGAATCCTGGAAGATTGCTATGGAGGAAGAAATGGCAGCTTTGAAAAAGAATGATACATGGGATCTTGTACCATTGCCTGAAGGACAAAAACCTGTTGGTTGTAAATGGGTGTTCAAGAAAAAGATTGGTTCAGATGGAAGCATTGAGAAGTATAAAGCAAGGTTGGTTGCAAAAGGCTACTCTCAGGTTGAGGGTGTTGATTACGGTGAGATATTTTCTCCTGTTGCAAAAATGACTCCCATTAGATTTTTGCTTTCTATTGCTACTGCTTATGATTTAGAGGTTGAGCAAATGGATGTGAAAACTACTTTCCTTCATGGTGATTTGGAGGAAGATATTTATATGACACAGCCAGAGCACTATGTGGTGAAAGGCAAAAATAATTTGGTCTGTAAATTGAAGAAATCTTTGTATGGCCTCAAACAAAGTCCTAGGATGTGGTACCAGAAATTTGATACATATGTGTTGAGTTTGGGATTTGAACGTTCTAAATCAGATGACTGTGTTTATTATAAATCTGATGGTGATCATTTCTTATTCATTGCATTGTATGTCGATGATATGTTATTCATTGGTAAAGGGAAAGGTATGATTTCAGAACTGAAGTCTCAGCTCGCTGCTAAATTTGAAATGAAAGATCTTGGTGCAGCAAAGCACATTCTTGGGATGGAAATTAGAAGAGATAGGGTGAATAGAAAGCTATGGCTAGGCCAGAGTAAGTATGTGAATTTAGTGTTACAGAGGTTCAACATGCAGAATTGTAGACCATCGAGTGTTCCTTTTACAGTTGGGATGAAACTATCTATTTCAGATTGTCCAACATCCCCATTAGAGATGGAAGACATGAGCAGAGTGCCTTACCAGAGTGCGGTTGGAAGCTTGATGTATGCTATGGTCTATACTAGACCAGATATTGCCCAAGCAGTGGGAGTACTTTCTAGATATATGTCTAATCCTGGTAGAGTTCATTGGGATGCAGTCAAAAGATTCTTTAGATATTTGAAGGGTACTTCAGAGTATTATTTGTGTTATCATGGTAATTCAGTTGGAGACATGACTTCCCTTGATATCCATGGTTATGTGGATTCAGATTGGGCAGGTGATATTGATAGCAGAAGATCCACCAGTGCCTATGTGTTTACTTTGTTTGGTGGTGCAATTAGTTGGATGAGTAAGCGACAGGATGTGGTTGCTTTATCCACTACTGAAGCAGAGTATATGGCAGCTACTCATGCTTGTAAAGAGGCCATTTGGCTTAAGAGACTATGTTCGGATATTGGAATAAAGCAAGGTACAGTGACAGTTTACTATGACAGTCAGAGTGCAATTAGCCTAGCTAAGAACCCGACATTTCATGCCCGGACCAAACATATTGATGTTCAGTATCATTTTGTTAGAGATATGGTCGAAGATGGTAGGGTGAAGCTGGTTAAGGTGGAAACTTTGATGAATGTTGCAGATGCTTTAACTAAGGCTGTGAGCACAGAGAAGTTCAGATGGTGTTCAGAGTCTATGGGCCTTATGGCCCCTAGCAATTGATTCATTATATTGACATTCCCTTCCGCTCCTGCAAGGTGTTCGACAAGTGGGAGATTTGTTGGGAAAAATGGTGTCTCAACCTTGCATTTATGTGAGGTTACTATTTATAGTAAGTTTTCATTTGAGCACGAAATGGTGCGAAACTCTCCCTGAAGCTTCTGGTTGGCTAGATAAGCATTCCGGTAAAGTTGCGTTGCAAGGTCACAGCTAGTTTTGAAGATATTAAATTTTTCATCTTGGAGGGGTGCGATAAAATGTTTAAACTTAATTTTGGAGGCTTTAGAGGCTCTGAAACACCTTTAAAAGTGGTCGTAACTAGCACAGCCGGTTACGAGGTGATAGAGCACTTCACGAGCTTTCCGGCGCTTCAAACGGTTCGTCAATCAGACACCCGGTTCTCAAGTTATGGCCTCCGGAAGTTTGTACTCCTGAAATAGGAAAAATAATTTGTATCGGATACATAAATGAGCTGTAAAAGGGAATGACACGTGTTGATGTGTGCTTTAACATGTCATAGAAGGAAGATAAGGTCGGCTACACCTTATTGGGTGGTTTTAGCCCATGGTTTTGTAATACCGTTTGACGGTTTCTTGTATTGTATCTCCTATTTATGAGGTGTGTGAGATAGAGGTTGGGTGTAAGAGTCTTATGGCTATTGAGTTGCCTCTGAATCTCTAATTAGTGGTACTCCTACGAAGAGCTTGCTCTGCAAGTATGTTGTAATCTGTTTTTGATTGCTGAATAAAATATTGAGCTGCTTTTGGAGTGTGGGGTTTTTCTTCCGAAAGGGTTTTCCCCACGTAAATCACTGTGTTGTGGTATGAATGCTATTATATCTATTTCTATTTTTCTGTAACTGTTGTAACGATCTGAAAAAGTTTTGCATTACCCTCCTCTCAAGGTTAGTGTAGGAAGTTGTTTCCGCTACTTAACTTCCTTACAAAAATCATGAACCACCTAAACTAAGGACACACACATGAACATCCCAAACACTCTCCAAAATTTACACAACATAAAGAATCAATTCCGAAGCAAAACAATCCAGAAATCATAACTCTACAATACTGAGCCAACAAAAAAACCAACCATCACAATGGATCACATAACTCAACCAAATCACCTTTCAAAAAACTAAAACTCATATTGAATCAACTAGAGTTAAGTATCTTGAAACCCATTAATCCACATTAGCATATCTACAACCAAACCGATTCAACTCTCTACAACAAACCAATTCTCTACAATATAGGAATATGTTGACATCAATGACAACAATACATTCCAACAACTCTAATATCCAACAATCTCCCCCTTTGGCATTGATGGCAACATATGAATGCAAAAAACAATCAATTCAAAGAAAGAAATAAAAAACTCCAGCAATCTCCCCCTGAGATCATGCACACATATCTCTCTACCTTAGATAGATAAGACAGTTTTTCACATGCATCTCTCCCCCTTTGACAACAATCCCAAAGACACATACAAATCATTATTCTCTCCCTCTGACCAAATAATCTCTCCTCCTTAGACACACACTCAAACAATTCTGAACAACTGAATCACACACTAACTACTCCCCTTGAGTAGCACCACCCACTCATCAATTCAGATATTAGGATAAGACTATGAAGTCCACTGGATCGATGCAACTCAATGCATCTAGTTCACACCACGAGGGGAAATCACCCCTAACTTATCTCTTAGATATACAAATGTATCTACAGGAAAAGGCTTCATGAAGATATCTGCAATCTATTCCTTTGTAGATACATACTCCAATCTGACTTCTTTCTCATTCACCTTCTCTCTCAAGATATGAAACTTGATTGATATATGTTTTGTCTTAGAATGCAATACCAGATTCTTAGAGATATTGATAGCACTAGAATTGTCATGATATATAATAGTAGGCTCATTATAAACAACTCTAATATCCTTCAACATCTTCTTTATCCCAATTACCTGAGTACAGTTGCTAGCAGCAACAATGTATTCAGGTTTTGTAGTAGAGAAAGAAATAGCATCTTATTTTTTACTTTCCCAGGAAATAAACTTCTTTCCCAGAAACAATGCTCCACCGGTAGTGCTCTTTTGGTCATTAACATCACCTGCCCAATCAGCATTAGTATAAGCACTCAAAATGAAATCATCATTCTTCAGATACCACAAACCATAATCAAGTGTTCCCTTCAAATATTTCAATATCCTCTTCATAGCTGTAACATGACTTTCCTTACGATCAGCCTGGAATCTTGCAACAAAACATACAACATTCATAATGTCAGGTCTAGTTTGAGTCAAATATAGTAGTCCACCAATCATAGATCTATATAGGGTCTTGTTAGCCTTTGGAGATTCATCATCTTTGTCATCTTGCATCTAGTCACTATAGGAGTTCCAATAGGTTTCGAATCATCTAATCCAAACTTCTTCAGCATTTCCTTCACATACTTTGATTAAGATATGAAAATACATTTATCAATCTGTGTAATTTGCAATCCCAGAAATAATTTCATCTCACCTATCCTAGACATCTCAAATTCTTTTTGCATATCATCAACAAACTTCTTACTCAAATCATCATATCCTCCAAAAATAATGTTGTTAATATTCTTTCAAAGTTATTTGTGAGTGACATTTTGGTTAAGGGTTAGCGCCTTCCATTGTTTTTCATCTTTCTCTCCCATTCGTTCGTGCGTGTGCCATGTGGTGTCATGACATTTCTCTAAGTGGCTCGCTTTTCTTACCTTGTGTTGAGAGAACACGAAGTGCCATGTGGCGCAAGTTTTTTCCTCGACATATGTTTTCGGGCCCCACCATCTCCCATGTGCTGGCAATAATGCATGGTGTCTCCGCATTGCATTTGCCCATTCCCTTTTTGCATTAGACTTTGAGTCTCCTCCAAGTCATCATGTGTCCTTTTTGGTGATTCATGAACCAGAATATTGTTGGCATCACAGTTTTCTTGTTTTGGCAGGTGCAATGATCACCATGACGCAGTTAGAATAACAACATCAAAGACCATTTTTTTTTTTTTTTTATTGCATGCACCTCTGTGGATGCCACGTGGGGAGATTCCTAATAGGGAGTGGTTGGTGGGATTTTTTCTTGTGCTTTCTTGATATTTGTTACGGGTCGAAGGCTATTTATAGGCCTTCTTTTTGTTGTTTTAGGGGTTTAGACTTTGATAGAGATTATTAGACTTTGGTTTTGTGAAACAAGCCTTTATGTTAATTATATTTTGTGAATGATAAACATATCAGACTAGGCCTAAGGCCTTTATGGTTATTTTTAATTGAATCTTAATAGATAAACTTATGTGCTATGTTCTAATTTAGTGACTTTTATGATATATGTTGTGAGACTCTACGGTTTAGACTATGTCATTTAAATTGTTATATGTTAGATGAATGGTGTATGTCATATTATGTTGAATGAACCTTGTTTTATTATCTTTTCAAATTGTATTGGGCATGTAAATCATTGAACAAGCCTTAAAACTACAAATACTTGGGTTTTTTGTGCCACAAATATTCTGACGCATCATCTAATTAGTGTAGCTTTTAAGTTTTCTTCTTCTCCTTTTCTCCCCCAATTATATGAAGAGCTGAATTCTCAAACCTAGAGGCTATTCAGTGAATCTCGCACAAAGGTATCCCATCACTGTATTTCCCATAAGGCTGATAGCGTTTAATGCAAAATTAGTAGTCAACAGTTCTTTTTTTGGCATGCCCAGTAGGACCTATTTTTTAGCAAGCCTAAGAAATTTTATGAGCCACAAACCTGTTACCAGGAGTCAAACAACTTCAAATCCCAGTTTACTTCTACCATCCCTGGTAAGCGTCCATTCGTCCGCAGTCATTTCTACTCAGAATTCACCTGTTATTCCTGCAGCACCAGTCCCCATAGTAATGGCTCATGTTCCTCCCATAAATTTTGTGATTGGAATAGTGGTATCTCCTCATTCCTCCCATTCCACCCACAGTATGGGGCCCAATTCCTACCTCTGCGCTGAAAGTTGTCTCTAAATTTACCAGAGAAGATTCCAAAATGTCGGGAGAACACCTAAAAGATGTAGCCGATGTTTGCATAGTCCATAATGTTACAAAGCAAAATGTAGCCCTGAGATTGCTTGCAGCTTCATTTAAAGGAAGAGTTGTAGATTGGTGTAGGTCTCTCGCTCCTAATTCAATAGCTGATTGGGATCAGCTTGGCAACCACTTCTTCGAGAGATTTTTTGACAAGGTGGCTAGATCATCTCTAATTTTGTAGTTGATTACTATCAAAAGAGATCCTCATGAAGTAGTGATAGACTTCAATATGAGGTTCTAAAGGACCTGGTAGATGATATCGTTGTCTGCTCATCCTCACGCAAATATGGAGTTTTTTTTTTAATCTAAAATCTTTCAATTTGGATATATCTGTGATGATCCAATCTCTTGGAGGCACTCTCTCGGATGCATATGACTTGACTGTCCAAGCGGAGAACAATTTAATTGATGTTGGAAAGCTTGCACAATGACCGCTCATGTTGGTCTTCCCTAAAATATTAAATCAAGTTCCTGAGCCTATCGCGCCTAGCACTTCTGCACCCTAATCCATGTATGTATACCTCGATTCCCAACAAGCCACTACATCCTCTTCTTCATCTCTAGCCGCAGAAGTCAATGATATGAAAAATTTGTTGAGATCCTTTTCAAATGAGATCATTAAACTAAAGAGATCCCAAATTCCTCCTGTTAGACTGCCTTTCCAGCAAAATTTCCAAGGCAATACACCCCATATCAGCAAAACCAATATGCAAACAATAAATCTTCCTCGATTCAGATGAATGGCCAAATAGTTCTAGTTCCCAATCCACTGTAAACCATCTATCCTTGTACCAATAAATAATTGACTGTGGGACATAATAATCTAGTAGATGACACCAATTCTTGGTGTTTCACATGTAATAATGCACACACCCCAAGAAACTACTTGAGAGGCAATTTGCAATTGAAAATTGCAGATCAATGAAGTCAAGGTGCTACCTTAGATGAGTTAGGTTATGCTTCCCTTGGCATGGACAATGCAACCCTCATCACCCAGATGTAAGGCATGTCAATGGACTAAGAAGCGGAGATATCTCCAAATCATGCTTTATTCTCTTGGATGGAAGATGAAGATGTCGTCCTCACAAATGACACAATTGCATCGATTTTGGGAGCTCCCCAAGTGCAGTCAAACTACAACCTTCGATCAGAAAGGTTCATGGGAGAGCATGTAGGCGCACAAGGAAATTTCAGCTTGAAAAGGCTCCTAAACAACCTATAGTTGCTACTGCATATCAGAGAAAGGAGTTTATCCCTTATAAGTTGAGAGAATCAAAAGCTTCTATGTTGTCAGTATTAGACATGGTAGAGCAACTAAAGAAAGCTTTGGCTAATGTCTCTTTATGGGATATCCTTAGCATTCCATAGAAAAAGAATCAGTTGAAAGAATCTTTGGTAGAAGTTGATCAGAGACCTGCCAATAGGAATGCTTCTAGTCCTTTGCATGCTAATGAGGAAAGATCTGTGACCCCTGCAACACAATCATGCCTTCCAGTTGTGTTGACAAATGAGGCCGCACCACCCAAATTCCAAGTTAAGGGTAAGCCTAAACCAAATCCTTTCTATTTGATCCTCATTGTGGGAGACAAGTTGTTGCATAATTCTATTATAGACTCTAGCACTAGCACCATCGTCATGCCGAAGCAAATTGTTGAGGTTTAGAACATCAAATACAAACCTCTAAATAGGGGGGCTATGCAACAAGATGGAAAAAAAATTCAGACCGTGGGTCTTATTAAAAGTCTTCCACTGACACAATTCGCATGTCCTAGTGTCACCGTATCCCAAGAGGTAGTAGTTATTGATATTCCCCCTGTTTTTGGCCTCTGCATCTACCATGACTTTACTGCTAAGATAGGAGGTTACCTATCCCTAGATTGGTCTCATCTCATTCTTTGAACCTAGTATGGTGCCAAACTCAAAATTCTTTCAGAACCCCTTCATATCGAGCATGTAGTTGATCAAGTTATGTATGATCAACTTTGAGCCCACCCATACCTTCATCTCTAACGAGTAGAGAAAAACATAGAGCTTTTAGAGGATGAAGAGGTGACTGGTGACATTACACCAGAACAAGAGGTTTCCTTAATGAATTCATAAATTCTAATCCATATTCCAATTACCATGCTATGGGTCTTGGTACCTCTTGTATTTTTTATGAAGATCAGATTATTCCAAAATTGACTAAGGAACCGCTAACCAAGGAGGAGCTATCTTCTACGCTGTAGACCTTGCACTTTGATTGAGCTAGATGCAAACTAGGTTTAGGGGATGGAGTTTTCCTTACATCACCTTTCGGCGAACAAGTCTTGAGATCTTTCCATCTGCAGTTTGCTTGTTCAAACAATGAAGTGGAGTATGAGGGACTAATTCAAGGATTGAGCTTAGCAGAGTGGATGGGGATTAAATAGTTGAAAGTCTTGGGAGATTATGAGCTTGTAGTGTACCAAATTTGAGGGATCTCGAGTGCCAAACATGTTAGCATGAGATCATATCACCATAGAACATGGGATTTGATCAAAAGCTTTGATGTTTTCAACATCTAGAGGATTCCTTGAAAGGAAAATTTAGCCACTGATTGGATGGCCACTATTGGGTCACAATTTGACCCTATTGTAGATTTGCTTACCAATCCTCAGGAGGTCCACGTGGTCGCTCAACCATCTATTTTGGACAATGATACCCATTGGCAGGTATTTGAAAGTGATGAACAAATTTCTCTGTTCATCCAAAACTCTGGAGAATTTGCTGATCAAATGTAGCCTAAAGTAAAGGAGGCTTACGGGGATCAAATCATTCAAGTGAAATCCAATAAGATCCCAAATGGACTAATCACCCTTGAGAACCTTTTTGATCAAAAATGACAAACAAAAATTCATAGCTAATAAGGGTGACTACACTGAAATGTTAGTGGGAAACGGGAGAACGCTCAAGGTTGGAAAGCAGGTTTCTCCAAAAGACAGAGAAAGGTTGGCTTTCTATTGTGATGAATACCTTGGCATGATTGCATGGTCATATGAAGAATCGAAAGGTTATAACTCTAGCATCATCTAGTATACCATTGAGCTTTTCGATGGTGCCAAGCCAGTCTGACAGAAGAAAACACCTGTCAATCCAAAGATTGAGACTCTCATGGCAC
Source organism: Cryptomeria japonica (assembly GCF_030272615.1). NCBI lineage: Eukaryota > Viridiplantae > Streptophyta > Pinopsida > Cupressales > Cupressaceae > Cryptomeria > Cryptomeria japonica. Next base: position 335,421,668 of record NC_081415.1, read on the forward strand.
AAGAATTGAATAAATTAATAGAGTCCAAGATTTTTTATCCCATCAAGCACAGTACATGGGTATCAATTTTGGTACCACTCAGGAAGAAGAATGGGGATATCCGGCTCTGTGTGGATTTTCGTGACTTAAATCAAGCTTCTCCAGAAGATCACTACCCTTTGCCTCCAATGGAACAATTATTAAGCAGTATGGTTGGGTCTAAAATGTTTTCAATGTTGGATGGATTCTTGGGCTATAACCAAGTGTTACTCAAGTTAGAAGACCAATATAAAACCCTGTTCACCACCAAATAGGGGATGTTTGCTTACCAGAAAATGTCATTTGGATTGTCAAACGCAAGAGCAACCTTTCAGAGGGCTATGGATTTGGCTTTTAAGGAGATGATCAATAAAATTATCCTCATCTACTTGTATGACTTGAGTGTGTTCTCAAAACACAAAGAAGATCATTTTGATCATCTTGAGCTAGTCTTCCAAAAGTTCTTGGAATTTGTTATTTCATTGAACCCAAAGAAATGCATCTTTGGAGTCCCGCAAGGGAAATTGTTGGGACATGTAGTGTCTAAAGAAGGAGTCTCAATTGATCCAAATTGTGTGAAAGCAATAAAATAGCTCCCTCTTCCCGTCAACAAGAAGGGTGTTTAGTCATTCCTGGGCAAGGTCAATTTTGTTAGTCGTTTCATCTTGGACTTTGCTAGGAATGGTAAGGCCTATCACGCTAATGCTAAAAAAAGGACACACATTTTAAATGGACCCCTGAAGAAAAAGAGGCATTTGATAAAATCAAGGATGCCATTTCATTAGCTCTAGTCCTCTCAAATCTCGACATGTCTAGGGATTGCATAATGTATGTCTTCTCAAGCAATTACAGCATAGTCATGGTGTTAACCCAAAAAGATGCATATCAACAAGGTGAGCACGTGATAGCCTTCCACTCCAAAACACTAAAGGAGTATGAGCCCAAGTACAACTTTGTTTAAAAACAAGCCTTGGCCATATTCAAAGGCCTCAAAAAAATTTGACACTTCATTTCCTATAATAAAACCACTGTATATATCGCTCATCCTTCAGTCAAAGAGTATATAACGGAAGGTGACATCATAGAGAAAAGGGCTAACTAGATTACTAAGATCTTAGAGTATGACATTCATGTCAAGACTATTAAGGTAATCCACGAAAAGGGCCTATGTGAATACATAGCCTAGGAGTCTAGCCCTCAAGAAGTCGAGACTACTATAGAAGAGGTTGCGACAGTTGCCTCTATGCCGACAAAAGCATGCTAGGTCAAGGACTGAAAACATTTCATGATAACCAGAATCTTCTGAGCTAGTGTTCCCCCTAAAAAGAAGAGATTCTACAGGATGCAAAATAGCGGATACCGCTTGGTTGAAGGAGTGCTTTTCAAAATAAATTTTGATGGGATTCTACTCTGCTATGTAGACAAAGACCAAGCCCATTATATTTTACATGAATTTCATCATGGACTCTCAAGGGGCCACTATTTAGTGCAAACCACTATCATCAAGATTACTCGTGTTGGGTATTTCCGGCCTTCAATGTTTAAAGATGCACATGCTCTGGTGAGGGAATGCAAGGAATGCCAATATTATAGGGGTACACGTGGGAATGCAACAATGTCGCTCAAGCCAATAATGGTGGAAGAGCCCTTCACTCAATGGGGTCTAAATTTTATAGGGATGATTAATCCACCAAGCTCAATTGGACACAAGTGGATCCTTACTACCACTGATTATTTCACTAGATGGTCTGAAGTTTTACCCCTAAGGAATTCAACGAAAACATAAATACTAGAATTTCTTGAGGAACTAGTATGCCAGTATGGTCTGTCGAAGACCAAAATATCGGATAATGTGTGAGCATTCATAGGTTCCAGCGTAACTCAATTTTCTCTCAGCCAAGGTATCTATGTGAAGAGTTCCTCGAATTATTATCCATGGGAAAATGGCCTAGTTGAGTCTACCAACAAGAACCTAATAAGACTCATCAAAAGGATTGGGTCTGAATACAAAAGGGAATGGCATCAACACCTAAGAAGCGCATTATAGGCGAACTAGATCAAACCTAAGAAATTTCTCAAGAACGCTCCATACAAGTTGGTTTACAGAAAATATGCCTTATTCCCATATCAATGGAGATCCTTGCCTTGTAGCTCCTCAAGTCCATGTAGGTGGGTGAGAATGATCCCATGCAAGTAAGGCTAGCGAAACTTATGGAATTAGAAGAGGCAAGGGAAGTGGCATTTGAATCACTTCAAAACCGCCAACAAACTGTCAAGAGATGGTTTGACAACAAGAAGAGTTCTAACTCAAGGTTCAAGCAGGGTGATCTTATTTTGAAATATAATGAGAGGGCAACTAGGCTAGGTCAGCACACAAATTTTTATGGATTATGGGAGGGACCCTTCCAAATAAAAAATTGTAAGGGGTTTAATGCATTCGACCTTGAAAACATGCAAGGAGAGTTTCTCAAAATCTGGGTTAACGGGTTTCATCTTAAGCCTTTCTACTAAAGCATTAGCATTCCCAATGTAAATAATGTATTTTTAGTGTGCCTTTATTTATTTAATTATAATTATTCATGCATTGTAAGGAACAAGAAGTAAACCATAAGATACGCCATGAACAAGCAAAAGAAACTCGTTATATTATATAATAGTATCTTTTGTACAGTGCATTGAAAAGGCTTGTAGCCTATAATTTTGGTAGTGGGGTGGTAGATTGTGAAGAGAGGTGTGCATGTTTCAATCATCTTCCTCATCCTCCACCTCTTCCATAACAAATTCAGAGTCGTCATCTTCATCATCATCTTCCTCTATCCACTCGTGGACTGAGTCATTGTTTGACTCCTGGGGTATTGATATAAGCACCAGATTCAAAAGAATATGTGGTGTTAGGATCCGTGGGAAGACATAGTCTCAGAACTTGGTGTACCAAGTCATTCTAGCTAGACCAGGCATTAGAAAATGGACCCAAAGGAGAAACTCTACAACATGCTCTACATGAAGGCAATGAGCAGACAATGACATAGTCTTTAAATCGCCTATAAGCGGGTATCAGTCCACCTCTTCTCCGAAGGATTTGAAGCGCTGCAATTCCGAGGCCAAGGTCAAACCTCTAAAAGGAACAAAATACTCCACAACATCCTCAAGGACACCTAGATACTCTGAAGAGAAGACTGTCTGAGTTAGCTCCATTGTCAGATAGTTGTTTGTCCCAGCATCCAGCAGTGAGGCCACGAAGCGGGAGAAAATATCCGTGTTGACATGGTATCTGTCTACGTCATTGATAAAATCTTCCTCGAGAACCCATTTAATAGCAGAAATGATCAAAGGTTTTTTTCGTTGCATCATATCCTGCAACCTCTGGTCTGAAATGTTGCCTAAGAAAGCAACTTGCGTTTTGCTGATGATAAGCCTAACAGGAGTATCCATAACTCTAAAAATTCCATCGTTAAGCAAGATGTTGTGCAAAAGAATGTCTGAAAAGACATATTTATAAATGATTTCTAGCTCTGAGTAATAAATAAAATTAAGATCCAGCACCCTCGATCTTCGATGCGGCAGTCTTTTCTCATTACTCGTGCTAGTGAATGGAGTTGAGCCTAAAGGTTGCGTATGTCCTGTCTAGAGCCTCGAAAAGAGAAGCAGTGTACTCAAACACCACATATATCTTCAAGTACGTTGTGTTTAATTCCAGTAATACACATGAGTGTTTTGGCTCGTGTTAGCTTTACTGGCTATGTACATTCTCCTTAATGAGGAGATCTGTCCGGACAAGTAGATTGTCTTGAGTGGATTGGAATGATGGCATAGTGGGCTGTCTTTTCAAAAAATGCAAATGGTGGTACTTCTTCCCATTTTAGCATTAATGTCTCTTAGAGAAGGAGGTGGCATACGTGCCAATGGACACCTATCATAAATTCCCCCTTTTCACACACAAATCTAGGCACGTGATATATTTAAGGAAGAAATCCTCAAAAGTGCTTTCCATATTTTCATTTTGCATCCCAATCGCCAAAGCCCTTCAGAAGTGTCAGGAAAAGCTTGTCTGCAAAAAAATGGAGATGGAAGCAAGGACTTCAAATCCTTCCCAGGGTACAATGTGGGTAGACGTGTACGGGGAAATTTCATATGCCTCCCACGCTATGCCCCCAAAGCCAACGTACCCCAAGACTAAACCCAAATCAAAGACGTCCACCCATGATCCCATGACAGTGATAGAATCATTTGAAGAAGTCATTGAGCTTGACCTGCACAAGCAGCCAAGAGCCCTCAGGGAGGTCGCATGTGCAAGGATGTTAAATCATACAAATGAGCCACAATCTACAAGATTAAAATTCTAGAATAGTGGCATTCCTCAATTCATGGTCCCTATGGTTCCACATTGCCCAGAATTTATGGCCACATGCACGAACAGGTTTGTGCTAGACTCTCTTTCGATACAAGGCTCCTCATTGTAGGTCATTATAATCCCAGAAGCTATTCAGGACATGTTTTGTTGTCCCAGAATTAATAGCACATATATTTTTGACAAAGACGCTATGGAAGAGTATTAGTACTCTAGGCAAGACATTGTTCCCTTTTGTCAAGCCGCGTTGAACCCGAGCTCGGTCATTGAGCCTCCAAAGCTCCCTATTTCCTATAGTGACCTAAGGAAAGATGATATTGAAGTTGGAATCCAAGAACACTGAGAGGGGGGTGAATCAATGTTCTACTGGAATGATCAATTTTAACCTTATTAAAACATGCATTCACCAACTGGTAAACAGGTACATATATAAATGAAATAAGTGAGGCAATCAATAAGTCAAACACACTAATGAATACCATAACATAGATAATTATATTTTGAAAACCTCAAAGAGGAAAAACAACAGTGGGATTTGTGACCCACAATATCAATCTACTGGCCATATGAAGAGATATTACAAAATATGGGGGCTTGCGCCTGTAGGAAGGCTTATAGCCTAGAGCACACTACTCATCACAAAAGAGTCTCATTGACTATAGTTACTCTGAATAAGAAAACATAAAACTGAACTCATATAATGCATTTGCTATGCCTAATTGAGTTTTGGTTCAAGCTCTATCTGTTCTGGTTCTGATACTCTAAACCCTTACCAGAATAACCTCTTACATAATCAACACAATATTCCTCACACTACAATTATCTCTCTCTTACTCATATTACATTACATCATATCACAAGATGATCTAATCAACTGACCTATATACCTTTACAATCCTTCATGCCTTATGTCGGCTTACATAGATAATTACAACATGAATATACATGTCCACTCAATTACATATATACATAAATATCAAAATCATTTGCCGATTGACGGATCTCCCAAATGATGTCAGCCTCCTATACTGATAACCTGATGAAGTCATGTCGGCCTCCAATGCTGATACCCAAAGAATTATTCCTACCGGTATCGGTGCCGATACTGGTGAAGTGTATGCTGGTAAACAACCAAACCAAAATATGAAAGATGGAACATGTTTCCATCAATGAAAACATATTGAAACCAATCAAATGAGTGTCAATTGCCAACAATCTCCCCTTTGGCATTGATGGCAACACTCATGTGAAAAATGATAAGAGACTACTCCCCCTGAGCTGAATATCCATCTATGATCATGATCAAAACAAAATACTCCATACCTCCCGATGTCAAGAATATATTTTTCACCTATACCTCCCCCTTTGACATCAATGCCAAAAAAATACCAAAAACCGGGATGAAGAATGAAAGACTCTACAAACAATGTCCCAAAACACCTTATCGGAGCTGAATATATTTGAAAATTTTCTGATAGGCTTTCTCCAAAAGTTCTAGATAGGTATCCCAACCTGATTTGAATGTGCCAGAAATAGATACAAGTTCATTAAGCATGTGATCATATGACTCTTTAGCCTTAAGCTCTGTCACTGTGGGCTTACCAACCATATCAATACACTGCTTCTTATGTACACTTAATGAGTCCAACCGAGGACTCACCAATCCTCTAAGTCCTTTATAATTTTTGTCTTATTCCCTTTCAAGAGATGAAACTTGAGCTTCCAATACCAAAATTTGACCTTCAATAGATGTTGTCAAAGAATTTGAACCATCAAAAGAATTGACTATACCTACAATCTTCTCCTAAGTATCCTTAATCCTTTTATCTAAATTTGTTTTAAGTAAACTTGTATTACAACATACTCTATAAATATTTGTACATTGTCTTAAGGCATTATAAATCAACTTCAACTTATCATTAATCTCCTTCTTCTCTAACTCAATCATCTGATCAAATGTATCTCTCTTAGCTTGTGTGAATCTCTTCAATGCCTGTTGGTTTGATATCTGTTGTAAATATTGGAAGTCCTTAGAAATGTGCTCTATGATTATTTTGAGCTTGCCAGATGGGCTTGCTCCTTTGCCAAAATGGCACTACGGGACAAGTCTATGAAAAATTGGGATTGATTGATCAATAATTCCTTTGTCCAAAGATCCTTCCTTCATCATCTTTTGTGCAGCCATCATCATGAGCTCAATATAACTCATCTTGGTTAAGCTTTTCTTCTCTACTTGGGAGGTGTCAATTGATAATAATGATGTTCTCACTATCGGTTCCCTATCAGATTTCTCTCCCTTCTCCTCTAATGGTTTATTAAATGTTATAACTTCCTTTTTTACACCAGTGGCTTTGCCACTTGGTGCAGTATCAATTACTATTGGTTCCTCCTTATGAACTGTGACATCAACTTGTAAATTCTAATCTAGAGGACTATTGTCCTCAACATTTGTAACCTGTACACTCTATGAATCTGTTGGTATCACCTTTGTGTCTTGTACATTAGATTCTACTAGAGGATCTTTATCCAATATCTTAATATCCTTTAAAATCCTAGAAGAGGTACCTATTGGCAATGTGTTGTCATTGATGTCAACCATTATGGGATGACTATTGGTATGAGAGATGTATATGCAACACCATCATGAAGGAGTACAAAATGACATATCTTTGATATCACCTTGTGTTACAGAACATCAGTAAGGTAAGGAAGAGAATGTCATTTAGAGGAATGATCATTGGAGTCAACGGTACACAAGTTAGTGTCTGACTTGTGTGGATGAAAGGGAAAGGTTACTGATATAGTGTATCACTGGTAAGGAAAGGATGTCAACTGATAAGTGTTGTGTTGACATTGTGTAGTTGCAAACTAGCAAGCTCATGACCAGTGTACATGCACGATGAGTAGGATGCTTGGATGTTGTTTCTGATGAAGAGCCAGAATGTTACCTAAATCACATCAACAGTAGAGGAGAAGGATGAATTGGTCACTGGTGCATTGTGTGGTTGCTGAATAACAGGACTTCCATCGGATAGAGATGCAGTCACCATGTGTAGAGTTGAATAACAATGAATGTGCCCACACCGGATCACAAGTGCTTGTTTGAAGATGTGTTGTACAAACAAGGAAGTCACATGAATGCATTGTAGGCTGAAGTTGACAAGGTGTCACTCCACCAGTAAGTGGAGCTTATCTCCTATTATGCATAATGAGCATTATAGTTCTGTGAGATAAGGAAGAAGAGGTAAAGACAAGTGTTTGAAGGCTCACATCAGATCTACCAGTGAAACAAAGGAATGCCTTGAGTGCATGAAATCAAGGTTATGCACTGAACCAATAGAGAAGGCATGTTGGGATGCCAGTGCAGATGAAGAGTGATGGGTTTATCATCTTGAAAAACTAGCTGAGATAATATTCAGTCTAATGATGAAGAAGGAAAAGTGGAGCAACTGAAAATAGAGAATAAAACCGGCATGCAAATGCCTTAGATGGAAACCACTGAAGGTTGATGACATGATGTCAATAGGATGGCAACCGATAAAAATGAGAACCAGTAAGGAAGAAAAGAGGCTAAGAGATGTGACTCCACCTGATACCAGCAGTTGAAAAATGTGCAGACATGAAGGTTAACCGGTAAAGTGTAAGATACCGACAGGGTTAGTAAACCGACAGAAAAGAAGAACCGTTTGAGTGTTTGGTTAGTGATCCTATCTGAACTGACACACTGATCCAAGCTGGTAGTTGGTTGACATGGATACCATGTGGTGTCAAGGTGGCAAACTTGCATGTAGTGGTAGATGGTGTGTGCACTGACGAGGTAGTTGCAGAGTTAGTCGACATTAATGGTAGATCCCGTAAATCATGGGATGTGTTGCGGAACCGTTATAGAGGTTTGCAGCTCGAGGTCTAGAAGACAACAGAGAGCTAGATCAGAGTGATTGAGGAGATTGACGTAGATGAAGGAAACCACAAGACCAATCTTGGTGATTAATGAAGAAATTAGCTGATAGGGTAAAAAGCAAACTGCCAAAGATAGAAGGCATGATCAAGAAGGCACGACAATGGTGGTGATGAGTAAATAGCTGTATGGGTGATCAAATCAAATAAGATCTAATTGGATTTGGTTTTCCTTGAGGTTGATGAGGAAATCCTAACTGCCCATGTTTTTGAATTAGCTTTTGGCGGGAAAACCAGGTTATAAATAAGGAAGCCAAAATCATTGAAGGTTGTTGTTGAAGAGAAGAAGATAGAGTTGTTGCATGTGAGAGAAGATCAGTTAAATGTTCATCAAGGAGATATAGAAGAGACTGAGTGAGGGAGAATGAGGTTGAAGTGTTTAACCAATAGAAGTACAGAACCAGTAGTATCCATGCCAATAGAGAAGTAGAAAAGGTAACTGTAGAGAAGGAAGGCATAGAATTGGCTGAGGGTAGTACCGGTGGAGAGTAGCAGAGTAGCTGAAGGAAGTAAGAATCAATAAAGAGAGGGAGAGAATAGGTAGAGAAGAGAAATAGGCTAAACCGATGAGGTTTCAACAAGAAGATAAGATTGCAGAAGTGAGTGGGTGAGGTAGATGTAGCATCCTAAAATTGCAACACTTGCAATTTCGACTGCATTTGGGTCTTCACAATGGCGATGCAACATTGAGCCTGAATGGAGACCTCAAAACCTGCTTGCGACATTAAAAACTGCATATTTTTGCACCTTGGCCTGATCCTCCTTGCACCCTGCTATCCCAGGAGGTGGGACCATGGTGCCCAGTGCCCTGGTCCTTCAGGACCATGGCGCCCAGCACCCTGGTCCCTCAGGACCATGGCGCCTAGTGCCCTGGTCCCTCAGGACCATGGCGCCCAGCGCCCTAGTCCCTGGCCCTATTTTGGGCCCGGTCTCTTGTTGGGCATCGGGTCTTCAAGTTTTCAATTTGGAAAATAATGTTCTTGGGTTAGCCTAAGGTCGGAAAAATTAGTCTCCTAACCCTAATTGACAAGTATATAAACTACTTTTTCTCTCCTAGAAAGGGGGAAGGAAGTAAGCAAAAAGTAAGATGTGGAAGCGATATTCAAACATTCAAACATTCAAGCATTCAAGCATTCCTTCAAGCAATTGAGCATTCTAAGTCTCCATTCAAGGCTAGGTGTTGCATTCAAGACAAGGATTCAACCATTGAAGAGGAGATCACCTACAACATACAACATACAACATACAACATCATTACACCTTCGCATGTAAGAATACAAACATTCTTACAACAAGGTATCAGTACTTGATTACATTACAAACACTTACATTTACAGCATTCTCATTTCTTGGTTAATTCCAAAACTGGGGTTTGACCTAAAGGCAAACCCCTAATCCCTAACCCCCCAATCATCTTCTCTTTTCTGTGTGTAGGTTGTAGGTTGGCTGTAATTGAAGATCTGGAATCCTTGTGCAGAGACGAACAGATCCCCCTTCATTTCGCAGATTTTTCAGAGGACCGTGTGCACTCCGGGTGCCATCGTCCCGTCAACTTTCGCTCAAATTTGCAGGACAACATCGTCTCGACATTTTATTGCTGATTTCAGGTCCATAGCTTCATCCCATGTTCCTATCTCTGTCTATAAGTGAATCTTTCTTACTTTACATGCACTCCTAGTTCAACCCTTCTATCTACATTCTTTACAAAAGAGGGTATCCTTGATGTCTCAACCCTTGAAACTCATTTAGAATTCAGTCTTGCATTGTGTGGGATTGGATCTTATGGGTTTCAACCCCTCTTTTGAATTTAAAGTCTCTCCTAAGTGAAAACCGTCAACCCTAGTGACCTCCTTTCTCTCTCCTTGGAGTGCGGGAACACCTAGGGTTCGATTTTCCGCTTTACATTTTGGTGAACCCGACGTGAACATCCTAATTCTGATTATTCATGGTTAGATCTGAAAATTTTTTGCTTCCTTAATTACATTTCCATGTTTGATCTTTTGCAAATTTTAGAGGTTAATTACATAAAAACCCTAAATTTTCCTTTTGAGCTTGTGAAATGTTTAATTGTTAATGCTTGTTTCAAATCTACCCTTCTATTGCAAATTGTCAATTCATATTTGTGCTCTAATTCTGAAAATTAAGTGGTTAAGTGTCAAAACCCTAATTTTTAAAACCCTCTTGATTCAACCTTTGACTAGCGATTTCACTGATCAAAACACCTCCAAATCGGCTGTAACTTTGGATTCCGCAACAAAATCACAATATCTCTCATCCCTGAAAATTTTGAAAAAAGTTGCGAGGACCGTGTGCACTCCGAGTGCCATCATCCCCAACATTTTTTCTGAAATTTTGGGAGCTAGATCTTACTGTATTTTTCTGCTAAAATCCAGAATCTTGGCTGATTTCATTAATTATAACACTTTCAAAATTAAAGTCAAATTTGGTCTAGTGATTGTCTGGATTAAGGCTTATAATCATTCAAAAATTGTTGAAATTGAAATTTGTGTTAAAATTGTGTTTCTTACTGTCCTAAATCTAAAAAGTGTGTTGGCATTCATTTGAAATTTCAGTGCTTTATTCAAATTCTTGCAGTTTGTGACTTTTGAAATTAAGTGTTTAATTGCAACAACTTTGATTTCTGCTTTCAAATTTGAATTCTGCATGAAATTGAGTCAACTTTTAAATTTCAAAGCTTGCATTGCTTTCAGTATTCCCTCTAAAATAATAAAATTCAAAATTTTAGTTTCCCTCTCTTTTTCAAAATTCAAATTTCGCATTTTTCAACAATCTTGGTAGGGTTCAATTTTGAGATTGCAACTTTAATTTGGCCTATCTATAGATCGTAAAATCACTCAATTTTTTCAGATTAGCTTTAAAATCACCATAACTTTCATCTCTGAAAATTTCAAAAAAAGTTGTGAGGACCGTGTGCACTCCGTTCACCACGGTCCCTGACATTTTTTCTGAAACTTCGGGAGATTGTTATGATTGCTTTTAACAGCTTAAATCTAGGAGATTGGCTGATTTTATTGAAATTTGCTACCTCTAAATTTGAAAATAAATACAAAATCTTCTCTCTCTCTTTAGTGCATGAGTTTTACAACAATAAGCCCTACTTACACTATTCCCGTTAGACGAAGCCTTAGAATTAAGTCCTTCCAAGGTGTAATTACCGAGGAGATGGAACCTAATTTGAATGGCCTTTTTAACGAGGACATGGGTAATTCCTCTAATCCTCTTAATGATGAAGAAGCTCTCCATGAGGTTTCTGTAGAACAACTTTCAAAATTGGATAACCAATTTGATGATTTTCAGCAATGGATGTCTCAAGAATACCCCGATAGTGAAGCTCTTTCATTGATTAAGGGTCTAAAATGTATGGTTCAAAGTGATAAGAATGGAATTGATATTTTGCATAGTATTGCACACATTGTGGATTCGAATGTGATGCCTATGAAGAGTTGTGCCAAAACTTTAGGTTATACACAACCTCCTACTCAAGACAATCATTCTATTCCTTTAACAACTTCTATTGCTAGTATACCTACATTTACATCAAACATAATGACTACTTCAATACAAAACATTCCACCTATGATCACCAGTCATGGAGGCAATTCTTCTTCTTCAATCAACCCTCTTCCTTCATTCAATCTGACTTCCTCATTCATTCCTTCAATGAGTGTTCCTATTACATCTCCATAAATGAACATGACGCAAGGGGGCAATTCGTTTAACCATTCTATTCCTCCTTGTAGTGTTCCTTTTTTCCAATCATCTCCTATGACTAACTATCATAGTGTCCCGCCACCTTACTCTCAATCAATACCTTCTTTCAATAACATAATACCTCCATCACAATCTAACACGTCTAATATGAACTCTTCAACTGAAGCGACCATTAACAATCTTGCACAAACTGTCTCTTCTTTACAACAACAAATTGCCTCTATGAATAAATCTAAGTTTAGTGTGCCCACATTTGACGTTGCGAGCCCACTTCCTCTTGACATTGTTTGAGCTATCCCCCATAAGCATGTTGAAATCCCGTAGTTGGAGCTTTATAATGGTAAAGGGGATCCTCTAACACATGTTAACACCTTTCAAACAATATGTACCGATTTTGCTCATGACCAAAGGTTGCTTGCAAAACTGTTTACTAGAACAGTAAGAGATAAAGCTCTACAATGGTATTGCTCGTTGCCTTCCTATTCTATTACTTCTTTCCAACAACTTGCAAATGCTTTTATTCAATAATTTCAAAACAATATAAGTCCTAAAGTTACTTTGATTGATTTAATGCATTGTAAACAAGGTGTTAAAGAAAAAGTGACTGATTTCATTGGTAGATATAAGCATTTGTATGCTCAAATTTATTTTCTAGTACCTGACAATGATATTCAAAGAATCTTTATTTCTAATTTACAAAAAGATATTAGAGAAAAACTTATGTTTTCTAAGTTTACTTCTTTCCAACAGTTGTGCACAACTCTTCACAATTATCAACTGACTGTGAGTCAAATGGAACAAGCAAATCCTATGGCTCTGAGTGATAAGGGTGATAGTAGTCAACAACCATTTGGGAAGTTTAAACCGAACAGAGAGGTCATTAAGTTCAATGAAAAAATCATCAACAACAATGTGAATGCAGCATCAGGTGTGCCTCCTATTTCTAAGTTTTTCAAGAAAGAAAGAAAGTTTACTTCTTTGAATGAATCATTGCATAGTATTATGAATAAGTTATTGGAACAAAATGTGTTTACTCTCCCTCCTATAAAGCAAATAGATCCTACAAAGATTAATTCACCCTATTTTGATAACAAATCTTTTTGTCAATTTCATCGTCAACCTGGGCATGATACCGAAAAATGTTTTTCTTTAAAGGGTAAAATTCAAGATTTGATTGATAATAATACTATCTCTGTTTCTGGTGTGAATGATAAAGGCAACACATCTATAGCTCCTCCTAACCAAAATATTAAGATTTTTACTGATCCATTACCTTCTCATACCTCTAATGTGATTGAGACTAATGATTCCTCTTTCTCACCTGATAGTCTTGTGTCTATGACTCTGAATGTGATTAACTTTGTGGAACAGCAAAAAATCCCTAAAGAACCTTCCATCACATTTGATTCCAGTGAAACTATCAGGGCACCTGATGGTCCTTTATATATAGTTGCAAAAGTCAAGAGTACACCTTGTCATGGAGTGCTTATTGATCCTTCTTGTATGGTTAATGTCATTACTGAAGAATTTCTTTTTACTTTGCAATTGAATCAAGTGATCTATGACAAAACAAATGTGGTTGTGAAATTATTTGATGCATTTTCTTCTCTTGCAATTGGTTATATTACATTACCTATTGAGGTTCATAACAAATCCCTTGATGTAAGATTTTCTATTATTCCATCATCTGAACAATTTCGTGTGAAGCTAGGCTATCCTTGGCTATCTTCCATGAAAGCTATTGCTTCTCCTATTCACAAGTGTTTGAAATTTCCCCATAATGATGAAATTGTTACTGTCAATCATAGTCTCTTTAAACCAGCTGAAAGAAATTCTAGCGTTCCTATTGATTATTTTTGGCCTAAACAATTCCAATCTCTTCCACCGCAGAGTGATCATCTTTTCAAATCTTATCGAAAGTGGAAAAAAGATATGATCCTATCTCTAAGTGAACCTAGAACACCCAAACTTGATATTCCTATCATTCTTGAGAAGGAATTTCTTCCTTTGAAAGATAAAACTAATGTCTTTCCTCTTGAAGATTCCCAACCCATCCCTATGGATGTGACTACGTCTATGTCTAATAAACTTTCTAAAGGTAGACCTATACCTCCTCGTCATGATGGACTTGGTCTCCTTCCTAAACTAGATATTCCTCCTTTATATGGAGCAGTTCCTCCTCCTTCCTCTTATAGAAAGAGACCTTCCTCTTCTCCTATTATTCAACCTGAGAGACCACAACCTAAACACCCAAGTGATAAGGATAAGAACATTCCTCCTCCTCAATCTTCTCAACTTCCTACTAAGACTAGACAAAAATTTTCTACATGTGAACACTGACGAAAGCGTCGTCTTAGAGCTCAGGCAGCTGCTTCTCAAACTTTGCAATCCCCAAAAACACCTTCAGCTAGTATTATTCCATTTTCTCCTCAGTCGAAAATTGAGCCAAAATCTCCTAAACATAAGATGCATGATGGTCTTGATCCTGTGTGAGTTAAAGATCCTATTTTTATAAATCTTGACAATGATATAGATGAAAATGTTATTCATGATGAAAATGTTACTCCTCTTTCTTCTGATAGTGAATATGAATATGTTGATGTTGATAACCATTTATCTAACGAATTTTCTAAAGCACTTATCCTAGCTCCTAGACAAGAACAACGTGGCGTGGAACATGAACATAGCCCTTGTTTGGATCTTGTGATAGCTCCATCTGCTGTGTTGGATGTTCCTCCTCTAGTGTGTTTTCTGCCTTCCCGAAATATTGATCAGCAAGATCGGGGGGTGGATGACGTGTTAGACTAGTTTCATTAGCATAGCAGACTCTCTCGTCCTCTCTTGAACTCTTTTGTTACTTCTTCTATGTGTTATTCTCATTCTTCTATTTGTTGTCCTTAGTGTTGTCTACTTGAGGATGATGCAAAGCATTGAGATCTCTTTTGGTTTCTCTCATGTTGACTCAAAAGACACATGTGTTCCCTTCTTCTAGGTGACCTTCCTTGATTGGGGAATGAAGAAACAATTATGCATACATACATATGATATACATGAATTATCATACAGCATACTCACCCCAAGGAAAGCGAAGTCACCTCGTGCTTTGTGTTTTGTGTCTATTATCCTTGGGCTTATCTCACACTTGGGGGCTAAATCCTTGTGATAATGTGCTCCTTTCCCTTCTCATTTCTTATATGTATCACTACCTTAAAGCAATCACCCCCGATGAGGCATGTGCGATCACTTTAACGTAGGGGGGCATACACCCCATTCATATCTCTTCAAGATACTTAAAAATTTCTTGGCGAACTTAGCTTTGCCTTGAAAGTTTTTGGTATTTTTCTTGCATGACTCATAGTGAGGGAACCTTACTACTAATAGTCATGGTTCTCCCTCGTGATCTTCCCTTTTACTTTGTCAATCAAAGTCGTAAGATCCTTAGTCCACTGGGGGCTTGGTGTATCTTGCCTCCTTGACAAGGTGAAAGTCTTTCAATGTTGTTTCCTTATACTTTATCAGAAGTATGGGCGTACACTTATACTCCTACTAAAGTGGGGGCTAAATGTAGCATCCTAAAATTGTGACACTTGCAATTTCGACTGCATTTGGGTCTTCACGATGGTGGTGCAATGTTGAGCCTGAATGGAGACCTCGAAACCTGCTTGCGACATCAAAAACTGCATATTTTTGCACCTTGGCCTGATCCTCCTTGCACCCTGCTGTCCCGGGAGGTGGGACCATGGCGCACAGTGCCTTGGTCCCTAGCCCTATTTTGGGCCCAGTCTCTTGTTGGGCATCGAGTCTTCAAGTTTGTAATTTGGAAAATAATGTTCCTAGGTCGGCCTAAGGTCGTAAAAATCAGTCTCCTAACCCTAATTGACAAGTATATAAACTACTTTTTCTCTCCTATAAAGGGGGAAGGAAGTAAGCAAAAAGTAAGATGCGGAAGCGATATTTAAACATTCAAACATTCAAGCATTCAAGCATTCCTTCAAGCAATTGAGCATTCTAAGTCTCCATTCAAGCCTAGGTGTTGCATTCAAGACAAGGATTCAACCATTGAAGAGGAGATCACCTACAACATACAACATACAACATCATTACACCTTCGCATGTAAGAATACAAACATTCTTACAACAAGGTATCAGTACTTGATTACATTACAAACACTTACATTTACAGCATTCTCATTTCTTGGTTAATTCCAAAACTGGGGTTTGACCTAAAGGCAAACCCCTAATCCCTAACCCCCCAATCATCCTCTCTTTTCTATGTGTAGGTTGCAGGTATGTGGCTGTAATTGAAGATCTAGAATCCTTGTGCAGAGACGAACAGATCCCCCTTCGTTTCGCAGATTTTTCGGAGGACCGTGTGCACTCCGGGCGCCATCGTCCCGTCAAATTTCACTCAAATTTGCAGGACAGCATCGTCTCGACATTTTACTACTAATTTTAGGTCCATAGATTCAGCCTGTGTTCCTATCTCCATCTACAAGTGAATCTTTCTTACTTTACATGCACTCCTAGTTCAACCCTTCTATCTACACATTCTTTACAAAAGAGGGTATCCTTGATGTCTCAACCCTTGAAACTCATTTAGAATTCAGTCTTGCATTGTCTGGGATTGGATCTTGTGGGTTTCAACCCCTCTTTTGAATGTAAAGTCTCTCCTAACTAAAAACCATCAACCCTAGTGACCTCCTTTCTCTCTCCTTGGAGTGGGGGAACACCTAGGGTTCAATTTTCCGCTTTACAGTAGAGAATTGGCTGTGAACTAGATAGAAGATCCAGAAGAGAGATTTGTAGAAGAGTTACAAAATTTATTTGTAACAAGGTTGTTAATTTGTAAATTATTATTTTGTATTCACTGAGTTGTAGCTCCTTGGGTTGGTGCCCTAAATCAGGGTTTGGTGCTCCTTGGGTTGGTGCCCTAAATCAGGGGTTGTAGCTCCTTGGGTTGTAGCCCTAAACATTATAATAGATTTCATTGTGAGGCTGGGTTGGAGCATTAGACTCCAACAACATTTCTCACCGAGGTTTTTCCCATCTTGGGTTTTCCTCGTACATACTGGTGTTATGTGATGTCCCTATGTGTGAATGCATTTGTGTTTAGTCTTCTCACTGAGCGGTAAGTCTGCATTAAACTAGATCTATTAATCATTATACTTTCATAGGGATAGTTAAACGGAAAAGTTTGAGAACCACTGATTCACTCCCCCTCTCAGTGGTGCATTGTGTCTAACAGTACCCATTATACCTTTACCTTTCCCTTCAACTGGGATGTCTGTAGTGTCTATTTTGGCTTTCGGTGAAGTGTAGGAACTAGGGTTTTTAGCAAAGAATTGAAGCCATTCCTTGTGGGTTTTAGTGATTATCTAATTAACCCTTCCTAACATAAGACTAACTATCCTGTGCTTGTTGTGAAAGATTTTCCTATCTACAACCTCAAGTGTCCTATCCAACTCATTTTGAGTAATGGATCCGCAAGTAATTAATAATTCTTGAATCTTTATGTGCTTATCCTCCTCCATAGCTGATAATATTCTAGCATCTAGGTTGTCATATAGTTGTGTCAGTATTTGCTTCTAAATTTCCAACAAAGCTTTCTTATATATATCCAGATATAATAAAACTGCCTTCTCAACTTCTCTTTGCTCATCATCATCTAAATGCTCATAATAGAATTGTATATTTTTCAACATACCATCCTTCGTAATTTCATCTACCAATTCTGCACAAGTCTTAGGTGGAATGATAGTTACATTACTGGTGACAATTGCAAGAGTTGTGTCATCCATCTTCTTTCTTCTACCAGTACGAGATGGAGCAGAAGGTGTTTGCTTTGGAGCTCTTTTTCTTGGTACCTTGATTGTAACCTTCCTAACCAGTTGCTTCCTTTCTTCTTCCTTAGATTCTTCACCTTTCTTCCTTAATACCCTCTTAAATGATAAAGGTGTTTCATCTTCAGTTCCAGAGTCTCATGGAATAGCTCAATAAAAACTTTAGGCTCTTTCCTCTTCCTTCCTTTTTCCGGAACGACATCCATTAATGCCTTTATATCCTGAGATATTTATTCAACAAATTTGTTGGCCTTGCCCTGTTGTTTCTCCCTCTTCTTCCTGTTAAATTTAGTTTGAACCTCGTGCTTTTTCTATTCTACAGTACCAAAGGATTTCTTAGCTTCATCAATAGGTGCATCAATTAACATATTTGCATAAGCATCCAAAATTTGTGCATCAACTTCATAACCCATCTCTTCAATCCATATCTTCTGGGGTTTGACTGCTTCCATCAAGGTTTCATCCTTTGTAACCATGAAGCATGTCTTGGTTGAGTATATCTCAACAATTTGCTTTGGAACCCTTTCTCTAGATTTCACAACCTTTTGGAATTCCTTGAAGTAACCCCAAACCTTATCATCTCGCTAATTATCTAATGTAGCAATAGATTGTTTCAGTTGTCATCCTACTGGGATATCAAATACCCACTTTCTCTTCCCAAAACCGGGAGTTTCATTAATGAAAAATAGCATGAAACAGACAATAAGATTTCCATACTGGAATGTCCCCTTCTTCTCTCCTTTAATCTTCCCTAGGTTAATTAACAACTCATATAATATCCATCCACAGAGATCTATCTTCTCATTTTCCCTCATGATCTTATGTGTGGCATAAATGCAGGAGCTAGAAATAGAATTAAGATGATTGGATTGAGTTACCTTGTATCTAATAATCATGCTACTGAATCTAATGTCTCTGTCAGTAATGGTGCTAACCCTCATCAATCGTCGGTCTGAAGCTACACTAGTGAGTTTGTTACCCTGATCATTAGAAATCTTCTTCTCTAGATGCTGACCAATCTGAGGAAAACCGGTGATGGCCCTAATGGCCTCTTTCAAGATCTTAGAAGGTCTGTCCAACCAGATGAATTCTCCATGCACTCTGCTCAAAACATATCTGACAATCTCATCCTCAAATTCAAGAATATCCATAATATCGGTAAAACCCAGATCCTCAATGTGCTTATACTCAGGCTTGATCTTTCCGGAGTCTCCCATCAACTTAGTCATATACATTCTTTTGATATCAATGGTACCCAATTCCTCAATGTGGCAGTGAATGTATGGTCTGATATCTTCCACATATACAACTCCTTTCAAGACACGGGAAAAAAGGCCAACCGAATCATCCAAGGTGGCAATATGCGGGCATTGTTTGAAAGTCGGTCTAGGATGATCCCTAACCTAAACAACAATAGGATTTGCAATAAAAGTAGGTGTAGAGGATAATCCTGCTTCAATGATGAAAGATAAATATCTAAGAAATAGTTGTCAGTGAAACCCTAAAGAACTCTTCTGATCGCTGGTGAAATCGCTAAAGAAGATATCAAATCACACTAAATTACTTTAGACTCACTTTGAATAGCTCTGAATGCAAGGTGATAAAAAATGAAGTGGATTCAACCTTTTAACCTTCAAGAAACCCTAATCCGTCATTGATATGAATCACTTCCAGTGAAAGATACCGAATCTCGGTCAAACATCTCCATGCCGGATAAGAATTTCCAATGTCTGGAACATCTTCCAGAACCTCTTCCAGGGGCTTAAGTAGTATTATATTGATTTTTTCCTACCCCTAAGGCATCTGCTTCAGTTACCAGATGAGCTTGTTGCCGATGCAGGAGCAACCTCCTATGTCAGTTGAGTAATCAAAGCATTCCCATCTGTTGATTGATCATCTGACTTCCTAACCTATTTCTTGATATGATCTTGTCAGATTTCATTGACCTTATCTTTTCCTTTATCATTTGATCCATCATTGTTAACTGGTGGATTTTTGCTTCTTCAAAACTTAGCTATGTGTCCAATCTTGTTGCATGCATAGAATGTAACAATGGTTCTTTTGAATTGATTTGCTATTATTGGTATAATTGCTTGACATGCACTGACTAGCCATATGTCCAAATTTTCCACATGCATAATATTTAACATTCATTCTACAATCTTTTGTCTTATGACCATACTTTTTGCATTTAGACTATTGACCAGGAGTAGAATTATAGTTCTGGTTTGCTCTATTTCTACATTGCCTAGCCATGTGACCAAATTTATTACAAACAAAGCATCTACCATTAAATTTTTAAGCATTAAGCTACCTTACCAGTGTCTTCTAGTTTTGATCTTCACTTGCAGTACCGAAGCTCTGTCCTTGTTCAAATCCAAGTCCACTGGAATCTCCATTTTGTCTTTGACTTTTCAATAATTCATCAAGTTGTGTTGAACTAACCTTTAATTTGTCCTTGTACTCACTTGCAATAACCATACCACCTCTCAAAATTATCATTTGTCTTTCAAGTTCTTGTTCATTACTTTGGGATTGCACTAAATCAGTTCTCAACATATCATTTTCATGGACCAACCCGATGCATTCTTCATATCTATATTTTAGAGATCTCCCAAAATTTTCTTCATTCATCTACTAGTCTTCAATATCCATTGACATCCTCATAGTTAGGGCTTGCATTTCATTCCTCATGACCATGTTCTCCTGACTCAACTTCTAACATCTTTCATTAAGGGCATCTTTCTCATCATATCTTGATTTTGCAGTAGTTCCTTCCTCCTATCTTGAATAGATGATAGCCTCTCCTATAGGATAAGAATAAATTCCTTGGCAGAATTCAATTCATCTTGTAACTTCAAGTTCTGCATCCTTTCAGCATCATAATCTTCAAGTGCTACCTCAAGTTGTCTCTCCAAACTCATATCCATGGATTCCAGATTCAGTATCTTCCTAAGCTACTAAACTTCCTCTAATGCACAAGGCTCTGATACCAATTGTTGGAATCCAATAACACTGAGAGGGGGGTGAATCAGTGTTCTACTGGAATGATCAATTTTAACCTTATTAAAACATGCATTCACCAACTGATAAATCAGTACATATATAAATGAAAGAAGTAAGGAAATCAATAAGATAATCACACAAATGAATACCATAACATAGAGAATTATATGTGGAAAACCTCAAAGAGGAAAATCCACGATGGGATTTGTGACCCACAATATCAATCCACTGGCCATAAGAAGAGATATTACAAAATATGGGGGCCTACACATGCAGGAAGGCTTACAGCCTAGAGAACACTGCTCATCACAAAAGAGTCTCACTGACTATAGTTACTTTGAATAAGAAAACATAAAACTAAACTCATATAATGCATTTGATATGCCTAATTGAGTTCCAGTTCAAGCTCTGTCTGTTCTGGTTCTGATACCCTAAACCCTTACCGGAATAACCTCTTATATAATCAAAATTCCTCACACTAAAATTATCTCTCTCTCACTCATATTACATTACATCATATCACAAAATGATCTAATCAACTTACCTATATACCTTTACACTCCTTCATGCCTTATGTAAGCTTACAAAGATAATTACAAAATGAATATACATACTGACTCAATTACATATATACATAAATATCAAGATTTGTTGTCGATTGTCAGATCTCTCAAATGAGGTCAGCCTCCTATATGGGTAACCTAATGAAGTCATATCGGCCTCCAATGTCGGTACCCAAAGAATCCCTCCTACCGGTGAAGATACATGTTGGTGCCGGTGTGGGTGTTGACGAAGTGTCTATCAGTAAACAACCAAACCAAATTATGAAAGTCGGAACATGTTGCCATCAATGACAACATATTGAAACCAATCAAATGAGTGTCAATTTCCAACACTTAAGGAAATTTCCTCTACCATGGTGTTCTTGTCTGGCCATGACAATGATCGAGAAATCACCGCTTTCCTAATGGTGTTTCTTTTCAAATGTCGGCAGCAAAAAGAACCATTCAATTTTGTCTTCCTTGTTTTGATAGCCAGAGAAATAGTGATGTAGTTGGCCAAGTTCGAGCAGTTGTGATGGTTGAGGTTTACCTCATTCTTAGTCCATCTATTTGTGCACCAAAATGTCACTTTCTTTAGTCAATTCACGTGATTGGCTACTCATGATGAGCAAGGAAACAGGATGCATGTGTCCTCCTAGACACCCATCTTCTTAGACACTTATGACACATACTAGTTTTCAAATTGTTTCCTGGCCCTCATCCTTCATGATTTTGGTGTTATCCCTCAGGAGCCTCTTGCTTGATTTTCTCAAATTCAGGTAAATTGGATGTGTAATGAACGCCCCCGTTGTGACTGGTTCTTGGGTAGAGATTTTTCTTTTATCCAGGTACATAGATTTTCTGAGGAGCCATTTCGCCTGCCTACATATGTCACTAAGAGAACACTGGCCCTTGAAATATTCTAGCAGTTGGTGGAGGATGAGAAAGCTTTAGGGTCAGGAAAACATGGCGTGTGTGTGAAAAAGTGGTCTATAGCTGCAAGCACAACACTTCAATTAAGTCATTATATGCATGGTTAGTAATCAATAATCAATAAATAATAAACCATAACAAAGCGACTAATTGCCTTCTAAAAGATGAGAGTATAAGATTGCTCTTAGATTTTTTATAAGCAATACCAGTGACTAGACTACACCAAGATGAAGGATTTAATCTATATGATATTAACTATATGGATGCAAGATGGATGAATAATTTAAGAAAATAATCTATTCAAGCAATAATGGATGCAAATAATCTAAAAAACACAATAATCTATTTAAGAAATAATAATCTTCAATGACTCCAGAGAAAAATTAGTGTGATAATAATCGCCAAGCATGTTCTCAAAAATCTCTGGGGTAAATTGGAATGAGAGCTGAAGACTGAATTTATAAAGAATTACCAAGAGAAAAGCTCAATTTAGGATTAATTGAAAATAATTAAGAAATCGGGTTTAGTTAACCTTGAGATAGATTCCAATTATAGTTTAGTTGAAATGCATTCAACTTAGAAGTCCAAGTTGCATTGAAAATAATAATAAATTAATTCCATGCATTTGTGATAAAAATAGATAATTCTTTTATTTATTCAAGAAAGTGAACTTCTTTTTCTGAAAAGCTTTGAGTTCCAATTTTAGAGAATAATTCAATAATTCAATTAATTGCTTTTATGATTTCAAGTTCTAAATTTAGAAAAAGAAATAATATCTCAAGTTTGATTTCTCTCTCAATTCAATTCTTTTTGTTTAATTTCAATTCAACTCTTGCTTTGTAATTAATTCCTCTTTTGTAATAAATTAATTCCTTTTGCATGATTAAATGGCAAATTTATTAATTAATTAAATATGCAAGAATATTTAATAAATTAAAATAGAATAATTGATCAAAATGATATTCTTGGAAATGATTCAATTAATTAAATGAATATTTAATTAATATTGAGTAAATGATTTGCCATGTGATATTTGATGATTAAAGAATTAATAATGTGGTCAAGATTGATTTAATGCCTTTGGTTAGGACCTTGGTGATGTTGTCGAGATTAGGGGCCCATGGTTTAGATGACCATTTTAAGGGTATTACATTTGCCCCTCTTTGAATTAATGTGCGAGCAGCGCATTGGTTCAAAGAATGTGTGATGTCTAGGAGATGCCAGTTCAGAACTTGAATGATCACAGACTAGATGAAGAGCAAGATGTTTAGCTTGATTCGAAGCGACAAAGATGAGTGAAGTCTGATTAAAGCGATACTGTTCCCAAAATTGATTGAACTGAGGAACGATAGAAACAAAAGATACCAAACTTGAACTTGATTGATCAAGAAGTAGATCTTACTGATCTAGAACTTGATGATCAAGACACAGTGAGTGATGATTAAAATCGATCTTGAACTTGATTGATCTAGACACGATGAAGATAAATTGTTCAGCTTGATCAAGAAATGAATACTAAACGCCTGCTTAGATTGAGTGTTATCAAAGATACTCTTTAAACTTTTGATTGAGTTTAAATGAATAATCAACTTGATTTGAAGCGATGAAACTGATATGCCCCTAGCGATTGATTCGATTCATATGATCGAGAGATCTCAACTCGATGTAAAGCGATGAAGTTGAGATGCCCCTTAGCAATAAGAATTGATTTTCTTTAGTTTAAAAGATTTTGCTCAACTTTTGATGAAGATTTGAAAAAAATGTTCTCGACATTGAAGATGTGAGGTCATAAGGTCATGAGTATGCCCCCTCAGGAACAAAATCAAAAGATAGCGAGGGATTGATGATTATAGGAAATTGTGTGGTGAAAATAAGTTATTTGAGCACAAATTGATTCTGAGGAATATTTGAAAAATTCGACGTTGATTGATAAAAAATTGAGCACAGAATTGATCGTAAAGTTGATGTGTAGAATTGAAATTGATATTCAGCATTGAAATTGAGCACAATTTGAAGAAAGAATGAGCATTTCATGAAAAGAGCACTAAGTGGTCCAAATTGTAAAATTGACTAGCAAAATGATCTCAAATTTTGATTTCAATACCGAAAATGGAATCAGAGCGGTCAAACTAGCTAAGGGTACAATTTTCATGTCCATCAGAGAAAGTTGAAAAATTAGGTTTTTGGCTATATATGGGATGAAAGTGTCATTTTCAAATCATTTTAACCCTCCAAGTTTGAAAATTCAAAAAGCCTTCTGCGAAGAAAATGGTGGTCCCTACTTGTCAGCATCAATTCGAGCACCAAAGATGTCATAATCAACCTCGAAACTATGAGCCAGCGGTAAGTGATCAATCTTAAGCCTCTTTATGTCTTCAATTTTGAATTTTTTTTACTCATTTTTCAAGTTTTTTGCATGTGTGGGGTCGGGTTTCATGTTTTATCGTGCGAGACAGAATTCTGTCTTGTATGAGTAACTGGTAAATTATATTTTGTCATTTGAATTCATTAGATTTGTCATTCGGGATGCACCCTTGTATCGTACGACAGGTCTGTAAAAAGATCATTTTGTCGTGTGGAGTCTAATAAATTGTCATTTGGGGTTGTTTTGTCGTACAAAAGCTATTCCTAACTCATATGAGATTTTGTCCCTCTGTTTTTTGTCATTCGGGAAACAGTGAGCATTTTTTAAGGTCTAAACGTGAAATTTTGATTTTGCATTTGACTTAGTTGGATTTGCTTGATGTTTTACTTCTCATGTAGGCTCATTTGGAATGTTTTCTGATGCTTCGTTGTTGGGTTTTTGCAGGTTTGATTACCTCTTGTTCTCTTTAGATGTGTTTATCCTCCCACTATGGCATTAGTTCGATATTTATTTGAGGTTGAGTAGGCTCATATTGATGTATGTGGTTTGACTCATCTTCTTAGTTTGTCAGATATCTGTGTGAATCACGGAATGCTCACGGCATTGGTAGAGCATTTCCATTCAGAGCATAACACTTTTCATTTGTCGGTGGGGGAGTTGACTATCACTCCCAAGGATGTATATAGGATCCTCCATATCCCTTTTGCTGGGGTTAAGGTGGATTACAATTTAGGGAACCTTCCAGGATTGCAGGCAGTGAGGCATGTCTTCAGAGATCCTGACATTTTGACTCATTCCATTAGTTGGGACATATTGATGAGCAGATACAGCGAGGAGTTTCCTCTGGCGTGTGTTCTAGCAGGATTCATAGGCTATTTTTTGATGCCAGATAGAGGGAAGAAGAGTTTCCAGTGTGGTTGGGGTAGGATGTTGATGAGATTGATGGAGACCCCTCAAAGGCTTGGCTAGGGTTCTTTCTTGTTGGCGTACATGTATCGCGAGATGCATGAGATCATGTATAGAGATGGTCGGAGCATGACCGTAGGTATATATATTTTATAGGTTTGGGCTTGGGAGCATCTTCCCATTTGTCAGTCGGTGGTAAATGATAGTAGAGAGCTCAGGTAATCAATTATATACAGGTATGCCAGTTATATTACGCAACCCCATCTGGGCAAGATAGATTTTTGGCAGTGATAGTTAGACGATTTGATAGTCGTAGTGTGGAGACCTTATAGAGGTTTGGATTCATGGGATGACTGGCGGCTAGTCTGCAAGGACCTTTTTGTCACATGCCCACTTATTGGGAGATCATAAACTATTGTGGAGTGGTTCGTTATTTCTCGAGTGATGAGGCAGTATGGCCGGCCTCAAAGGATCTCGCAGGAGTTTACAGTGTATGCGCATTACGCAGATGAGGAGAGACAGGAATGGTCTCCATGATTATCTTATGCCCTAGCCATGTAGGAGCTGACTGGTCTACAACACCTTAGATGGGATTATATGGATGATGTAGCAGATGCAGGGGTACTACCCCATTATAGAGAGTGGTTCTAGTAGCATCCTTTTCCTAGGTTTACTGATCCGGGTGAACAGGCACCGCATATTGAGGATATTGAGGATGATGCTCCCGCACAGGTACAAGGACAGGGTCTGAGACAAGGCTAAAGACAAGGATAGGGATAGAGAGTTGAGGCTTCGAGGTGGATAGGTGGGGGTACTGGTGCTAGTAGCAGCAGGGTTCCAGCTAAGGGTGGATAGCAGAGGGGTGAGGGCGGATCCCTTGGGAGAGTAGGAGTGATGTTTGGTGGAGCTGAGGAGGAGCGAGCAACTACAAGATAGGTCTGGAAATGGAGGGAGGAGCAGGGTGGTACTAGAGGTGGAGATGGGGGTGGAGAGCTGGCAAGAGAGCAAGGGACAGACACAGGTTGGTCAGTGAGAGCACATCTTACAGAGCTGCAGTCACAGTTGATAGTGGCTCAGACTCAACTGGCGGAGCGAGATCGTCAGCTTATGGAACTAAGAGCAGAGTGCAATCATCAGGTTGCGGCAATGAGAGTGGAGTGAGACACCCTCCAGCAGGAGGTTTTGCATCAGAATAATAGGGCAGTCTACTATGTCATAGCATATAGCATGGCAATTCAAGTAGCGTAGCAGGTGATTCCTTATTCTCAGTATATGGCATGTTCTGAGGGAGCTCGGGCACCTCGATAGGATCCTGGTCATCAAGCTCCTCCTCCTCCACCAGGCGATGAGGGAGAGGTCCAGAGCTATATATTCTTTTTTTAGCTCGAATATATTTTTTTGTAGACATACCCATTTTTTATAGCCTATATGATTCTTGCTCTGATGGGAGTTTGTATATGTCATTCGACATCATTTTGTACCTTTAGACTTGACATGATATATATATATATATATGAGAGATCCTATTTGACTTCATTGTACTTGTGTTGATTCGTTTATGAGATGTCTTTTATATTCTTTGTTCTTTATGTATGCATTTCTTTTCAATATGAATGTATGTAATGCAAATGATTATGGATGTCTATTTTTGTTTCTTTTCGTATGCAAATGAATGAATGAGAAATGAAGTAATGAATAATGAAAAAAAAAAAATTTATTTTTTCTATGCAATAAGATGAATGTAGATGAGTGAATAATGAAATGTATAAATCTATATTAAATGTTATGTATGCAGCTAAAACATCTCAAAACACAAGTACTCGATCAAAGAAATGATGATAAATAGACCACTTAGTGTAAGAAATGATGATGCTTTCAGCTCTCATTTAGAAGATAAAGAGATTATTACCATACTGAAATCACTCTAAATTCACAAAAATGCAAAATGATATGCGAAATGCAACCTAAACCTAGTCACTGGATTTAAAATACTTAAGATTCATCAATGAGCATAACGAACACAATAGGCAGGTCAGAGTTCCTTTCTTTTTCAATGTGGAATATTAATTATCTTGTCCGCAATGACCCTTTTTTCTTTCATATCCTTGGACAGATTTCGCAGGGACCCGAATTGCATCATAAATAAATTCCCTCAAAACAGACAAAGAAATGATATGGACCTCCCTGTGGCATACAAATAAGCGGATTCAAGGTATGTGAGGTGATTTCACCTTGTTGTGAAGGCTCTTATCATAGACACCCAGCTAATTTATATGTTTCCAGATCATTGGGATCATTCTTACAAGTAGAAAACAAAGAAAATATTATGCCCCCAATCCTTGCTCCTCTTAGTCACAATAGACTTCCTCGAGTTACTCAGAGGGATAATAATTGAAAACCAATGTAAAAGACAACACACAAAGAAAATTGTTCATTCATAGCTCAAACTGTTTAGTGATTATTTTCCATTGTGTTGTTTTGCTTGTTTACTCAGTGATAAAAACTCTTTGATAGTTAGGAGACAGGTGACTGACTCGGAGTGGATGACCACAATTCACTGACGGAAAGATGACTTGTTTGACACTGCTTAGGATATGTAATGTACTTTGTCGAGTAACCTAAGACTAGGACGTTGATCAGTTTCAAGTCATGAAGGTTCCAACGAACCAGGATGTCACAAAAGTGAATGAAAAATATGTACAAGCGAAAGCAAGGATGCATGAAAGTGATAAATGTCAATGTTGCATTGATAGATGGAGCGCTTGAGTGCAAGAGGTGCTTGTTTGCCAGGTTTTCACCTGCTTGGCAGAGATTCATTTCTTTTTTTGTTTACCAAGGTGCCTGTTTACCTGGTTTTCACCAGGGCATTTTCTCTCTTTATATTCTTTTTTCTTTTTTCTTTTTTTTTCTCTTTTTTTGTATTTTATGATTTTTCTTTTTTTTTTTTTTTTAGGACTTTTTTAGTTGTACATGTTGATAGCACAGAGAATGCTAAGCAAAGAATTTCTTCAAGTGGATGGTGTTAATCAGTTCACAGAGTTGTTCTCCTTCTGAGTTTGAGAGTTGATAGGCACCAGAGCCAAATACTACAATAACAATGTAGGGACCCAGCCAGTTGGGTTCAAACTTCCCTTTATTGTCACGAAACTGTTGATTTTTTGTATTTTCTCTTAGAACTAGGTCACCAACCTGAAATTCTCTTTGTCAAACTTTCTTGTTATATCCCCTGGACATTCTCTTTTGATACACTCTGAGATGATCAAACGCCACTTGTCGATGCTCATCCAACAATTCGAGTTCTTGCAATCTAGATATTCTATGATCTTCATCAGTAACAAGACCTTGCAAAGAAACTCTTAGAGATGGTATTTCTACTTCAATAGGTAGTACTGCTTTGGACCCATACACCAAAGAGAAATTTGTAGCCCCAGTAGGTGTTCTAATACTTGTTTTGTAAGCCCATAGTGTAGGATTGAGCTGCAAATGCCAATCCTTCCCAGACTTGTTCACTATTTTGTGCAAGATAGCTAGTAGTTTTTGTTAGATGCCTCAGCTTGTCCATTACCTTGAGGGTAATATACTAATGACCAGTGTTGCTTTATTTTGAATTTCTCACAAAGCTCATCCAAATCTTTATTCTTAAACTGTCCTCCATTATCAATCACGAAGGATGAAGGTATCCCATACCTACAGATGATATAGTTCAGGATGAACAAGGTGACTTGTTTACCGGCTGCTTTAATGAGCGTAACTACTTCTACCCACTTGGTGAAATACTCAGTGGTAGTTATGATGAATTTATGTATGTTGGATGAAGCAGGATATATCTGACCAATGAGATCAAAGGCCCATTGCTGAAAAGGCCAATGTGTAATAAATAGTATGAGGTCCCTTGTCAGGGCATGTATGAGATTTCCATGAAGCTGACATTTCTCACAAGTCTTAACAAATTTAATGGCATCTTTTTCCAAGTCTGGCCAGTAGTAGCCAGCTCGTAGTATTTTCTAAGCTAAAGTAAGGCCATTTGAATGAGATCCACAAATACCTTCATGAACTTCTAATAACGCACGTTTAGATTCTTCAGTTTCTAGACATCTAAGCAATGTACCATCCAAACCTCGTCTAAATAAATTGTTAGCTATGATAACATACCATGAAGTGTTTCGAGTTAGGTTTCTTTTCTCATTTTGAATAAGATTTTTAGGGATAATTTGGTTGCATAGATAGGAATAGATGTGGCTGTATCGGGATGAGTTATGTCCAATAATAGAACAAACTATTTGGGTCTCAAGAGAATCATAAGCAAGGTAATATAACTCTTCCACTAGGAAATCAAAGCAAAAATTGGACTCTTGTAACTCAGGTACAGATGCCAAGGTAGCCATAGCATCTGTTGCTCTGTTTGCGGACCTAGGAATCTGTTGGAATGATACAAAAGCAAAATACTTCTTAAGATCATCAACTATCCTCTTGTAAGGCATCAATTTCTCATCTCGAGTCTGATATGTATCATTGATTTGATTAACCACCAGCTGAGAATCTCCATAGATATACAATTTTGCAACGTTCCATTCAATAGCTAGTTTTATCCCATTCACCAAAGCTTCATATTCTGCAATGTTGTTTGTGCAAGGAAATAGAATCTTATAAGACTTTGGGATTGAATACTTCTAAGCAGTAAAGAATAATATGCTAGCACCTGAACCATTTTGAGTAAATGACCCACCAAAGCACATTTTCCAAGGTTGTTGAGTAAGGTGCATTATAGATTCATTTGGAAACTTTGTGTGTAGTGGTCGAGAGTCTTCAAGTGGAGCTTCAGCAAGTTGATAAGCAATCACTTGTCCTTTTATGGCTTTGCATTCCACATACTCAATGTCAAACTCTGTAAGGATCATGACCCATTTCGCCAATCTTCCTGTTATAACTATTTTAAAATTGGGTGTTATTGTCCCATAGTTGGCTAGAAATCTACAAAAATGTATTTAGCATGGCCCTGTTACCCCTGCGTTTCTTGGGTCAGATGAGGGTTTAAGGTTTTTGAAATTATAACCCTTCCTATGCTTGAAAAACCCTTATGTTCTATTTCTGCGTTACTTTTACCACTTAAAGAAGGGCCGGTTTATGATTATAAGTGTTCCCCCATAGGTTTTTCCCTAGGTGGTCTTTCTAATATTTTCAGATTTATGCCTTTGCCTATGTCTCATTCTAATGTTTGTTGGGCTACTTAAATGGTATGAAACTCATTGTTAATCTTATAGTTGTCATTGTTTTACTAGGCAAAGATGCTAGCAAGTTAATGTTTGTGAAATGGCAAAAAGACTAGGCGGGCCCGACCAGATGGATTGATCGTCAGATTAAAGGACTGCATCTTGTTTTAAATCCAATGGCTCACATTGATTCACTATCCCAAAGTGCACGTGATTTAGTCTTTACAAAATAGGGAAAGACTTGGCGGGTCCCAGAGGTAGGTAAGGTAACTGGTTAAAGGACGATCAGCTCAAAAAAGATCAATAGCTCATGTTGATTCGTGACCTAAAGATACCCATCGTTTACCTTTCACAAAGTTGAGAAAAGGTGGAGGGCCTGGCAGAGGTGGTCATAGCAAAGGTAACCGACGAGCAAGTTCCCAAGATCCAATGGTTGTCGTTGCTTCATGAAGATAAGTGGCCTAAGGTTTAAGCTCTGCAAAATAGCGAAAGGGTTGGTGGGCCCAAAGGACAGGCAGGTCATAAAGTTTTAAAGGCCGATTAAGTAGGATTTAATTAGACAGTTGTCATGGATTTGCAGCCTAAAGTCAAGAGGAGATTAATGTTCGCGAAATAGCAAAATGATGTGGTGATCACATGACGGCTGACATGGCAGGACAGATGGGTTGTTCCACGCAAAGAATTAGTGACTTGTTAGATACACATGGCTCTGAAGAGAAGTTGAGGGCCCGCTTGGTTCAACTGGTAGTTATGTTGAGAATGGTGAAGTAAAACACATGGCGGTTTCAGAATGGAACCTGGTGGAATTTCCTGAGCAAATAGCCAATTATCGCATGGTGTTTGTTAATCAGTGATGCAATAAAGCAAGTGGTCTCTGAGTTAAAGGGCCCAATTGGAAGTTCTAAAGTGTGTTAAATGTTGTTCATCTTGTGGTCGATCCAACGGTTGTCGTTGTTTCATAGCCCGAAGATGCCTACAGTTTAGTCTCTGCAAAATGGTGAAAATTGTTAGTCCTCATGGTTAAGCACAGTTAGTTAAGAAGATTGGCGGTCACTGCAGGAGGTAAAGACCAAGCAAGTAAATGATGATCTAGTAGCCAACGTTGTTTCGTGAGGTAAAAGTGTGCATGTTTTAGTGTTCACAAAATGGAGAAAAGAAGGTAGGGCCTGTCACTAACACAGAAAGACTGGAAGGAGTAAAAACAGTGCAAGTTCCTAAGATCCAACGATCATCGTTGCTTCACGAAAGAAAAGTGCGGGGGTTTTAAGCTCTGCGAAATGGAAAAATGACTAAAAATAGAGAAAAACTAAGAGAACTTGTGGTCTGTTGGAGCCTGTTTTTGAATTCAATTTTTATGAATTCAATTCTGAGGTGATGGCTAAAGCATGCGGGATTAATTTCTCAATTCAATGCCAACTTGCCATATTAAGGTCCACATCAATTGAATATTGGTACCATTTCAAGAAGTTTGTTGTAGAGGAGTTGGTGCAAAGCGAGTTTCTTCAGGCGAATAACCAGGTTTTTTCTGTGTTTTCCTTGCTAATTGCAGTCTGAGAATCGGTGTTGTTGTGTGAATTGTTCCGTTAGATTTTTTGTGCAAATCTCAACTGATATAGTTGTTTTAACGAGATGGTGCCAAGAAGGGAATTAACAAGAAAAGTAAATTACCAGGATAGGAATATTTGTGATGATTTTCTAGAATAGTTAACTATGTGTACCAATGTTAGGGCCAAGGCTAAAGAATTGGTACCAAAGAACCCTCGTTTGAGAATAGGGGATGGCATATATGACAAAGGCAATTGGTTAAGGGATCCACAAATAGGGATGTCAGGTTTAGGATTATTCAAGGTTGGTTTTGGTCAGAGACATTCCCTTGCCCCTTTAAATAGCATATGGGAATTGGATGTGGGGAAGCTTGTAGTCCCTGGTGTATTCATGGATATAGATTTGTTGACTCTAATTGCCCAAAATTATGACCCTATAGCTAGATGTATCAGGAATGTGAAAGGATCAGCCCTGATTGAAATTAAAGATGATGAATTCAGGAATGTGTTCAAGCTCAGTGAAGCTTCAAAATTGTTAGAGCCTATTAATTTTGAATCATTGGCCCAAGTTTATGATGCATAAAGGGATCACCTTAGGAGTGGCCCATTGAAAGAGTTCTTTGTTAAAATAGGAGGGTTAACAGTTGTAGGCCCCAGTACAATGGAACCTTTCTCCCTAAATCTGTTTACTCTAAGAGCTAAGGGTATCTATTGGGCACTGTGTCAGATTTTTGGAGAAGATGTTGAGAAAAACATGCCAACCCATTACATGCTGATGATTGCACAAATTCTAAACCCCTCTCTGGCAATAACATTTGATTATGTGCCATACCTTACTGATGCAATTCATGCAGGGCTAGTAGGGATAAAAAATGGTAAGGTGGACAGGCCGTTTGGATGGTATTCTCTTCTAATGCACATGTTTTTGTTCAAGGGTGCTAATTATTTTGCAAAAGAAATGGAATTGGTCAAGGTGAAAGATAAGGAAGAGATGCCTGTTCAACTTTGTAGTATTGTTTTGTCCTAGGACAAAGAGGATGCTAGCTATCTAAAGTTTGATAGATACTTTGCATCTAAGATTAGATTTCTTTTATGCATAGAAAACCCTAGGATTCCTAAGGCTCTCTTGGAATTCCTCAAGCCCAAGGAGTTTGCAGAAGGTATCAAGATTGTTCATAATTGGGGAGATATGTATTTGTACCCTGTTTCTACAGTTTTCAGAGTATATGGTTTCAAAGGCAATCCATATTTATTGCCTTATCAAGTCCCACTGAAGGTAGGAATTGTTGAAGTCTTAAGGAAAATCAGAGGTGTACAAGAGGAAGAGTTGACAAATAGGGGTAAAGGGACCATTTTCCCAACTATTACCATGGCACATCATTTTGTGATCACTAAAGGTGGCTGGAAGTATTTTGAAGAATTCCTTCAACCATATAGATTGTCAACTGTCATTTCAAGATGTGCAGACCCTGAAGACTTTTTCAACGGCATGTTTAGGAAGAGAACAATTTGTAAAGGTAGGCCTCACCAATTTCATTTCCCTGAAGATCTAATTAGGAATGAATTTAGTTTGGATGAGCAAGAACTAAGGAAAGAGAAGTGGGTTGCATATAAAAGGGCTCTTGACTTCATTCATCAATTTGATAGTAGCTATGACCCCCTTTCTAGTTTCAATCCCTTTGAGGAGAAAATCAAATTCTTGGTTCTTTATTTTGAAGACCTCATGCAAACTTTGAAAGAAAAGAGGGAGGCTATAATGAGAAATGATCCTGACAGGGTTAAATTGGTTCTAGCTAATCCTGCCTTTGCTAAGGTTATCCCACCAGGTGATTATGTAATGCACAAGAAATCAAGATACTGTGTGATGATGCCAGTGACAGGTGAGCCTTCCACTTCAAGAGGGAAAAGAGAAATTGAAGATGTCATTGACATCCAAGACTCTCCTAAAAGAAAAAGGGTAGGAAAGGAAGTGCAGACAAATGAGCCTCGGTATTCTCCATCTCAGTCCCCTATCCACATAGGAGATGACCAAGCGGTGGCCAAACAGTTGTTATAGTTAGGGAGTCTCAGGGAGATTATCTACACATATGAGGAGACACAATAGGGGATGCCAGAAGAGCCACCTAGTGCTGAAATGAACTTGATAGATGGTGAGCTCAAGGGTAAAGAGTTAGACCTTGCTGTCAAGCTAGCTAGTGAGGAGTTCCTGGCTGATAGTAACTTTGTTACGATAGGGGACTTCTTGTAGTTTTTATGGAGGCAAAATATGGAACAATTCAAAGGCAAATGTGAATATAGGATGAGTGATTAGCCTCACAGAGATGTAACTCAAGTAGAGGAAGAGGTGAAACAAGAGATGATTGAGGAGTTCAAGACCATTACCCCTGAAAATGGAAGAGAGATGGTATCAAAGGCTGGTGTTTTGATCCTCCCTAAGTGGGATATAGCTAATGCTCTAGTACTTGAAGCAGTCAAAAAGGAAATTAAACCTATGGAAGGAGTGACCTTCAGCAGAGATAATGTTGCTTTAGTCATGTGGTCACTGAAGAAGGATGAAATTAAAAGAAGAAAAGATGTATCAGATTCTAGTCTCCTAGGAGGCATGAATGTAAAAAGAGTCCAAGATACAAGAGTGGTGGAAGCTGCAAGCACAGTCTTGGAAACTGCAAAGTTCAATGTAGCAGTGGTAGAAAAGGAGGCAAAAGAAAAGGCCAATCTCCAATTAAAATTGGAAACAATCTTAAAGGCTTACAATGAGGCCAAAGAAGGAGTAGCCAACAGAGACAGTATTATTGCTAGACTTCAGAGTCAGTTGGCAAGTCAGCACCATCAAGGTGAATCCTCCACTCTTATGATAACCGCCTCTCCAGCAAGACCTCCACCTACAAGTCCTATCATATAATATCCCATTTCTCCTATGCCTTCTAGTTTCTAGTCAGCTGAAACTGTCCAACATGAGTTGGAGAAGTTGAAACAGGCTCAAGCCCTGTTTGCAAGCAAATATGAGGAAAAGGTAAAAGCTACAATTTTGAAGTTTGTTGATTCAGTTAGGCCCTCTATCATTTACATTTCTATGAAGAGGATTCTGAATATTCTGACCAAATTAAGAGAGGATGAAACCACCTTGGAACCAATTTTTAATAAGTGGATGCCCAGAGGTAAGGAATTAGAGCTCATGTGTTCATCCCATACAGATGCAGAGGCAAATGACAATCTCAGGACCACTAGTGAATTCATAAGAGAGATGAATATACTCTCAGAAGCAAGGGTAGGTGTAAAAATAAAGGCCCAACTATATAGAAAATAATATTCTGATCACAAGTATGAGATGTTTCTAGAAGGTTTTGTTGGTCCAGTTCAGTTGACAGAGGAGAAAACATGGCTAGAAGAGATGGATCACAACTTGTCCAAAAGGGTTAATGAAATTATTAACATTGATGACACATCCTTATTTGTCAAGACAATTGAAGAGATTGAAAAGGTGAAATCACATTATAGTTTCATAGAAACAGAAATTGGGCAATTAAGGGTTACTTGGAAAAGGCTGGAAAGAATGAAGAAAAAGATTGTCAACTTCTCTTGGCCAAATGATGACGTGTTCCAGGAATGAAAGGATAAAAATACCGAGAAAAAAGAAGAAGTTCCTAAATAGTTAGAAGATGTTGCAGCGGGACAACAAGTTGAAGAGGTCGTTAATACCGAAAAGGACTTGTAACTATTTCTTGGAGAAAACAGCGATTTTTAACAAACTTTTCTTAGCTTTGTCTGAAGCTTGTATGCATCCATGATATTATAAATGGATACCAGGACTAATAGAAAAGGGATCACAAGAATTTTGTAAAGAAACTCTAGCAAAATATATTTAGGACCTTTTTCTGGTTTTAAGGAGATTGCTTTGAGTCCTGTAATATTTTTAGGAATGGATATGAATATACAGATCAAAGTTTTAGGCCTAAAATTCCTTTGTCTTCTGGTGTGCATTCTTTAGTTTGCTAGTTTCATTTGGATGATTTAGGGTTGTTCGAATGAACATGGATTGTAAGGAAATCTTGTAGATGTTATTTCTAACTTTTCTCTTCAGGAGAGGCATTAAATGTGCATGAAATACTTCTGTCAGCAAGTCTATTGTTTGTGCTATGAATCTGATGAATTATTTTAGTTGAAGGGGAGAGGATCTATATATATGTTAGGCATGTATGGGATTCATAAAATCCAAAATGATGAGATGTATATGAGTGTTTCATTTTGAGAATTATTGTTTGATTTAGGTGACTCTGTAGCCTAGATAAGGCACTGGTATCAGATTGTAGGATTTATTTCTATCTTTTCTTGAAGATCAATATTGAAAATGAATGCAAGTTTTTCCTTTAGTGTTTCAGTTTCATTGAGGTGATGAAGTCCATAGGTTTTTTAGCACTCATTTACTGTGGATCTCAGTTTTAAAGTGTGAAGATATTCACAGATTGTATACCCACCTGAACTTTGGATAAGTTTAAAGTGTAGAAGGTCTCAAAACCTTGTTATATGTTACTCTTGAGTTCCGTTTCCCTGATCTTTTCATATGCAGATAGAGTTGATTTATTTCTTATAGAAATGATAGAAGGGACATCAAAATTTGAGACCAACACTTCCTGTAAGTGTTGCCTTATTGAGAAGATACTTGAGTGGATCAATTTTGGCCGATAGCTTGACTGAATGTGCTAGCATGTAGTGTCTCAGTTTTTGTGATGCAAAGACTAATGCCAAGCACGATTTTTCTATTATAGTGTAGTTCATTTCATAAGACACCAATGTCATACTAATGTAATAAATAGCTCGTTCCTTTTTGTTGTCATCCTGTTGCACCAGAAGTGCCCCCAGTGATGAATCAGTTGCTAATATATATAAGATTAGTGGTTTACCATGAATTGGTGGCATCAATATCGGTGGGTTTGACATGTACTCTTTGATTTGTTGAAGATGTTGTTCACACTACTGATCCCAGTTGTAAATCACTCCTTTTCTCAATACATTTGTGAAAGCTTGAGCTTTGTTTGATGGATTGGAGACATCCCTGTAGACTTCTCATTTGACTAATGTTCTTTAGAGGTGGAATTTCCATTATGGATTGGACCTTCTCAGGATCAACCTCGATTCCCTTCTTTGAAATGATGTAGCCAAGTAGTTTACCAAATGTCACTCTGAATGCATACTTCTTTGGATTTAACTAGAGTTTGAACTTTTCCATTTTGTCTAGTATAGGACCTAACTCTTGAATATGCGTTGATCTTTTCATAGTCTTCACTAGGGTGTCATCAACATAATATTCCATATTCTTATGCATCATATCATGAAAAATGGTTGTAACTACTCTCTAATAGGTCGCTCCTACGTTCATTAGCCCAAATGGCATGACGTTCCAGCAAAAGGTTCCCCATGCACAGGTGAAAGCTATCTTTTCTTGATCTCTAGGAACTATTTTGATTTGATTATATCCAAAGAATCCATCCATTATTGAGTACATTTCATACCTATCAGTCATGTTGAATATCATATCAATGTTTGGCAATGGAAAGTCATCCTTCGGACAAGCTTTGTTAAGATCTTTGAAGTCAATGCAAACTCTGATAGACTTGTCTGCCTTTGACACAGGTACTATGTTTGAAATCAATTTGGCATAATCTATAGCTCTAATGAATCTAGCTTTGAGTAGTTTTTCTAGTTCAAGCTTGACTAATAGTGCTACATGTGGGTGCATCATATGGAGTTTTTGCTTAACTAGTTTTACTCCTGGTGTAATTGAAATATGGTGCATAATGAGATCAGGATCCTAGCCTGGCATATCAGAGTACGTCCATGCAAAGTTTATTTTATTTTCTAAGAATAGCTAAGTGAACTCCTTCAATTCTTTTGCTGATAGTGATTGAGCTACATGAATGATGTGTGGTGTCTCTTGACTCCCAATGTTCACTAGCTGAGTTGGCTCGATTAATATGGAGGACCTTTCCTAGAAATGACTTGGCAGTATATCAAGTATCTCACCTTCAGGCACCTCAGAGAGGTTTTCACCTTTAGGTACATCCTTTATTTTCTCTTTTTTAGATTTTGATACAGCCACAATGTGGTTTTCGCCATCAGATCTTTTATTTTTATTTTTCTTGTTTTTGTGAGTAAGATACTTGATATCCGCTTCAGTCATATTTTCACTCTGTTCACTGGTGGAAGAGTCTATAGGTTCGACTGCATTGAGATAATAGGCTAATGTATAGTCATTGGAAAAAGTAGGTATATTCATGGGTTGGTTTTGTAAAGTACAGTCAATCAATTTGGGGTGTACTAAGGATAAATTTTGGATAGGTTCAAGAGTGTTCACGATATTGTTATCATAGCGGCGGATCAAAAAGTCAAGTTCAGAAGAATACCTTGCATAAGTGTCTCGAGACCAGGAAGAGTCAGATCATGATTATTAAAGTTCACGTTAATATTTAGTTGATCTAATCCGATAGACATACTTGTAACATCGTTCACTACGCCAGACTGGATGTCATATCATGGTTTAACAGCGATGAGATTAGTAGACAAATTTTCATTGTTTGTATCAGTTAATTCAGAATTTGAGGCTAAGTAGATATTGTCCTGAATAGGACTATCTTAAGAGTCATCAGGTGAAGTTTCTAAGTCTTCTTCAAGTGATTTAATATGTGGCTGTATGGTATCAACACCAACATCTTTAATACTGCAAGTTCCTTCATGTTGTGGTTCATTTGTCACTTGTATCTGACACACCTATTGACATGATCTTGATGTTTCTATTATTTGTTGTCATCTACTCCATTCAGCTTCTTCTGGGCTGATAAATGCTTCTTGTTCTATAGCTTCCAACTCTTCTTATGTAGTGCTATACGTGATTTGTTCTGTTCTAGGATAGGGGTACATAGACGAGAAGCTTTTAGGTATTCTTCCTTCTTTCAATCCTTGTTCATAATTTGCTTGTCTCTTTTGTCTAATTTCCTATATTTCTTTCTCTAGTTTTATGCGCATCATCTCTTGAGTGTCATCTATGACACCGCTAGACTCTTCTAGAGTTTATGTAGTGGATGTGTCTGAGAGGTGGTCAGGACCCCATTCATACTCATTTGAATCAGTCTCTGAATCGTCTACTTGTTTCCTACCAGTATATGTGATTAGAACTTTTAGTGGTGCAAACAATTCTCTGATTCTTACTACTTCATCTCTTATAACCTCAGGGACCTCAACTTCCTATATTATTGTAGCTGATACCATCGAAGCTTGAGCACTGACTATTTCTTCTTTCTTGACTGTTGATTCCTCTTTCTCTTTTCTACACTCTGCTTTTGTTTGTTGAGTGTCTACTTCCTGTAATGTTAAAGGCGATATTCTTTTCTGCCACTTAGACTTAAAAACATGTTTTTGGTCTGATGTCTTTTTCAGATCGTATCCTAGTCTAGCCTTATCATTTGTGGATTTGGTTTGTAGCTGAATTGGTTCAGTAATACCTTCCTTTTGTTTGCCCAAAGGACCAATACCTGAATATCCCATGCATTGAATCATTTTGTAGCCAGGACCATAATGGTTTGAAGAAATCTCACAATGTTGTAGCTCCTCATTTTGACTATCTTCCTTAAAGAGCTAGTTAAGAACATCATCCTCTTCAATTTCATCCACCAAGGAGGTAGAACATTGTACAAAGAGACCATCATATATGGTATTCGAAGCTGAATTTTGTGTTCTCATAGCCTCTGATGGCTTTCCCAACTATTTTGGTGATGGAGGGAGAGAAACTAATGAAAGTACCGGTTCTATCTTGTAGCCATCCATGTCGGTATTTGTAATCTTCAATCTCTTTTCTAAGTCTTTCATCAGTGTTTCTGGATCTATATTTGGAGAGGTTGCCCTATTATGAAGCACAAAAGTATCTGCACCTTTTTTCAATGCATTACAAACATTTGTATCAGCAGGAATACTGAATTCAGCTCCATTATAAGAATGACATTTTCAGAGAATCCTAGTTGTGTAAGTAGACTGTAAGTACAGATTTTCAACCCTGCACCTCCATCTATCAAAACACGTTCGACTCTGTGTTTGTGGATCATGGCTTCAATATGCAATGGCTGGTTATGTGGATGATTTAGTGAGTTTTCATCTTCTTCAGAGAAGGTCAAATAGTGAGGTGAAGTCAGATGACCCACCATAGACTAAAACCGATCAATGTCTAAATCTTTTGGAACGTTGGTGGTGAACAATGCTTTGTCTAGGATCTCTTTGTGAGCAGATGAGAGTTTTAGCAATTCAAAGATTGAGATTTCAGCATTTGTCCTTTTTAATTGCTCTACAATGCTATATCTAGAAGATGATGATGAAGTTAACCTTTTAAATTTGTCCAAGGTTGATTATTTTTGTTTGTTTGGCAAGGTTGGTGGGTTTGACGTTGCTTGAGCTAGGTCGGAAGAACTAGCTCCTTGGAGGGTGACTTTCTTTTGAGAATGAGAGAGAGCTCTTGCATATCGTGATTCATTTGGTTTGTCTTGGACTATAATCACATTGCAATATTCCAAGTGGGAAGGCTCAATCATGTTGATAACATTGTCTTGACTAGCATAAGTATAATTTACCTTGGCACCTCCTTTGGTCTTTGAAGAAACACCTTGTTCATAAACAAGCAAAGGGTCTTTAAATGCTTTATGATCTACATTAGTCGGATGATTCCCAACAACAACTTAACCAACATCTATGAGATCTTGAATCTCATGTTTTAGCTTCATGCAATTGTTTATGTTATGACCTTTATTCTAATGGAAGTCACAGTATTCATTTTCTCTCCACCATCTTGGTTTAACATCTGGATCATATGGTCTGGAGTTATCTGGTAGTGTTATCAAGTTGTTTGCCAACAGATTTTTGAAAGCGGATTCATACGATTCTTTGAGAGGAGTAAAACCACGCTTAGGTTTGGAAAGCCAAGGCTTTTCTTTGAACCATTCCTTTGTTTTCTTTGGTGGATTTTCTGCTGCATCCTCAGCAGCTTTAAGTGCTTGTGTACCACTAGCCAAGTTGAATATTGTGGATTTTGAGTTGGTTTT
Organism: Cryptomeria japonica; assembly: GCF_030272615.1. NCBI lineage: Eukaryota > Viridiplantae > Streptophyta > Pinopsida > Cupressales > Cupressaceae > Cryptomeria > Cryptomeria japonica. The sequence goes on from NC_081415.1 coordinate 335,463,149, forward strand.
GACAGTGTCTACTACTCCATCATTAACAACATTCTTGTTGTTGTCTTTGCCAAACTTCCAATACTTATTCTTCTCTTTAGAGCTAGATCCTAATTGTGTTTCTTTCCAAGGCATGATATCCCCCTTGTTTATGAGCACATCTTCCATTCGAATGGAATTATCTACCATTTTGTTAAATGATGGGTGTACTTGCATTTGTACACTATACTTCAATTTGGGGATCAAGTTATTGACAAATATATCCATTTTCTCAGAGTCTGGGATAGGTCAAGAATGCCTAGAAAACATATTTCTCCAGCATTGGAGGAAACTAAGAAGAGGCTCCCCTATTTTTTGTTTAGTATTGTAAAGCTCGATCATAGTCACAGGATGTCAAATGTTGTATAAGTGTTGTTGTAAAAATAGTTGGATGATTTCTTCAAACATTTTTATTCCCTTGGGTAGACTTGAGAACCATTCCATTGCTTGACCCCCTAAACTCCTTGGGAAAAGGCGCATGAGGTATGTTTGATCGTGCATGAACTCCATACAGGTGGCACAAAACTCTCTGACATGATCTTGGAGATCTGAGGTACCATCATACTTATCAAATTTTGGGATCTCCACTCATGAAGGAAATGGAGGCATGTATAGATTCTTGTCAAATGGAAAGGGACATATTATTTCCAGAGAATATTGTTTTGGGGACTTGTCCTTATTCTTCAGTTTTGTGACCTCCATTCGTAATGCTAGTAATTGTTTGTGTACCATGAGTATAGGGGATTCTTTCTTTTTAGTAACGAGCATCTGAACATCATATCCAATAGGAAGTTTGGGACCTTGTTTTTCTAGTTCTAAGAAATAGACTTCCTTCTCTCGAGTCATGATAGCTTTCATCATTTTTCTAAAGTCTTTGTCCTTCTGACAGTCACAAATTTCTTTTTCTGGAGGTTCAGTGTCTTCATTAGCCTCACTTGATGATGAGGAATCATTATCATTTTCGGGAATGTTATTATCATCCATGTTTCTGTCATTGTGTTCCGTCTCATATATAGTGGGAGATTTAGGCTCATCAAAAATTGGTCCACCTGATGACGACGGTATGTCAGTGAGTGGATCCCCTTCATAAAATGGATTGTTGGTGTATGAAAAGGGTATTCCTTTGCCTTTAGCTTCTTTATTACGAGAACTCCTGGTTTGTGTAGGCATTTTTATGGATTAGTGCGACCTAAAGTTGTTTGTGATGAAGATGTCAAGATCAAATCCAAAGCTAGTTGTTCTGTTTAGAGTATTGTTTGGGAGAAATAACTGAGATTCAGTCTGATTTCAGGAACGATCTATCCTATATAAGACATTTATCTAAGTTGATTCTAAGAGTAGTGCAAGATTCAGTCTGGTTTCAGGAACGATCTATCCTGTATAAGATGTTATCTAAGTGACTGAAAATTTGATAGGTAGTTGATTGAACTAGCTGAAAGATGATCGACCAAATCATGCAATGCAAATGGCAGAGGTACACTATCTTGATCTATTTATGCTTAGGAAAATTGATAACCGGTATTATGTTCGATTAGGAAAGCTTGATTGTTCTATTCTGACAAAACCAGAGACTCGTACGACAGAATTTTTTGAACCAGACGATAATTTAGTAGCTACAGGATGACAAAAGTTTTGTTTCATACGAGTTGTTGCCTCGTACCAAATGATGGATGGGTATGTGCAGGATGATAAAATAATCATAGTAGTTTTGTTTCATACGACACAAGATACAAAGCAAGATGACAGATGAAAATGACTCGTATGACATAGGATCAAGTCTAGGATGACAAACTAGAAGACTCGTACGACACAGGATCAGGTGCAGCACGATAAATTATTAGACTCATATGACTATTCACAGGACAAAGCCTAAAATTCAGAGTTTTTTTCAATTGTTGAGTATGATAATTGAGTATGACCAATTCTAAGATGGACTGATTTTTTACCAGGATACAGAATTTTGACTTAAGATGGACAAGTTCCTGACACGGACAGAGTTTCGACTTAGGATGGACTAGTTTCTGATGCTGATAGAATTTAGACTTAGGATGGACTAGTTTCTGACACGGACAGAGTTTCAACTTAGGATGGACTAGTTTCTGACATGGATAGAGTTTTGACTTAGGATGGACTAGTTTCTGACATGGACAGAGTTTCTAATCACTGAGTTGGTTTCTTGTCTTCTCCAATTTGGTATTTTTGTTTTTGTTTCAGGGATGAAAACACAAAAAACAAGTAGTATGTATAGTGACTCCAATCACAGCATGCAAACCCTAAGGAATTTGGTGAGGAAAGAAAATTTTTGCTTGTAGACTCAGGTACACACCCAATAGCTAATCAGAATATGGCCACTGAGTTTCACACAATGGATTCTCAACACCGTATTATCTAGCTCCAAATGCTAATGGGGGCACGAAATGACAAGTATCTTGGTAGAGTTACTATCTCTCTTGCACAAATATTATCCCCCTTTTGAAGATGAACCAGGTAGCTTCTAATTTTAATTGGAACTAGTCAAGGATTCATTCGGTACGTCGAGGTATAAACTTAATTAAGAGGTCTCCCAGCCTTGATAACCAAGGTTTAATATACCCGAAGGTATGGAGGAGAGCTATTCCCAAGCACTTTCGTTGACTTGATTTTCATCAAATCGTGTTTATTTTATATTGGGTTGGAATACTTGGCGTTTAGTCATTCCCACTTAGGTCGTTCCCCTCACAACAATCGTAATGACTTTAAGAGTTTGTCAACCCCTCGGGGGGGCAGGCCTGCTAAAGATGTGCAAATCTCAAACAAAGAAAAAGCCTCAAGGGTCTAGATTTCTCATTGTCTAGAAAAAGGCAAGAGCATACTCTCCTACCTCTTAGAATCTTCTAAAAAATACACGAAAGACATATTTGTTCTTTAACCAAATAGCAAGTTAGGTTCTTAAAAATAAATTTAAAGAATACACAATGATTAGTCAATTCTCCTTAGGCAACCTGCAAAGACAACGAATCACTAGTCATATTGTCTTTGTGCGACAAGCATATTCTTTGACAAGTGTTCTGCAAAAAACTGATTAGGCTGTGAAAAATTCTGAGATAGACAGATAAACAATCAGGGTCAGTCATCAGAATAATCAATAAAAATCATGAAAATTTGCCTCTTTTTTTTAATAATTTACCAAAAAATACAGAGTCATACGACAGTATGAAAAATCGTATGATACAGGATCCCAACTAGTACGAGACAAGATTCCAGTTCGTACGACACCTGCAGTTTGTCGTTTCAGCCTATGGGAATTGTCATACGAGATATACCGATGAAAAATAAAAAAATCTGAAATCTAGAAAATAACAAAAAAATAAGCAGTCAGTCTTGGAGGCTGAAAAAAATGTAGTCTTCCACCCCACAGTGGGCGACAGAGATGTGTGTGTGAAAAAATGGTCTGTAGCTACAAGCACAACACTTCAATTAAGTCATTATATGCATGGTTAGTAATCAATAATCAATAAATAATAAACCATAACAAAGCGACTAATTGCCTTCTAAAAGATGCGAGTATAAGATTGCTCTCAGATTTTTTATAAGCAATACCAGTGACTAGACTACACCAAGATGAAGGATTTAATCTATATGATATTAACTATATGGATGCAAGATGGATGAATAATTCAAGCAAATAATCTATTCAAGCAATAATGGATTCAAGCAATAATGGATGCAAATAATCTAAAAAGCACAATCATCTATCTAAGCAATAATAATCTTCAATGACTCCAGAGCGAAATTAGTGTGATAATAATCTCCAAGCGTGTTCTCAAAAATCTCTGGGGTAAATTGGAATGAGAGCTAAATACTGAATTTATAGAGAATTACCAAGAGAAAAGCTCAATTTAGGATTAATTGAAAATAGTTGAGAAATCGGGTTTAGTTAACCTTGAGATAGATTCCAATTATAGTTTAGTTGAAATGCATTCAAATTAGAAGTTCAAGTTGCATTGGAAATAATAATAAATTAATTCCATGCATTTGTGATAAAAATAGATAATTCTTTTATTTATTCAAGAAAAGAGTCTTTTCAATGCAACTGAACTTCTTTTTCTGAAAAGCTTTGAGTTCCAATTTTAGAGAATAATTCAATAATTCAATTAATTGCTTTTATGATTTCAAGTTCTAAATTTAGAAAAAGAAATAATATCTCAAGTTTGATTTCTCTCTCAATTCAATTCTTTTTGTTTAATTTCAATTCAACTCTTGCTTTGTAATTAATTCCTCTTTTGTAATAAATTAATTCCTTTTGCATGATTAAATGGCAAATTTATTAATTAATTAAATATGCAAGGATATTTAATAAATTAAAATAGAATAATTGATCAAAATGATATTCTTGGAAATGATTCAATTAATTAAATGAATATTTAATTAATATTGAGAAATTGATTTGCCATGTGATATTTGATGATTAAAGAATTAATAATGTGCTCAAGATTAATTTAATGCCTTTGGTTAGGACCTTGGTGATGTTGTCAAGATTAGGGGCCCATGGTTTAGATGACCAGTTTTAGGGTATTACGCATGGTACTTCCATAACTGAAGACCTCAAGGCTATTGGCCCCATCATTCTCGAGCGAAGAAGCATAGTTGAGAAGGTCTTGACCTCCAAGCTAGTGCAACTTGGCTTGGTAGCAATTTATGATGTATGGAGTTATGACCCAGACGGGTGCTTGTCCAGAAAATATAGAAAAAATGCCATTAAGCATGTGCCACGAAGCTCATGGGAGGGCCGCACTAGCTCGCCAGTGAATGACCCAAGCCTTTATTTGGGTCCTAGTGATTTTCCCATCACTGAGCATCCCCCAGGGTTGAATTTCTACACTCCCTCGCAAAGGCACAACCTAGCTAAGCCTATTCTCCGTAACATGCTGCAAGCCATGAAAGATGATATTTGGTCTAGAAAGAAGAGGGGGCATTTCTGGATCTACCATCAAGAAACCCAACAACCCAGTGCTAATATGGGGAATGCTCCTTTGAACAAGCATTTTGAAGATGAATGGAAAATGCATGATGATGATGAAGAAGCAACAAGTGATAAATCCCCACGTGATGAATCATCTCCCAAGGAGGCTCAACGACAAAATGTAGAAGTTATAAATGTAGAAGAGAAAGGTACCGAGACTGACATTTCAGTTCCTTTCACTAGCTCAGCTCAGAAGTCGCGGTCCCAATCTTCAAAGAGACCAGCTGAAAAGCAGACCCCTGACCCCCCATTGAGGAAGAAACAATATGTGGGTTCTGCAAAGAAGGGTTCATCTTCTTGAGTCCCTGCCCCCCCCTTCAGCCGAAAGAAGGGTTCAGGTACGCCCTACTTTTCCCTTCCTCTCTTCTCAATATTTGGTCTCCTCGGCACCCCAAGTTGCACCTATGTCTGCCCAAGTCCCTACTGCTCTTATATTAGCACCCGTCGGAACGTTGGTTGAACCCCAGGTTGCATTATAGCAGGTCGCTTCTTCGCTCCCTGCCCATAATGTTGTTTTCCCTGCAACATTCTTCCCACAGATTTTTGCTACAACCCTTGTTTCACATAGGCTTGATTTTAGAGAGTCTACTCCTTCCCAAAATGTCGGTGCAACATCCGTTGATCCGTCTTTTTCAAGAATCCCTCCCTTTGTCCCTTTATTCTCCCCAACCACACTAGCGCAACATATTCAAACCAGCTTTGGTGGCCCCATTTCCTCTTTCCGCTATGTCATCCCTCCTGGTTCAACGTTTGCGGGTCAAGCTATTTCAGCCCCAAATACTTATTATCAACAAGTCACCTACTCTAAGATTGGATGTATTAATTGGGCTCACAAGAAGAAGGAGAAGGATGGTGCTAAGCCAGCCCAACCACATGTGCAGATGAATTTTAGCGAGGAGAATGATAGTCGCTTCTTTGCAACCATGTTCCCAAAGGTCAACAAGCCAGAGGTGTAGGGTCCACCCTTGAATTGACTTGTTTTGACTAGAGTTGACTTTTAATTCATGCATGATAGACATTATTGGGCATAGGCTATCTCAGATGATGTATATGATGTTGATACTATCGTTATTGATCGTGTGATTTATTACACACTATATACTTATTATGTGATTGACTATCGAAAGACTATATTGATCATGTGATTTGATGAGCATAAGTGCTGATGGATTTTACATGCCTTACTATAATAATGAATTATACTAATCATGCACTTGATGATGTTTTTATGTACTGACCATATTTAATGATTATCTATGATGAGTTGATCTTATGGTATATTTGATTTTTGTATGACTGTCTTTAGGATAGAGACAATTCCACATCACTCATTGCGAGCGGGATGTGTCATTGCGATTCTCTAACCCTTGCCTGTTATAATATATATGCATATGTTGTATCATTGCTTTGTGGATGCAGGATTTGCAGGTACCAGACACCAACTCCACCTAGCTCGATAGGTCTAAGCGTTTCTTTAAATCCCAATGGTATGTGGTTCGGAGTTGACACCAATTCCCCTCACATACTCTAGGTCTAAGTTGTTTACTGTGAGTCATCAACGTCTTGGCGCAAGTCGCCATGTCAGTTAGTAAGCTTGGGTTCTTCTGTGTTGTGAGTATGTTAGTACCGGTTGGTTAGTTCTATTATGTTGAGACTGATTGATTATTTGATTATTGATACAACATTAAATAGTTAATAATGTTTATTTCAATTATTTTGATTAATAGCGATTTGATTATTTGGTTATCTAATATTTAATTTAATTTATTGGATTCTTTCCTTTTTGGGTATTTAATTATTTGATATTTAAATGTTTAATTATTTTAATGATAATTTAATATTTATTGTTTAGCTTATGTTGCGGTTTTATATTTATTTGTGATTTGACCTTTTTATTGGTATTTATTTATTTATTTATTTATTTAATCGCCTATGGTTTAATATTTATTTGGTATTTTATGCTTATTTTGTTCTTTAATTCATTTATGAGCCTTTGGTTTATTTAATTTAATTTCCCCATTTGATTTATTTAATTGTGGCTCGTGTTTTATTTATTTGTTTGACTTTTATATTAAGTGGGTTGTATAAATACACTTTAAAATAAAATAATAAAATATTCCCACCCAATTGTAAAAGTGTGAATTATATTTATCTTACCTACCTATTGGGAAAGGAAGTGCGGAAATTCGCTTCCCTAATGTCAATTTGCAAGGGAAAACAAATAGTGCTTACAAATTTTACAACTTTTATAGAATACGGCACAAGCACGAGCATACACAAATAAACAACATAGAGAGAGAACATACAGAATTAACGTGGGAAAACCCTTTCGGGAGAAAAACCCACCACCAACAGATAACGACTTTATTAATAGTATGTTAAAAATACAATAAAGTCCACTCTGTAAACTTCCTTTACTCTGTCATACAATTGTTCCAGATAGAACATATAACACTTGAGTCAAACTACTTCACATATTGCTCAACAGCTATTCTAGTTCGTCGCATTCATTTGGTTTACATTCGGCTTCAAATACCAAATTGGTCAACCGTTACATCTACCCAAGATGGTTGGGAAGTCAAACTGTTTCTGTCAGTCTACAATCCTAGAAAACCAATTATCCCACATGCATCAGGAAACTGGGTCGGTTCGTATTCATATACACCGACAAGACTATCTTCAATATCCGAGTGTTCACCTTTTTGGACCTCAGTTGGATTGCACACCTGCAGTCTTCCTCCGTTCCATCGGCCATCGATATAGCTTTCAACCGGTAGAGCCGATCGCTCAATGATACCCGATCGCCAAAGGTGACTGCATCAGGTCATCAATAAAGCATGTAAAATGTTACCCCGATCTCCAATAACCAAGAGCGGACCTCATCAGTACATCAACACCAACCTTGAGAAGCTATCCTGATCTCTGATAGCCAAGAGCGCACCTCATTGGCCCATCAAAACCAACCTTGAGATGTTACCCCGAATATGTATTGTTATCCTGATAACCTAAAGTGGTCTCATTGGGTCATCAGAACACGCTCAGAACTACTATGCCGATAAGTGAAGCACTCTGAGACAAAACAAAGCGAACTCATCGGGAATTCGGCGTAGCCTTTAGCACACCAACCCGATAGCCGACCTGATCATCGAGGGCGAATTCATTGGGTATCGGTGTAGCACCAAACCCGATCCTCCAATAGCCAATGAAGGCTTGAATCACCTAAGGTAGATCTATCGGGTATCAGCACAACTCTTATGCAGTCATCCTGAAAGTTGAAGTTATCCTGATAGAGAGAAGACATCAGTGTAAGTCATACTGATCAGAAGGTGTTCTACTACCAAGAAGGTGATACTCTGTCGTTCCATTGGTGTAGGATAGCCCAATCAACCCAAAACTGTGAATTAGAGGCACATTTCCAACACTACCCTCTTCTTTTATTGGTTGAATTTCAAAAGGGAGGTAAAATTATATTATATGGTGGGGTTGGTAAAATATATTATAGAATTGATTATTTTGATTGGTTGTTGTGGAGGCTAGGGTTTTTGGTTATTGTTTGGCTTTTTATTTCCATTCTCGTGATGTGTTTCGGGTTGGCTTCTTATTTGCAAAATTATTCTCTGCAAGATTTTTCCTTTGGTTTTCGCTCGAGCTTGTTGGTTTTGGCTTTTGAATTTGGGGAGCTCTTCTTCAGCTTCTTCCATCACACGGGTTACAGGTTGGAGATGTATTCCTCTTTTCATATTTTGTTTTCCAGCTCACGAACTAGCACGAGGCAAAGATGCTGGCAGAAAATAAAGGGCCAACAAGACATCCCCTTAACTCGTACTGAAGAAAATTTGGCCCTGCGTTAAATGGAACAGAAAGCTGCCAAATTACAATTTTCATGTCTACAGATTGAATGGGTGAGCTTTTGTAAATATATCTATGGTTTGTATAGTGTGGAAGGAAATGTGTGAATGCATAAATCTATTGCAAGACTTTATTTTATAGTTTGTGGAAAATATTTATGTTCTAGATTTTATCTGGTGTCTTTCTGAGTTTGTGTCATGAATGGAGTTTCAATTGAATCTTGGTTTTTAAGTGTTTATTATTTCTTTCATTTATGCCCTTTAAATCTATTGTTTCGGGCGATTCTATGTGTATATCTTTCGAAGCTTAATGTTTTAAGTTTGATTTTTAATCTTTGCCGAAAAGTTCTGTGTTTTTCCTGTCCTTTTATGCAAAAGTGTTGATTCTGCATATGTGTTGTCCTTTGTTGCATTTGTGTTGTCCTTTGTTGCATTTGTGTTGTCCTTTCATGCATTTGCATTGTCCTTCATTGCATTAGCGTTGTCTTTTGGGCAAAAGCATTGTCTTTAACTGCATAGGCGCTAAACTATTAAACGCAGGCACTAACCTACAATGCACAGGCACTAACCTGTTATGCAAAAGTGCTAAACTTCAATGCAAAAGCGTTGTTCTACCTGTTTTTGTGTTTTTCACTATTTTTCCAGTCAGATTTAGATTCTTGAGTTTGGTTTCATTCTAGAGGCTTTTTAGGATTTTTGTAGACATTTTCTAGGTACTGTTATTTATCATTTTGATGTGATTTTCTGTTTTATATGCTGAAACATTCTTGGCTTATTTATTGTTGAAGATTGAGTCTTTTCTTAAATTGAGATGTTGCAATGGTATTGTTGTGGAGACAGCAAGATGTTATTGTTGTAGAGACAACAAGATAGTATTGTTGTGGAGACAGCAAGATGATATTGTTGTGAAGACAACGGAATTAGATATGTTTTATTGATGGAATATTTCTTATATGATATGGATTTCCACTTTGAGGCTCATTTTGCATTGTTATGGATTTAAGTCCTTTGCACTCTTTAGCTATGGTTTTTCCTTGTATGTTTTATGTGTTTTTGGGCTGCATGATGAAGTTGTGGATCCCTTCTTGCAATTTGAGTTGGAACCTCTTTTCTATTGTTGTTTTAGATCATGGTAGGGGGAGTGGGCTTTCATATGACGACTAGAGTCATGAGGGATAGGCTTGCATGAGGATTCCTAGTAAGGATGCATGAAGTCTAGACTGCCAGGGCACATGGGGGTTTTCCTTTGTTTTAAACAAGTGATAACATTAATAATGAATTAATTAGAATGGGTAATTAGATCTCATTTAAACAAGATAATTAATAGTTTGAGCCTCATGGCTGATTCCTAGGGGGGATGTTTTAGGATAGGCATGAGAAGGCTGTGAAGACGGTAAGTCAAATCTCCCTTGATTCTCTCATGGGTAGAAATGGTTCCACATGTCTATTGGGGTTATGTCATGAAGAGTTGTGTATCGGCAATATTATGGGGGAAGATAGCATGTGATGACACTCCACTCCTACATGTGTCCTTTGCTTGAGATGTATTGATGTCATGTTGATTTGTGTGCCTCTGGGAATTTTCTATTTGTGCTATCTTGTGATTGGTGCTTGCTTGAATGTCCTTGTGTTGGTTAGTCTCTTTGGTTTTGAATGTCAACCTATATGTAGAGTGTGTGTTGGGACATTGTGTCATCTCCTAGCATGGGGGGTGGTTCCTTTGGTTCCATATGGTCGGGTGGTTGGTGCTTTTAAACCATTGGGATGTTCCTGTCTTTGGATTCTTCTTGCGTGGATGAGGATGCCTCTTCAGATTGTACATGGATAGTAATTGCAGCAAGAATGTAAATGATGATGTGATTTATGTAATGAAATTCTTATGTAAAGGTTGTAAAAGAAACCGTGTTTATGAGAAATGACTATGTTGTTCTAGTTGTAGTGATAGCTTTGGTTATGGTAGATCATTGTAATGATGAACCTTGAGTTGTAATATAATGCATTTATATTAAACAAATGGATGCATGAGATGTGGATAAGTATCGTGGTTTGGAATTAAATGATGCATTTTATATTTTTGATAAGCCATGTTAAAAGGAAATAGTATAAATGTTATGATAATGGTATTAGACTTAAATGGTGTCTTTAACTAATGCATTAAGTGGAAGAAATGTTATGCCTTGGTAGGATGTATGAGTATGAGTAATATTGGAAGATATCTTAGGACATGTTTATGAGTTGTGATTAAAGAATTCAAAATTATAGCATCATACTTCGTAGACAATGATCTAGTGGTTGGATTGAAATCTTATAATGTTGTGGATGTAAATGAAGGTTCCTTATGAAATTATTATATGGATGTTCTTAGTGAATGAATTACTAATCTTATTAATGGAAATTATTAGTAGGTGTATGGGTAGACGGTAAAATGAATGCTTGTCTTTTAGGGAAAGTTTAGGATGTATCATGTGTTAGGGTTTAAGATTATATCTCCATTTGGTGGATGCTATTAGTGGTTATGGAATTAGGATATTGTATCTTAGTTTGTATTGAGGTGAATTCGTGTAGTTTCTTAATTTGTAATAAGATGATTGTTGGTTAATTTATATAGTGTAAGAGATTTTATGAGAATTAAATGGGCTATGGATTAAATGTTTAAGGAGACTTTGTGAGTATTGCATTATGTGTTTTTGGAATTATGATGAAGTAATAAGTATGCTGGGAGCATAGAATTATAAATGACTATGTAGAAGTTAATTTTAAATGGAAATTATGTTAATGCAATGTAAGGGTTAATCTCGGTATGTGAATGGTGATGTTATAGTCGAAGGTTGGTTAATGGTAATAGGAATATTTGGACTTGGTGTATAAAATGAACATAAGAGAAAAAGGGAAGTATCTATGCATTGAAAGATAGAATCTCATATTAAATGAAAGATTAGGTACGTTGCATATCATGAGTGTTAGGTATTTCTATGTTGCACCTATGTGTGTATAATGATTAAGATTATGAGGTATTGATCTGGAAGAAAGTAAATGCTTATTGCTCATGTAGGTAGATTAAGTAATGGCGTTGAGATACCCTAGGGAGTTAGTAGAAAAGATTTATTGTATTCCACTTGTGTAATTGTTTGAATATCTTGAGTGAATTATTCTATGTTCATAACACTTAAATGTTGTTGTGTGCTCGATGCATTGCTTAAGTGATGTTATGTGTTGTATTGTAAAAAAATTAAATTAAATTGTTGTTTATTTAGCTATATTTCTCTGAGATATTTTGGCGGGCATTACATTTGGTATCAGAGCCCATGTTGCAACGTTGGGATCTCTGGTTAAGGATTTTACTATTAGTCTTGTGAATGTGCCTTGATGATCCTTGAATTAAGTTACTCTTTGAGATTTGTGTTAGAAGAAGTGTTAATGGAATTTTTGGAATCTTAGATATCTATGCCTTGTGTTTCTCTCTAATTCCTTTTAGGAATCATAACTTTAAGTAAAATGTGTATTTATTCCTTATGCATGTCTCCAGAATAAGAGAAGTGTCTATATGTTCTTACTTGCTCTATAAATTTCTAGTGCTTACTTGAATGATTAGGGTTGCTTTCCTTATATATAAATAATTATGTTGCAGAACAAGAAAACAATGTGTGTATTCCCTTAACTAAAGCTATGTCCATAAAATTAGTCTATTATGTTGATCTTCTTTTGAATAGAGGGATGAAGTGTTTGTATTATGCATTTAGGAATAATTTAGTATAGATCATGATGTGAAAATCGAATACATTGTATGTGGTGCTTAATAAAAGTAACTTTGTAATACATTTTTCCTTATTTTAATCTCCTATGTGAAATGCAATGAAGTTAGTTGGTAATGTAATGATTACCCCATAGAACTATTGGTTGTTTTGGTATATGTGTGATTTTGTATGTAATAAAAGATTGTTTGAGGAAATCATAGCTATCAAAGGATTAGGATTTATAGTTGCACTTGTATTGGTAGGAGATCTTATGGAAATTGAAATTGCATACCTTTTAAAGTGGTAGATGTATTTGGCATGACTAGGGAATTCAAACTGATTAGCATAAATTTGCGTGTATTAATTTGTGTGGCAATATTCCTTCCTTCCTCTTCTCTGTTTGGGGTAAAAGATTCAAATACTTGGGGGTTATTGATATTAAGCAGAAGGATTGGATAATGATCAATGAATATGACTCGTATACATTAATTAAGATTAGATAAAATTAATTTGCATTGAAGGCTGAAATTCAGGTATTGCATTCATGATCCTTGTTCTTTAAAGAGAAGAATTGATTAAAAAGAATATCCCATCATTTAAATAGGAAATGTATCATGAAACTAAAAGGACATAAATATGTTTATTGAAGAAAGGATTGGTGCATTGCATATGTAGGAATCAAAATGATACCATTGTGTCTTTATTTGGTTTGGCAAGATAAAAGTTTTAGCTTGGTGTAGGAATTGTCTAGCATTGAATAAATGTTTCTCTTAACTAGATGGATAAATTAAGAAAGGTTACTATATCATTGCCTTATTTGAATTTTAAGAAGTGCTTCCTTAGCGAATTCTAATGAGATAAAATAATAATTAGTTATATGAAATTGTGTTGGGATTCTAAATGTCAATTTGTCTTGAAATGTTGAAAATGCATAGTCTATGAATGATAGTAATCAAGTAATAATAGGAAGTGAGTTTAAATATAATGATGAATGTATTCTTGGAATTTAAGTGGCATTAGATGAGAAGAAAATTAAGTTTTGGAAGTGGGACTGAGATATTCTTAACTTAGATAACTAGAAGTATGTCAGAAGATTATTATTGGTAAGAGTAGAAATCGATATTAAACTTTGGCTTTTGTAATGAGACCTATCTTGCTTGTTTAAATATATGATTGACTAAATTGCTTAAAGGCCTTATGAAGGACATTCTAATCTTCTATAGGTTATTAGTTGTGCATTAATGGAAATGATGCATGTTATAGTCTATGATCAAGTGATTAATTGAAGCTCTAACCTTTGTTTATGTTATAACTTGGTGAATATGATCATGGTATAGATAGGATATCTTGAAACATTAGTCATGGTATGAGTATATTCCTTGTGCACGTGTGAGTTCGTAGTTGCTTTATCTCTTCCTACCTATGTCAACTTTCATAAAGGATAATTGTCCAGATTTTCAAAAATAAAGATTGAATTGCATTAAAAAAATAATGAAAAGAATACAGACATAAGGATAAAATAGAAGTCTTAAATATTCCATGCACTCTCTAACACATTCAAGGCATTTCACCCTTGGATGTTGTGTACCGATTATTCCCTTTGGTGTGTCTAATGTTGGTCACCTCGTGATGTGGGTTGGATGAGTTCTTTATTCTGCCTTGAGTTAATTTATGATTTGAGTGATGTGTTGTTGGGATTAATGTGTATTTTTTAGATTTATTTACTTTTGGGATGACCATTGAGTTCTTCTTTCTTTTATTTTGCCCTTGTGGTGGCACGTCACACTTAAATTTCTTGATTGATTTTGTCGGCAACTTTTCTTCTCTTTTAATTTAATGAATTGATTCGAGGATATTTCCTGTGACCTCCTCTTTTGTTGTCTATGGTGGTCATTCTGAGTGTCGATGTATTGTGGGCCCAAATCTTGAGCCAAGTGTTGTCTCTATCATGTTCATTTTGAACCTCTGATAGTATGTGCGAGGGAGGACATTGTGGAAAAGTGTACTAGACTAAGAAAAATAATGAGATAATATTGTTATTAGCTGAGTAAATGAAAGGTGTTAATAAGATGAAGTTTATTGGTAACTTTCTAAAGTTTATAGTAGATAGAAGTGCCTTGGAATTGTGAAGTCTGAAATTTATGGAATAGCTAAATAGAAGAAATTACTAATTTCTTGCCTTCAAAATCTTTCTGTGCACATAATGGATTAAGGGGGCCTTTGAATGATTTGATTGGATAAGGATTGCATCTAATGTTTGTATAAAGTATAGCGCAATGTAAGCATGGTGGAAATTAGGATATTTGAATACCATGAAATTTGTTCTTAAAAATAAATAGGTTGTATATGCTTGATTATCGTGTCATGTCTTGAATATATTTAACTTGAGGAAGCTTAGTTCTGAGAAATTTTCCCTCAATTAGGCTTATGACATGATTTATTCAATAATATAATAGGTGTATATGTGTAATATATTGTGTAAATGTATATCTCTCTCTCTATTTTCATGCAACTAGATGTTGAAGGAGTGTTACTATGAATATTGGTGTGAAATATAATGAATTATTCTTATTGATGCTTAATTCAGTGACTAAGTTACAGTTTTGTATTGCAAGTATGGTTAAAATGAAGTTTCCTTGTAAATATCTTAACAATTTAGTGTACATATCATAATTTATAGGAGTTGGTACTTCATTTACCTCTTGTGTAACGTGTTTATTTCGAATAATTGAAGCATAAGGAGGAAATTTAGTTGTCATTGTCTTTCTTGGAGTTGGAAAATATCATAATATGTTTGTGTTAAAAGGAAGTTTTTGATTTATGCATGCTAGTTGTCACCCTAACTCTTACGACTTCCAAGAGTAAGTTGATTCTAAGGGGGGGAGGATGTAGGGTCCACCCTTGACTTGACTTGTTTTGACTAGAGTTGACTTTTAATTCATGCATGATAGACATTATTGGGCATAGGCTATTTCAGATGATTTATATGATGTTGATACTATCGTTTTTTATCGTGTGATTTATTACACACTATATACTTATTATGTGATTGACTATCGAAAGACTATAATGATCATGTGATTTGATGAGCATAAGTGCTGATGGATTTTACATGCCTTACTATAATCATGAATTACACTAATCATGCACTTGATGATGTTTTTATGTACTGGCCATATTTAATGATTATCTATGATGAGTTGATCTTATGGTGTGTTTGATTGTTGTATGACTGTCTTCGGGATAGAGACAATTCCACAGCACTCATTGTGAGCGGGATGTGTCGTTTCGATTCTCTAACCCTTGTGTATTATAATATATATGCATATGTTGTATCATTGCTTTGTGGATGCAGGATTTGCAGGTACCAAACACCGACTCCACCTAGCTCCACAGGTCTGAGCGTGTCTTTAAATCTCAATGGTATGTGGTTCAGAGTTGACACCGGTTCCCCTCACATACTCTAGGTCTAAGTTGTTCACTGTGAGTCGTTAGCATCTTGGCGCAAGTCGCCATGTCAGTTAGTAAGCTTGGGTTTTTCTGTGTTGTGAGTATGTTAGTACCAGTTGGTAAGTTCTATTATATTAAGACCGATTGATTATTTCATTATTGATGCGAGATTAAATAGTTAATAATGTTTATTTTAATTATTTTGATTAATAGCGATTTGATTATTTGGTTATCTAATTTTTAATTTAATTTATTGGATTCTTGCCTTTTTGGGTATTTAATTATTTGATATTTAAATGTTTACTTATTTTAATGATGATTTAATATTTATTTAATATTGATTGTTTAGCTTATGTTGTGGTTTTATATTTATTTGTGATTTGACCTTTTTATTGCTATTTATTTATTTATTTAATCACCTATGGTTTAATATTTATTTAGTATTTAATGTTTATTTGGTTCTTTAATTCATTTATGAGCCTTTGGTTTATTTAATTTAATTTCTCCATTTGATTTATTTAATTGTGGCTCATCTTTTATTTATTTGTTTGACTTTTATATTAAGTGGATTGTATAAATACACTTTAAAATAAAATAATAAAATATTCCCACCCAATTGTAAAAGCATGAATTATATTTATCTTACCTACCCTCTTCTTTTATTGGTTGAATTTGAAAAGGGAGGTAAAATTATATTATATGGTGGGGTTGGTAAAATATATTATAGAATCAAATATTTTGATTGGTTGTTGTGGAGGCTAGGGTTTTTGGTTATTGTTTGGTTTTTTATTTTCATTCCCGTGATGTGTTTCGGGTTGGCTTCTTCTTTGCAAAATTATTCTCTACAAGATTTTTATTTTGAAATTGGCTTGGATTGTTGCTGGAGCTTGTTGGTTTTGTCTTTTGGATTTGGGGAGCTCTTCTTCAGCTTCTTCCATCACATGGGTTGCAGGTTGGAGATGTATTCCTCTTTTCATATTTTATTTTACAGTTACCATGTGTGCTTCATGTCTACAGATTGAATGGGTGAGCTTTGGTAAATATATATATAGTTTGTATAGTGTGGAAGGAAATGTATGAATGCATAAATCTATTGCAAGACTTTATTCTATAGTTTGTGGAAAATATTTATGTTCTGGATTTTATCTGGTGTCTTTCTGAGTCTATTTCATGAATGGAGTTTTGATTGAATCTTGGTTTTTAAGTGTTTATTATTTATTTCATTTATGCCCCTTTAAATCTATTATTTTGGGTGACTCTGTGCGTATATCTTTCGAAGCTTAATGTTTTAAGTTTGATTTTTAATCTTTGCCGAAAAGTTCTATGTTTTTTCGGTCCATTTATGCAAAAGCATTGATTCTGCATATGCAATGTCCATTCATTCATTTGCGTTGTCCTTCATTGCATTTGCGATGTCCTTTCATGCATTTGCGATATCCTTCATTGCATTTGTGTTGTCTTTTGGGCAAAAGCATTGTCTTTAATTGCACAAGCGCTAAACTATTAAATGCGGGCACTACCCTGCAATGCACATGCACTAACCTGTAATGCAAAAGCGCTAAACTTCAATGCGAAAGCGTTGTTCTACATGTTTTTGTGTTTTTCACTATTTTTCCAGTCAGATTTGGATTCTTGAGTTTGGTTTCATTCCAAAGGTTTTTGGGGATTTTTGTAGACATTTTCCAGCTACTATTATTTATCAGTTTGATGCGATTTTATGTTTTATATGCTGAAACATTCTTGGCTTATTTATTGTTGAAGATTGAGTCTTTTCTTATATTGAGATGTTACAATGGTATTGATGTGGAGACAACAAGATGTTATTGTTGTGGAGACAACAAGATAGTATTGTTGTGGAGATAGCAAGATGATATTGTTGTGAAGACAACAAAATTTGATATGTTTTATTGATGGAATATTTCTTATATGATATGGATTTCCACTTTGAGGCTCATTTTGCATTTTTATGGATTTAAGCCCTTTGCGGTCTTTAGCTATGGTTTTTCCATGTATGTTTTATGTGTTGTTGGGCTGCATGATGAAGTTACGGATCTCTTCTTGGAATTTGAATTGGAGCCTCTTTTCTATTGTTGTTGAGCATGGTAGGGGGAGTGGGCTTTCATGTGATGACCGAAGTCATGAGAGATAGGCTTTCATGAGGATTCCTAGTAAG
Source organism: Cryptomeria japonica (assembly GCF_030272615.1). Classification (NCBI taxonomy): domain Eukaryota; kingdom Viridiplantae; phylum Streptophyta; class Pinopsida; order Cupressales; family Cupressaceae; genus Cryptomeria; species Cryptomeria japonica. The sequence goes on from NC_081415.1 coordinate 335,481,374, forward strand.
GATGCATGAAGTCTAAACTACCAGGGCACATGGGGGTTTTCCTTTGTTTAAAACAAGTGATAACATTAATAATGAATTAATTGGAATGGGTAATTAGATCTCATTTAAACAAGATAATTAATAGTTTGAGCCTCATGGTTGATTCATAGGGAGGATGTTTTAGGATAAGCATGAGAAGGCCATGAAGACGATAAGTCAAATCTCCCTTGATTCTCTCATGGGTAGAAATGGCTCCACATGTCTATCGGGGTTATGCCGTGAAGAGTTGTGTATTGGCAATATTATGGGGGAAGATAACATGTGATGACACTTTACTCCTACATGTGTCCTTTGCTTGAGATGTATTGATGTCATGTTGATTTGTGCGCCTCTGGGAGTTTTCCATTTGTGTTGGTTAGTCTCTTTGGTTTTGAGTGTCAGCCTAGATGTAGAGTGTGTGTTGGGACCTTGCGTCATCTCCTAGCATGGGAGGTGGTTCCTTTGGTTCCCCATGGTCGGGTGGTTGGTGCTTTTAAACTATTAGGATGTTCCTATCTTTGGATTCTTCTTGCGTGGATGAGGATACCTCTTCAAATTGTTCATGAATAGTAATTGCAGCAAGAGTGTCAATGATGATGTGATTTATGTAATGAAATTCTTATGTAAAGGTTGTAAAATAAATCGTGTTTATGAGAAATGACTATGTTGTTCTAGTTGTAGTGATAACTTTGGTTATGGTAGATGATTGTAATGATGAACCTTGAGCTATATTGTAATGCATTTATATTAAAAGAATGGATGCATGAGATGTGGATAAGTATTGTGGTTTGGAATTAAATGATGCATTTTGTATTTTTGATAAGCCATGTTAAAAGGAAACAGTATAAATGTTATGATAATGGTATTAGACTTAAATGGTGTCTTTAACTAATGCATTAAGTGGAAGAAATGTTATGCCTTGGTAGGATGTATGAGTATGAGTAATATTGGAAGATATCTTAGGACATGTTTATGAGTTGTGATTAAAGAATTCAAAATTATAGTAGCATACTTCATAGACAGTGATCTAATGGTTGGATTGAAATCTTAATGCTTGAGATGTAATTGAAGGTTCCTTATGAAATTATTGTATGGATGTTCTTAGTGAATGAATTGCTAATCTTATTAATGGAAATGACTAGCAAGTGTACGTATGGGTAGACGGTAAAATGAATGCTTGTCTTTTAGGGAAGGTTTAGGATGTATCATGTGTTAGGGTTTAAAATTATATCTCCATTTGGTGGATGCTATTAGTGGTTATGGAATTAGGATATTGTAACTTAGTTTGTATTGAGGTGAATTCGTGTAGTTTCTTAATTTGTAATAAGATGATTGTTGGTTAATTTATATAGTGTAAGAGATTTTATGAGAATTAAATGGGCTATGGATTAAATGTTTAAGGAGACTTTGTGAGTATTGTATTATGTGCTTTTGGAATCATGATGAAGTAATAAGTATCCTAGGAGCATAGAATTATAAATGACCATGTAGAATTTAATTATAAATGGAAATTATGTTAATGCAATGTAAGGGTTAATCTTGGTATGTGATTGGTGATTTTATAGTCGAAGGTTGGTTAATGGTAATAGGAATATTTGGACTTGGTGTATAAAATGAACCTAAGAGAAAAAGGGAAGTAGTTATGCATTGAAAGATAGAATCTCATATTAAATGAAAGATTAGGTAGGTTGCATATCATGAATGTTAGGTATTGCTATGTTGCACCTATGTGTGTATAATGATTAAGATTATGAGGTATTGATCTGGAAGAAAGTAAATGCTTATTGCTTATGTAGGTAGATTAGGTAATGGCTTTGAGATACCCTAGGGAGTTAGTAGAAAAGATTTATTATCTTTCGCTTGTGTAATTGTTTGAATATCTTGAGTGAATTATTCTATGTTCATAACACTTAAATGTTGTTGTGTGCTCACTGCATTGCTTAAGTGATGTTATGTGTTGTATTGTAAAAAAAAATTAAATTGGTGTGTATTTAACTATATTTCTCTGGTGTGTTTTGGTGTGCATTACAAGAGGCCCAAATGAAGCCAGATGATTACTCCCTACATGTTGTCAAGGTTGATCTCACAAATCCTACTACAATGGATAAGGTTGAAATGATGAAAGAAAGTTTGAAGGTTGTGTCTTTGTATTTCATCAAGAAGAGTCATCATCTGGACAAGATGCAAGCAAATCTCAGTCGCCTCATAGAATCCTTGGACCATCAAAGGAAGGAGGACAAAGCTAAGAGTGTTAAAATTAACCATTTGCAGGGCCTGTTAGCTCAAGACAATTCAAAAAAAGAGAAGCTGCAAGCTGCCCTAAATAACGTGAGTTTGCAGTTGAAGGGGCAAGAGGCAACAAGGAATGTAGCACTAAAGGAATTTCAAGAGAAAGAACAATAAATACAACAGCTAAAACTAGCTTCCAAAGATGCTACCTAGATTCAATCTCAGCTGCGGGAAGAGGTTCGCCTGAAAGAAGAATACCCTCAACAGTTGAGCAAGGCACAAGTCATGCTTTCTGAGGAGAGAGAAAAGTTTGGAAAAGACACGCGCGACATGCAAAGTATCATGGATCAAACTGATAATAAATTATAGGATGCAGAGGGATTATTGCAGAAAGAGCAAGATCACATAGCACGACTTCAGGAAGCTTTTCAGGATAGACGTACCAAGATCCTCGCTTTGGAACATCTGCCTTCTCGTGAATAGGATAGATGTAAGGATCTAAAAAATGAGATAAGAGAGAAGGACAATGAAATCATGTGCTTATCTCATCTTGCCCCCCCCTCTATAAGTCCCTCAAGATCTCTCCCTAGTCGTGGAAGAATTGTATGTTTCTCATGGGAGAAGGTTAAGTAGTATTTCCCTTTGTTGCAGCCCGTGTTGAGGTTCCTAGCTGAAGCACAATATCTTTTTGCTGGAGTGGGCATTCTGATTGACAAAATTACACTTTTCATTGGTCATAAGCTCCCCATGGCCCAGAGCTTGATTCAGTTGCTATATGCTGCTTCAAATGAGGAGTTGGTAGCAAAGGGAGTTGCAGATTGCAAACAATTGATTAGTAGGGCCAATCTTTTCATTAATCAGCACAAGGCAGCCATGCAAGCATCAACAACACTCGATTCCTTGAGGATTTCAGTTCTAGATATGAAGCGACATGTGGAGAAGTTTGTGTTCCTGGGCCTGCCTTCACCTTTTCCTACAGATGGTTCCATTCTAGGGATAGGGAAAGTTATGAGACAAATTGAACACTTGCAACAAGATCAAACTTTCCTACAACACCTTAGTAGTCCTATCTTAGCAGAGGAAGTTGAGCGGATCCTACACCCCCTGGCCCAACTCTATATGCTCTTGAAGATGGTCCACAATGACCCAACAAGCATGCCATTTGATGAAGTGATCTGTTTGGACCAAAATTGCCAGATCCTAGAAGCTCAGGTATTACCCTTCAAAGATGATTGGCTTCCATTCCAATAGGTCTTTGATCTTCTTTTCCCAATTCAATCATAAAGTCTGGTCTCTGAACCAGCAATTTTGGGTCCTAGCATTCTGCGGACAGAATTCCCCTTTGAGTCACCAAGAAATGTTAATATTATTTCAAAGTTATTCGTGAGCAGAATTTTGGTTAAGTGTTAGCGCCTTCCTTTGTTTTTTGGTCCACTCTCCCATTCATTCATCTGTATACCACATGGTTTCATGGCATTTCTCTAAGTGGCTCACTTTTCTCACCTTGTGTTGAGAGAACGCAGAGCTACTGAATGGCGCAAGTTTTTTTCTCAGCGTATGTTTTCTGGCCCCACCATCTTCTGTGTGCTGGGAGTAACACTTAGTGTCTCCGCATTGCATATTCTAGTTTACTTTTTGCATTCGACTTCAGGTCTCCTCCGAGTTACCGCATGTCCTCTTTGGTGATTCATAAACCAGAATGTTGTTGGCGTCGTAGTTTTCTTATTTTGGCAGGTGCAGGGGTTGCCATGACGTGGGTAGAATAACAACATTAAAGACCATTTTCATTTTCTTTTTATTGCATACGCCTCTATAGATGCCACATGGGGAGATTCCTGATAGGGAGCAGTTGCTGGGATTTTTTCTTGTGCTTTCCTACTGTTTGTTAAGGGCCGAAGGCTATTTATAGGCCTTCTTTTTGTTGTTTTAGGGGTTCATACTTTGATAGAGATTATTAGACTTTGGTTCTGTGAAACAAGCCTTTATGTTAATTATATTTTGTGGATGGTAAACATATCAGACTGTGCCTATGGCCTTTATGGTTATTTTTATTTGGAGCTTAATAGATAAACTTATGTGCTATGTTCTAATTCAGTGACTTCTATGATATATGTTGTGAGACTCTACGGATTAGACTATGTCATTTAACTTGGTATCTATTAGATGAATGGTTTATGTCATATTATGTTGAATGAACCTTGTTTGATTATCTTTTCAAATTGTATCGAGCATGTATATCATTGAATGAGCCTTAAAAATACAAATACTTGGGTTTTCTATACCGCAAATATTCTAAAAATATTCTAGCGCATTGCCTAATTATTGTAGCTTTTAATTTTTCTTCTTCCCCTTTTCTCCCCCAATTATATGAAGAGTCGGCTTCTCAAACCTAGATGTTATTCAGTGAATCTTGTGAAAAGGTCCCCCATCACTGAATTTCCCATAAGGTTGTTAGCGTTTAATACAAAATTAGTAGTCACCAAATGTCATCAACAAAAACTTCAACAATCAAAATATTATCATTATAAATCTTGAAGTATAAGTTACTATCAAAAGTACCTTTATAGAATCCCAACTTCATCAAATACATGTCCAAACTGGTGTACCAAGCTCTAGGGGCTTGTTAAAGTCCATACAGTGCTTTCTTCAATCTGCATGCCATGTCTTCTTCATCTGTCAATCAAAATCTATATGGTTTCTCAATGTAGACTTCCTCTTCCAATTTACCATTCAAAAAGGTTGACTTCACATCCATTTGATATACCTTGAATTCCTTATGAGCAACATATGCAAGAAATAATCTAATAGCTTCAATTGTATCTACCAGAGAAAAAGTCTCCTCAAAAGCAATACCTTCCATTTGTGAATATCCCTTGCATACCAGTCTTGCTTTGTTTCTGACAAATTCTCTATCATCATTCTGGAATGCACATATAGTACCAATCATATTCTTGTGCTTAGATCTCATAACAAGTTCCCATGTATTGTTCTTCTCAATCTGATCTAACTCTTCTTCCATAGCTTTTACACAGTTTTCATCTTTACAAGATTCAACAACATCTTTAGGCTAAATTTTAGAAATCAAACATGTCTCTTCAGCAACAATTCTTCTCCTCATCATCACACCTTTATTTTTATCACCAATAATCTGATTATCTGAATAATTTAATATTACATGCCTAGGGGTCTTCTCATTGTTCTGATTTTCAGTCTCTTGAACTTCTTCACTACCAGCAACATCTTTATTTACTGTCTCTTCTGAATCACTTTGTTTCATGCTCAGAGTTTGCACTTGCTTTGAAGTAACATCCTGATCATCAAACTCATATCCACATGATCTAATTTTCTTCTCATGATTCTAATCAACCTTCATATTTGCACTTTCCACTATCTTTCTCAATCTTTTATTGTAACACCGGTAGGCTTTTCTCTTAGTATAATATCCCAAAAGGATTCCTTCATCACATCTTGCATAAAATTTTCCTATATCCCCATCTCTTTTGATATAACATTTTCTTCCAAAGATTCTGAAATATCTAACTGTAGGAACATGACCAAACCATAACACATAAGGAGTCTTACCAGAATCACATTTTATATGCACCTGATTGAATGTGTATACAACAGTACCAACAACTTCTCTCTGATAGATATGCAGAACATTACCTTCAATCATCATAGACCTAGTAGCATCCAAAATAGTTTTATTCTTCCTTTCAACAAAACCATTCTACTGAGGGGTTCACAGAGAAAATAACTATCTCCTAATTCCATGCTCTTCACAAAATGAATTAAAATCATCAGAACTGAAATCTCCTCCTCTGTCAGACCTTAGACACTTAATCTTCAATCATGTCTCTATCTCTACTCTAGCTTTTAATATTTTGAATTTCTCTAGTGTTTCAAATTTCTCCCTTAGAAAAGTGACCCACATCATTCAGGAATAGTCATCAATCAACAACATAAAGTATTTGTCACCCTGCAAGCTTCTCACCCTAGACGATCCACATAAATCAGTATGCACAAGATCTAATAACCCATTAGATGTATATAGTTTTCTCTTGAATGAAATTCTTGTTTTCTTTCCCAATTGACATTCTTTACACATCAGATTAGTAGGCTTCACAAACTTAGGTAAATATCTAACAACTTGAGTAGAACTTATCTTAGTCATGCAGTCAAATTTAACATGACACATTCTCTTATGCCACAACCAACTCTCATCAATCTGAAAAATCAAGAAACTTTTCTCACCAACATTTAGATGAAATATATTACCTTTAGTTCTAGTTCCTGATGCAATTTCTATACCGGAGCTATTCAAGATATTACACTTCCCATTCTTGAATTGTAAATCATATCCCTTATCAACCATCTATCCAACACTCAAACGATTATGCTTCAAACCTTCAACATATAAAACATCATCATTATTATGCTTACCATCAAGAGAAACAAAACCTCTAGCATGGATTAAATAAGCTTTGTTGTCTCCAAATCTCACTACACCGCCATCATACTTCTCCATATTCAGAAATTTACCTTTATCACTTGTCATGTGATGTGAACAACCATTGTCAATCACCCATTCATCTTTCTCTTCAATCTTAGTAGCCAATTCTTTCTCTTCAACAATGCAACTTGTAGAATCAGCAGGTACTAGATCATCTTCCTTGATAGCAATGAACACAAATTCATCTTATGAATTCCCTTTCTCAGACTCATCATCTGTCACACCTTCATCAACAACATAATAACATTTCTTCTGATATTTATACTTGTGATTAGGCTTGTAAGGCTTATCATACTTTGACACTCTTTCTGCTCTTTCAGAACACCTAGAAGAAAAATGACCGATCTTATTGCATGAAAAAAATTTCAAAGGTAACTTCCCTTCATACTTATTGGGTCCCTTAGGCAATCTTCTGGCAATAAGTGCTTCAAGATCTTCCAATTATTTTTCCTATTCTTCCATCTCTTCATTTCCCTTTCATATCTGGAAACCCTAGTTGAACTCTCTCTCGGATCATACTTTTGCTTCCCAGATACAATAGCTTTAAATGTATTCTCAGCTTTTCCATGTGATTCACCAAGTTCACTCAATTCAAAAGCAACAAGCTTACTAACCAGCATATATCTTGTCATAGTTGTCACAATCCAGATCTAATCAATAGCAGCCATAATTGCATCTTCTTCAAGGAATCCATCAACACATCTGATGTTCAGCACAAGATCATTCACTTTAGCCATAAAGGATGAAATATTCTCATCTTCTCCCATTCTCATCAACTCATACTTTCCTTTCAAGCTATGCAATTTAGCAACTTTCACATGTTCATCTCCTTCATACAGGGTTTCTAGCTTCTCCCAAATCTCATGAGAAGTTTGCAATCCCATCACATTAGTCATCTCTGTATTAGTCAAGGCACTCAACAATGCTTCTTTAGCTCTTATATTATGTTCAACATCCTTGATCTAAGTTGTAGTAATAGGACCATTCAAAGGAACATTGTATGCATTCTTTGTGATCTTCCAATAATCTTCTCCAAGATAATTCAAGTGAACCTCCATCTAGTTCTTCCATATAGAGTAATTAGTTCTATCAAATCTCAGACTCTCCTTCTTGAAAACAATAGTTTCCATCCCGAATCTCCTCAAGTGGCCAAGCTTCTCCCAGAGGATCTAGCTCTAATGCCAATTGTTGGCAGCAAAAATGCAGGAAAACTGAGGGAGGGTGAATCAATTTTCACCAAACTTATACAAATCAACCTCAACCTCAAATCTGATCAAGAACAACAATAGAAAAGAGAAACACCACATCAACAACACACATAACACAAAAAATTTTGACGTGGAAAACCCTGTTGAGGGAAAAACCACAGTGGGAACCTACCCACAATATGATGATACTCTGCAATAGTATGTGTAAATATTACAATTGGGAATGCACATGAATTTAGGCACACTTCCTAGAGCACACTGCTCAAAACCAACAAAGGGCTACAACCCTAGGAAGGCTCACTACCTTACAAAGATCAAAGAACAATCTGGATTACATGAATTGAAAGAATGGCATCTCCAAATGTCTAATCATAGTTCCAGTTAAGCACATTCTCTGCAAAAAAACACTTGTCTTCTCTGCACTACCGAAAGATTGATTCGCTTGTTCGCACATACAATACTCTCACAGATCATAGCCACAACAACATACACACATATTACATAATTACAACACTTATTTATATAAATCATCAACCTTAACTTTAAGGTCGTATCAACAAATAAGACCTAATTACAAAATTACATCACACGATACATAAATCCATATGCCAACCAATACAATGTCGACAAGGACATAGAATAGACCCAAAATAAATCCTCAAACATACAACACCACCAAATATCTCGCCAAGATCATCTGCAACACGCAAGAACCATCGGGTCGGCCAAAAGTCTTATAACATGAAGAATACCACCAGACCAATAAAATCTTCAATAACATGCACCATGATCAATGCGGACCACCAAAATGCATAGAACACGATCGAAGAACATCAACAAGCAACGTGAATTCCTCTGTAATAATTGCAACAACTCAAATAACAAGAATCATCATTATTTCATCACCGAAGCTCAAGAACACCAACAACAAATTAAAAGATATGCTTGTGAAGTTCCAAATCATGAACCACCCAAACTGAGGACACACATGAATATCCCAAACACCCTCCAAAATTTGCACAACATAAATAATTAATTCGGGAGCAATACAATCTAGAAATCACAACTCTGCAATATCGAACCAACAAAAAAACCAACCATCACACCAGATCACATAACTGGACCAAATCACTTTTCGGAACACTTAAACTCATACTAAATCAAGTAGAGATAAGTATCTTGAAACCCATTAATCCGCATTAGCACATCTGCAAAAAAACCAACTCAACTCTCTGCAACAAACCAATTCTCTGCAACATAGGAATATGTTGACATCAATGAGAACAACACATTCCAACAACTCTAATATCCAACACAAGGATTTGAAAAGATCCTATTAAACATACACTCATTCTTTAGATTATAGAATAAAACAAATTGTCTTATTACTTGTTTCTATGTTTTCAAATCATTTTTCAAAACATCCATCAAACAAACAGAATTTTCAAAAACACAAGTCAAGTTTATCAAAAATTTCAACATTAGGGCAGTTTAGTGCATAAATAGTTTATCTTAGTGCTTTGTATCATCACTATAGTGATATAACCCATTTGGTAGCACATATAAAGTAAAAATTAGCGCATATAGTGCACATGATAGTACATGAGGTCCTAGTTAGATTTTGAAAACATCAACAAATTAAAATAGTCATCTTAGCACATGCTTAAGAAACTTTAGTGTGTTCATAGGATAGCTTGGCATGTAGAAGCAACATGATAGTGCATTTGACTCATATTTTAGTGTGTCCTCTATATATTTTAGCCATCCTTACAAAACTATCTCAGACAAAGAGGATATTAGAAACTTTTTCAAAAAAATAAAAAACATTTTTCAGATACCCTTTTCTAAGTTGTTCATTTCAGTCACCAGAAGCATCAATTTCAGCTTAGGAAAACCAGTGCCAATTTTCAATTAAAAAGAGTTCAATTATCATTCTGATCTTTATTTGAGTTTCATTTTGTCAGGATACATCATCCTTCATCACAAAACAAAGCTGAAATCGGATTACCTTAGCCTTATCAATAGGATCGATTTTTCCTATTTTGACTCAAGTATCATCTCATCCAATTAGCACTTACAACAATGATCAAAGTTTAAAAACTTCACTTGTATGACCATTCCTCATCAATCAAGGAAAAGAAAAATTAGTCAAAAGGTAATTCTCAAAAGGAGAATATTTCTCTACATAAACCACAAACTCTTGCTAGAACATTGCACATTCCTACACCGATTTCAGAATTATCTGCGCGGTTGTGGAACTGAGTTTGGTGAGGAATATTTAAAGATCGTTACCTATCAAAAAAGATTTGCGTTATCACAACATCTCAATAAAAGTGGAAAAATCAACTTGTCTTATCTAACTCAACAAAAAGTCACCTATTAAAATCAAAATCAAATCATTTGCATGCCCATTTTAACTAGAGCTCAAAAACTTAAGGCAAAGGAGGTAGAAACTCCATCAATCATGGGAGGAAGAGAAGAAAATCTCTTTTACACAAGGTATAAAGATATAGAAATAGAAGGCATAAGTGAGGAATTAATTTAAGAAGCCCAACAAGACCCTAAGTTCCAAAAATTTATGTAAAAACTTCTAGAAAATGATAAAGACAAATATCTTCTCATGTTGAACAATCATGGTGCCAAACTATCTGATGATTTCAATACTAGAAAAATAGAAGGTGAGTCAAGTACTAATAATAAAAATCCATTGAATGCATTAACAAAATAGATCCAAGATCTTCAACAAAAAATGCAAGACATGCAAAGGGGAACAACAAGGAGATATACCTTGGAAGACATTTGTCCCTTTCCTTTTGATCGAACTATAAACATGATACCATTTCCACCAAATTGTAAAATTCCTGTTGGATATTGTTGTTCATTGCTGCTACTAGGATATGTTGTTATCATTGATGTCAACATATTCCTATGATTTTCTCTGGTGATTACTGATTCAGAAGATCTTATGATCCGGTTTACAGTGTTGTTGTGTTGATCACTGTTTTGCAAAGTTCGGTATATCCTCTGGTATATTCTGGTGTGATTGGAGCTTGTTCTAAGATTTTGGGATATTGTTTAGGATGGTCTTGTGTATCTTCATTTCAGATGGATCATGATTTGGTGTTTTGCAAGTTTTCTTCATGACAGTTGCTGATTGGTTGTGTTCCTGAGCTTCCAGACGTTGATAAATAAAGATTTGATAAGTGGTGTTGGTGCAGTTGTTCCTAATGATTCTAATGTGCTTGCTGGTGTTTCCAAGTCATGTCCTATTTTTTTTGGTGATCTGTATTGATCTTTGTGTGAGTTTTTGGTGGTTTATATTAATCAGTGATGATTTTCATGTTATGTGGTGGTGTAGCATGTTGCGGATCTTTGCGAGATTTTTGGTGGAGTTGTGCATTTGAGAATTTGATTTAGGTCCATGTTATATCATGTAAATCATTGTATTGGTCTGGTGATCGATATTTGTATCATGTGATGTAATTTTGTAATTGTGGGTTGAGGGTTTAGTCGACCTTGTTATCAAGGTTGATGATTTGTATATATAGGTGATATATTCATGTAATTTAGGTGTCGATGTTGTGTCTGCATTATCAGAGAGTGGTATATGTGCAAACAAGTGATTTATCCTTTGGTGTTGAGTTTGAGGAGAGTTTGGTGCTATAGAGTAGACAATTGTGCTTAACCGGAACTATAATCAGGCATTTGGAGATGTTATTCCTTCAGTTCATTTCTTCTAGATTGTAGTTTGAATCTTGTTGTAAGTTAGTGAGACTTCCCTGAGGGTTGTAGCCTTCCATGCCATTATCTTTTGAGCAGTGAGCTCTAGGTAGTGTGTCTGAATGCATGTGCATTCACCATTGTAATATTTTCACATATTACTGCAGAGTATCATCTTACTATGGGTAGGTTCCCACCGTGGTTTTTCCCTTAACCAGGTTTTCCACATCAAAATCTTGGTATTGTGTGTTGTGTTCTCAATTTGCTTATCTTTATTATTGCTGCAATTTATCAGATCTATTTTTGTAATTAATTTTGTAGATCCGATGAAGACTGATTCACCCCCCCTCTCAGTCTTACTCTTCTTTGATGCTCACAATTCAAAGTTACAACAAATACAATGGAAAACCTGACCCACAAGATCATGTGAGGGAATTTTGCACTATGAGCTTGGAATTTGCATATAGTGAAACTTACTTAATGAGACTATTTCTAAGAAGTTTAGGTGGACCAAGCATGGATTGGTTCTCAAAACTCCCATCAAGTACCAAGACATTCAATGAGCTAGTAGACAAATTTGTTTCTCAATACTCATACAACATTCAACATGAAGTCACCATGCTTGACTTATGCAATAAAAACAACTAGTTTTAAACTTATCAGGCAATACAACTATAAACAATTCAGAAATCAACAAACCCAAACCTGCCTTACTCAATATCGAAGGAAGTGCACACCTTTAGGACAATCACTCGAGTCATTATTTATAGAACTTCTTGCCAATAAACTTATAACACTACCAAACACAAGAGAATTTGAACCAAAAATTAAACCATCTTGGTGGAATGACACACATCATTGTGAATACCATAGCAGTAAAGGTCATAGGACAAATGATTGCCAATAATTAAAAAATCTAGTGCAAGACTTATTAGACAGAGGTGATATAATGTTAGAAGGAAACAAGACAAACGATGATCATGAAGCATTCAAAAATCCTCTCCCCGATTATCAAAAGGGAGAACCATCAAATGAAAAAGGAAAGAAAGTGAAATACATCTATGATAACATTATCAATCACATTTCCATGTCAGATAACTAGATAAATATCATCAAGATCAATGATAAACAAGAACGTAGACTCGTCAACATAACCACACAAGCCCAATCCAAGTTTGTATTGAAAGGAAGCACATCCAAAACAACTCATCCTTCAAATCAATACAACTTGGTAGATTAGTTACAAAAGACACCAGCTTAAATATCAATACTCGAGCTTCTAAAAATATCACCAGGGTACAAAGAAATTTTTAAAAGGGCTCTTATAAACACTACAATACTAACCAATTTAGATATTGATCTATTCCAAGCCATGGTGGGACATTTAACTGTGCCTCACAGTTTGTCATTTTTTTAGAATGATTGATGTCTCCTTGAGTCATCCACATAACACTCCCCTCCATATCAAATTTTTAGTCTATAAACATCAGATCAAACACGTACTAATAGATGGAGGAGCCGACCTAAATATATGTACTTTAAAGATTATCCATGCATTAGGTTTCTTAGAGAATGCTATAGATCCAAAGAAGAAAATCACCATCAAAGCATGGTCATAATACCTTAAAAATGGTCATCTAAACCATGAGCCCCTAATCTCGACAACATCACCAAGGTCCTAACCAAAGGCAATTAAATCAATCTTGAGCACATTATTAATTTTTCAATCATCAAAAATCACATGGCAAATCAATTACTCAATATTAATTAAATATTTATTTAATTAATTGAATCATTTCCAAGAATATCATTTTGATCAATTATCTTATTTAATTTATTAAATGTCCTTGCATATTTAATTAATTAATAAAATTGTCATTTAATCATGCAAAAGGAATTAATTTATTACAAAAGAGGAATTAATTACAAAACAAGAGTTGAATTGAAATTAAAATAAAAGAATTGAATTGAGAGAGGAATCAAACTTGAGATATTATTTCTTTTTCTAAATTTAGAACTTGAAATCAAAAAAGCAATTAATTGAATTATTGAATTATTCTCTAAAATTGGAACTCAAAGCTTTTCAGAAAAAGAAGTTTAGTTGCATTGAAAAGACTCTTTTAATAAAAGAATTATCTATTTTTATCACAAATGCATGGAATTAATTTATTATTATTTCTAATGCAACTTGAACTTTTTATTTAAATGTATTTCAATTAAACTATAATTGGAATCTATCTCAAGGTTAACTAAACCTTATTTCTCAATTATTTCAATTAATCCTAAATTGAGCTTTTTTTTAGCTTTTCTCTTGAGGATTCTCTATAAATTCAGTCTTCAGCTCTCATTCCAATTCACCCCAGAGATTTTTGAGAACACACTTGGAGATTATTATCATGCTAATTTTTCTCTAGAGTCATTGAAGATCATTGTGTTTTTTAGATTATTTGCATCCATATTGCTTGAATTATTCATCCATTTTGCATCCATATAGTTAATATCATATAGATTAAATTCTTCGTCTTGGTGTAGTCTAGTCACTGGTATTGCTTATAAAAAATCTGAGAGCAATCTTATACTCACATCTTTTAGAAGGCAATTAGTCACTTTTTTATGGTTTATTATTGATTGATTATTATTTACTAACCATGCATATAATGACTTAATTGAAGTGTTGTGCTTGCAGCTATAGACCCTTTTTTAGACACACGGTGGTCTTACCAATTAGGGTGGGACCAATTTAGAAGGATACCATATGTCAAGTCTTGGACATAGACTTGTCCTACAACATACTATTGGGTTGACCTTGGGTCCATGAAATGAAGGCAATACCATCCACATACCACCAATGTGTAAAAGTCCCATACAATGGACAACAAATTTCCATATCATCTTACATGAATCCCTTCCAGTGCTGCAACAATCTCAAGACAACTCAAAATATCCTTGTACCACACAACCGGGAATCTCTTGCTTCTACGTCATCCAACAGTGAATACCAGCTCAAATCTTTATCAATAGATTTTGAGAAAAAGATTTAGTTAAAAGATAAAGGTATGAGAGAATATTCTATGTTTTCTGTGTTTTCATCCCTGAAACAAAAAAAACTAGAATACCAAAAATTAGAGAAGACAAGAAACAACTCAGTGATTCAAAACTTTGTCTGTGTCAAAAACTAGTCCATCCTAAGTCAAAACTCTATCAGTGTTAGAAACTATTCCATATTAAGTCGAAACTCTGTCAGTGTCAGAAACTAGTCCATCCTAAGTCAAAACTCTGTCTGTGTCAGAAATTAGTCCATCCTAAGTCGAAACTCTGTCAGTGTCAGAAACTAGTCCATCCTAACTCGAAACTCTGTCTGTGTCAGAAATTAGTCCATCTTAAGTCGAAACTAAATCCATGTCAGAACTTGTCCATCTTAAGTTGAAATTTTGTATCCTGGTCAAAAATCAATCCATCTTGAAATTGGTCATACTCAGTTATCATACTTAGCAATCAAAAAAACTCAGAATTTCTAGGCCCTGTCCTGTGAACAGTTGTATGAGTCTAATAATTTATCATGTTGCACCTGATCCTGTGTCGTACGAGTCTTCTAGTTTATCATCCTAGACCTGATCCTGTGTCATACGATTCATTTTCATCTATCATCTGGCTCTGTATCCTGTGTCGTATGAAATAGAACTGCTCTGAGTATTTTGTCATCTTGCACATACCCATCTATCGTACAGTACAAGGTAGCAACTCATACGAAACAGAACTATTATCGTCCTATACCTGCTAAATTATCATTCAATTCAAAAAAATTTGTCGTACGAGTCTCTAGTTTTGTCAGAACAGAACAGTCAAATTTGCCTAAAAATAGCTTACAACAAACATAATACTGGTTATCAATTTTCCTGAGTATAAACAGATCAAGGCAGTGTACCTCTGCCATTTGTGTTGCACGATTTGGTCGATCATCTTTCAGCTACTTCAATCAACTACCTATCAATTTTTAGTCACTTAGATAACATCTTATACAGGATAGATCATTCCTGAAACCAGGCTGAATCTTACACTACTCTTAGAATCAACTTAGATAAATATCTTATATAGGATAGATCATTTCTGAAACCAGACTGAATCTCAGTTTTATCTCCCAAACAATACTCTAAACAGAACAACTAGCTTTGAAATTGATCTTGACCTCTGCATCACAAACAACTTTAGGTCACACTAATCCATAAAAATACCTATTCAAACCAGGAGTTCTCATAAGAAAGAAGACAAAGGAAAAGAACAACCCTTCAAATATCAAGATAATCCATTCTACATGGAGGACCCACTCACTGACAAACCTTCAACATCAAGCGGACCAATTTTTTATGAACCTAAATCTCCTACTATACATGAGACAGAATACAATGACAAAGACAACCTTAATATTCACGAGACTGATACTGGTTCCTCATCAAGTGAGGTTGAAGAAGACATTGAACCTCCAGAAAAAGAAATTTGTGATCTTCAAAAGGACAAAGACTTTAGAAAAATGATGAAAGCTATCATGACTTGAGAGAAGGAAGACTATTTCTTAGAACTAGCAAAACAAGGTGCTAAACTTCCTACTGGATATGATGTTCAAACACTCGTTACTAAAAAGGAAGATTCACCTATACTCATGGTACACAAACAATTACAAGCCTTACAAATGGAGGTCACAGAATTGAAAAATAAGGACAAGTCCCCAAAACAATATTCTCTGGAAACAATATGTCCCTTTCCATTTGACAAGAATCTATACATGCCTCTATTTCCTTCACGAGTGGAGATCCTAAAATTTGATAAATATGATGGTACCTTGGATCCTCAAGATCATGTCAGAGAGTTTTTTTCTATCTGTATGGAGTTCATGCATGATCAAACGTACCTCATGCACCTTTTCCCAAGGAGTTTAGGGGGCCAAGCAATGGAATAATTCTCTAGTCTACCCAAAGGGATAAAAACGTTTGAAGAACTAATCCAACTATTTTTACAACAATACTCATACAACATTCGACATCTTGTGACTATGATCGATCTTTGAAATACTAAACAAAAAATAGGGGAACCTCTTCTTACTTTCCTCCAACGCTGGAGAAATATGTTCTCTAGGTATCCACGACCTATCCCAGACTCTGAGAAAATGGATATATTTGTCAATAACTTAGTCCCCAAACTGAAATATAGCATACAAATGCAAGTACACCCCTCATTTAACAAAATGGTAGATAATGCTATTTCAATGGAAGATGTGCTCATAAAAAAGGGAGATATCTCACCTTGGAAAGAAACACAACCAGGATCTAGCTCTAAAGAGAAGAACAAGTATTGGAAATTTGGCAAAGACAACAACAAGAATGTTGTTAATGATGGAGTAGTAGACATTGTACAAACTAACTCAAAGCCCACAATATTCAACTTGGCTAGTGGAATACAAGCACTTAAAGCTACTAAGGCTGCAACAGAAAATCCACCAAAGAAAACAAAGGAATGGTTCAAAGAAAAGCCTTGGCTTTCCAAACCTAAGCATGATTTTACTCCTCTTGAAGAATCATATGAATCCACTTTCAAAACTCTGTTGGCAAACAACTTGATAATACTACCAGATAACTCTAGACCATATGATCCAGAAGTTAAACCAAGATGGTGGAGAGAAAATGAATACTGTGACTTCCATCAGAATAAAGGTCATAACATAAACAATTGCATGAAGCTGAAACATGAGATTCAAGATCTCATAGACACTGGTAAATTCATTGTTGGGAATCATCCAACCAATGCAGATCATAAAGCATTTAAGGACCCTTTACCTATTTATGAACAACGTGATTCTTCAAAGACCAAAGGAGGTGCCAAGGTAAATTATACTTATACCAGTCAGGACAACATTATTAACATGATTGAGCCTTCCCACTCAGAATATTGCAATGTGATTATAGTCCAAGATAAACCAAATGAATCATGATATGCAAGATCTCTGACCTGATCTCAAAAGAAAGTCATCCTCCAAGGAGCTAGTTCTTCTGACCCAGCTCAAGCAACATCAAACCCACCAGCCTTGCCAAACAAACAAAAAGAATCAACCTTGGACAAATTTAAAAGGTTAACTTCATCATCATCTTCTGGATATAGTGTCGTTGAATAGTTGAAAAGCACAAATGATCAAATCTCAATCTTTGAATTGCTAAAACTCTCATCTACTCACAAAGAAATTATAGACAAAGCATTGCTCACCACTAACGTTCCAAAAGATTTAGACATTCATCAGTTTCAGTCTATGGTGGGTCATCTGACTTCACCTTACTATCTGACCTTCTCTGAAGAAGATGACAACTCACTAAATCATCTACATAACTAGCCATTGCATATTGAAGCCATGATCCACAAACACAGAGTCAAACATGTTTTGATAGATGGAGGTGTGGGGTTGAATATATTTACTTACAGTCTTCTTACACAACTAAGATTCTCTGAAAATATCATTGATCCTGGCAAGAAAATAACAATAAAAGCCTATGATGAGGAAGAAAGGACTTCTAAAGGTTTGGTATCATTACCTATTAGAGTGGGACCAATAGAAAGAGATGTCCTTTTCCAAGTACTTGATATTCCTTTGTCATATAATATATTACTAGGCAAGCTGTGGATTCATGAAAATAAGGCAGTACCATCAACATACCATCAACGCTTAAAGTTTCCCTATAATGGAGCTAAATTCAGTATTCCTATTGATACAAATTGATAGTTCGGATACTTAAAGATAAGTACAGATGCCAAGCTAATAAGATGAGAGGGGGGGTGAATCATACAAACTTAATCTTCCATAAAAACAACAGATTCAACCTCGGTAACATATACTTTAGTAATATAACCAAAACTGCTAAACATGCAAACTCAAAAGCATATAAACATCATAATACTCATAACACCAGATTTAACGAGGAAACCCAAATAGGGAAAAACCACTATGGGATTTCGGACCCACTAAGAAATATACTCTTCTAGAGTATGCTCGGTTAAAAGCAAATCTTGTTAAAGATTACAAACACATTGCTAGATGTGACCCGGTTAAGGGATTTCCCTCAGATCTGTTAGGCTCTTCATCTTGTTAGAAGTGACCTTGTTAAAGGATTTCAAACACTCAATCAAAATGTCACCTTGCTAGAGGGTTTTACAAATAAGACTATTAAGTCCACTCAGTTAAGAGATTTTATGTCACTTCACAAAATAACAGTAATAAAAATCTATCTGCAACTTCACATATAAAATGCTAAAGAAGATTCTTATTTGTTCAATACAATATAGACATAGAACTAATCTTGTCCATCTGTTGGGCTCTATACTCTATTATTCAAAATAGGTCTTCAAGCTTCTGTGCTCGGTAATCACTATGTAGCATCCCTGTGCATACACTTGTCTGCCTACATTGTTTATCAACAGTTCATTATTTATAAACAATAGCTAACCGCTTAATCTCCTTGATCACATTTCCAATGATCAATCATAGCCATCAGATCTTCAAACTTTGACCAGGTTCAATGTATCCTTTGATCTGAAAATGTTTTACCCCACCTTGGAACTTTCATATATTTCTCGGAACTTGTGCTAGGGTATTGTTGTTCAATCTAAGTTGTAGATCTTCCTGCAGATTATCCTTTTCCATATATTCTTTAACAAACTTCATTCATGGCATACCAATCATTTAATCATAGCTAGCTCATCAGCTTCCTTCATTAAATAATGCATGTAATCATTTAATGCATTCTGTTATTACTCGGTTGCAACTCAGTAAATACTAAACTTCACTCGGTAGACATTTTGCCTTCATTAACCGATAGCGATAACTTTAGGGTTTACCGACTAGGTTCTTTTCTTGGTAACATAGTATAGTATTAACCTTTCAATCAATAACATATGTAGGATATCAAAATAATCTAATCATCATGATCTCATCATTGTCTAACTCGGTAATAGTTGCCCATTGAATAACTTATTTCTCCCCTTATCCATCATATTCTTTCTATGTCTTTTACCGACATCTTTATACTCATCAAATCATACTTCTCAAGCTATGGCAACATCATACTGAATTAGAAAATCAATTTACTGACATCAATGACAAAATAATAATATTAAGACAATAAACATCCTTAATCAATTTTATCCATAATCATCAACAACCTTCTCAATATCCTTATTGAAATGTCAACAATCTCTCCTTGTTTGTTATAATGCCAAATTCCAACACAAATGTCATTTGTAATGCATTGAAAAAAGGTGCAGATACGTTGGTGCCTCATAATAGGGCAGCCTCTACAAATGAAGATCTAGAAACACTGATGAAAGACTTAGAAAAGAGATTGAAGATTACAAATACCGGCATGGATGGCTACAAGATAGAATCGATACTTTCATTAGTTTCTCTCCCTCCATCACCAAAATAGTTGGGCAAGCCATGAGAGGCTATGAGAACACAAAATTCAGCTCCGAATACCATATATGATGGTCTCTTTGTATAGTCTTCTACCTTCTTGGTGGATGAAATAGAAGAGGATATTGTTCTTAACTGGCTCTTTAAGGAGGATAGTCAAAATGAGGAGGTACGACATTGTGAGATTTCCTCAAACCAATATGGTCCTGGCTATAAGATGATTCAACGCATGGGGTACTTAGGTACTGGTCCTCCGGGCAAACAAAAGGAAGGTATTACTAAACCAATTCAGCTACAAACCAAATCCATAAATGATAAGGCTAGACTGGGATACAATCCAAAAAAGACATCAGACCAAAAACATGTTTCTAAGTGTAAGTGGCAGAAAAGGATATCGCCTTCAACATTACATGAAGCAGACACTCAATAAACAAAAGCACAGTGTAGAAACAAGAAAGAGGAATCAGCAGTCAAGAAAGAAGAAATAGTCAATGCTCAAGCTTCAATGGTATTAGCTACAATAATACAAGAAGTTGAGGTCCCTAAGGATATAAGAGATGAAGTAGTAAGAATCAGAGAATTGTTTGCACCACTAAAGTTTCCAGTCACATATACTAGCAGGCAGCAAGTAGACGATTCATAGACTAACTCAAATGAGTATGAATGGGGTCCTGACCACCTCTTAGACACATCCACTACAGAAACTTCAGAAGAGTCTATCAGTGTCATAGATGAACTCAAGAGCTTATGCGCATAAAAATAGAGAAAGAAATACAAGAAATTAGACAAAGGAGACAAGCAAATTATGAACAAGGACTGAAAGAAGGAAGAATACCAAAAAGCTTCTCATCTATGTACCCCTATGCTAAAACAGAACAAATCAGGTATAGCACTACACAAGAAGAGTTGGAAGCTATAGAATAAGAACCAGTTATCAGTCCAAAAGAAGCTAAATGGAGTAGATGGTAGCAAATCATAGAAACATCAAGATCATGTCAATATGTGTGTCAGATACAAATGACAAATGAACCACAACATGAAGGAACTTGTAGCATTAAAGATGTTGGTGTTGATACCATACATACACTTATTAAATCATTTGAAGAAGACTTGGAAACTTCACCTGATGACTCTGGTGATAGTCTTATTCAGGACAATATCTACTCAGCCTCAAATTCTGAATCATCTGATACAGACAAGGAAAATCTGTCTACTGATCTTATTGTTGTCAAACCACAATATGACGTCTAGTCCGGCGTAGTGAACGACATTACAAGTATGTCTATTGGATTAGATCAACTAAATATTAATGTGAACTTTAATAATCATGATCTGAATCTTCTTGGTCTCGAGACACTTATGCAAGTTATCATTCTGGAACTCAACTTTTTGATCCGTAGTTGTGATGACAATACCATGAACGCTCTCGAACCTGTCCAACATTTATCCTTACTACACCCCGAATTGATTGACTGTACTTTACAAAACTAGCCCATGAGTATACCTACTTTTTCCAATGACTATACATTAGCCTATTATCTCAATGTAGTCGAACCTATGGACTCTTCCACCAGTGAACAGAGTGAAAATATGACTAAAGTGGATATCAAGTATCTTAGTCGCAAAAACAAGAAAAATAAAAATAAAAGATTTGATGGCGAAAACCACATTGTGGCAGTATCAGAATCTAAAAAAGAGAAAATAAAGGATGTACCTAAAGGCGAAAACCTCTCTGAGGCACCTGAAGGTGAGATACTTGATATACTGCCAAGTCATTTCCAAGAAAGGTCCTCCATATTGATCGAGCCAACTGAGCCAGTGAACATTGGGAGTCAAGAGATACCACACATCATTCATGTAGCTCAATCACTATCAGTAAAAGAATTGAAGGAGTTCACTTAGCTATTCTTAGAAAATAAAATAAAATTTGCATGGACGTACTCTGATATGCCAGGCTTGGATCCTGATCTCATTATGCACCATCTTTCAATTACACTAGGAGTAAAACCAATTAAGCAAAAACTCCATAAGATGCACCCACGTGTAGCACTATTAGTCAAGCCTGAACTAGAAAAACTACTCAAAGTTGGATTCATTAGAGCTATAGATTATGCCAAATGGATTTCAAACATAGTACTTGTGTCAAAAGCAAACAAGTCTATCAGAGTTTGCACTGACTTCAAAGATCTTAACAAAGCTTGTCCAAAGGACGACTTTCCATTGCCAAACATTGATATGATAGTCGACATGACTGCTAGGTATGAAATGTACTCACTAATGGATGGATTCTCCGGATATAATCAAATCAAAATAGCTATTGGAGATCAAGAAAAGATAGCTTTCACCTATGCATGGGGAACCTTTTGCTAGAACATCATGCCATTTGGGATAATGAACACAGGAGCGACCAATCAGAGAGCAATTACAAACATTTTTCGTGATATGATGCATAAGAATATGGAAGATTATGTTGATGACACCTTAGTGAAGACTATGAAAAGATCAACACATATTCAAGAGTTAGGTCCTATACTAGACAAAATAGAAAATTTCAAACTCCGGTTAAATCCAAAGAAGTGTGCATTCGGAGTGACATCTGGTAAACTACTTGGCTACATCATTTCAAAGAAGGGAATCGAGGTTGATCCTGAGAAGGTCCAATCTATAATGAAAATTCTGCCTCCAAAGAACATTAGTCAAATGAGAAGTCTACAGGGACGTCTCCAATCCATCAGATGATTCATTTCTCAGCTAGCAGACAAAGCTCAACCTTTCACAAAGGTATTGGGAAAAGGAGTAATTTACAAGTGGGATCAGTAGTGTGAACAACATCTTCAGCAAATCAAAGAGTACCTGTCAAATCTACCGATATTGATGCCATTGATTTAGGGTAAACCACTAATCTTATATATATCAGCAATTGATTCATCACTGGGGGCACTTCTGGTGCAATAGGATGACAATAAAAGGGAATGAGCTATTTATTACATCAGCAGCATATTGGTGTCTTATGAAATGAACTAAACTATAATAGAAAAAGCATGCTTGGCATTAGTCTTTGCATCACAAAAACTGAGACACTACATGCTAGCACATTCAATCAAGCTAGTGCCCAAAATTGATCCACTCAAATATCTTCTCAATAAGGCAACACTCACAAGAAGATTGGCAAAATGGATCATGATCCTTACAGAGTTTGACATTAAATATGTGGAATGCAAATCCATAAAAGGACAGGTAATTGTTGATCAACTTGTTGAAGCTCCACTTGAGGACACTCAACCGCTACATATAGAGTTTCCAGATGAATCAATAATTCACCTTACTCAATAACCCTGAAGATGTTCTTTGATGGGTCCTTTACCCAAAATGGTTCAGGTGCTGGCATATTATTCATTACTCCTTAGAAGTATTCAATCCCAAAGTCTTATAAGATTCTATTCCCATGCACAAACAACATTGCAGAATATGAAGCTTTGGTTAATGGAATGAAGCTAGTCATTGAATGGAAGGTTGCTAAATTGAATATCTATGGAGATTCTTAGCTGGTAGTTAACCAAATCAATGATACATATCAGTCTTGAGATGAGAAAGTGATGCCTTACAAGAGGATGGTTGATGATCTTAAGAATTATTTTGTCTTTGTATCATTCCAACAGATTCCTAGATCCACAAACAGAGCAGCCGATGCTATGGCCACCTTGGCATCTATACCTAAATTACAAGAGTCCAATTTTCTCTTTGAATTCCTGGTGGAAGAGCTACATTACCTGGCCTATGATTCCCTTGACACCCAAATAGTATGTTCTATTATTGAACATGACTCATCCCGATACAACCACATCTATTCCTATCTACACGACCAAATTATCCCTCGAAATCTTACTTGAAATGAGAAAATAAGCTTAACCCGAAATGCTTCATGGTATGTTATCATAGCTAATGATTTATTTAGATGAGGTTTAGATGGTACATTTCTTAGATGTCTAGAAACTGAAGAATCTAAACGTGCATTATCAAAAGTCCATGAAGGTATTTGTGGATCTCATTCGAATGGCCTTACTTTAGATCAGAAACTACTACAAGCTAGCTACTACTAGCCAGACATGGAAAAAGATGCCATCAAATTTGTTAAGACTTGTGAGAAATGTCAGCTTCATGGAAATCTCATACATGCCTCGACAAGGCACCTCATACCATTTATTACACACTGGCCTTTTCAGTAATGGGCCTTTGATCTCATTGGTTAGATATATCCTACTTCATCTAACGGACATAAATTCATCATAACTGCCACTGAGTATTTCACCAAGTGGGTAGAAGCAGTTCCGCTCATTAAAGCAACCAGTAAACAAGTCGCCTTGTTCATCTTAAATCATATCATCTATAGATATAGGATACCTTCGTCCATCATGACTAATAATGGAGGACAATTTAAGAATAAAGATCTAGACGAGCTTTATGAGAAATTAAAAATAAAACAACACTAGTCATCAGTATATTACCCTCAAGGTAATGGACAAGTTGAGGTGTCTAACAAAAAACTGTTGACTATCTTGCATAGAACAGTGAACAAATCTAGGAAGGATTGGCATCTGCAGCTCAATCCTGCACTGTGGGCTTACAGAACAAGTATCAGAACACCTACTGGGGCTACACCTTTCTCTTTGGTGTATGGGTCTGAAGCAGTACTACCTATTGAAGTAGAAATACCATCTCTAAGAGTTTCTTTGCAAGGTCTTGTTACTGATGAAGATCATAGAATATATAGATTGCAAGAACTCGAATTGTTGGATGAGCATCGCCAAGTGGTGTTTGATCATCTTAGAGTATATTAGAAGAGAATGTCCAGAGGATATAACAAGAAAGTTTGACAAAGAGAATTTTAGGTTGGTGACCTAGTTCTGAGAAAAAATCCAAAAAATCAATAGTTTCACAACAATAAAGGGAAGTTTTAACCCAACTAGTTGGGTCCCTACATCGTTACTGCAGTATTCAGCTCTAGTGCCTATCAACTCTCAAAATTTGGAAGGAGAACAACTCTGTGAACTGATTAGCACCATCCAATTGAAGAAATTCTTCACTTAGCATTCTCTGTGTCATTAACTTGTACAGCTAAAAAAGTCCTGAAAAAAATTCCTAAAAATTGAAAAAAGTCCTGAAAAATTCCTAAAAATTAAAAAAAGTCCTGAAAAAAAAAAAAAAAAAAAGAGAGAAAAAGAAAAAAATATATAAAGAGAGAAAATTCCCTGGTAAACAGGTACCTTGGTAAAAAAAAAAGTGAATCTCTGCCAAGCAGGTGAAAACCTGGCAAACATATGCCTCTTGTACTTAAGCACTCCATCTATCAACGCAACGTTGGCATTTCCCGCTTTCATGCATCTTTTGTTTTCGCTTGTACATATTTTGCAGTCACTTTCGTGACATTCTAGTTTGTTGGAACCCTCATGACTTGAAACTGATCAATGTCCTAGTCTTAGGTTACTTGACAGAGCAATTCACATGTCCTAAGCAGTGTCAACCAAGTCATCTTTTCATCAGTGAAACCTGGTCATCCACTCTGAGTCAGTCACCTATCTCCTAACTACCAAAGAGTTTTTATCACTGACTACACAAGCAAAACAAAATAATGGAGAACAATCACTAATCAGTTTGAGCTATGACTAAAAATTTTCTTTGCGTGTTGTCTTTTATATTGGTTATCGATTATTATCCCTCTGAGTAACTCGAGGAAGTTTATTGTGACTAAGAGGAGCAATGATTGGGGGCATAATATTTTCTTTGTTTTCTACTTGTTGGAATGATTCCGATGATCTAGAAACATCTAATTTAGTTGGGTGTCTATGATAAGAGCCTTCACATCAAGGTGAAATCGCCTCACATACCTCGACTCCGCTTATTTGTATGCTACAGGGAGGTCCATATCATTTCTTTGTCTGTTTTGAGGGAATTTCTTTATGACGCAATTTGGGTCCCTGCGAAATCTGTCCAAGGATATGAACGAAAAAAAAGGGTCATTGCAGACAAGATAATAAATATTGCACATTGAGAAAGAAAGGAACTCTAACTTGCCTATTGTGTTCGTTATGCTCGGTGATGAATATTAAGTATTTTAAATCCAGTGATTAGGTTTAGGTTGCATTTTGCATATCATTTTGCATATCATTTTCCATTTCATTTTGCATTTTTTTGACTTTAGAGTGATTTCGATATGATAATAATCTCTTTCTATTTTGAATGAGAGTTGAAAGCATCATCATTTCTTACGCTAAGGTCTATTTATCATCATTTTCTCCAATCGAGTACTTGTGTTTTGAGATGTTTTAGCTGCATACATAACATTTAATATAGCTTCATACATTTCATTATTCACTCATCTGCATCCATATTATTGCATAGAAAAATGAAAACATTGCATTACTTATTACTCATTTCTCATTCATCTATTTGATAACTCAATGATGAACAATGAGTACCAAACCGATACTGAGAGGGGGGCATGAATCAGTACAGACACAAAAACTTTTCCTGAACCGGTTTAAATGCAAACAGTGCACTTGACAGACAAACACTAATACCGGTCTAAACCAGATTACTACCAGTTAAACATAATGAGACTATGAAAGACATAAACCGGAAACACTTAGATTTCCATACAATCTACTCCCTCATTTCCACTTTATCCTTATGCATAAACAGATAATATATCATCAGAGATGCAATAATTTACTAAAACAACATGATTCACCGCTAAACAGGAAATAACCAAACATCACATGAAAGAGGCATCACACATGACACACATATTTTTCATGTGGAAACCCAACTGGGAAAAACCACGGTGGGGATGAATACCCACAAGCTATTTTGCACTCTTTAGAAGTCCGCTCTATTAGGAGCCTAGTCTGGTTAAAGACTGTTACAACAGGTTCTGTTAGGAACTGATCCTGTTAGGGATCACTCGATTAAGGGATGGCTAGAATACCTGGTTAAGGGTTCAACCCTATTAAAGGTTACCTTGTTAGAGGATTTTATGAACTCAATGGCTTTGAGTCACCCTGTTAAAGGATTTACAGCAAGCTGGTTAAAGCTACCCTGTTAAGGGATTTTCCAACTGTTGAAGTGATTAGAGATCAATAGGTATTACAATGATCTGATAATAGCACTCAATGCCAATACAGATCCTTTTTAGTTCCTTCCTTCTACACACACACTTTACAGGTATCAATTCTCTTATTTGGTCTGGCAAGAATCATGTATCTCTACACTTAGATACACACACAACATTTGCCAACAACCTCAACATGAAACACAACATCTACCTTATAGGAAATAGATAGGTCGGTAGCATAAACCCTAAACCCTAAACATTTAGGTTGAGAAATTCAGTCAGTTCAATCCTGACCATTGAACACTTTGCATTTGAATACAATGGTCTTGAACAGATCTCACGACATTCTCCATCATTCATTCTTCACCGCTTCTTGGAGGTGATAACCCATCACGCGTTCTTCACCATTTGCCGGGACTTCACACATTCCTAAGGTAGATAGGATCAATCCCCTTCATGCAAGATCCTTCATGCGCACAAGCCTGATGTGGAAACACGATCTGATCTCCATTACAATGCTAACTCGTCACACAATTCCATTGGTTGAATCACACAGGCTCGAACCACTTCAACCAAAAACCCTGAGGCTGGGACTACCATCCAGTAGTCATACCATATTAAACCTTGACAGAAAACATTCCATATACCGGTTCACTTGGAAAAATGTACCGCTTCACCTTTTGCACATATACCAGTTCACAACTTTATACCGGTTCACTTTGCCAGTTGCTTAACTTCAATAAATTGGTTCACTCTTCAACATATTACTGGTTCTCTCTTCAGCATATTGACATCAATGACAATACAATATCATCATGTCAACATACTCTACATATATGCCAACACTATTTGCATATGAAAAGAAAAGAAAAATAGACATCCATAATCATTTGCATTACATACATTCATATTGAAAAGAAATGCATACATATAGAACAAAGGATATAAAAGACATCTCATAAATGAATCAACACAAGTACGATGAAGTCAAATCGGATCTCATATATATATATATCATGTCAAGTCTAAAGGTACAAAATGATGTTGAATGACATATTCAAACTCCCATCGGAGCAAGAATCGTATAAGCTACAAAAAAATGGGTGTGTCTACAAAAAATATATCCGAGCTACAAAAAGAATATCTAGCTTTGAGCCTCTCCCTCATCACTTGGTGGAGGAGGAGGAGCCTGATGACCGGGATCCTATCAAGGTGCCTGAGCTCCCTCAAAATGTGCCATATACTGAGAATAAGGAATCACCTTCTGTGCTACTAGAACTGCAATGTTATATGTTGCGACATAGTAGGCTGCCCTACTATTCTAGTGCAAAACCTCTTGTTGGAGGGTGTCTCTCTCCGCTCTCATCGCCATAACCTGATGATCATGCTCTACTCTCAACTCAGCTAGTTGTTGATCATGCTCTGATCTCGACTCCATAAGATGATGATCTCTCTCAGCCCTCACCTCTGCAAGTTGTCGGTCTCGCTCCACCAGCTGAGTCTGAGCCACAATCAACTATGACTACACCTCTGCAAGACGTGCTCTCATCAACCATCTTGCATCTGTCCCCTGCTCTCTCACTGACTCTCCACCCCCATCTCCACCTCCAGTCCCACCCTTCTCCTCCCTCTGCTACCAGACCTATCTTAGAGCTACTTGCTCCTCCTCAACTCCACCCAATCTCACTCCTACTCTCCCAAGGGATCCACCCTTACCCCTCTGTTGTCCACCCTCAGTTGGAACCCTACTCCTACTAGCACCAGGATCACCAGTTGTCCACCTCAGAGCCTCAGCTCTCTATCCCTATCCCTATCTTTGGCCTTGTCTTGGACCCTATCCCTGTACCTGTGCAGGAGCATCATCCTTAATGTGCGGCGCCTGCTCACCCGGATCAGTAAACCTAGGAAAAGGATGTTGCTGGAACCACTCTCTATACTAGGGCAATACCCCTGCATCTGCTACATCATCAATATAATCCCATCTAAGGCATTGTAGACCTGTCAGCTCCTGCATGGCCAAGGCATAAGATAACCATGGAGACCATCCTTGTCTCTCCTCATCCACGTAATGAGCATACGTTGTATACTCCTGCGAGGTCCCCTAAGGCTGGCCATACTGCCTCATCACTTGAGAAATGACGAACCACTCCATAATAGCCTGTGATCTCCCAATAAGTGGGCGCATGACAAAAAGGTCCCTATGAACTAGCCGCTAGTCATCCAAAGGCTCCAAACCTCTATATGGTCTCCACACTACGGCTATCAAATCATCTAACTATCACCGCCAAAAATCTGTCTTGCCCAAATGGGGTTACGTAATATAATTAACATACCTGTATATAATCAGTTGCCTGAGCTCTCTACTATCATCTACAATAGGCCAACAAATGGGAAGATGCTCCCAAGCCCAAACCTGTAAAACATATACACCTACGGCCATGCTCCGACCATCTCTATATACAATCTCATGCATCTTGTGATACATGTGAGCCAGCAAGAAAGAACCCCAGCCAAGCCTTTGAGGGGTCTCCATCAATCTCATCAGCATCCTACCCCAACCACACTGGAAACCCTACTGCCCTCTATCTGGCATTAGAAAATAGCGTATAAATCCTGCTAGAACACATGCCAGAGGAAACTCCTCGCTGTTTATGCTCATCAATATGTCCCAACTAATGGAACAGGTCAAAATGTCAGGATCACTGAAGACATGCCTCACTACCTGTAATCCTGGAAGGTGCCCTGAATCCTAATCCACCTTATCCCCAGCAAAAGGGATACAGAGGATCCTATATACATCCTCAGGAGTGATAGTCAACTCCCCCACCGGTAGATGAAAGGTGTTATGCTCTGAATGGAAATGCTCTACCAACATCGTGAGCATACCATGATTCACACGGATATCTGGCAAACCAAGAAGATGAGTCAAACCACATACAGCAATATGAGCCTGCTCAACCTCAGATAAATGTCGAACTAATGCCATAGTAGGAGGATAAACACATCTAAAGAGAATAGGAGGTAATCGAACCTGCAAAAACCCAACAATGAAGCATCAGAAAACATTCCAAATGAGCCTACAAGAGAAGTAAAACATCATGTAAATCCAACTAAGTCCAATGCAAAATCAAATTTTCATGTTTAGACCTTCAAAAATGCTCAATGTCTCCCAAACGACAAAACACAGAGGAGTAGCATCTCATACGAGTCAGGAATAGCTCTCGTATGATAAAACAACCCAAAACGACAATTTATTGGACCCCGCACAACAAAATGGTCTTTTTTACAAACCTATCATACGATAAAAGGGTAGGGCTCGAACGACAATTCTAATGACCTTAAACGACAAAATAAATTTTAACAATTACTCATATGAGACAAAATCCTACCTCGCACGATAAAACATGAAACCTGACCCCAAACATGCGAAAAACTTGAAAAATGAGCAAAAAAATACAAAATTGAAAACATAAAGAGGCTTAAGATCGATCACTTACCGTTGGCTCGTAGTTTTGAGGTTAACTATGACATTTCTAGTGCTCAAATCGATGCGTACGAGTAGGGACCACCATTTTTTTTTGCAAAAGGCTTTTTGAATTTTCAAACTTGGAGGGTTAAAATGATTTGAAAATGACACTTTCGTCCCATATATGCCAAAAACCCTAGTTTTTCAACTTTCTCTGATGGACATGAAAATTGTACCCTTAGCTAATTCACTCGCTCTGATTCCATTTTCAGGATCGAAATCAAAATTTGCGATCATTTTGCTATTCAATTTCACAATTTGGATCACTTACTGCTCTTTTCATCGAATGCTCATTTTTTCTTCCAATTGCGCTCAATTTCAACGCTTAATTCAATTTCATTTCTACACATCAACTTTACGATCAACTCTGCACTTAACTCATCAATCAACGTCGATTCTTCAAATATTCCTCAGAATCAATTTGTGCTCAAATACCTTATTTTCACCACACAATTGCCTATAATCATCAATCCCTCACTATTTTTTGATTTCGCTCGCGAAGGGGCATACTCATGACCTTATGACTTCACATCTTCACAAGTTGACAAATATTTTTTTCAAATCTTCATCAAAAGTCGAGCAAAATCTTCAAAAGAAAATCAATCAATTCTTATTTACTAAGGGTCATCTCAGCTTCATCACTTCACACCAAGTTGAGATCTCTCGATCATCATAATTGAATCAATCGCTAGGGGCATATCAGTTTCATCGCTTCAAATCAAGCTGATATTTGTCTTTCATCTGAATCAATCTCTTAACGTTAATCAGTTTCATCACTTTACATCAAGATGATTATTCGTTTAAACTTAATCAAAAATTTAAAGAGTATCTTTGTTCACACTCAATCTAAGTAGGTGTTCAATATTTGTTTCTTGATCAAGCTGGATAGTTTATCTTCATCGTGTCTTGATCAATCAAGTTCAAGATCGATTTTTATCATCACTCACTGTGTCTAGATCAATCAAGTTCTAGATCAGTAAGATCCGCTTCTTGATCAATCAAGTTCAAGTTTGGTATATTTTATTTTCTATCTTTCCTATGTTCAATCAAGTTTGGGATCGGTATCACTTTAATCAGACTTCATTCATCTTTGTCACTTCGAATCAAGCTAAACACCTTGCTCTTCATCTAGTTTGTGATCATTCAAGTTCAGAACTGGCATCTCCTAGTTATCACACATTCTTTGAACCAACGCACTGCTCGCACATTAATTCAAAGAGGGGAAAAAGTAATACCCTAAAAATGGTCATCTAAACCATGGGCCCCTAATCTTGACAACATCACTAAGGTCCTAACCAAAGGCAATTAAATCAATCTTGAGCACATTATTAATTCTGCAATCATCAAAAATCACATAGCAAATCAATTACTCAATATTAATTAAATATTTATTTAATTAATTGAATCATTTCCAAGAATGTCATTTTGATAAATTATCTTATTTAATTTATTAAATATCCTTGCACATTTAATTAATTAATAAAATTGCCATTTAATCATGCAAAAGGAATTAATTTATTACAAAAGAGGAATTAATTACAAAACATGAGTTGAATTGAAATTAAAATAAAAGAATTGAATTGAGAGAGAAATTAAACTTGAGATATTATTTCTTTTTCTAAATTTAGAACTTGAAATCAAAAAAGCAATTAATTGAATTATTGAATTATTCTCTAAAATTGGAACTCAAAGCTTTTCAGAAAAAGAAGTTTAGTTGCATTGAAAAAACTCTTTTAATAAAAGAATTATCTATTTTATCACAAATGCATGGAATTAATTTATTATTATTTCTAATGCAACTTGAACTTCTTATTTAAATGTATTGTAATTAAACTATAATTTAAATCTATCTCAAGGTTAACTAAACCTGATTTCTCAATTATTTCAATTAATCCTAAATTGAGATTTTTTTTAGTTTTTCTCTTGAGGATTCTCTATAAATTCAATCTTCAGCTCTCATTCCAATTCACCCCAGATATTTTTGAGAACACACTTGGAGATTATTATCACACTAATTTCGCTCTGGAGTCATTGAAGATCATTGTGCTTTTTTAGATTATTTGCATCCATATTGCTTGAATTATTCATCCATTTTGCATCCATATAGTTAATATCATATAGATTAAATCCTTCATCTTGGTGTAGTCTAGTCACTGGTATTGCTTATAAAAAATCTGAGAGCAATCTTATAATCACATCTTTTAGAAGGCAATTAGTCACTTTGTTATGGTTTATTATTGATTGATTATTATTTACTAACCATGCATATAATGACTTAATTGAAGTGTTGTGCTCGCAGCTACAGACCCTTTTTCACACATACAATGGTCTAACCAATTAGGGTGAGACCAATTCAAAATGATACCATATGTCAAGTCTTGGACATAGACATGTTCTACAACATACTATTGGGTCGACCTTGGGTCCATGAAATGAAGGAAATACCATCCACATACCACCAATGTGTAAAAATCCCATACAATGGACAATAAATTTCCATATCATCTTACACAAATCCCTTCCAGTACTGCAACAATCTCAAGACAGCTCGAAATGTCCTTGTACCACACAACCAGGAAGCTCTTGCTTCTACATCATCCAACAATGAATACTAGCTCAAATCTTTATCAATAGATTTTGAGAAAAAGATTTAGTTAAAAGATAAAGGTATGGGAGAATATTCTTCTGAACCATCCTTATGTCTATCAAAATTGCCAGTTTCACCAAGATCTCATGGACAACCATCAACATCCAAACAAAAAGCTTCACAACCCATCAAAATCTTTAGTGGAACATTTGTTCAAGGAGGAACCCTAGCTGATGAAACAAAGGATAAGGATGTCCTCAATTGCCTCTACAAAGATGAGGAGCAATCTAAAGCGGTCATTCTTAACATCAAAGTACCCACATACCAATATGGTAAAGGTTTCAAAATCATGCAAAACATGGGATATGATGGTCATGGTCCTATTGGAAAAAAAAAAAAGGGAAGGTATTCTAGAACCCATACACATTCCTACTCAAAGTACTAAAGACAAATCAAGACTAGTCTTTGGTCAAGACATTCTAGTTTGCAAACAAGAAGAAGAAATAACACACAAACAAAAACATGGAGAAGCATCTCGAAAGCAACAAAACAAGGAAATAGTCCAAAAATAGCAAGAAGAAGTAGCTCACCAACAACAAGAAGTAGAAATAGCTTGGAAACAACAAGAAGAGGACTATGAGTGAAAACAAGAAGAACTTTCTATTAGAAAAAAGAAGCTACTCACAATATCTATGAACAAATCTACAAATTATAAGCCAGTTCTAAAATAGACTCAAATGAATGGGAATGGGATTCACCTAATGAAATATCTTTTGATGAGAAAGAGATTGATGTAATCAAAACTTATACACCAATACTCTATAAAGGACAAATCTTGGGGTCTAGACCATTGGAATTTGGATCACAACATATCAATGACTCTAGTGAGGACGATCAAATTCAGAGCGAGATAGACGATACCAAGGAGAGTATTATCATAGACCTTTAATTTTCTATTGTAAACCTTGATAATATATCCATCATGACCCTCACTACTTTAGACCTTAGCCCACCCAATGATTCCTTATCATTAATATATCTTGAACTTATTGACTGGGAACAAGCTAAACAACTTAGTATCCCTACCTTCCACGATGATGAAGCCATTGTCCATTATCTCTATTCCAAAAATCATGAAACATGTTCCACCAATGAATTACATAATGATGCTTCCGATCAAGGGAGTGCCAAGTCTCTTAGTCACAAAATGAATAAATCAAAAAATTGATCTAATGGTGAAAACCATTCATTGGCAATATTAGATCATAAAAAGGTAAAAAGAAAGGGTGTATCCAATAATGAAAACCTCTCTGAGGCACTGACGGATGAGAGACTTGACACTCTTCTAGAAAATTATTAGGAGAGATCACCAATATTGATTGAACCAACTCAATCAATCAACATCAACACTAAAGAGGAAGCAAAGACCATACACTTGGCCGAATCAGTGACATTTTTAGAACGACCTCATTTCACTCAGTTCTTCAAAGAAAATCAAATCAATTTTGCTTGGTCCTATGTGGATATGCCAGGGATAGATCTAGATTTGATCATGTACCACCTATCCATAGCTCCCAAATCTAATCAAGTGAAGCAGATGCTGCGAAAGATGAATCCATATGTTGTACTTCTAGTAAAAGAAGAACTAAAGAAACTTCTAGATGTGGGATTCATTCAACCAATTGCCTATGTAGAGTGGATTTCAAATAATGTACCTATATCCAAACTAGATAAAAGCATCAAAATATGCATAGATTTCAGAGATCTTAACAAGGCTTGCCCAAAGGATGACTTTTCTTTACCCATCATCGACACCATTTTGGATTTAATAGTAGGACATGTCTTGTTATCACTCATGGATGGTTTTTAAGGATACAATAAGATCAAGATAGCACTAGAAGATCAAGATAAAACAACTTTCACCTACCAATGGGGTACATATTGTTGGAACGTCATGCCTTTTGGATTAAAGAATGAAGGAGTCACTTATCAGTGTGGAATGACTACAATTTTGTATGACATGATGCACACATTCATGGAAGATTATGTAGATAATCTGCTAGCTAAATCATTTACCAGGGAGGGACATTTGGCAATCTTAGATAAAATCTTTCGGCAACTAGAGCAATTTAATGTGCGACTGAATCCAAAAACATGTGTATTCAGAGTCACATCAAAAAAGCTCCTGGGATATATAGTATCATCCAAAGGCATTGAGGTCGATTCGACAAAGGTCCAAGCAATCATGGAGATGCCACCACCTAGAAATATCAGTCAACTAAGATCTTTGCAAGGAAGGTTTCAATCCATCAAGAAGTTTTATCGCACAACTAGTTGATAAATGCCTACCTTTCACTCATCCACTACACAAAAATATACCTTTTATATGGGAGGGACAATGTGAAGAATCCTTTGAACAATCAAATTAGTATCTCATGAATCCACCCATATTAGTGCCACCAATGGTCAAAAAATGACTTCTACTCTACATATCAAGCTACCAAAGTATATTTAGTAGCCTTAATAGCACAAGAGGATTCTATAGGAAAAGAAAGGGTCGTCTACTACATCAACAAAATATTGAGTGGTTATGAACTTAACTACACATTCATCAAAAAGGCTTTTCTAGATGTAGTGTTTTCATCCCAAAAGTTGCGACATTATATGTTAGCTCACACCATCAAGCAGATAGAAAAGATAGATCCCTTAAAATATCTACTTAGCAAAGCCACTCTAACAAGCCGACTCGCAAAGTGGGTAATGATTTTGAGTGAGTTTGACATTCATTACATGGATAGAAGAGCCATCAAAGGCCAAGAAATAGCAGATCAATTGGTTGAAGTATCATTATTAGTCAATTATCCACTGCATATTGAATTTGCAGATACAAATGTTCTAGCAGTTACAACACAATTATGGGTAATATACTTTGATAAATATTACACCCAACATGGATGAGGTGATGGAATCCTATTTGTCACTCCTCAGGGACACACAATCCCAAGATCCTATAGGTTGATGTTCCCTTCCACAAACAATATAGCAGAATATGAAGCACTCATCACTAACATCAAGGTGGCAATAGAGTGGAACATCACATAGTTATTAGTCTATGGAGACTCTCAATTGGTCATTAATCAAGTAAATGATGACTATCAAACAAAGGGTGACAAGTTGATGTCGTATAAGAGAATGGTGGATAGCTTAAAAAAATATTTTGTGGAGATCAAGTTTGAGCAAATTCCAAGACTCGACAACAAAGTTGTAGATGCCATGGCAACCATCGCCTCTCTTCTACAAATTCTAGAAAAGCAAAGTTGTTATGAGTTCTTGATGGAACAACTATTTTCTCATGCCTATGAAAATCCTGATACCCAAGTCATATGCCACCTAGTTGGTTCTAAATATTTAACCTATGGGAAGATCTACACCTATCTAAAAGACAATACCCTCCCACCTGATCTATCCCAAAATAAAAAAAATGCAGCTTCATCTATCAAATAGCCCATTACACCCTAACAACTGACACGCTTTATCGACGGGATCTTGACAGTACTCTCCTTAGGTGTCTAGAAAGTGATGAATCTGAAACCGCCTTATGATAAATTCATGAAGGTACTTGTGGAACACATTCAAGTGGTCATACTCTAGCCAAGAAACCTTTGAGCATGGGATACTATTAGCCAGACATGGAAAATGAATCCTATCATTTTGTTAGGAAATGTTAGAAATGCCAAATCCATGGCAATCTCATACATGCATTGGCACAAGAGTTACAACCATTCACAACATCATGGCCATTTTGTCAATGGGGACTTGACCTCATGGGTAAGCTTCATCCCTCATCCTCAAATGGACACAAGTTCATTATCACAACCACTATATATTTTACAAAATGGATCGAAGTTGTTCTATTAACCACTATTACCAGTAAACAAATATCATCTTTCATCCTAAACTACATTATTTGTCAGTACGATATTCCCAGTTTCATTATCACTGATGATGGTAGACCCTTCAAGAACAAAGATGTAAAAGAACTATGTGATAGATTCCATATCCAACATCATTTTTCACACCATACTATCCTCAAGGAAATGGCCAAGCAAAAGCTTCAAACAAAACCATTTTGAAAAATCCTAAAGAAGACTGTGAATGAGGTTGGTGATTGGCATGTCCAACTCTATTTTACCTTATGAGAATACTGAACTAGCATCTATACCCCTATAAGAGCCACACCGTATGCCCTTGTATATAGATCAAAAGCCATTTTACCCATTGAGGTCGAGCTACCTTCACTTAGAGTATCATTGAGAGGACTCATCCTAGATGAGGATTACAGGGTCAACAGACTACAAGAGATGGAACTGTTAGATGAGCATTGTCAACATGATTTTGATGATCTAAAAGAATATCAACAAAGAATTTCTTGAAGCTATAACCACATATTAAGCAAAGAATGTTTTAGGTTGGTGACTTGGTATTGAAAGAGAATCCTCGCAATCAACAGGATCAAGAAAAGAAGGGCAAATTTGAACCAAACTGGCTAGGTCCAATTATCATCATCTTAGCATATGGTTCTAGGGCATATCAGCTATCTACATCAGAAGGGGACCTATTTGATGAACCTATCAACAACATTCATCTAAAGAGGTTCTACACATGGGTTATCTAATGCATGGAAAAGCAAAAAAAAATCTCAAAATAAAAAAGGTGCAATAAAAGCAAGTCGTGAAAACCTGACAACAAGCATTACTTCTAATAAATCATCTCTTCTATCTATTATCATCATATGCCCACTATCCATAGCCATCTAAAAAAGGGCATTGTACATACTCACACATGGTGGTAATATTTCACCATAGCTTGGTAATCATGATATATATCCATAAAGAAAGGTCCCGTCAAAATTGGGGGCAAAATCTTGAACTCACCAAAACATACAACTAATAATAGGGAAAAACACATCAAAACAAGAATCAAAATGCACTTCAACATAGAACATATAACACAATTTCAAAACCAATCGTCGGACACACCATCAGAATCGGGATTAGGATCATCAGACTCAACATCAGGATCGATAGAACAAAACACAATCGATGATCTATTCTGAATCATGGTTTCATTACTTTAGCAAAAGGTTTTACTAATTGTATCTTAATTTTTTGCTATCAAATCTCCTGAGAAACTCAAGGATGTATTGAACTAGAGAAGCAAGGAAGGAGTCTGATATTTTCTTTGTCTTCTATCTATGAGTAGATCGTTAGTGTTGTGCAAATTTGTCACAAGACATGATTGGAAACGTATCATTGAAGACATTTCGGATTTTCATATACTAATGGTTAACTCTTATCTATTTTACGCAAACAACACTCAGGCCATCTTGGTTCCATTATACCTCAATGATTGTGTCATTTTGCAATATCAAAATCCATGTAAGTTGTAATCAAGTTATCATGGTTAAATTATATGATCGACGTTTGTACTAACTTCCAACATTTTAAAATCTCAATGATGATAGCAAGAGCACAAACACTTGGTTGACAAAATGACAACATTGCATAATTCAGTTTGCATGGTTACAATAGATTGCATTCATTTAATTGTATTTAATTACATACATGTTAGTTGCATGTTCATATCAATTGCATTTAATTACATACATGTTAGTTGCATTCATATTTAGTAACATTTGAATATCATCATTTACATCATTATTATATCATTTAGATTACATTTCAAAAATACTAGTGTGCATCCATCCATACATAAACATCAACATCATCATACATCAAATCATTGCATCCATCATATCATAAATAAATTATTTATGAAAATTATCATCATCACATATAAGCATACACATCAAATAGGCACATCATAACAATACATGTATATCACAACAAAATAATATAGCTCATCATAAAAATCATCATATGCATTCATAAACAAAAATCATGACATATAGACATCTATAAGAATATAAAATAGATATCATGACATCCATACATATGCATCATCATATAACATCACATCATCATATACAAGTACCACATGTGGATCCAAGGAAAATTCGTTGCTACATCTCATATAAATCTCCAAAATAAATGTCAAGTATACAAATGCTATCATGTCTATGTATGAGATACATCAAAAAAGAATGATACACATCACAAATGTCTATGCAACATCAAGATAAATAAAATTAGGCATGACTTCCTCTAGATGTTGATGGTCTTGTTGCACCTATACCAGCACCAAATGCTCATGCCTCAAGATCTCCGCCAGGTGGATCCCGCTGTAGTGGTCCTATCACACCCCTACTCTCCATCTGGAAGTGACTCCATCTAGACCTCATGAAGGCCACAACTATGTAACTCAGTGCTCTCTAATCTTGAGGGACCAGATCCTCATATAATCACCTATAATACTCGACCTTCTTGGCTGAGTAATGCATCTCTCTAAGGGTGTCTCTAAGTGAGGCTCCTACTACTGCTCTATCTAATCTATTGGCCAACACCTCCGCTCATCCCTGCCGCTCTAGGGAAGTATCCCTCTTAGTCTATAGCTGCATGATCATTCTCTACTACTGTGAAATTGGTCTTTATTTTTGTGCAACTTGTGCATGCACCTGCTAAATCAAGGCTTGCAGTGCTCTAATCTGAGCATCTTGTTGATGGGGTGGCACACAAATCTATATCTATCTTTGTGGCTTCCCTATGCCCTGTTGAGTTGGAACCTGTTGTCCCTGTCTGTATACCTTATCGAGGAGAGATTCCTGGTATCCTCCTCTGTATTTCTCTCCCCACATCTTATCTAGCCCTCGCAACACCTGATCCACCTGACCCTCCATCACCACCACCCTCCTCATCATCATCATCCCTACGCATGTGACCTCCTATGACCTTCAACATGTCCTACTCCTCATCATCTAAGGTCGGTACTAGCTTGATAGGATCAAATAGTCATGGTACTACATGAGCTATCCAATACTGGGAATACTCCACTATCATACCTGCATCTAATACCCCATGTGCATAATCTCAGGTATGTGTGCCTATCCCTAGATACTCTACACAGACTGCATCAATGGAAATTGTCAACCCCCACAACGACACATCCTGTTGACAATGCATGTACAAACAGGCTCCCCGTGGAACTCCTTGTTGTCTACCATCTTGTTGATAAACTTTACTATGCAGAAACCTCTCAATGATGAAAGGTGTCCAACCAATCAAGTACCTGGAAACAAAAACATAGGGTATCTGTCACACATCCTATGGCCATGCCTCACAGTCTAGGTATGATCTCCATATGGTCCTATCTAGATCATCTAATACATGGCACCAGTACTCCAATTTTCCTAGGTTGAATTGGAAAACTATGCTTATATAGCCAAAAACATAAGGTCGATTGACTAGTCTATCTCTATCTGCTAGCAGTCGAGTAACCTCTATGTGCTCCCAGGACCATACATGTAGCAATGTCACTCCTATAAATAAACTCATGTATCCTCATTACACTAATTGATGTAACTCTTGGTATAGATGTGTCAGCATGCATGATCCCCAAAAATATATCCCTCCCTTGGTCACCATGCCCTCTATAACCAACCCCTAGCCCACTACTAGTCCCTTTGACTTGTGGTCGAGACATATAAAACCTCCAATAAATCTTGCAAGAATTGATGATAGTGGTGCATATCTATCAGATATATCCTGCCAAGAGATCTCATATCCACAGATGTGCTTGTACTGTAACACTCATCGCAATGCCTCAATGCCGCCCTCCTCCATGTGCTCATATGATAGAATTTCTCCCACCACATGAATTTGAAGAATCCTATAGATGTCCTTGGGCGTCACCATCATCTCCCTAGTTACCAGATGGAAGGTGTTGGTATCATTGTGCCACCGCTCTGCCAAAGTCATCAGTAGACCCTGGTTAATCATATATCGGGGCATATCAAGAAGAGCAGATAATCCACACCTCTCAAGTATATCTCTATCAACTTGTGATAAGTGAGGAATCAATCTCCATGTCTTTGAGAATCACTTCCGAGACTGAAGAAAACCTAAATCCTCCTAGAAATCAAAACATATCACTACTCATCAATCCAAAAATTGATCAACTCAATCATATCAATCCTGAAGATTAAATCAAACAAAACGATCGATATCAATCAACCCATATCAAGATAAAAAAGACCCATATTGATACCAATCAATCAAAAAGACCAATAATGAAACCAATCAATCAAAACAAACTATATCGAAGTTAATCCATATCAAAATCTAGAAAACCAAATAAATATCCTATCCTTCAGTCCAAAAGCATTAACACAGAACTCATATACGCTAAATTGCCTCTCATGCGCTAGTTTAAATAACAAATGCACTAAAATCCACTGCCAAAGCACTAAAGAACATCAACGCACTAAACCTTTATATGAATGCACTAGATTGTTAATCTGATGTGCTACATTGGACCTATGTGTTAATCTATCATGTAAACGCACTACTCTATCTTGTGTATGCGCTAATTCAAAACTATGCACTAAACTATCATAAAAATGTGCTATCCTATTCGTTCTATGTGCTAAAGCTATGCCCTAGGGTGCCTAAGTGCTAAACTTCCATTTGCATGCGCTAAAACATACTACGGATATGCTAAATCAGAAAAACCATGACACAAACATGAAAAATGTGCGAAATTTTTTCAAAAATCTCACAAACATGCATGGTTTTCGATCACTTACTAGTGGTCTATACGTGGCGGGTCAGTGGTACTGCCTAACACACTTAAATCGATGGCTCTAGTACAGAATCAACATGTTCTCCAAAAAGCTCTATTCTCCAATCACAAGAGGACAAATGTTCAAATGAGCCTTCTTTTTCACTTTTTACCTTTTAAAAGGGGTAAAAAGAGGGTTATTAAGTGAGAGTGTATTTTCCAATTCTTCAATTTAATTAATCCAGCAACTTAAATCATTTTTTTGGGAGATGAACCAATCTACACATTTTGACCAATTTGAACATCATCAAAATTTTAAAAAAAATCGAAAAATAAAAAATTCCATAAAATCATCGAAAATTTTGCAAAAATTGAAAAATCCTTGATTCATCTCCCAAGGGGGCATCATCGCATTATCATATATCAAATTAGCATCTGGGGGAAATAAAAAATTATCTGGGGCAAATCAAAATTTATTTTTATCAGCATCAGCAGACGATTTTTCTTTGAATCAACATGTGGTCACACATCACTTCAAAGAGGGGCAAAATGTAGACACATAAAAATGACTTCTAAATTAAATAAATATTTAATGTTTATTTAATTCACTAACAATTCTTCTATTAATTAAATTAATATTTAATTAATTCACCCCTTTATTAATTAAATAAATTATTCAATTTATTTAATTTAATTCATTTAGCCAATTCTAGCTTTTAATTAAATAAATCACTTTTATTTAATTAAATTCTCTTTTTTCAAATTTAATTCAATTCACATTTAATTAAAATCCCTCTCCCATTCAAATAACTCAATATTTATTTAAATATCTATTCAATGCAAGTTGCAATGCATAAAGTGAAATAAATCAATTGTATTTTAATAAAATCCTAAAAATCTTCCCACTTACATTCTCCTACAAATCCACTTGCATGTCTAAACCCCCTTTTAGATTCTTCTAATCCATGTTATTTAGCCTAACTATCCATTAAACATTTGCACATTCCTTAAGAAGAGATCACTTCTCAAAAATATACAAAAGTCTTCATAAACCATTAAAGACTTTGTCCCTTCAACAAGTTAACCTCTAAAGTCTTCAATAACCATTAATGGTTAACTCAAACTCAACCCATGGTTAGAGACTTTCTTTCTAACTTAACCATCCTTTAACCCATAGGTCTCTTCAAGAATTCATTGCTTTGACCATGGTTATCCCTTTAACCCTTGCACAAGAGTTTATCCTTTGGATAAAACCTTTATCCATTTACTCAACCCTAAGCAAACCCCCCAGGGTAACCACCATGTCTTCTCAGACATTAAATACCTCTTCTCTCACCTCTTAATCCATCTCATATTGACAATTGTCACCATTTCATTGGTGAAAATTGTAAACATGGATTGAGGATCATTCAATCCTAGCCCTTGTTAATATTATTGAATCTTAACCATCCAATTCCCCATTTTCTTCTATAAATAGGCCTCATTTTCTTCTATAAATAGGCCTCATTTTCCTCATTATCAATCATCACAATTTTTATGCATCCAAGTTATAGTCTATCAAATTCTTAAGTTTTGCCTCTCTTTATTGCAACTCATCCTCTTAATCATTTAGAAGCATTTTTCATGTAACATTTTATCATGTTAGCACATATCATATTAGCATAGCTTGTTGAACTTCATTATCATAGCTAATCCTCATCTTAGTAAGTTTATCATACTCATATAGGTCTTAGTTGCATGTTGCATATAGATTATTTTTATCCATTATCACTCATTCTTTGAGTTGTCATTCCAAAGGTTAGTTTCTCAATGATCTGAGAGAAACCATGACTTGAGGAATCCTATGAGATAGAGAACAATGCTTGACTCTTTTGAAATATTTCCTTGTTTAAATTAATTTACCAAGTTAGTCTTTATATCTAATGTTTAATTGGTATGTTAGTGTTAGGATAACCAGTGAACAACTAAGAGGGGGGGGTGAATCAATTGTTAACAGATTATATGAATTAAAGCACTTAAAACCTTATACCGGAATAACTGATTAAGCACTAAAGCATAAATGAAAAACCAGAGAATCAATACCATGCAACCATAACACATAACACCATAATTTGTACGTGGAAAACCCAGTAAAGGGGAAAACCATATTGGGAAAC
This sequence comes from Cryptomeria japonica, assembly GCF_030272615.1. NCBI lineage: Eukaryota > Viridiplantae > Streptophyta > Pinopsida > Cupressales > Cupressaceae > Cryptomeria > Cryptomeria japonica. The sequence continues at coordinate 335,525,627 of NC_081415.1, forward strand.
CCTACCCATAGTCAGATGATACTTTTGTAGCAAGTATATGATTACAATAGGGGCCTACACATGCAAAAAGGCACACTGCCTAGAGCGCATTGCTCATCACAATGGAATCTCACTGACTACAGAGATGGCAACCACCTCAAGATATTTGGACAACAATCCAGAGAGAAGAATTGTCGGTGATAGCATCAAACATGCCAGATTACAGTTCTGGTTAAGCTCAATACCAGAGGTCTAAAACCTCTTACATAAACCCATATCGATCACCTATGATCAACCAAATCCTCTGCACAAATGATTATTACATTATTCTCTCCTTGCCATTCCATATAATCTACAATGAGATCTTACATATATTTATACCAACCCGAGACCTAACCAATTAGGTTGTCCACACAAATGATAATTCAATAGATCCATTACATAATCCTAAAATAAAATCATAACACATGTCGGCCTAAGGCCAAACAAATGTCATCCAATCAATAAAACATCCTCGAAGCGCATTAGAGGATCCACCAACACATTACATAAAAACCGGTCCATAACATAGATAGCACCAGACCTAAATTAGATCCACACATGCCAAAGCAATGACACCAATCAGTCAAGGCATGAATGCAATCACCATCAGCATTCTGAATCCCTTCTAGAAGCTACACCAAGACCACTTATGAATTACATCAAAGATCTTCAATAAAGCTCTGTTAGTGAAACCCCCACCGAACTAATAAAGCAGGCTAACTAGAACATGAGATAGCATCCGATCATCAAGTCAATACCAACTAAATGAAACATACTTCAGAGGCATATGAACCATCCATACAAACTTATTACATCACCCAGATCATACCGGTGGCAATCAACTGATTATCTTCCTGATCCAATCCTTCTACCAGAAGCCAGTAATCAACCACAACAGCAAGTCTTGACATCAATGACAAAACATCAATGCAACACCTAATCAATTCCATCATATGGCCAACAATCTCCCCCTTTGGCATTGATGGCAACACTAGATGTGCAAAACATCCAAGTGCCAAGAAAATGCCAAACAAGTCTTCCCCAATGGAAGATAGCCAATAATCTCCCATAGAATGATATAGCAAGGAAGCTCTAAACCAAATCTGAAACAAAAGACCAAATACCACCAAACTCCCCCTAAGGAGTGAAATGAGTCTGAAAAATAAAAAGCAATGGTTTTTCACATATATTCCTCCCCCTTTGACAACAATGCCAAAGAATCAAATAGAATATGAAAACTCTAAATCTCAAGGCTGATTACTCCCTCTGAGTAGTAGTATTGTTTCATCAATCCGGAGCAAAAGATAGCTCTAATAATGCATATCGGACTGATGCACATCTGCATCATTTAAGTCTCTATTAGAGGGGTATAAACCCCCAATCTGTCTCTCAAATACTCAAATAATTCCTGAGACAAAGGTTTAGTGAAGATGTCTACTATCTGCTCTTTAGTGTTCACATAAACCAATTTGACTTCTTTTTCTTCCACCCTTTCCTTCAAAAATTTATACTTGATTGATATGTCCTTAGTCTTGGAGTGAAATGCCGGATTTTTTGATATTTCAATAGCTACAGAGTTATCACAATGGATACCAACCGGATCATTACAACTCACCTGTATATTCTTCAACATTTGCTTCATCCATAGAACTTGAGTACAATTGGTTGCGGCTACAACATATTCAGCTTCAGCAATAGATAAAGAAATGCATGACTGCTTCTTGTTGATCCATGAAACCAACTTCTTCCCAAGAAAGAATGCTCCACCAGATGTTCTCTTCCAGTCATCAACATCAACTGCCCAATCTGCATCTGTATATGCACATAAAGTCAAGTCATCATCTTTAGGGTACCATAAACCATATTCAGTTGTTCCTTACAAATACCGGAATATCCTTTTTATTGCACTTTCATGATTTTCTCTTGGATTACTTTAAAACATTGATACAATACTGACTGCATTCATTATATATGGTCTAGTCTGAGTTAAATATAGCAAACCACAAATCATGGATTTATATCTTGTAGAATTTACTGGAGGGGATACATCCAAAATTGACAATATTTCACTTGTAACCATAGGAGTACTAACCAATTTAGAATTTTCCATACCAAATTTCTTCAAAAATTCCCTTAGATACTTAGTTTGACAGATAAACATGCCTTTGTCAGTCTAAGTAATCTGCAAACCTAGAAAAAATCTTATTTCTCCAGTCATAGACATTTCAAATTCACTCTGCATATTATCAGAGAATTCCATGCACAATTTTTCTTCACCTCCAAAAATGATATCATCAACAAATACTTCAATAATAAAAATATCATCATTAGTGATCTTATAATATAGGTTACTGTCACCATTACCTTTTATAAAATCAAGCTTCAAAAGATACTTATCTAGCCTTGCATACCAAGCTCTAGGAGCCTATTTTAGTCCATATAGAGCTTTCCTTAATCTGCAAACCATATTTTTATCATCTGTCAGTAAAAATCCATTAGGTTGCTCAATAAAGACTTCCTCTTCAAGTTCTCCATTCAGAAATGCACACTTAACATCCATCTAATAGACCTTGTAGTTCTTATAGGCTACATAAGCAAGAAATAGTCTATCAACTTCAACTCTATCTACCGGAGCAAAAGTTTCACCATAATCAATTCCTTCCTTCTAAGAATATCCTTTGCAGACCAATCTAGCCTTGTTTCTTACAAATTGTCCATCCTTATTCAGTTTGTTTCTAAAAACCCATTTATTTCCAATAACATTCTTATTTTTAGGCCAGGGAACCAAAGTCTAAGTATTGTTCTTTTCTATCTGATATAATTTATCTTCCATAGCTTTCATCCCATTCATCTTTACAAGCTTCAATTATTGATGCTAGTTCAATCTGAGAAATGAAACATACCTCTTGATTTGTCAATCTTCTCCTTGTCATAACTCCCATGTTTTTGTCTCCAATGATTTGATTTTCAGAATGATTTAGCCTTACATACCTTGGTGTTTTCTAATTTTCAAGTTCTCTATGTTGCTCTTTAGTTACAGTTGAGTTTTCTGATGATGTCAGGGTAACTGGTTTAGTATTTTGTTCTTCTACAGGCACTACCAATTTAGCTATGATCATTTCCACTATCAGTTCACTGTCATAAGATTTAGCTTGGTCTTTGTACTGCTCATCCACTTTCACATTAGCGCTCTCCACAATTCTTTGCAATCTTTTGTTATAACATCTATATGTTTTTCTTTTAGTTGAGTAACCAAGAAATATTCCTTCATCACATCTAGGGTCAAAATTTCCAATGGAATCATCCCTTTTGATATAACATTTACTTCCAAAGATTCTGAAATATTTAAGAGTAGGAGAATGACCAAACCATAATTCATAAGGTGTCTTACTGGTGTCTCCTTTGATATGAACTCCATTGAATGTATAAACTGTCATACTTACTTCTTTTCTCCAATAGATATGAGGCAAATTAGCTTCCATCATTATGCTTATAGCTGCATCCAAAATGGTTATGTTCTTTCTTTCCACAATGTCATTCTGTTGAGGTGTTTGGGGTGCAGATAATTATCTCCTAATGTCATTTTTCTCACAATAGCTGTTGAATTCACCGGATGTGAATTCACCACCTTGATCTGATCTCAGACACTTGATTTTCATTAATGTCTTTGTCTCAACCATAGCTTTAAATATCTTAAATTTCTCAAAGGCTTCATATTTCTCCCTTAGAAAAGCAACCCACATCATTCTAGAATAGTCATCAATGATTAACATGAAATATCTATCTCCTTGAAACCTTCTTGTATTAGCAGGACTACATAGGTCAGTATGAATCAAATCAAGAACATCATTAGATTTATCAGGTATGCTCTTAAAAGAAGTTTTGATTTGCTTACTCATTTGACATTCCTTACATACCGAATTATGAGGCTTCACAATCTTAGGTAAATCTCTAACTGCCTTAGTTGAACTGATCTTTACAATGCAATCAAAATTTACATGACACAACCTCTTATGCCATAGACAAATTTCATCAATGTGTGCAATCAAACATGTCTTTTCACCAGAGTTCAAATGAAAGATGTTACCTTTTGTCTATGTACCTATTGCAATCTCCAATCCTGATTTGCTAATGATTTTGCACTTTCCATCCTTGAATTGTAATTGAAATCCTCTGTCTACCAATTGTCCTACACTCAAAAGCTTATTCTTCAAACCTTCAACATAATAGACATTATCAGTGTTATGCTTACCATCCAATGAAATGGTTCCTCTTCCTTTGATCATGCATGCCTTGTTATTACCAAATCTGACTTGACCATCATCAAATTCTTGCAGGGTTAAAAACTTTCCTTTGTAACCTGTCATATGATGAGAACATCCACTATCTATTACCCATTCATCTTTTTCTTCAACTTTTTCTGCAAGGGCCTTTTCCTCATTTTTGATAACTGGTTCCAAATCATCTTCCTTCATAGCATAAAATACCCAGTCTTTTCCATTACTGGATCCACTAGCTATATCTCCTATCGGTTCTTCTTTTGAGTCATCAATTACTCCTTCCTCATCAGCATAGTAGCATGATTTGTTTGTGTTTATCCTATACTTATGCTTGATCTGATATTCAGGGTTAGGCTTAAAAGATCTTCTTGCTCCTTCTTCCAATTTTGAATTCCTTTCAGGACATCTAGAAGCAAAATGACGTATCTATTACATGCAAAACAATTGAAAGGAGATTTTCCTTCATACTTAGTTCTCGACGGACCTTTAGGTATCCTTCTAGCAAATAGGGCTTCAAGTTGCTCAAGCTCTTCATCTTCTTTCCTAATCTCTTCCAATTCCTTTGCATACAAAAATTTCCAATCTTGCTTGCCGGTTGATGATGTAGATGCCTTAAATGCAGTATCAATCTTTGCAGCTCCAGGAGGACCAAATTATTCAAGCTCAAAAGAAGATATCTTCCTAACAAGAGTATCTCTACTGATAGAATAATTAGGCATAGTTCTTATCTCATTAATTGTAGTTACCTTCATCTTTTATGCTGGTGGAAAAATCCTTAATACTTTTGAAACAATCACTTCCTCACTCAGAGTTCCACCACAACACTGAATTCCCAATACAATTTCATTTACCCTTTCCATGAATTCAAAAATTCTTTCATCTTCCTCCATCTTCAAGCTTTCATATCTTACCCGATAACATTCAAGTTTTGCAATTTTAACAGTAGGATCACCTTCATTTAGAGTCTCCAACTTGTCCCATATAGCTTTTGCCGATGATTTATCTGATAGTCCCATGATTTTCTGATCTGATAAGGCACTTAAGAGGGATTCTCTAGCTCTATAGTCATTCTCAATGTTCTTATCTAAGTCTATCAGTGCAGGATTTCCAGATGCTGGATTATGAGGAGTGTAACCATTCTGAGTTATTTCCCAAATTTCCTTTCCAATGCATCTTAAATGAGTCACCATCTGAATCTTCTATACTCCATAGTTTGTTCCATCAAGCCTAGGGTTGTCCTTCTGGAAAATAGGAGTTGAACTATTAGTTGCCATAGGATCTTCCTCAAGTGGTTAAGCTTCTACAAAAAGAGGGCCAGGCTCTGATACCAATTGTTAGGATAACTGGTGAACAATTGAGAGGGGGGAGAGTGAATCAGTTGTTATCAGATTATGTGAATTAAAGCACTTAAAACCGTATACCAGAATAACTGATTAAGCATTAAAGCATAAATGATAACCAGATAATCAATACCATGCAACCATAACACATAACACCATAATTTGTATGTGGAAAACCCAGTATAGGGAAAAACCACAGTGGGAAACCCTACCCACAGTCAGATGATACTTCAGCAACAAGTATATGATTACAATAGGGGCCTGCACATGCAAAAGGCACACTGCCTAGAGCGTACTGCTCATCACAATGAAGTCTCACTGACTACAGAGATGTCAACCACCTCAAGATATTTGGACAACAATTCAGAGAGAAGAATTGTCGGTGATAGCATCAAACATGTCATATTACAGTTCTAGTTAAGATCAATATTGGAGGTCTAAAATCTCTTACATAAACCCAAATCGATCACCTATGATCGACCAAATCCTCTACACAAATGATTATTACATTATTCTCTCCTTTCCATTCCATATGATCTATAATGAGATCTTACATATATTTATACCAACCTAAGACCTAACCAATTAGGTTGGCCACACAAATGATAATTCAATAGATCCATTACATAATCCTGAAATAAAATCATAACACATGTCAGCCTAAGGCCAAACAAATGTCATCCAATGAATAAAACATCTCGGAAGCGCATCGGAGGATCCACCAACACGTTACATGAAAACCGGTCCATAACCTAGATAGCACCGGAACTAAATTAGATTCACACAAGCCAAAGCAATGACACCAATCAGTTGAGGCATGAACATAATCACCATCAGCATCTTGAATCCCTTCTAGAAGCTACACCAACACCACTTATACATTACATCAAATATCTTCAATAAAGCTCTGCCGGTGAAACCCTTACCAGACCAATAAAGCAGGCTAACTAGAACATGAGATAGCATCCGATCATCAAGTCAAAACCAACTAATTGAAACATACTTCAGAGGCATATGAACCATCCATACAAACTTATTCCCTCACCCAGATCATACCGGTGACAATCAATAGATTATCTTCCCAATCCAATCCTTCTATTAGAAGCCAATAAACAACCACAACAACAAATGTTGACATCAATGACAAAACATCAATGCAACACATAATTAGTTCCATCATATGGCCAACAGTTAGTTTCTTATTTTTCTGACTAATTGACAAACCTCACTAATCTAGCATGCAGTAATGTTTAAAAAATGTAAATTATGGATCAATCTTTCTTTTATATAATTATTATTTAAGGACATATTGTAGCGATGCTAGACAAAAATATATGATTCCCCACTTCAAACTTGTTATGTCTTGATATATATGTTTGCACATAATATTCAACAACATAAAATTTATAAGTGTTGAATAGTTGTTAGGTATTTATCCTTGGGTGTTACTGTCATTTATCATTTTTGATATTGCATACTTATCAATTGTATAATATCGCTTTTTATTGACAATAATTGCTATAATTGATATTATTAAAGTCTTGGTTATCATTTTAGTTTTGGTCCTCTTTCCAGTGGCCTATTATTTTATATGGATGTTATTAAATGCTACCTTTATACGTCAAATTAACGTCATCTTGATGGTTTTTCTATCCCCTTGTGATCAAGTTGCTATTTAATAACCTCATTCTCTAAGCCATTACTTATTGTTCGTAAACTCTACATATTTCATGTTATTCCTTCACCAAGTTGAGTCTTGCAAGAAATGAATTATGATTATAAGAAAACATGGAAACTTTCTCTTCAAAATTATGGCAACATAGTATATCTTACCTAAAATTTCATTTCGGTTTCACTTGAGTGGGTGGTAGCCGATGAGGTAACTGTCTAGGGAAGTAGACCCTAGAGAGGGTTGCATACCCACTTCCACAATTTTATAATAGATGGTTTTAAATTTAAAAGTCAAACTACAATCTCTCTATGCTTGATGTAGGTAAGTCCATTTGTGATGAGCCCCTAAGACATAGGTTTGGTCCCTAGGTCTTGTCCTTTTGGGATTTCCTTGAACTAATGATACCTATCTATTAATATGCATTCCTTGTTTGTCTTCATAAAATTAGTAGTTTACTACTATCTATTTGATATATTTAAAGCAATAATATGATTTATCATGATGATCATGTAATTAATTATCCTTAGACCTTGTGTTGTACATCTAGACATTTAGACATCTTGCAAATGCAGATATGGGAGGAAAGACCAGTGCATCACAATGGAATGTGAGAGAAAATTGGGTAAGAATGAGGTTTGTTGTATTGCAAAAAAAAAGAATGTTATATTATTGTTCTGACATTCAACCTTGGTCAAAATGGTTACCTATTAATTGTTACTATTGCTTGTGGTTTTACAAATATCTTATGTTGTAAATTTAAATTAAATTATAAAATGTAAAGTTTGGTGTAGTTTATTCATATTTTGGTGTGTCCTTTAAGTAGGTACATTTTGGGCATTACATTTCCATTGATATATTATGTTAATTTTGTTGAAGTTCAATTTTTTTTTGCTAGGGTTATGTTGTGTTCACTTGGGTAAAAATGGGCATGACATGGTGAGAGGTGTGCTTGAAGATTGAGGTTTGAGAGAGTTAGAGTGAGAGTGTGTGTGAAGTACTATGTTGTTGTTGCAAGCATGAGAAAAGGTTTGTAACTTCTATCCTCCAACAAAGATAAAGATGAGTAGAATGTATATAACTCCTTCCACTAAGAGAGAGTGGATAGAAGGGGTTTTGTGAGGTAAATCTTATAGAATATTTGTTGGGTAGATGGTAGTGTTATTTTATAGTTTTTGTTGCAAGGAGGATCTATAGCTACAAAGGGACAAGAGAGTCTCTAAGGGAATTGTCAAAGTGGAAGAAGATGTATTCAAATAGAGGATGAGATGGGTCATGAGGATACGCATGAGAATTTTGTTTTGCGAACAATATTGGGAAGAAGAGGGAAAAAAAAAGGCTCCATGAAGAAGTAAAAAAGGTCAAAGAATAATTGAAGAAAATTGAAGCGAGATTGGATACCCTTGAAAATGGGATGAAAAAGAAAGCTACAGGTGAAAAAGAGAAGAATGAAGAAGATTAGAAAAATGTATGAATTCAAGTCTCAATGTTATTTTTTATGATAGCATGTTTGCAAGTGATGTTTTGTGTGTCATAAATGAGGAAGAATTCAAAGATGGACCACAAAAAAATGACTTTGAGAGTCCTATATTTGATTAATAAATTAGTGAAGATAAAGAAAACCTCCTCTTGAAAGAGGTGATAAGAAAATTGAATAAGTTATTAGAGGAAGATGTGTCCATTGGAATCAACTAACACTAAGAGTGGGGGGTGAATCAGTGTTCCGCAATTCACAAATTTATTAAGATGATTCTTTAACCAATGGATGTAAATAACTAAAAGCATAAACCAATTAAACATGCAACCATAACACCAAAAATTTTACGTGGAAACCCAAAAGGGAAAAAAAATGGTGGGATTTGAACCCACGATATTATTATACTATGGCCAATAGTAGAACAATATTACAAAAGTGGAATGCACTTACATTCAAGCACAGTGCCTAGAGCTCACTGCTCAATTACAAAATAGGGTTGCAACTCTGGAGGATTCACTATCATACAATTGAGATATAGAAGAAAATACAATGTCTAAACTTGAGCTAGGAATCAGTTTTGGTTAGGCTCAAGAATGATCCGTTGTCACTACTTTGAAAAAATGCTTTGCTACCATGTACCGAGTCATGAAAACTTAAGATGAGCATATAAAACTGCACTCAATCACTCCCAAAAACAATTCCACATGTTCATTCTCACTAAAAATGATCATCCAAGTCAATCTAATATATCTGCACAACCAAAATAGATCTCCAACAAGTCGGCTTCGCAGAACAACAAAATGTGAAACGTAGTCTCATGTCGGCTCAATCCTTCTATAAATCCGTATTCCAAACCTAAAACATATGATCACAAGCTTCCCATAAGTCAGTCCAATCACCTTGAACTCATCAACATCTACCTAATTCACTCTAAATAATCAAGACTGGATGCTACACCATCAAGCATAATGATAACTTTGTTCTTCCTTCATTACAAGATACCAAACCAAGAAACTTGCACTGGAATCAACACTGGAGGCTAGAATTGCATGATAAGTTGCCTCGCACATCCAATCAACTATTCTAATCACTGCAACAAGAACTTAGTCACCAAAAATGAATAATGTTTACCGGATCTATACATTGTGTTCCACCAACCAGACTTATGCTTCATGAATAACCAATCTTATTTAAGACTATCGGTAATCCCAATCTCCATATACTAGATAGGATTACTAGGTCGGGTTTCCATCAATGACTATTGGCATAACTGATGGTGTTGACACAAGAAGCTCATCAGTTAGTATTGTCATTGATGACCAACACTTACTGGTGAATACGGCCAAGCTCATAGGCAAGGAGGTGTGGTAAACCTCAATGGTTTACTCATGACTGCAAACAATATGAAGGATCCAGTGCTTCCCTAATATGAATCATTGACACAATTAAGCAATGTGTTGGTCAAAGAATAATCAGTTGAAGGATAAACAGAGTAGTTGAATGGTCAGTCAAGCATCTGATAGGTGTTAAGATCAATTTCTTAAACAGGTAGTTGAAATGATGATGTAGTCATAAGAGGTGACTCAAATTGCAGTTTAGTAGTCTTATGCATGACCGGAACACTCTGGACAGATAGGTGATCAGTCTGGTTGATGATCACTGACCGGTGGCAAAAGATGAAGAGTTACACTGGTGATACAGGTTGAAGAATGCTATCCACCAAGAATCTCAGAGGAGTGACCAGTAAGATAGATGCGATGACCAAAGGTGAGTCGGTCATGGTGAGATATCATCAAAACAAACTGCTAGTGAAGTCTACAACAGTTAACAACCAGTTAAGGTGAGATTTGTGCGGATTTTCCAATTCACATTAAAAAGGCAAAAAATGACCCAGAAGTTGGTAGAATTATGAGTTGTGGTGGCAGATAAGGATGAGTTGCTAGTGAGATTGATGGAGAGCGCACAAAGAAAGTGCGGGAAGATTTGAATTTTAAATCTACCGAGTGTTAGATGTAAACTCGTTTAGGAATCAACACGTATGTGTCAATAAAACATGGTATAAAGGTTTTGGCAAAAACCAAAAAGTTTGATCATAAAATTGCTAAGTGCAATTTTGAAGATAGGTGATCCAACAAAGTGAGAAGAGTGCAGAACTGCTAAGTGAATAGCAGGGTAGTGAAGAGAGTGTGCAAAGCTCGGATAGTGTGAAGAGTAGAGAAAGAATGCAGAGCACCAGTAGAGTATAGAGCAAGTGAAATGCAGAGAACCAGTAGAGTGTAGAGCAAGTGAAATGCAGAGCACCAGTAGAGTGCAGAGCAAGTGAAATGCAGAGCACTAGTAGAGTGCAGAGCAAGTGTAATCGGTGGTCAAAACAAAGAGCTTCAATTGGATCTGATTGAGCTAAGAGTAGATACTATAGAAGATCATTCTCTCTATTGTTTTCTAATAACTACAACAGAAAAATCCCTTAACCGGGTGGACTTTAACAGGTCCCTTTGTAAAATCCCTTAACCAGGTGACATCTTAATTGATGATCCTAAGTCCTTTAACAAGGCTACCTCTAATAGGGTAAAGGTTCTAACAAGCCTTAAAGAAAATCCCTTAACCGAGTGACATCTTAATTGATGATCCTAAGTCCTTTAACAAGGCTACCTCTAACTAGGTAAAGGTTCTAATAGGCCTTAAAGAAAATCCCTTAATCGTGTGGCACCTAACAGTGTCTTTGTAATCTCCTAACAGGGATGGCTCCTCATCGAGCGTACTCCAGAAGAGTGCAGATTTTGTGAGTTTCTACTCACACCGTGGTTTTCTCCCATTTGGGTTTCCACTTGATAAATCTTGGTATTCATGTGTGTTTTATTTTATGTGTGAATGTTTCTTATGAATGTTGCTTATACTAAAAAGTGTTAAGTTTGAATAGAAACTTTGATTAAGGTTAAATCTGGTAAAAACTGGTATAGTGTTGATTCACCCCTCCCCTCTTAGCACTGGTTGGGACTAACACCCTATTGTGAGGAACAAGAGTATCATCACATTGTTTTAATGCATTGCAAGCATAGCTGGTATCAACAGAAACATTGAACTCAACTCCATTATAGGGAAACTTCAAGCACTGATGGTATGTAGATGGCACTGCTTGCATATCATGAATCCATGGTCTACCCAACAAAATGTTATAAGATAGAGGAAGGTCAACCACCTGACAAATAACATCTCTTTCCATGTTTCCTACCCTGATTGGTAATAGCACCAGACCCTTAGAGGTTCTCTCTTCTTCATCATAAGCTTTTATTGTTATCCTCTTTCTTGGATCTATATCACTCTCAGAAAATCTCAATTATATGAGTAGATTGTAAGTACAAATGTTCAGCCCAATGCCTCCATCTATCAAAACACATTTGACTGAGTGTTTATGGATCATGTCTCCAATGTGTAATGGTTGATTATATGGATGAGTCAAGGCATTATTGTCTTCTTCAGAGAAGGGCAAGTAGTGAGGTGAGGTTAGGTGACCCACCATAGCTTGAAACTAATCTAGATCTAAGTCTTTAGGGACATTAGTAGCGAACAAAGCTTTGTCTAGGATCTCTCTATGAGCAGGAGAGATCTTAAGCAGTTAGAGAATAGAGATCTGAGTAGTAGTTTGTTTTAGTTGTTCAACAATGTTGTAACCGGAATAAGATGGTGAATCTAGTTGTTTAGATGGGGAAGGCTTAGCGGCGATTGTAGCTAGTTGTTTGTTTGAAGATGTCGGCAGTTTTGATGATGTCGATGGATTTGATGATGAAATTTGATTAGAAGATGAGGAACCAACTCCTTTGAGAGTAACTTTTCCTTGAGCATGGGTCACAACATTTGCAGCTCTCGGTTTTTTTTTCTCTTCTTTGACTATGATTACATTGCAATGCTTTGATTGAGAAGGTTCAAGAATGTTGATGATGTTATCATCGTTGGTATAGGTGTAATTTATCTTGGCACCTCTCTTGGATTTAGAGGAATCTCCTTGCTCATAAGTAGGCAAGGGATCTTTGAAAGCTTTGTGATTAGAGTTGGTTGCATGATTCCCAAAAATAATTTTTCATTATCTATAAGGTCTTGAATCTCATGTTTGAGTTTCCTGCAGTTATTAATTCTATGACCCTTGTTTCGGTGATATTCACAATAAACATTTTCCCTCCACCATTTGGGTTTGACTTCAAGATCATATGGTTTCAAGTTGTCAGACAATGTGATCAGATCATTTGCCAATAGAGTCTTAAGAGTTGTTTCATAGGATTCTCCCAAAGGAATGAAATCACATTTAGGCTTTGAAATCCAAGGCTCATCTTTAAACCACTTTTTAGATTTCTTAGGAGGATTTTCCGTAGCACTTTCAATAGCTTTGAGGGCCTGTGTGCCACTAATCAAATTAAATATTGTTGGTTTTAGTTTTGGTTTAACAGTATCAACTACTCCATCATTCACAAAATTTTTATTATTATCTTTGCCATAATTCCAGTATTTTTTTTTCTCTTTAGAACTAGAGTCATGTTGTGTTTCCTTATAAAGTGAGATTTATCCTTTCTTCACAAACACATCTTATATTTTGAGAACACTATCCACCATCTATTAAATGAAGGATGTACTTGCATTTGAATATTATATTGTAACTTAGGAATCGAATTGTTGACAAAGATGTCCATCTTTTCAGAATCAGGAATGGGTTGTGAATATCTAGATAAAATATTTCTCCAACGTTGAAGGAAAGTGAGGAAAGGTTCTCCTGTTCTTTTCTTTGTATTGCAGAAGTCAATCATGGTGATTGGATGATAGATGTTGTAGGAGTATTATTGGAGAAATAGCTCGGCAGGCTCCTCAAAAGATTTAATTCCCCTAGGCAGTTTTGAAAACCACTCCATATCTTGTCCTCCTAGACTTATTGGGAAGAGATGCATAAGATATGTATGTTCATGCAGATCCGAGTTGCCATCATATTTGTCAAATTTAGGAATTTCCGTTCTTGAAGGAAATGGAGTCATGTGAAAATTCTTGTCGAGTGGGAACGGGTAGATTGTGTCCAAGGAATACTGTACAAAATATTTATCTTTGCCTTTCATTTCTTTGATCTCAGTTTGCAATTCTTGCAATTGTTTGGTTACCAATGATAGTGGTTTCTCTTTTTCTTTAATGATAATGTTTTCAATGTTGTAGTTAGCTAGCTCCTTGTTTAGCCAATTCTAGAAAATGTTCTTCTTTTTCTCGGGCCATGATAATTTTCATCATTCTTATAAAATCCTTGTCCTTTTGACATTTAACTATAGTATCTTCTTCAGGTTTAGAAGGTTCAAAATCAGTAGATGTGGTGTCACTATCAGTAGCATGATTTCTAATGTTATCGTGAGCACTGTGTTTAGAAGCCTCTCTTTCTTGTCTTTCCCCAAACATATTGGAAGATAAAGGTTGATCAATAATTGGTTGGCTTGAGGATGAAAGTTTCTCAAAGATTGGTTGTTCTTGAAAGAATGGATTAGTTTGCAATGAGAAAGATTGCTTCTTACTTTTGTCAGAAGTATTATAAGAGCTCCTAGTTCAAACAAGCATTTACAATTGATGTGACTGAGAACTAGAAGTGATACAGATGTCAAGATCAAATCGAAGCAAGATTTTTGTTTGAGATGATGATTGGATGAAGCAATTGAGACCAAGTCTAGTTTTAGGAATGATCTATTATGTATAAGATGTGATCTAAGCGGATCAAATTTATTAGATTGATGGATGATTGATTGAACCAGCTAGGATATAATCGACAAAATCATGTAACAGAACAACCAGGGCATACTATCAAGATGCTATGATCGGGATGAAAAATACCAAGTATATGTTGTCCTGTGATGTATCAGGACTGACCAGGAAAGTATGACAGAGGTCTGTAAAAGATGTCAGAATCATGCAAACAAAGTTTTCTGGACTCGGGAAGACAGAATTTTGTACAACAAAATGACTAAGACCATACAACAAACTAAATGTAACCAAACAACAAACTAGGTTACTCATACGAGATGCTGTTATAAGTATTCAAAGCAGACAGTGAAAGTTGTAGGCTCGTACAACAATTCTCAGAGGCTTATACGATAATTCTCAGATATCAGTACGACAAACTAGGCAATTAAGGTTTTGACTCATATGAAATAGGATCAAACATGAAATGAGTTTTGACAAGAAACAGGGTTTTGACCACTAAGTTTGATGCTTTAGTTGATTATTCAGGTTTTCTAGTTTTAGTTTCTGGTTGTTCAGTGATAGTTTTAGATAGTTCAAGGATAAAGACACAGCAGACATGCAAGATGTAAAGTGAATTCAAGCACAACACGCTAATCCTAAAGAAGTTGGTTGAGAGAGAAAACCTTTGCTTGCAGACTTAGGTACACACCCAATACCTAATCAAAATACAACTGCGAAGTCTCACACAATGGATTCTCCAAGTCATATTAGTTGACTCCAAATGCTAATGGGGGCACAATATGGAAAGTATCTTGGGAGAGTTAATGTCTCTCTTGCACAAAGATTATCCCCCTTTCAGAGGTGAAATGGGTAGCTTCTATCCTAGAGTTTTTAGTAAGGGTTTCCATTCAAATTTACCCCTTGAAGTCATGCAAGCACGATTGAGTCCTATAGCCCAACAAGGTACCAAGCAAGATGTAGTCATGCAAGCATGATTGAGACTGCGAGGCCCTACAAAATGCCCACTATGAGAAATCTCAAAGAGAAAACTCAAATAACTCCATTCTTTGAGACTTTAATCTCCAAGAGGCCTATTTATTATAGTAAGTCGGAATGCTTGGGTCTAGTTGTACTCACTTGGGTCATTCTCAAAGGGTGATTGCTTTTTTCCACTATGACAGGCCCGCTAAAGGAACACAAATCTCAAACTAGAAAAGCTTCAAGGGTCTAGATTTTTTATTGTCTGTGCAGACAAGAGCATACTCTCCCACCTTTTAGACTTTTCTCAAACATAAAAAATAGATTTGTTTATTTACCACATAGCAATTGAGGTGCCTAGAAAACAATTAAGAATACACAAAGTTTGCTTGAATCTCCTTAGGCAGCCTGCAAAAACAATGAGTTAGTAATCATATTATTTTTGAGTAATAAAGGCGTATTCTTGGACAAACATTCTACAAAAACTTGTCAGGCTATAAAATCACTTAGATAAACAGAAAACATATCAAGGTTAGCATTAGTGCCAGAAAAATCAAATCATAAAACCCCTAAAACTACTCTATTTTTCATGCGAGAAATCAGAAAATTGTACGAACTTTCTCACTTGACCATACGAGAATTCTCACCTACCCATGCAACAAAAGATAGAATATTGTATTGTAATGAATATAAAATCTATGAGATTTTGTAGAGAATGTATGAACATAATCTGAAAGATGAGAATTTGATGATCTGCTAGGCCAAAAATTGAGTTTTCTACCCCACGATGGGCGCCAAAAATGTGTGTGTGAAATTTGGAATATGTATCTGAAACACAAACACTCAATAAACCATTGCATGCATGGTTAGTTGATCAAAATAAATGAATGTAAAACCATAACAAGTTGATCTATTGCCTCCTAAAATATGCAAGTATAAATTTTCTCTCAAATTTATCTAAGCAATAACAGTGACTAGACTACACCAAGATGGAGAATTTAATCTATATGAATGCAAGATTAAGCTATATGAAATATAGATGCAAGCAATAATTATCAAGTTATATGATTCTATCAAAGCTAACATGATTAAGCTAATATGATTAAGCTAATATGCAATAAGCTAAGATGCAATATTCTCAATGACTCTAGAGCAAAACCAGCATGATAACAATAAAATCTCTAGCCTTCTTGATTGAGAGACGAGAGACTGAATTTATAGAAAATCCAGAGAGAAAGCGATCGTCGAGATTGATTGTTGATGAGCAATCAAGATTCTCCTAGAAGTAACACAATACAAGTGATTTGATGTGATTGGTTGCTTTCTTCATATTTGAAGGAGATAAGATTGAGCTAAAATTGAGATAAAATCAAAAAAACTGATTTATTCCATTTTCCTTTCTTAAAGAAAGCTTTCTTTGATTTATTTCCTTTTATTAAATTTTGCTCCTTTTTTGAAATTTCTTTTTCATATTATCTCAAATTAATTATTTTTTCAAAATAATTCCTTTTTTGTGATTTAAATGGCAAATTAATTTATTAATTAAATATGCTAGGATATTTAATAAAATAAACAAGATAATTGATTAAAAAGATTTTGATGATTTATTTAATTGAAAAGATTAATTTGCCATGTGACATTGATGATTTAGGAATTAATTAATTAGGTGCTCAAAATTGATTTAATTGTCTTTGGTTAGGACCTTGGTTATGTAGTTGATATTCAGGGCCCATGGTTTAGATGACTATTTTTAGGGTATTACGCAACCATGATCTCAGTGGGTCCTCAAAGAGAACTGGCTAGATCATGTAGCAAGAGTAACGCAATGGAAGCAACAACAAAACATAAATAAAATGCAAATTCAGATATTCGCATCATCATATTATCATCATAGAACATCCGATAATCATCTGGTTACATGTAGGCTAGCATGCCCTATTTTAGACTACATGCGAGATTACAATCCATCCCGACCTCTAAGAGGCATCCAAATTACAATTCCAGAATCTAGATCGTCATAACCTTTGAACTACTTCCTAAGGATCACATATAACAATATATATACCCTTGGTAACACATCTAGGTTGGCCATAATAGATCACACTTACCAAGAAAGGGAAATGAAGCATGCAAATAGGTCAGCCCCAAGAATGAAAGGAAAATCCTCTGGAAAAGAACAACCAGGAAGTGTAGATCAAACAGAAGGTCAACCAAGCATAGAGGAACATCGCATTAAGTGCCAATTGGCTCTGCAAAGTCCAAGAATTGCTCTACAAGACATGGGAAACACCAAGTAGCCGTTAAGGTTCAACTGCTTCGGGAACAGAAAAATTGCCAACCAATCCGAAAGTGATAACTCACTAGAAAAGAATTCAAATGAATTGACAATCTAAGATAATGCACAAGAACAAGCCTGGAAACCAAAAATCTGATCTACAATGAAAAAGAACCAGCTACCGAAACAAACTGAAAGAAACACAGAATACTACTACAAGAACAAAACTAAGGAGATATTATTTTTGGTTGATGTAAGATTGCTCATAGATCGGGGATGCTCCTGCATTAGAACCCTAGGTAGAAAGAGATGTTCCATGAGAGGTAGCTCATGAAATCAAAAAGGATCCGAGATATAGATCCCATGCTCATTTCTAATCCAAACATCTTCTTTATCTACAAACCTCTTCCTTACCTCTCCCGGAACCTCAGTGGGATTCTCTAACTCCTGATTCTCTTTATTTATCTTCCCTTGCTTCAAACTTGTACACTATCTCTGACTAATACTCTCTTCCTTCTGCAAGTCTGATTTATTTCTGCCACAATATTTCATCCAGTTTGCCACCATAACCTTACTGCCATCTGGTTCCTTCTTACTATTAGGCTTATCTATTAGACCCTTCTACAAATCCATGCCACCCTCCGACACAACCTTTGCAACCGGTTTCTCAGCACTGCAACTTCTCTCAAGATTCAAATTCCTCACTTCCTTCTCTTCCTCCCTCAAAGAAGCCAATGTGAAATTTTGCCCATCCTTCTCAATAGTGATTAGGTTTCTTCTACAATCATAGATAACTCCTCTATCAAACTACCAAGGTATCCCCAATAGAACATGACAAGCACTCATAGACAAAACATCACATAAGACCTCATCCGTAAAAGGTCCAATATTAAAAATACTACTCTTTTACCTCTAACTTTTGATCATCTTGCAATTAACTCACATGGTAAGGACAAGGGTGCTTAAGCCTCTTCAATCCAAGCTTCTCTACCATCTCCTCAAATACCAAATTATCAGTACTTCCACTATCTACAATAACTTTACAACACTTACCACCAGATTTACACATAGTCCAAAAAAGATTCTTCCTCTAAGTAGGTCCAGTATCACTGCTTTGCTCTATCAAGACTCTTCTTAACATAAGGGATTCTCCCTGCTCTAGTTCCAACACATTCTTAGCGGTAACTCTAACTTCTTGATCCTCATTTGCCACACAATTTCTTGCCATCCCTTGCTGCACTCAAAATATCTATGTCTAGTTTCTCCACACTTGAAACATCTTCCCAAGAATTCACTATTGCTACCGCTACTCACTTTTCTCTGTGTCTTTTGGTCTGGTTCTTTACTCCACTTAGGTTTTGATTCCTCTTAAACATTCTACTTCTTTATACTATCACTCATATGTCCTTTATATCTCTCCTTTCCTCTAGGATTGTTTTGTTGTCTTCTTTTCACTTTCTCCTCAGCCTTAAAAGCATATTGATAAGCCTCTTCAACCGTAGAAATTTTCAGCATACTCATCTCATCTGAATGTTAAATGCAAGTCCATTTATATACCTAGCCACCTTCTCTATATCCATCTCTCTATGCCCAAATTTGATCATCACTTTGTAGAATTCCTTAGTATACTCCTTCATACTCATGTTTTTCTGCTTCAGGTTCTGTAACTTCTTGAACAACTCCAACTCATAGTCTCTCGAAATGAACTTATCCTTCAATCTTTCTACCATCTGCCTCCATTGGGTGATCTTCATCTCACCATTCTCAACTCTATCTCTCTGCAACTCCTTCCAACATAAAGAAGCATGCCCTTTCAACTTAGTTTGTGCCAACCAGACTCTCTAGGGTCCTTAATATCCTCAAACTCAAAGTAGTCCTCCAACTCTCTGATCCAATCGATTAGATCTTCTGGATTCAGTGTCCCAAAAATTTTTGGAACCTCCACCTTATGAACTTTACTCACTTGTGCCACCGCTCTTAGAAATATTTCCTCTTTCATCTTTCCGTCCTTCAGCTTCCTTGACCTCAAGCTCTTGTCTAGCCTCTTCATACTCATCCTCAAATTACAGATTCCTCCAAAAACTAGCCAATGCATTTTCGATCTCATTCCTCATCTCATTCTTGAAATCCTCCATCATCTGCTCTACCCTCTAGGGGTTCATCCTTCTAGGCGGCATCTCCTCCTTTGCTTTGGTGCAATTCCCTCAACTCAATGATTTGACTACCGGTTTCGATTGCCTCACAATTGGAAATCTATCAAACACACTCATAGCCTGCCTCCACTTGATGATTTGTTCACCCAAAGGAATGCCTCAAGGTCTGCAACTAGCTTTGATACCACTTGGTGCAACCATGATCCCCGTGGGTCCTCAAAGAGAACTGACCAGATCATGCAGAAAGAGTAAAACAATGGAAGCAACAACAAAACATAAATAGAATGCAAATTTAGATATCCATTTTCATCATATTATCATCATAGAACATCTAGTAATCATCTGGTTATATGCAGGCTAACATGTCCTATTTTAGATTACATGCTAGATTACAATCCATCCGGACCTCCAAGAGGCATCCAAATTACCATTCTAGAATCTAGATCCTTGTAACCTTTAAACTACTTCCTAAGGATCACATATAACAATATATATACCCTCCGAAACACATCTGGGTTGGCCATAATAGATTACATTTACCAAGAAAGGGAAATGCGTGCAAATAGGTCAGCCCCAAGAATGAAAGGAAAATCCTTCGGAAAAGAACAACTAGGAAGCTCAGATCAAGCAGAAGGTCGACCAAGCATACAGGAACGTCGCTCTAAGTACCAATCGGCTCCGCAAGACATGGGAAACACCAACTAGCTGTTAAGGTTCAACTACTTTGGGAACAAAAAAACTGCCAACCAATCCAAAAGTGATAAATCACTAGAAAAGAATCCAAATGAACTAACAATCTGGGATAATGCATAAGAACAAGCCTAGAAATCGAAAATCTGATCCGCAACGAAAAAGAACCAGCTATCAGAACATTGAAAGAAACATAGAAAATTGCTACAAGAACAAAACTAAGGAGATTTTTTTTTTGGTTGATGCAAGATTGCTCATGGACTGGGGATGCTCCTACATCAAGCACATGGAGTACTTGGATTCCATGATGGTATATGTGTGTGGAGAGATCAGTCTCTTGTTTGTGTGACAGATTACCTCTTGGCCCTTATGCAATGTATACAACAAGTGGGAAAATGTTGGGAAAATGGTGTTGTACACCTTGCATAAAAATGTTTCATTATTGTATTAATTTATTATTATGTGAGGTGTACATGGAATAATATTGTAATCTTATATTATATTGTTGCACCTAGGAACATCTAGATGGACGTGCAACAAGTAGAGATTCCCTTGGAATATTCTTGTAACCACTTGATGAGTTGTATTGACACATTGGTATTATTATATTGTATTTATTTAATATTGGGGAATGTAATTCTGATGAAGTACCCAATATTAAATGTGGGTCAAAGGCAGGTAAGAGAAATATTATATTTTTAGTGGATGCAAGAAGTTGAGTCCCACTTTTGGGCAAAAAGTGGAAGTGTTTTCTCTGTTTTTCAATTTTTTTGTCGATTGATATCAAAATTTGAGGCACTTAAAGATTGAATCTCATAAAACTTCAGTAATAGAAAATGTAGTGCTCGGAGTCTAATTTTAAAATATGTAATTTAGTTCAATAACCACATGGTATAAATCACTTTTTAGTAGGCATGTTTAAAAACCACTTTTTCAAAACGCCTGTTTCAGGACCATACCACACATGTGTACGACCACCATTTCTTGATGCAAATAAATGAATTTTTGCAAATCCTTTTGGAAAATGATACCTAAGACACCAAATATTGATGAGAATATTTTTGCTTATTTTTTTTAATAATTTTTAATTGACAATAAAGTACATTTTCAAAACATCGGGTATATGACCACCATAATTTGATGAAAATTTTATATTTTTAATTTATTTATTTTAATCTTCAAAAGAATTGTATGTAGATTGATGTCATATAATTTATTTTTCTAAAAATCTAAAAACAAAAAAGTTATTAAAGTTTTACTGAACCTCAGTATTTTAGGTTTAGGTACCACTCTTGATTAATAAATAATGCAAAAATAGTAAAAATAATCTTATCACTATGAAATTTATATTTTTGAAATCAAAACACTAAGAACTCTAATGGGTTTTCATTTCATCAAAAAATGCGATCAAGAAGGCCCTCAAAAAATTAGGCCAAGGGATAAATCTGATATTCTTTTGCCTTAGCCAATTTTTGGAGGTCCAAGCATAGGCTTGGTCCCAAGCCTAACCCGAAGCTAAAACCAAGGTAGAGGGTTGTTTCTTGCTCTGCCTTTTATGAAACGAATGCCCATTTTTCTTTGTACCATTGAAAGAGAAATGGGTACCCATTTTTCAAAAACGTGTACCTGATTTGAAAACGGGCACCCATTTCATTCAAATAACGGGTGCCCATTTCTTAAAAGATCTGTTGGGCAAAAAACTGGTCCACAAGGACAAATTTCCATGATTGAATGACTATTCAATCATTATCCAACAGGTTTGATTTGCGGAGAGAATATTTTGTTAAATAATTCTCTTTTCTTGTCTTATTATCGATTTGACAAGGAGATCCATTCGAATTTGAATTTTGGTGCAGCCATGGGATCAAATCAACACAGAAAGAGGCAAAGGAAGGTTTTGATAGCTGAAGACATTGCAGTAAATAGAGAGGAGGCAAAATGTCAACAAGAAAGAAGAGGAAGAATTAAACAATTGAACAATGTTGGAGCTTCAAGTTCAACAATCATTTCAGAAGAGGAGAACATTGAGGACACCATAAATGTTGAAGGAAACACAATAGAACCAAATTTAGGTGCATCTTCTAATCCATTATTGGATACAGGTATGTCTTCACAGCCCCATGTTTATTCTCAAGAACAAATTGGTGATTTAGTAGAAGCAGGTTACTCATTAAATCAAATCCCAATTGAAAATCAAACCCCAAATGAAAGTAAAACTCAAATTGAAACTGAAATTGAAAATCAACTAGCAATTGAAATCAATAATGTGGATGTAGACATGGAAACACCAATTGAAAAAGAAACATGTTTGAATGATAATGAAATGAATAAATATTTTCAAATTAAAAGTGATGTGCTAGACAATCTTCCTGGCTTGGTTTCATGGAGATAGATTAGGACACATGCAAATAGATTGTTTAGACAATTTTTTAATAATAAGAAATTTGGGTTTCAATGTCAATTAATGTTTCAACTAGTTAAAATGACTAAAATGCAAAAAGTAATGAAGAAGTTAAGCTTTTATGTCAAACCCAATAAGAAGGATGAATCTTTAAAACAAGTTGTATCGACTGTTGCTAGCGCCTTTGATACAATCGGAAAGAAAAATCATTCTAAAGATAGGAATGCGGCATGATAAGCAATAACAACAGCTTTAGTAAGCCCCTTTGATTGAAAGTTCCGAGTGGAGCAGATTTCAGAACCAGTGCAAGGAAAGATATGGATCAATGGTTGGTGATTACTAGCAAGATGGACAGTGGAAGGATTTATCTCAGGTGGATCAGTCCTTGGGAAGTCTGAACAAAATAATGAATTCTATGGTTGTGGTGGAATATGAAGATCAATTAATTTGGAAACTCACAGCAAATGGTAAATTCACTTTGGCTTCTCTTTATTATCATCAGTATTCTAAAATGGAGAGCCCATGTTGGGCTAAGGCTTGGGTGAAAGGCCTTATCCCTAAGATTAATATTTTTTTTTTGTACAACCCTTCAAGATAAAATTCTAACTATTGAGAACCTCGGAAAAAGAGGTATGTGTATGCCTAGTGTTTGTTTTCTTTGCATGCAGAGTGTGGAGACCATCAACCACCTATTCTTTCACTACCCTTTCTCTGCTGATGTCTGGGGAAGATGTCTGGATCACTTCAAAATCAGTTGGAGTTTCCCAGAGTCAGTTTAAGAGGTTTTTAACTCTTGGCATCATCCATCAAGGAACAAGTTTACTATTTTTTTGTGGAAATTAGCTTTACCCCATATGTGTTGGGGTATATAGAAAGAGAGAAATGAACGAGTTTTCAGAGAGAAGGTGTCTAAGGCTCAACTTCTGTTTGAGAAAATCAAAAGAAATATAGTGAAAAATATGAATATAATAGGTGGTATTGCTAACCCTCAAGACAAGGATGATCAAACAATCTTCAAGAAGTGGAGATTAAAAGGTTGAGAACACTTTCAGAACAATCCTAGAGAGGGTGTGATATGGGTAAGCCTACCCAATGGATGGATGAAAATAAACTTTGACGGTGCATCAAAGGGTAATCCTGGTATTGCAGGATGTGGGGTGGTCCTTAGGGATGAATGGGGAAAATACAAAATTATAAAAATGCATACCCATAGGAAATCAGACAAATCATGTAGCTGAGGCTATGGTTTCATACCATGGGATGGTCCTTGCTAAGGAAGCCAACTGCACCAGAGTCTAGTGTGAAGGAGATTCATTGAATAAGAAGTTCCTGCCTTCTTGGTCAACAAGCAATGCTATCAAAGCGGCTAAGAAAATTAGTGAGGAATTTGAAATGTGTGTTTTCACACGTGTATAGGAAAGAAAACTCATGCGTGGACTAGGCAGCCAACCTGGCATGCCAAATGAAAGATATCATTACTACTTATGGTGAGAGTGAGCTCGCATGTGAAGTGAAATCCCTACTCGATCTGGACCGTATCTAGATGAGGCAACGTGGAACTATCAACTATAATTTCTAAATGCCTCTTCCTCTTATTTCGAAGCAAGGTTATTACAGAGGTAATGAGCATTTATTTAAGTGTCTTTTCATAATTGTTTGGCATGGATTTTGAGATTTTTTTAGGGCATCCACAAAAACCAGAGAAGAAGATTTGGAACCAAGAGAAGGAAATCCAGGGATAGCAAAGGAAAAATGGAAGGAAATATAAAAAGGTTTGAACCTACCTCTTGCTCGGAATGGAGGAAGAACAGGGAAGTGTGGGATATCCTTCAGGAGGGGGGTCTGAGTGTGTTTATAGAGAGGCTTAGTGGGAAAGATCCTATGGTTACCAAACATTTTATTAAGAACTGGAAGAATGGTAAAATCCTGGTCAGATCCCAGATGATGACTGTAGATGAGGAGATTATTGTTGAAGCTATGAGGATGATGACTGAGGGTGTGAAATTTTATAGGGACCGCAACATCTCTGATAAAGCAGCGGGCAAATTCCATGTCACGGATGATGAGAGGAAGAAGATGGTGAAAGTTGACAATTCCTATCATTCCCCAAAACAGATATGCAGGCCATGGAGGTTTGTTTTATTCGCTACTATCACCTATATTACTTTGGATGGTAGGTTTACTAGAGCCTATGGACACCACTTTGTTTTGCTCAACCATTTTTGCCATGGGGAAAAGGTGAGCCTGCCATATTATCTAGCTTGCTCCATGGACCATACTATCAAGGAGATTCAGAAAGATCCCAAAGGTGACCATGCCCTTCACCAGGGTCTTATGGCTCTTGTCTATAAATTTCTTAAAGGGAGATGCATTGAAAAACCTATTAAAGGTAAATATGCAAGAGATGAGGACATGGAGAGTGAAGCTAGTGGCTTTAACTTTGATTTGGAGACTGAGGGCGACTCGGAGGAGACTAGTAAAAAAGGTAGTAACAAGGCTAAGAGGAAAAGGATTGTGGTGGATTCAGCTATTTTGGAGTCTGAGGCCGAATCCTTTGAGGGGAATTTATTAAAAAAAAAGAAAGGGAAAGTTACAGGAAAGCAAATGCAAAGGAAGAAGACCACCAAGGGAAGTAATAAAGATATTAGCCAAATTCTGATTGACTCTGATGAGGAGGCAGAGGAGAATAAAAATGATGAGGGACAGGATAAGGAGGGGGAGGAGAATTCGGTCATGGGCAACATTGAGGGTTTGAACACCCAAGGTATGCAAAAAGAGGATCAAGAGGACAAAAGTGGTAAGCTTAGTGACTACGTTGGTGAAAATGAGACTATAAAGGGTTTCTATGAGATCGTCGGTACAATGTGAAGGACATTGATAGCTTGAAGAAAGATATGATGGTTGTCAAAAGAGCAATGATGGGCAAGAAACCCTTGTCAGAAAATGTTAAAGAATTGGCAGTTGCAATTAATAATGTGGAAGCCATTGAAAGTATGGTGGGTAAAATTATTGCCACTGAAAAAAAAGTTAAAGAGATGGAAGAAAATAAGGAGGTGAAAGGGATGAAAACTGCTATGAACAATCTGGGTAGCAGAATTGATAAGATGGAACTCACTGTTAAGAAGATTGCAGAAAAAAACTTCCAGATCCTCAAAGCATCGGTGGATAACATGAACATCTTGATCAATAGATTTGAGAACAACACAGAGAAGGATGGTGACAAGGAACACCCAGACAAAAAAGGTCATGAGAAGAGGACCAAAGCCAATACTAGGATCAAGGGTGACATCAAAGGTGATGGTTGTCCATGCTAAGGATATCATGAAAATTATCTAGCTATCTCTATCTCTGTCTCGGCAGTGGTCTCGGTTTCTATCTTTTTGCTATCGTTTTGCTTTCCAAAAGCTGTCTTTTTCTGGTTTTTTATGTAATGTTATGTAATGTGTATTCTGATCCCTTTTTGTTTGGTAGGGATCTATTTTAGTTTTTGAAGTGATTAGGCACGGATCTTTCTAGTTCTTATGATATCTCCTGCTTTGTAAAAGGTTCAGGTTCCTTTCAAAAACCTGCTTTTACTTAATCAAAATAGCTTAAGTAAGCAAAACAACTTCTGATAAAAGAATGATGACTAACATAAGTGGATATCTTAATATTCATCGTAAAACTTTGTCAAGAGTTGTAAAGAGAAGAGTTAACTTTGAAAGTGATCCGGCAAGCAATTTGTGGACTTTTAGTGGTAGACTACCATGGTCTGATATGAAACTTACTGGTGAAGTCAAAACTTTGATCGAAATATTACGGCATGATAATACGAGAGTATCACCTAATGCTAGAGATGTTCTTAAATTAAGAGTTGGGTCAAAAATTCATGAGCCACATCCAAAACATCTTTTGGACATGACTCAAACTGAACTGTACAAAAAAAAAATTGGATGATAAGGTGTTAACTATTAGCATTAGTAAAAAGTCTTTTGAAAAGTGTAAACCTTGGTATGTTCGGAATAACAAGGAAAGACTCACATGTTGTTGCAAAACTCATGTTCAATTTCATTACCATTATGATGTATTTCAATATATACGTGTTACAATGCATAGTAATGGAATGTTGCAAGAATATGGTATAAATATACCACTTGAAACTATAAAGGAGTTTATATCAAGTTTGTTTTGCAACCCACCTAATGAGCAATATTTTCTTTTCAATGCATGTGTTTCTGGTGTATGTGATAGATGTGGCAATCTTGCATTGTTGGATGAATGTTTGCATGAAAATATTTCAATTGATTTTGGACAACAATTAGTTGATGTAAAAAGATTTAAAACTATTGAGTATCGATTGAAGGATGGAAAGGTTGAAAGACGATGTGATCTAATTACTGAAAAAGTTAGTGTGCATGCATTTATGAATGAATTTAAGAGTAAGATCATACCTAAATATGTTAAACACTCTCAAAATGATAGATGGCTTGATGGTCAGTTTTGAATATGTAAGAATACATTTCCTATTGGTAGTATACTTTTAGTCGATGACTTTGTAGAGAACTACACGCTTGCACCACAAGATGAGGTCCAATCACAATATTACAATTCAATGCAAGTAGCAATTTTTGTTCATATTGTCTATAGGCATGCACCTGATAGTACAGAAGAGGATCGTAAAATTTTGAGAGAGTGTCATTTCTATATGAGTGATAATAAATTACACTCATCAGAGTTTGTCCAGTATTGCTTCAAGACCTTTTATGAGAATTTGAGGGAGAGAGAAATTCAGATGACACAACATCTAATATGGTCAGATAATTCCACAGGTCAATTTGAGAATGCTAGAATGTTTTATTGGTTTAGGATACATAAGCAAACTAATATTGAACACATGTGGAGTTTTTTTTAGGTTGGACATGGGAAAGGAGAACATGATGGTTTCGATGCATGTGTTAAGAGATCTTGTTGCAGAGAGCAACTCAAATTCGAGGAAAAAGCTAAATTTAAAAATGCAAGTGCAATTGTGGATTGGTGCAGTGCAACTTTATCCACAGGATCAAGTCAGAACTCTACAATCAAAAATTTCTTCTGGCTACTTGAAGAGGAGAATATCCTTCCAAGATATGATTGTGATACAATCAATGGGTCAGCTAGATGGCATTCATTTAAGAGTTTTAATTCTAACACTTGGACTATTTGGACTGGAGCTTGCATGTTTTTGTCAATTTTGTGTTGCAGGTGAATGGGAAGAATGTGATAATATGGAATGGGTTGAAGAATGGATACAAAAATCCTTAACACCTAGTGAGACACAATATCAAGATGTTATCTAAGAAATGAAGACCCAGATCATGCATTTACATCGGAAGATTATGATTGTGTTTCAGACCTCATACAACCTGGTAATTTATTTCAATTTCTTGTTTCTAATTTTAAATTATATTATTTATGTATTGTCATATAATTTATGATTGTATTTGAATTATAAATTCTAACAGGTTTTATTTCTACATGTACTTAATTTTATTTTCCAGGACATGTGTATGTTGTTGTTGCACCTAAGGATAATGATGGGCAGACTGAGTATTGGCTAGCTAGATGTGTAGAACCTAAGAAAAAGTTGATATGTCATCAAGTATATGATGATGGTTTTCAGTAACAAGAAGGAATGGCTTAACATCTTATGAAGACTACCAATCAGAAAAGAAGGTTATACACTATTCTCATTTGGTGATGGCAACAAACATCAAATTAGAAAGATACAAAGGGAGACCTACTAATAAGGTATTATGGACACTTTCAATGGGAGAGCATGAGGTAATCATATACACATTGCAGAAGAGAGAGGATGCAGATGATACATTAGGTTGAATCAAATTTATGCATGTAAGTTTGTGTTAATTGTGTGAACTTTTTATATGTAACTTTCTATATGTATATATGTCTTATTTATTCTTATACATGTAGCTAATTAATTTGGTGTTCAGGTGTCAAGTACAACTTTATGTAACATGGATGACACTGAACTTGTGCATTTTACAACTTTTGGCTAATCAAAGTTGTAATACTAGGTGAGTGCAATTCTTTTATTGTTGTTATATGGTAATACAATATGAGGTCCTAGAATTCAATTTAATTATGATAAATTTTTGTCTTTGTCCCTTTAACATATATATTGTTGTTATATACATAGGTAAAATGAAATTTTGGTATTGTGATTTCAAGTACAACTTGATGACATGGATGACATAGATACAACTTGGTGAGTACATTAGACTGAATAAAATACATTTAACTTTTTGTAGCATAAATTGAAATTTACTTTTAAATATATATTTTTAATGACATTTGAACATTCATTTTTTTTTTGCAGGACCCCATAGAAGAACATACATGCATTGATATAATTTTGGTTTCATAAACAACGTTGTATTCGTCTACTTTTGTTAAATAAATAAACTATGTGCATTGGCCCTATGTTCACTAATTGATGATGATAGTTTTTGATGTAAACTATTTAACCATATGTTAAATTTAATTGAAATCATTAGATTTAAAGGATGTAACCACATCAAGTGGACAAGACTATATGCACATGTATTCATCTCAAATATCACAAACATCTTTCTTAGGTTTTATTTTTCATATGTATAGCATTTCAATATTAGATCTAGACTATCACACTAGTCATAACATATCATTTGACCCAAAGGGAGAAGTCAATAGTAATTATTAAAATAGTTGAGTATTCCTTATCTGTCACATTTTCAATTATCATTCTCATCTCTTTTAATAAGTTTAGAGTTTCTATTGCATTGTTTGTTCTATTATTTTACTATACAAAATTGATGAGCTTTATGTAAACATGCAAGATTTAAAATTACCTATCACATTATTCTAGCTTAAAAAAATTCTCCACTCATAGTTAATTGAATTTTATTTTATTTCTATTAAATTTCATAACTATTATATTTTGCATCAACCTATGCTTCTAGTTAAGATTACAATGTCTTTTCATAATTAGTAGTTTTATCTTTGATCTTTAATAATGGCATATCATGTGCATGTGTGAGCCTCTAGAATGGAATATGATTTTGGAGAATATGTGCATGTCATATAATCTTTGTCTTTAATAGTTTTAGAATGGCATATCATGTGCATGTGTTAAAATTTTTAGTATGATTATTTTCTACCTAGGATGCATGTTTGAGCCTAGAATTACAACACGACACACAAATGTCTTGTACAAGTAAAGTGCGAAACTAGAGGGTACCAAATCACATAACAAGTCTTGATATCATAATAACAAGGAAATGACATAATAACAAGTCCAAATAACATAACATAATAACAAGTCCTGATAACATAACAAGTGTCATCATAAAAAGCCCATAATATAATAACATTACATGTTCTAACATATATAATCTAAAATCTCTTGTGCATCTAATCTGCAGTCCTCTTCACTCCACGTGAAGATGACTGAGATGCATCATCCTGCTAGATGTGCTCCTGAGATGCACCATCCCATTTGTCTACAATATCAGTGCCTGCGCCCTCCTGTACATTATTAAAAGATGGCATGCGAAGAAGTTATGTGTGTTTAATTCAAATGACTTGCATAATTTACTTATAAAGTAATTAAATAATGAACATTTAAAATAAATTGCCATATGATCATGCTCTATAATGCCCTCAGTGGTATGAGGAGGTCCACTCTCATGAATAAAAAAAGTGGTTGCAGTCAAGTCCTATACAAAAAAACCATTACATCAATTTTGATAATCCCTATAAAAGACAGGTACACAATAGACAAATTAGAATTTATTTTTTTAATAATGACTTCAAATGACAATGTTGATGGTTGCATTTGGCTCAATCCTGTAGCCATACCAAGATTGATAGTGGTGTCGACCTGAACAACATATATAAAGCACAAATCAAACTTGTATATATATAAATTATAAAGTATATAAAGACTACAAGTTTATGGAAGAAAATCATACATATGGTATCTGATGTGCAGCCAAAGTCACTGATGGGTGAGGACGTACATGTGATGCATCATTCGACAACCCAAAAGCCTACAATTGCAGAAAATAGGCATGAATAAGAGTTGTACATAGTTAGAATATAAACACTCAAAATTAATGGATGAAAAGCATACTAGGGGTATATGAGGCTGAGCCTCAATGATCGATGGGCCAAGGCGTGAAGAACTGTCAACCTTAGTGTTACACGAAACACCCTACAAAATTAAAAAACAAATATCATACACATTATTAAATTCAATTTTTAATTGTTTATTTTAAATGTACTTCAATGTATCTAGATGAAAGTGCATACCGTAAATGGGGCACCGACATCTCGAGGTATTGAGGTAAGGTGATGGGGGTCCCTCGATGACGTGGTATGAACCCTCCTCTGTTCAGAAAAATTGACTCGTGTTATGGTTCATATGTGTATATATATTGAATTTATTATTGCACTGTAAATTATATAAATAAACTTGTACCTTTGTAGGATGATCATTGTCTATGCACAGGAGATTAACATATGAAGAGATGACATCATCATCTACACCCTCGCCAGCATTATCATATCCACCATGGGCTGCATCAGCATCGACAAGATCACCATCTCCTCCATGGGCAACATCACTATAGGGACCTATACATATACCCCTGCAACTCATGCAAACATGTGCTATCTTGGGGGCAGCCCTCACCTGGTGCAACTGCACTAACAAATATCCCGAAAGGGCACTTAAAGAACCAAGAGCAGATTCAAGTGCTCGATGATGAACAAGTGTAGGAACAACTAGTGCGGGAAGAGGAACAAGCGGATCATCATGTACACAATTTCTAACTCTATCACTCAATTTGGCCCCTGGCCTGTCCTGTGGCATGCCTCGGCTAACCCCCTGGAATGATCTGATGTCAAAGTAATTGGGTCTTTTACCCAATTCAAATTCAGCCCATAATTTTTTCAAAAAATACATTGGCACCTCATGATTAGAGTGTGGTGGATGGTCAAATACCATCCACCAACGCTCCCAAAAGTGTGCAGCTATCTATGGGTGCCTACACCATCTAATAGATAAACGTGGCTTCTTGGGATCTATCTCCTCACCCGTTTTTGGGTTCACAAAATAACGTTTCAAATCATTTTTGTTATTTTCAACTCATTGACCTATTTATAAGATGAGCCATCAAAATAATAAGCACACATGGACTCCCTCAACGTGCGATATCTATCCAACTCCCCATCCAATGTATGTACAAAATTGACAACACCTTGTATACTATCTACAAGGCGTAGTAGCTGCGGAGGAGGATGAGGATCATGTTTAATAGTTTTAATATCCCTCAAGAGGGAAGCAATATTCCTCATCATGCTCTCCCTCAACTGCTCGAGAGTAGGTGGAGGTGGGGGTGGAGGTGGAGGGGGTGGAGGTGGCATCTGACCTAATAGATCATCTATGTCAAACTCATCCATTATGTGAATATAATCTGCATATATATACAAACATGAAAATTTATAATTACTATTCAATTTACATTTCACCTTCCAAAAAAAAACTTATAATTAAATACAACATTTAGAAATATAAATTTAAACATTCAAACTTTTATGCATGATTAAAATAAAGAGAGATAGAGAGAGAGAGGAAGAGTAGGTAATTTGAGAGACAATGTGAGAGAGAGAGAGAGAGAAAAGAGGAGAGAGTTCATAGAGAGAGAGAGAGTAGCTAATGAGAGAGAGTGAGTGAGTGTGTGTGAGAGAGAGAGAGTAGCTAATGAGAGAGAGATAGAGAGATAGAGAGAGAGAGAGTAGGTAATGAGAGAGAGAGAGAGTAAGTGAGATAGAGAAAGAGTGAACGAGATAGAGAGAGTGTGAGTGAGAGAAAGATATATATAGAGAGAGAGTAGCTAATGAGAGAGAGTGAGTGAGATAGAGATAGAGAGAGTAGGTAATGAGAGAGAGTGAGCGAGATAGATAAAGTGTGAGTGAGAGAGAGAGAGAAATTTAAACATTTAAACATCTAACTATACACGTATAACATTTAAATATATGTAGCATTGGGGTGAAAATGGGTCTAAGGAATCTTATGTCATAAAAGGTCCTACTAAGGGGTCCTAGGTATCTTAAGGGGTCTTGGGTATCTTAAAAGGTCCTAGGTTATACTAAGGGGTCCTAGGATATCATTTTAACTTCTAACTATACATGTTTAACAGTTATACATAGGGTATATGCACAAATATGGTGGTCAGAAAAGTGGACACCACCCAAAAGAAACATGGAAAAACAAGCAGCGTGTACGCGGTTCTAAAATTTGAAATTCCCACGTACGCGCTTAGGTTTGTTCTTCCCGAGCCTAGAGAAGGTAGCACGTACGCACTGCTTTTAGGAAAATGAGTGCGTATGCGCTACGCCTAGGAAAATGAGTGTGTACACGTTGTTCATAGGAAAATAAGCGCGTACGCGCTAATAATCCAAATATAACCGCATATGCGATGCGTGTTAAAATTTAAAAAAAAAAAAACTAGGTCTCATTTACCCGTGAATAGTGTGTTTTTACTTCATTTTTTTTTCATTTCCTCTCCTAAACTGCAAATGGGGGGTGCTAGATTTGTCTTCCAAGCTATGGATCAAGGTTAGTTTTTGTTTATTTTTGTCTTTCTTTCCCGTTTGTTCAATTTGTTTTATATTTTGAATTTAATTTCATTAATTTTGATTAGGTTTTTTCATTTTTTGTTTCAAAAACCAGATTCTTCTAATCCACAATAAGAACAAACAAATGCACCTCCTCAAAACCCACAAGAACAACCAAATGCACCTCCTGAAAACACACAAGAACAACCCCCAATTCCTCCTTTTGACCGCACACCCGAAACACAGGAGCAATTAATTAATCAGTTAGGACAAAATACGTCTAAAACCAATAGACTGATTGTTAAATTGAAAACTTCTAAACTTGAGCATCATCAATCCCTCGCCACTAGCCTAGAAACATTAACTAGTGGTGCCATAGTTGTTTCCACACAAACTACCAAATGGGGAAGCTTTAGGGATAGGTGTCGTCAATTCTATGTCGATGGGCTATCATACGATGGAGTAAAAAACAAAAATATTACTCAAAAACAAATATGTGCCCTTTTCGTTGATCCCAAAATTGGTCAGTCATTACCTCTTAATGCAAAGAGGTTTCCTATACATTGGTGTACCAATGTGCAGATGAAGAATCTTTTTTGGTAGAGGTGGTGGATGGTCTTTGATGATCCACCTTGTAATAATTACGAGGTGCCATTATATTTTTTGAGAAAAGTATATTGTGAGTTTGTGCTCAATGTGTACCCAAACTATTTTGACATGAGAGAGTTCCATGGTAGAGGTGGTGGCTCTGCCCAAGATAGACCTGGAGCCCGTAGGCGATTACCCGCGAAGAGTCACTGCCCCCTAGCACCCAAACCCAAGGTGCATCAAGTTGTCCCAGTAGAGCTGAAAGAGTCAATGGAGCTACAGACTCTTCAAGCGGCCACAAAGTTGACTGGTGCCATCATCCAACATGGGACGTCATTAGCACACCCTATTGTATTGGATGATGAGCCATTAGGTGGCGACAGAGAGCCCATCCAGCATATGTGTGTCAGTTGCTTGGGGATATGCTCGGGGATATATGATGCAGCCGATGCAGATGGATCCTCATCTCATCTGTGCACTATTTGCAAGAGTAGATGTCAAGCCCACACAGCTAAGGATTTCGTGTTGATAGATGAGTTGATGGACATGGTGTTTTCCCATGAGCGAGAGACACATGTGTGTTGATTTGAATTCATAGCATTTTATTTATCAATCACTTTAAATTTGTAATTACATAAATGAATTTTTATTTATACATCGATTTAAATTGAGACAAATAATATGCATTTCAGGATCCAGCAGCTGTATCCCATACTCCTCCCCCAGTTACTATAGCTGCAACTTTGATGCCTGAGGTATAAATTTTGTAACATGTTAAAATAGAATAGTACACTTTGAATTCAAAAAAATACAAGATATACTAACTATATTTAATGCTTGGTCCAATTTTTGGTTTGTAGGTGTTGACAGGGGACAAAATATCCTAGATTGATGACATCACGCTCTCAGCGATCGATTTTGGCCTACAAGGCTATACGGTATCATATTTTGTACAACCCTTTTTATGTATTGTTTTGATGGAATATGCAAGTCATTTCATTTTAGATTTTTAAAATTATGTTTGATTTATTATATGTACTAATATCTCATGTTAATTTTTTTTTTTAGGGTACCCCTCCACGTCTAGGGCTCGTCCTAAGAAAAAGAATTCCTGGAAGACGCCAAAACGTGGGAAGAAGGCAATTGAACACATTTTTAGTTGTACAATTGTTTGAAAATGTTGAAATCAAGTATTAGTTGGGGTTTGTAGATTGATTAGTGTTTTTTGTCTATTTTACATGTACAACGGTCATTGAGCTATGTGGATTTGTTGAATGCACCTGATTCGCCCGTGGATCAAGAGAGGGCAGAGGTATGTATCTCTACTTTATTTTCTTGATTTCATGATTATATACATGCGTACATGTGAACTTGTGATATATTATAATCTTATAATTTTTTCATACAGGAAATATCCATACCTATTTCATCAATGGCAAACCCTCCTCCGTGCACTAGAGAAGCATCTTAGGATCCGGTACACTTTTGTTTGATATGTAAAATTAATTGTTTTTAACCTTCAATACTTATCATTATATTAATTGTATTTAATCTTTGAAATTTTTTTGTATAGGTAATAGCGACAGTTTCTACATCGATGGTGAGCCATCCTTAGTCCATTGGAGAAGCATCTCGGGCATAGGTACGTCATTGTTCTCTGTATTATAGCTTTTAAGTTTTTTTGATATATTTATGTTAGTACATTGTATTAATTGTACATTTAATCTACAATAGACCCCTTCGTGGTACAGCCATAACGTGGATCCATTTAAGTATGTCTTCAAGAAAACTCCTATGAGTGACAAGGAGAGGAGAGCGAAGACATTAGCTCCTAGATCAGCCGATGAGGTAATCTACATTTCAATTGCAAAGGAATTAAAGTTAAATGCATAGTTATGTTGTTAATTGTGAACTATTTTCTACAGAAGAATTTTAACTTGGCTTTTGAATTGTGGTTTTGCAGCCATCTACAGAGCTGCGTATTGCATCGAAGAGGCTTGTTTTTGATGATCCACCACAAGTTTAGGATCATATAGTGTTAGTTTTGGTCATAGAATGACCAATACATGTAGATATATTCTACATTTTTATTGTATATTGATTCGGACATGGCATATGCCACATTTTTGTAATACTTGTATTGACTTGGCAGACATGCCTTTTTTTATATATATAAATATTGATATTCGATCCAATAAATATATACTAAGTTCATTATTTTGTATTCGTTGTATTTTGTGGTTTTCCTTTTATAAATTTAAATGAATATTTGCATATGTAATCAACAATATGAATATAAACAACAAAAATATATGATATTAAACATTGCAATCATGGAATATGATTTGATAAAATTTCTAAAATGTTGAATTAACCCTACAAAACTCCTTGTATTCAGTTCATTATTGTGTGTTCTCTCTATTTGGTGGCTTCCCTTGTATAAATTTAAATGAATATTTGCATATGTAATCAACAATATGAATATAAACAACAAAAATCAACAATATGAATATAAACAACAATATGTGTTTGGTGCGAGAGCACCCTCATGCTCGCAATGGTCAAATTTTGTTCATCGTGTGCACAAACTGACATCACGAGCACGTCTGGGTGGGCAGTTTTATGCTAGGTATGCCCCTGTCATGCATCCCAAAGCACCGGAACGTCAAGAGTCATACCATACCGGTGCGATCTCTCAAGTGCCCTAAGTCCAAAAAATTATCAAAATTTGACGGATTGTTTCTTCAAATCCAAGATACATATGGTCAATCCATTTGAACCCATGGGGTCGCGTGAGGCTCCTCTACAATGGCCTATCTTGGTTTTTGACGAGTCGGAGCCATTTTCAATTGGTAGCATTTTTTGCTTGCTGCAAAAATCGT
The DNA here is from genome assembly GCF_030272615.1 of Cryptomeria japonica. Classification (NCBI taxonomy): domain Eukaryota; kingdom Viridiplantae; phylum Streptophyta; class Pinopsida; order Cupressales; family Cupressaceae; genus Cryptomeria; species Cryptomeria japonica. Next base: position 335,562,719 of record NC_081415.1, read on the forward strand.
CAGTTGCATGCAATGCAAAGTTGCAAGATTGGCTAGAATTGATTCAGTTCATCATGTGCACAAACTGACATCATGAGCGTGTCTAGGTTGGTAGGTTTATGCTAGGCATGCCCTGTTGTGCATCCCAAAGCATTGGAACGTCGAGAGTCATATCGTAACGGGGCGATCTCTCAAGTGCCATGAGTCCAAACAATTGTCAAAATTTGACGGATTGTTTCTTCAAATTTAGGACACATATGGTCGATTCGTTTGAACCCATGGGGTCATGTGAGGCTCCTCTATAATGGCCCATTTCGATTTTTGACGAGTCAGAGCCATTTTCAATTGGTGGCATTTTTTCGCCTGCTACAAAAATCATCAGTTGCATGCAATGCAAAGTTGCCAGATTAGCTAGAATTGATTCGGTTCGTTGTGTGCACAAACTGACGTCACGATCGCATCTGTGTGGGAATTTTTATGCTAGGCATGCCCCTATCGTGCATCCCAAAGCGCCGAAACATCGAGAGTCATACCGTACTGGGGTGATCTCTCAAGTGCCCTGAGTCCAAAAAATTGTCAAAATTTGACGGATTGTTTCTTCAAATTCAAGACACATATGGTCAATCCATTTGAACCCATGGGGTTGCATGAGGCTCCTCTACAATGGCCTATCTCGGTTTTTGATGAGTTGGATCCATTTTCAATTGGTAGCATTTTTTCGCCTGCTACAAAAACCGTCAGTTGCATACAATGCAAAGTTGCCAGATTGGCTAGAATTGATTCAGTTCATCGTGTGCACAAACCAACGTCTTGAGCACGTCCATGTGGGTAGGTTCACACTAGGAATGCCTCTATCATGCATCCCAAAGCGCCGAAACATCGAGAGTCATACCATATCGGTGCGATTTGTCAAGTGCCATGAGTCCAAAAAATTGTCAAAATTTGATGGACTATTTCTTCAAATCCAGGACACATATGTTCAATCTATTTGAACCCGTGGGGTCACGTGAGACTCCTCTACAATCATCTATCTTGGTTTTTGACAACTTGGAGCCATTTTCAATTGGTAGCATTTTTCCCCTGCTGCAAAAATCGTCAATTGCATGCAATGAAAAGTTGCAAGATTGGCTAGAATTGATTCGGTTCATCATGTGCACAAACTGACATCGCGAGCGCATCCAGGTGGATAGGTTTATGCTAGGCATGCCCCTATCATGCATCCCAAAGCACCAGAACATCGAGAGTCATACCATTTTGGTGCGATCTCTCAAGTGCCCTGAGTCCAAAAAATTATCAAAATTTGACGGACTGTTTCTTCAAATCCATGATACATATGGTTGTTCCATTTGAACAAGTGGGGTCGTGTGAGGCTCCTCTACAATGACCTATCTCGGTTTTCGATGAGGCGGAGCCATTTTCAATTGGTAGCATTTTTTTGCCTGCTGCAAAAATCATCAGTTGCATGCAATGAAAAGTTACAAGATTGGCTAGAATTGGTTCGGTTCGTCGTGTGCACAAATCGACGTCAAGAGTGCATCTGGGTGGGTAGTTTTACACTAGGAATGCCTCTGTCGTGCTCCCAAAGTGTCGGAACGTCGAGAGTCATACCCTACCGACGCAATGTAGAAGTTGCTTGACAACTTTTTTGACAATAATGACAATTTTTGCTCAAATTGTATCTAGTCTCAATCTATGACCCGATAATGACTCAAACAATTCTCCATGATTATACAAGAATCAAGAATGCTCATGATTGACCAGGGACACATCACATATACTCAAAACATAGTCACAAAAAATTGACACACAAAATAGTCACAAAACATTGTCACATATTATTCAAAAATTTGCCTCTAAATATGGTCAAATCAGCTCTTGGCTATTTGATTATACAAAAAAATGTCTTACAAATCATCTCATGGGCTTTTATATAAAATTTGGCATTACAATATGTGTGATTCAACTCATCGCCATTTTAATATACAAATCATCTCATGGGCTTTTATACAAAATTTGGCATTACAATATGTGCGATTCAACTCATCGTCATTTTAATATACAAAATTTGGCATATACATATGTACAAATCAGCTCATTGCCATTTAAATATACAAAATTATGCCCCTAAACATGTAAAAATCAACTCATGGGCATTTATATATACAAAAAATGAATGTAGAACAATTCGTCGATGATTTATACAAAATTCTCAAAATCATTCTACTCTGAACCATAGAATCAATCAAGTGAGCCTTCATGATCGACTCTAACCCGTATTGTGTCAAGTATTGCCTCGTGGTCAGATTCACAAACTTTCTATAAAATCTTGTTATGATGTCTACCATGATACTTAATCAAATGAATATTTGTTGCAACAACAAGGTTAGAGAAATGACGAATATGTATGTGTGTTTCAAAGTCCTTGAACAACCAAACACCAGAATTCTTGATAGGGTATCTGCGAAGCTATGTTCCTGTCACAACAATAGACCCTATTGGGTACTCAATACCCTCTCCATCAATGATTGTGGTTGTCAATTTTATTTTTGGCTCAACACAACGACATAAATAGTAATATGCTCCTTCTTCATTGTTCTCTTTTGCAACAACTGCATACACATGACCTGCATTTTATAAAGTGTTAATTAATACCAAAAATAAAGTATGATGTACAACAAAATGAACCAAAAAGAATACTTGCAAAAAAATTAACTCAAAACATCACCTAAATCCACTAGGTAGGATACATGGTAAAAATCCACTGATGTCTCCATCTAGCTCAATTGTAGTGCTTTGGGAATTTGATATGAATCAATGTGAACCAACGGTCTACAAGACCATTTGTCAACCCACTCTTGTGATTCACATTCTTCCCACAAACAATACATGCATGAAGAGCAAAAACATACCATCTGTCTCATATAAATTACCAGTGAACTTGAATTTGAACTCATAAATGAGTACATGTCACTCGATCCTGCAACTGTACAACAATCTAGATAGTTTTTAATGTTAGATTCAGTGATCAACCAAAAATATCTACGAACCATTGATGTACCTGGATTACCTGGACCCATCATAGACTTACACCATCGCATAATTGTTTCTACATCTATCAACTCAACACCACCTTCGTACTTCAATTCTTCCCTAGCTAGGGCTCTTTTCACACATGCTTCTGCACCATCGTGCTCTCCCTTACCATGTCTAGCCTCAGTGAAATTCCAAAAATGTTGTACACCGCTTGTCATATGCATCCTTGTCAACCAATAAAACATCCTTGCATTCTTGAATTGTGCGGTGCAATTATCTGGCCATATTAAGTGTCGGTTGTATCGTATGTTCCTTTCCCTTAAACTATCATAGAAAACTTTAAAGCATCCTTGTACAAACTCCGATGAATGAGTACGATCATCACTTATGTATAATCGATACTCTCTTACAACCTTTCTATCCTCCTCTATGCTATCATCTGCATGCATGAATGCTATGTGTACAAAAATAGAAACTTGTGTAGAGTGATAATACATGGATTGCACTTCATTTTGAGGTTGTAGTTTATAATTTTAAGTGAAATCAACGATAGAGACAATGGTGCCAAGAGGAAATGTGTCCTTACATAACTTGAATTGCTCATCTAACCATCGAGCTCTATGTGTATGCATTATGTACTCATAAACTAGTTTCTCTTGAAACATTTTCATAAATTGAGCTACACATATATCATTTTTCACTAGCTCACATCTCTTCAAATCTTTTCCATCTTTAACTCCATATGTGACTGTCTTGTATTTTCTGAAAGAAACTATTTTTGTACCAATTTCATGTATGCTCTCCAAATGTACGCATCTTGGTAAGCGTTGCAAGCCACCACATATAGCACAAGAACCTTCCAAACAAGGCATCTTATAATAAATGCAACCATCATGTCTATTACATAGCAAACTTGAAATAAATTCTCTTACCGACTTAGAGGTGCTGTATATTACATTCCTACAAAACATCATTAGTGTGCAAAGTAGAACAAATATGATGAAAAATATCATAATGCATGGAAAATTCAATATGCATCCTACAACAACGCATGGTGCGTACATGATTAATCTTAATATAAAAGGTTTTTCCATTTCAAAAATCTTTGAGAAATTCTTATTTGAGGAAACTTTTGAAGGAATCTTTCATAAAATTTAGTTTGAGTCATATCCAAATAGTGTTTGGCATGTGGCTCACGATTTGTAGACCCAATTCGCCTTCTAACAACATCTCTTTGGTTGGGCGAAAACTCTTGTGTTGTCATGCCAAAAATTTTCAATTCATGTTTTTAGTGCATCAAAAACAACCTTGTCTTTGCGTGGTATTCTACCTGAGAATGCCCCAAAGAGAATTATTATTAGGTTCCTCTATTTTTCCCGCCTCTTTAATGCTTTACTTAATGTTGTTCTACTAACATTTAATGACTTACTTGTTTTTCTTATCAAACGATCTTTTTTTATTTTTTTTGCTCATTATGGTTGATGTAATGACACGTCGAGTAGCATTAGAATCTTTAGTACGTGATTTTGAACCAATAGCTTGATATGCATCAAATAGATTTCTCACAATAGTTCTTTCACTGTTACTTTCAGATGATCTTAGGCCTAGAATTTTCATTGTCTCTCTAAAATTCAAATTTTTAGTCATTTGAACAATTAATTGACATCTTGCGGTTTGATTTAAGTTTTCAAAATAGTTTTTTGCATATTCTTTTAACCATTCTCCTACAAGTCCATTCATTCATTTTATTGGGCATTGGCTTCAATATATTCTCATCAATGTCAATTAGATACTTTGGTTTCCTACAAATGATTCTAGGAGGTGTTAACATCGGTACATTATGTACATTCAATTCATCAAGTAGAGAAGGTGTAATATGTTCATCATTTAATTGATTATTCAATGTGGTATCTTCTTCAATTGCATTAAGTTCATACGGTAAATCAAATGTCTCCTCTTCAATTGCATTAGGTGCATTATATTCGTTTGGTAATCAAATTGAGATGTCGAGGATGAGATACCTTCTTCTCCCATTGTTCTTATGTCACGCAATTTCTTCATACACTGCCTTTGTCTTTCCTTTTGACCCTCTCGTTGTTCCATCGTTCCTCGCTTGTTCTCTCCATGTTGATATTGGTTGTCCTAAATAGAATCATATTACATATATATGTAAACAAAAGTTTATAAACAAACAAATAACCATAAATATGCATCTTATCGCTATTTTTTGGAATCAAACTATTAAACAATCACAATACTATTGACAAAACTAATAAGAACAACAATTTAATCATTTGAAATCATGCAAAAAATGAAAAATTCACCTACTTCTATGTATAAAACAATGATAGAAGTGCAGACACAGTTCCAGTGAGGCCTTCAACGACCTCAAAAACTTCTTTTGAGGCCATTGAGGCTCTTGGGAAACTAATACTATGTCTATGTACTGCATACATGCTATATTAATAAACGCGTATGTGATGTTAGTCCATAAAATGTTGGCAAGCCCAACGGTATTCTTTATTCCCATTCTAGACTAAGAAGTAGCGCGTACGCGCTCCTAAGCCTAAAAAATATTATCGCAAGGTAGCGAATAATGGGCTCAGTACCCCGTACGCACTTACAAGTAATAAGTAATGCTTACTTGCTCCTTTGCCTTAAAAAAGTTATGGCAGGGTAGTGAACTAATAGTTTTGAGTACCCCGTACGCACTATTGGTAGTAGAAAAGATGTGAATGAAAAGGGAGGGAGGGAGGAGAGAGAGAGAGGGGGAGAGGGGGGAGAGTAGGGGGGAGGGAGAGAGGAGTGGGGTGGAAGGGAAGGAGGGAGGGAGGGAGGGAGAGAAGGAGAGGAAGAGGGGGGGAGAATGGCAGAGAGAAGAGGGGGGAGGGTAGGAGAGAAGAAAGGGTATGGAGGAAGGGAGAGGGAGACAGGAGAGGGAGGGGGAGGGGGAGGGGGAGGAAGAGAGAGAGGGAAGGAGAGAGAGAGAGAGAGAGAGAGAGAGAGAGAGAGAGAGAGAGAGAGAGAGAGAGAGAGAGAGAGAGAGAGAGAGAGAGAGAGAGAGAAGAGGGGGGAGGGTGGGAGAGAAGAAGGGGTATGGAGGAAGGGAGGAGGGAGAGTAGGGTGGAGGGAGGGAGGGAGGGAAGGAGGGAGAGGGGGGAGAGGGAGAGAGAGAGGGAAGGAGGGAGAGGGAGAGAGAGGGAGAGATAGAGAAGGGGGAGGGAAGGTAGAGAGAGGGAGAGAGGACACAAGACACCATATGACTAATCTCGATTGTGACTATAAGAATTACAGAAGAAGAGAAAGAGGGAGGGAGAGAAGAAAAGAAGAGAGAGAGAGGAGAGAGAGAGAGAGAGAGAGAGAGAGAGAGAGAGAGAGAGAGAGAGAGAGAGAGGGAGAGGAAGAGATATTGAATCTAGGACACAATATGACCTTTAGAACACAATATGACCCCTAACAACATCTAAGGGGTCATATGGACACTATATTATCCCTTAGCACACCATAGGACCTATAACGACACCAATGGTGTCCTAAGGGGTCATAGAACACCATAGGACCCTTTAGAACACCATATGGTGTTGTTATGGGTCATTGGTGTTCCAAGGGATCATATGGCATCTTATGACCCCTAGGACACCATATGGTGTTGTTATGGGTCGTATGATGTCTTAAGGGGTCATATGGTGTCTTAAGGGGTCACAGGACACCATATCACTGATCTTGATTATGACTATAGGAATTATAGAAGAAGAGAAAGAGGGAGGGAGAGAAGAAGAGAAAGAGGGATGGGGTATGGAGGAAGGGAGAAGGGCGGGAGAGAGGGAGAGAGGGAGAGAGAGAGAGGAGGGAGAGGAAGAGATATCGAATCCAAGACACAATATGACCCCTAACAACATCTAAGGGGTCATAGGGTGTCCTAAGGGGTCATATGACACTATATTATTAGCACACCGTAGGACCTATAACGACACCAAATAGTGTCCTAAGGGGTCATAAAACACCATATGACCCTTTAGAACACCATATGGTGTTGTTATGGGTCATTGGTATCCCGAGGGGTCATGTGACATCTTATGACCCCTTAGGACACCATATGGTGTTGTTATAGGTCGCATGGTGTCTTAAGGGGTCACAGGACACCCATATCCTCTTAGGAAACAATACAACCTCTAATGACACCTAAGGGGTCATATGGTGGGCTAATAAAAAGATATATTAAATTTAAAGTTATGAATAGAACATCATAACAACGAGACTCCAAGCAAACAAACAACGAGGCTTCGCTAAAAAGCAAGTGTAAGAGCTTGACCTAACCCTAAGAGTACTGCCTAAGTTCTAAAATATATGATGCTATCAAATTTGCAAGGTTATAAGACTGATCTTGATTGTTACTATAGTAATTACACACTTGATTTCTTTCATGGGCATGTACCATTCCAATCCGTTTGACAAGTGATGATCATCATATACTACCACTGCCATGCATACAACAAACTTTAATTCTTTAGGTGACACGCATTGTGTAACAACATGGGAACCCTCGTATACCCACCACTATCATTCTCCAGGACATCATCTATGTTACTCTCCCTCTTTCTCTTCCTGCTTGTTGTTTCCTTCTTAAAAACATATTGCAGGTACTCTGACTCATCATGTTGCTTTGTTGACACTATTTTCCACATCTGCTCTGCTCATTAAAAACACATTTGAGAAGAATATTGCTACAGGTTTCCTTGTTTGTCACGGTAATACACCTGTGGTTCAATTTCAAACCCTATTCCTCCTATTCAATATACACACACAAATCCATCAGTCAATTTTCTTAGGGAAGGAGCATACATGATAAAAATCAAAGAGGAAGTTGCAGACAAGAAATAAATTCACTTACTTCTATAGAACTACAGACATAGTTGCAGTGGGGTATGGAGGTAGGGAGGGAGAGAAGAAGAGAAAGAGGGATGGGGTATGGAGGAAGGGAGAAGGGGAGAGAGCGAGAGAGAGAGGGATGGGGTATCGAGGAAGGGATAAGGGGAGAGAGAGAGAGAGAGAGAGAGAGAGAGAGAGAGAGAGAGAGAGAGAGAGAGAGAGAGGCACCTTGTATGCATTTGAGAGGGGGAGACAATACACTTACATGTGTATATATATACTTAATATATTATATATATATATATATATATTATATATTATATGTATATACAATATCATATTATACCACATATTATATATTACATATATTATATGTATATACACATATTATATATAGAATATCATATTATACAATAGCATGTATGCGTTGTTTATAGTAAAAAGAGCGCGTATGCACTGCTTACACCATTAGTACCCCGTACACGCTTTTTAAACCATAAGTACCTCGTATGCTCTTTTGATTATTTAGGCTTGGAAATAGGCCTGGATGACAAAGCTACGGTTTGGAAGTTTGATTTCCCTCCATTTCTCTCATTTTTGACGTGTTTTATTTTATCAACTTGGTTTATCAACTTTGTCATCATCACGTTTACACTTATCAAGTGGGTATTTTTGAAATTGCCACCATATTTTCACCCATCTTCTGAGCTTTCTAACCATATAATTTTTTTTCCATTTGAACAACAATAACATATTATTATTGAATTTCTTCTACCAGTGTCTCCATAGTTCTCACAGACATAGGTGCACCATTTTTTGAATAACTTTTGATATACTTATCCAAATTTAATTTTTTTTTATATATTATTGTAGTGCACTTGATTCTTTACAATTTAAAAAAAAATTGTATTTCGATTTGTTTAGTGCAACTTATGCTTCGCGCACGAACAGGTGCCTAATTTTCAGGATGTGCTCGATTGGAAAGAAAATCATAAAAAAACAAATACTCAACAAAAAATTACAAACAAATACATCTTCTAGTGCTCACTCTTAACTATCTTTCAAACAAAGGATTTGTCAAAATACTAAATCTAACTATGACTTTTTGATGCGCACGTCAGACACTATGTATGTTTTTAAGAAAAAATCAGGGTCAATTTTTCATGCGCGAAGGATTTGACCCCCTTAATATTATCCAATTTTGAAAAAGTTTAGTAGTTTGGAAACTAGATTCCGAGTACTACAATATTTGTTCATTAATTATCTTCATATCTTGAGTGGATGGCTTTCAAATTTTGCCTCCAAGTTCAGAAAACCCTGATTTCAAAAAAAAAAAAAAAGTGTCCACTTATACCCCCCTTTTTGACCATCTTTGTGCACTTACCCCATAACATTAGAAACATATAGAACGTAACATTTCAACATATCAAAAATAAATTTAAACATTTAAACATCTAACTATACACATGTATATACAAACATGAAAATTTACAATTACTACTTAATTTACATTTCACCTTCCAAAAAAAACTTATAATTAAATACAACATTTAGAAATATAAATTTAAACATTCAAACTTTTATGCACGATTAAAATAAAGAGAGCTAGAGAGAGAGGGAGCGAAGGTAATTTGAGAGACAATGAGTGAGAGAGAGAGTGAATGAGGGAGAGAGAGAAAAGAGGAGAGAGTTCATAGAGAGAGAGAGAGAGAGTAGCTAATGAGAGAGTGAGTGAGATAGAGAGAGAGTAGGTAATGAGAGAAAGTGAGCGAGATAGAGTGTGTGTGTGTGTGTGTGTGTGTGTGTGTGTGTGAGAGAGAGAGAGAGAGAGAGAGAGAGAGAGAGAGTAGGTAATGAGAGAGAGTGAGATAGAGAGGGAATGTGAGAGAGAGATACAGAGAGAGAGTGAGTGAGATAGAGAGAGATAAAGAGTAGGTAATGAGAGAGAGTGAGCGAGATAGAGAGAGTGCGAGTGAGAGAGAGAGAGGGGGGTTATTGTTCATTTTCTATCTATAGTTTATTGTTTGTTTTTTGTCTAGGGTTTATTGTTTGTTTGTTTTCTAGGGTTTATTGTTCGTTTGTTTTTTGTCTAGGGTTTATTGTTCATTTACATTTTTCTTTTTGTTTTCTACCAAGGGTTTTAAGTTTTAACTATTTTTTATTTTTCATGTTTTCTACAATATTTGAAAACTAAAAACAACTATATTAAACATAAAATTAAATAATTTTTTTTACACTATTAAACAAAAACGTTTTTCAAACTTTAAAATTTTAATCTACTCGCTACAATTAAAAAATGACAATAAATTAACATTTTTTTAGAAAAATAATAATAAAAAATGAAAAAAATGTAAAAAAACAAAAGTATGTACCTGGAATGAGGAAAAAAATGGTCTGGGGGGTCGGTTGGTAAGCTAAAAACGGGCACTCGTGCTTCTTGAAATCGTTTACCCCGTTTTCTGAACAGTGAAAATGAGTAAAAAATGCCTAAAAAAAAATTTAAATACATTTACAAAATGGGCCCCCATATTTTATAAATTGAGCACCCAATTTGTAAAAATCGGGTGCCCGAACCAAAACGGGGCTCGGGCCCTCGAAGCGAAACGGGCGCTCGATTTGTAAATCAGGTGCCTGTTTATAGTGGGTAAACGTGCGCCCATTTTATTCATGGCTCGGGCCCCCGAAGCGAAAAAGGCACCCGATTTGTAAATCGGGTGCCCGTTTATAGTGGGTAATTTTCCCAACCCACGGACTTTTGCGGGATTGGGACCCAACTTTCAACTCTTACCCTTTTATTATCACATGGTTTTGATGTAATACCACTTATTGGTTTTGTGGTTGCTTGTCTCTATAAAAACACCACAAGGACAGTTGTTTGGGTAAGCTAGGTTAGCATTTGTGAAGGAGGAAGCATGGCATAGGATGTGTGGATTTGTGCTTGGTCACATGGAGTGCTTGGTTATGGCGTGGTTTTCGAAGGCTTTCCATAGTTGTATTGTAATGGACGCATTGTTGATAATACATGGTGGATGATGCTTTTGGAGGCTAGGTTTTTCCCTCATGAGGGTTTTCCTAGGATATATCTTGTGTCACATTTTAATGGGTATGTTGTCTATTCTTTTCATATGGCTTCTATGTGTTGATTTGATTGAAATCTTAACTAGGTTATGTAGAAATTGTCATAAAGATGGCTGCAAGTTTCCTTCACATTTGCTTAACAGATAAATCAATTATGTCTGTCTCCAATTCCATCATGCAACCAGTTATCTCCTAATTATAGCTTAGATTATTGTTCTCATCAAAACTCAACCATTGATCATCAAATCTTCTCCTTAGATCACCAACGTTGATCGATATAAAAAAATCTATAAAAGCAACCTTCATTGATCATCTAAACAACCATAGTCTTCGAGCTTTTGTGCAATCACGTTACTACAATTTTGTTGTAGATTCTGAGACCAACATACTACCAATACACGAAGGTCAAGAAGAGCAGTGAAGGCCCATATGATGCATGCTTGATTGAGGTATAATTATTCGATTTCTATCTGATTTCAAGTTTGCATTCATAAATACTCCAATTTTTTTGAGGTTTTGGAAATAGTTTGAATCGTAGGGTCTTTGTGGTTGTCTCATTTGATGGTTCATTTTGCTCTAAAATTTTCTCCCTCATATAATTATAAGTCACAATAGGGTTCTTCCTAGCACATAACGATATTGTAACTCATGTAACTTAGTTTCCATACTAATAAGACAACTTTGTACTCCATTTGCAAGAAACAAGAATATAGTTTTAGACTCATTTTTCTGAAAGAATTTTAATAAAAAAACATTTTTTTCTTCAATATGCATTGTTTTATTATGCATTGATCAAATGATGCATGTATTTTATTGTGTTTCATCATGAAAAACTTCAAAATATGTCTCAATTAAACACCTATAGGCAAGAAAAAATACACTTATAAGGAGGTTGTAGACTATGTAATGCATATATAAAGTTGTTAATATGTGAAAATTTCTTTGTTCCCTTATAAAAAGTAAAATATAGGCTTCCTTTCTACAAAATATTGATGCATAAGATGTGAAACTTAAAATATGTGCCAAAAAATGAGGTCTCTTGAACCTTTGTGTGTCATAAATAGCAACCATAATTCATTTAAAAGTTATGGTGTATCATCACTATAGTCTTATAGATTCATTTTCAAGTTATTTTTCACCTTTTTCTTGTCAAAACTATAGAATCGAGTTAAGGTTTAGGTGATAGATCAAGGGAACCAACCCTTATCTAGAGGTACAACTCCACCATAAGTCAAACACAACCTTAAAATGATCCCATGTTACACTAGGTAGTCGAGCTTTTGTAAACTTGTCAAGAGTGCAAAATTTAGCGATAACATGAGGTAGATAGGTGAGAGAGATGCAAGTAGGTAGAGATAGGGAGAGAGGTAGGGTGAGAGGGTTAGAGGGAAAGATAACTAGAGAGAGGGAGAGAGGGATGGATAGGGATATAGAGAAAAGTAGATAGGGAAGAAGAGAGGGAAGGAGGGACAGGGACAGAGAGAGAGAGGGAGAGGAGAGATAGAGAGAAATAGAGAGGGGAGGAGGGAGAGAGATGGGGAGGAAGAGAAAGAGGGAAAGAGGGAAAGGAGAGATAGAGAGAAACAGAGAGGGGAGGAGGGAGAGAGATGGGGAGGAAGAGAGAGAGGGAAAGGAGAGATAGAGAGAAATAGAGAGGGGAGGAGGGAGAGAGAGGGGGAGGAAGAGAGAGAGGGAAAGGAGAGATAGAGAGAAACAAAGAGGGGAGGAGGGAGAGAGAGAGAGAGAGAGAGAGAGAGAGAGAGAGAGAGAGAGAGAGAGAGAGATCATTTTCCTTCACAAAAACATGAGCACATTATATGAATGCCTAAGTTACAAGCACATTATAACATTCTCATCTTATTGTCTACCTTGGGAATTTCCAACCCTTAGGGTTGGATTTCCCTTGGGCATCCAAAGCAAAGGGTTGGATTAATATTTTAATACCCAAAGATGTGTCTATTCAAACTATAAAAATATTAACACAATCTCGAGCATGCTCTCCATTAGGTTTACATGCATTTCAATGTCAAGTAAAAAAAGAGTAATTTTGAGCTCTCTTCTAGCTTTCTAACCATATATTTTTTCTACATTTCAATTATATTAATTTTTTTTATCTTAAATTTATTTTGCCAGTGTCTCATTTTTTATTTAGAAACCTATGTACAATATTTTTGGCCTCTTTTCTAATTATTCATTGAAAAACTAGACTCTACTCTACACACCTTCAAATATAATTATTTTTTTATTAGTTTTCAATCAAATTGATAAAAAACCATTTTTTCATTAAAAATCTAGTAAAAAATTTGAGCATAAACTAAATGGTGTTAAGACTCATTGAAGTGATTTTTTTTAACTAAAAAGAAGTTAACATTTAAGGGCCACACACCACACTATGTGTTATTTTATTTTGATAGAAACATGAGTAGTTTGTTTGTTGCCCATTTTTAAATCCCTTAATCTCCATTGTTTAAAAAAAAAAAATTGTTTAAAATGTAGATTCAAAGCACAACAACTTTTGTTCTTGTTGCATTTTCAAATTTTGTGTAACTATCTTCAATTTATTTTATTAACATGTAGGAGACATTTTCCCTTTACAATAATATTGTGAAATCTTAACTAATTATTAAGTTAGTCAAATTTGAAATCAAAAAATGATCACAAATAATCCTATTTATTTCTTCTTTTTTTTCGATCAGTAAATGATACTTTATATTGATTTATCAAAAAGTTAGAAACTTCAAAATTCGATTATAGTTCAAAACAAAAGAAACCAACCATCCCACCACCCAACATACAACTCAGAACATCATAAGTCTGTTACAAACATACAAAGTCTATCGAGAAAGCAAAAACAACATTGAAAATAAACTATTGTGGTGCACTGACCACCACGATCTCCTTGCCTTTATCGCTTACATCCAAGTTGAGCACTCGCTGGTCCTCTTCATCAACATGGTCATCATGAGCTTTCGGGGGGAAGCCAATCCATAGTGACCTGCCACCCGAGTTTTTCTTGGATCCTCTAGGTTGCCCTCTCTTCTTTTTTGGTGAAGAGCCCGAGCTAGCATCCTCCCCCACTCTCCTTACAGTGGAGGGACTCCATTTCTCCAATTCCTTTCAAATTTTTGTCCTTTCCCATGCATGGCTATACTCTTGCACCCCATGCATTCCAATTTGGGCTGAAGCTTTGCATACTTCCTTGCTACAATTCACGCCCCACATAACGAAAGGGCGCAAGGAGGGAAGAAACTCACTGGAATGCAGCCACACTCCATTCGGGCACACAAAGCCATCACCATCTCTCACCATCCGAATGAAACCTTCCAAACCACCTCTCCAGTCCTCCTTCACACTATTGGAAACCACCCATTGGACTCTATCTACCCCAACTAGCTCAAAAGCCCATGCAACAAACATAGACACAATATCCACATTTGTACCATATTTGAACTCCACCTGCATATACTCATCTCCAAGAACAATTTTGACTCTATTAAGGAAGTCTTGGTCTTCAAACCTGAAGACGTTAGAGAGGCGCTCATCAGAAATGGCACCCCAAAATGCCACCATAGGACGTGACGCCTTAAGAGAAAAGTTCGGCTCCATGTCTGCACTACAACATCCACAACATGCACTCCCTGAATGGCCTTTCAAAAGACTCACTAAGCACCGCTCGATAACCAAGAGCAATCTTAACTTCCCAGACACGATATCAAACAGTATAAATGCATATCTACGCTCGATAATCATTGAAGCATGCACATGCAACATGACTTAAATGCATGTACCACCTTTCTTACCATCTCTACATTTGGCCTAAGATAAAAATCTGCCACCCTACCCAAGAAAGCTAACAGCTACGTGGAGGAATGAAGAGATCCACTAACTGCCACCCCATACCGCCGCCAAGTTCATACGACCACCTTCATTAAATGCTCGTCACCTCAAGGATACCACCACCTTCATTAAATGCTCATCACCTCAAGGATAACGAGTATCTTCGGCCAAAAAAGATCAAGTATACCACTCTTACTCATACATTGCTATTCCAACGCCTCATTCGCACATCTATTAGCCTCCGCATTGCCACTTTGAAAAACGTGAGATATCTTGAAATCTTCAAAATGCGCCATGATCGACGTGATCGTTTCAATGTCACGATTAATTCTCCAACTAAGCGAGATGCCACATATGATAACATTGACTATCACTTGGGAATCCCCTTCCAAGTGGAGCTTGGTCACCCCTAACCTTCATGCGAGTTGGATAGCTAGTCCAACCGCTTTGGCCTCGACTTCATTGTTAGGTCCATCTGGCAATCTTTGCCAACCTGCACCCACTCTAACCCCTAGGGAATCCTTCGCCACACACCCAACACTTGACGGTCCCGGGTTACCCCTGGATGCACCGTCGAAGTTAATCTTCATCCATCCAAATTCGAGGGGGGGGCACTCTACCTCTCTCTTCCCTTTGTCTACTGGATTAACCTGATCAAGCCCATTAATGGGTGTCCTATTTATTTCTTTTCACTCTTCAATTCTATTATTATATAAGATGCAATTTTGAAAAACAAGGTCACTTCTTATTGAAGTGGTGTATGCTTACTCAAATTGGTGTAATTCACTATATAAAAAACAAAGAATACAACATTCATATAATATTCACTTGAATGCTTGTCCCACAAATAGCAAAGAGATACAAGTTTTTGTTTAGGTAAGTTTTGCAAGTGTATATGAGGAAAGGTATTAGGGAGGGCAAAAAACAATTATCTTGGAGAGTTCAACTCCACTTTGATTATCAACAAAAACCATGCATATCAAGCAATATTATGTGTAAAGCCAAGACTCTTACTCTTCAATTAAGAATCAACTCTCATCAACCTCAATGTGAAACATGAAAGTGGAAAAGACCTAAAGAATAATGAGAATAAATGATATATATTTTTTGCAACATTGGACAATGGAATCACAAAAACATTTTATTGTAGAGTGTCATGTCTTCAAGAACAAGAGACAAGCATGTCAATATAATGACAAAATTTCTTAACACAATATATTCAACCAAAAGACTATTGAAAAGATGGTGATGCTCATCATCTTCCTTAATAGGGAAAAAAATCATCTTCCTTAATAGGGAAAAAATTAAAAGACACTGATTATCCCATAAACTATTTATCTAACCCATCTTAAATCCAAAAAAGAAAAAAGGTGGTCACTTCAAAATTGAGTAGGCATCAAATATAAATCGGGCAGGAAATGCTGGAGTAGTAGCCAGTCCTTGAGGTGGTGTCACAAGGTATCAGAAAGTGTCGGGTACTTCTTGTGTCTGTCACCGTTTCAGACTGATGTCTTTCTAATAGGGTACCTGTCTTTAATCTTCATCATGGGTCCAGCTTACTTTTAGTTATTTCTTCATAAATCCACCTAATGTGTTGTTAATCTCATTATTCTTCTTCTAAATAGAATACTATATCTGATAAATTCCTGCAGTTTTGTAGCTTAGTACCTATATTAGGCAAGCTACTGCAACCATTGTTTTTCTGTTTTCTTCTTAATTACAGTCATTAAAGCCTTTTACTTGTTTCAATATCCAAATTTTCTGTACAGCATTTCTTTTTATCGTTTTCGAGGGCTTGATCTCCGGGTCGAATCATTACAGCTTGTCATTTCGTTCATATATCCTCTTTACTGAGGCTTTTTATCTCTGATAGAACTTCAGAACAAGTTTAAGCAATTTGCATGTACTTCAAAATTTGTGTTGGCCTTCTTCAATTCTTTCTTCTTCTTACCCAGTTAACATCTCATGTTTCGCTGGTATTACCTACTCCATTTCAACAAGAGGTTCTCTAGGTTTTCATGGATATAAGCTCAAAGGCTTTTTACTCAAACAAATCATCAGCTTCTGTTGCTTTAAATATTGGTTGAATTGAAAAACAGATCTGAGAGCTTATATTGAGTTTCATGGAAAGTGAGCAGTTTTGCTTCATGATTGGGAAATCTGTTCTACGGAGTGCATCGGAAAAGATTCCTTAAAATCCCCGAAGAAGAGGGAGACACAATCAAGGGACCCACTGATCTACAAAGCGCCTTTTTTGAAAAGAATTGAAAAAAAACAAGGGCCTGCAGTTACCAGTTAAACAAGCATTGGTAATTTGGTACAGACTTTGTTGAAACATGTCTTCACAGTAGCAGCTTCTGCTTATTCTTTGATGGAAAGCTACGAAGAGGAAAGTACAGGAGAAGTCATAAAGGTGGCAGAGTTCCAGACTGCCATGAAGCCCATGTTTGGCGCTCCCAGTGCAAGTGCCAGGGAGCAAATGCAATTAAGGCAGGACATGGGAATAAGATCACAACACAGAGCAGTGGGACCAACTCCAAAGGTTCTTCATCACTGTAAATTCTTGGTTTATCCCCCGCCTCTGGCTACACATGCAGAGCTTGTGCACAAAAGGGAGTTGTTTTTCAACACCCTCACCAAATTCCATGTGACCCTCGGGGCCAAGCTGACGTAAGTGATGTTCTTTCACATAGTTGCTTCATTGAGATTCTGGCTCTCTGTTGGTGTGAAATGTGTTTCCATGAATGATTGAGTGTTCATCAAGAACAACATTATTAACATTTTTTAGATTCATTTGATTATCAGCTCTTCTTTGTAAATCATTGATTACAGAATGTGATCCTCTTAAAATTGTAAGCACATAAGCTATCCAGAAGTTTTTTACACTACAACAATCACATTGGCTGGGTGAGTTTGGACTTGACATGTAGCCTGCAGGCAGCCTCTGTAGTCTGTATCATGCAATAGGACTATTTCATTAGGGTGCTGAGACTTTTTTCTACTGATGGGTTTACCTGGTTGAGGTTTGTGTCAATCAAAATGATGTGAGTACAAACAGAACACACAGTTTTGCCAGAAGGTTTCTTCACCCTGAATCGAGGTTGCACCAACTTTAGGCAGAGTACTCTTGCCATCACTAACTGCACAAACTTTTCTTCAGCTTCTGATTGGTCTGTCATTTTGTTTCTTCTTCTTGCACGAAAATATCAGTCCTCGTCCTGATCTATATTTCTGTATATTTGTTGAAATTATGTATTGTTCTTAATGATATAAGATTTCCACAATCTATAATTTATTAGATATTATTTTTAAATTAGACTGTGCAAATTTTTTATCAACATTTCGGATCAGATCACACTTCACATCATCAACACGATAAAGAGCTAAGAAATGCTCTAATATTTGTTTGTGTTTTTAACTTGTATGTTTAAGTTTGAAACACACTGTATTATATACTCCTACAATAATTTTTTCTTGGGAGGGCTTTCGTTAGTGTTCCTCATGTCCTAAGACTGAGTTTCGAATGATCATGGATGATAAGAATATTAAGAAACCATGCGGACTGTCATGGATTAAGTTTGTGCCAGACAAAGCGCGTCGGTTCATATTAGAACTAGAAGAATATCTGGCATGAAAAGCGCTTGGAATTCAGATCCCACATGAATAGCTTCTCATCACCAATGTGTTGTAGTGTGTACTGTGCAGATTGGAATGTTTAGTCCCTTCAGTTTGACTTTCATCTGGCTTTTGCAAGATTTGGTGGTCATTTTCATGCATAACCCAGTAGTCCTGGGTGACACTTAATGCCTTAAAACCCTCTGTTTGTATTTTATGTTGAAAATCTTTACTATGATCTCCACAATGTAAGGTGATTTCTGTACGGTGTGGCCAGTATATCAATTTGCACAGGAAACCACTGAGTCCTCTGTCAGTTTGACACTTTAGATTTTGTGTTTTCGAAGGTTTTTTCTTTTTATAGAGGAGATAGGTTCATAGTGATTGCTAATCAGAATTAAAAGTTTTTAATTTGAGATATTAATGGATGAAACAATGAAGCTATTGTTTGTGAGATTTGAACTATTAACTTTAACAAAAATAATGAAAAAATTGTAATCCATTTTTTTTGTTTCGGTTTTTGTGTAGTGAAACAGGATCAAAAGTTGGGGACTTGACAGTGTAGCAGATTGTTTTTGGATTTATTGTATATATTTTTTACGTAGACATATCAAAATATCGATGTAAAAAAATTACACAGCTACTTCAAAAATAATTTTCATCAACTAAAAAAGCCAACTATAACTAAATATCTACAAATAGTAGAAAATAGTAAAAATAAAAAGATCAAAATTATGAAATTAGATCCCATTTTACAAATCACATTCCAGAATTGGATGCGGGTTAAGTGACGATATTATGGCCTAGTTAAACAAACCATGCCTGCGAAATCCAGTAGCTAATTTAAACAATGACATTGATGTAAAACCGGCTTTCCATAGCTACATGTTCTAGTACTGTTAAAGAGATGTATAGTTTTAAATATGCCAAAATGTTTATCAGATTACAAATAACTAAAACAATATCGAAATTAATATAATGGCTGTGCTGCTTGCATGTTTCATTAGATTCCATGACACTTGGGCAGATGCCATTCTGTAAAGGTTTGCTTAATTTCTAAAAGATTATGCTGCTCTTTTGTAAATCTAGGTGCTGAATTGTAAACAGATTAGTCACAAAATGGCTCAGCAGTTCAGTGGTGGAGTCTCTCAACATCAAATAGGAGGTCTTAAATCCGAATTCTAGTTGGTCCACAGAACATAGGAGGTCTTAAATCCGAATTCTAGTGAGGTGTAAAAAAAATCTAACATGATATCAAAACCAAATTAAGAATCATGTACCATTTGCAAGTCTTTACAGTTAAACACTTTCAAGCTGAGACAACGTACATGTTTTTACTTCTCTTGCATCTGTTCATTACTCCATTTTTCGAAATAGCCTTGAAGAAGCAAAATAACATATTTACAACACCTTACTTTAAGTATATGGCAAGTAAAATTTTCCAATTCAAAATTTTCATTAGAAAGTCTGTGAGTGTGACACTCCTATAGCATTGTTACTGAGAAGAGAATCCATAATAAATTCTGAAGCCCTTCATAAATCGACTGTTAACTAGTCTCCGATTTAGGACATTAAAGGCTTCCCCACTCCATAATAATTTGAAAACAGGCTTCTAAAAAAAAACCTAAGGAATTTCTGCAATTTTATGCTAATAGATACAATGCTTCTTAAAAAAAACCTAAGGAATTTCTGCAATATTATGCTAATAGATGCAATTTTTCAAGTTAAATTATTTTAATTGAGATGAAATTATTTCGTGAATGAATTGATAAGACTTTAAAAGAATAATAACAGATTTCTTTCAAATGTGCGTTGTGCAGCATTCCAAAGATTGGTGGTAAGGATCTAGATCTTCATGTATTATATAGGGAAGTAACTGCTCGTGGAGGACTCCAAATGGTGAGATAGTTTTTGTCATTCCTTAAATTTCTTTCAAGAGTTGATTAAACATATACATGCTTCAGATCCTGTGCAATTTGAAAAATGCTTTAGTTCAAAATTGAAAATATTTTGTGAATCATTTCATTTTAACATTGTTGACCATGTAGTTGTAACCAGCTTCATTGGTTAATGCTTTGTAATCAATCTATCTCTTGCCACAATCTTTTAGGAACAATCTAGTGAGATTTGTATACAAGCCATTTCAGAGGCTTGAAATGTGTTGTAATTGAAATGTTAACTATTTTTATTTTGTTTCTGAAAACAATTTAAAATAGTGAAAATCTGTTGCATGCAACAGGTCATTAATGAAAGAAAATGGAAGGAGATCACAGTTGTGCTTAACGTTCCTCGCACTACCACAAGTGCTTCATTTGTTCTTCGCAAGTACTACATTAATTTGCTCCACCATTATGAGCAGGTTCACTTCTTTCAAGCCCAAGGGCCCTTGGTTCCTCCTCCAGGTACATTGTCAGGCCTCCAAAGTCACATTTAGAGTACACTAAAATCTTTGCTTGAATGAATGGCATCATGATTTACATTTATATGTTTTGGTAAAGGGTAAAGTGTAAAGTTGGGTGTTTGAAAGGAGACCAAAGGGAAATATCATTTTTCATGATTTGCTTCACAAGCAGTTCCTACAGCTAACTTAAACCCCTGTTATGAATCAAACCACAGAGGCTAGTTACAAAAATGCAGCATTAGAGGATCCAGAAGTAAAGATCAAAAAGCAGAAGATTGACTCTGCTCAAGCTCTTAGAGGTTAGGAAGACAAATTGATATTATTATTGGTAGTGTCAAAGATTTTGTAGCTCTTTTCTTGCAATCATGTTTTTCCATCAATTTGAACTTTATGATATTTCTGCTGCAGCAGCAGTTGATCAAGCATCATCAATAGGAAGTGTTGTGAGTGGGTTTATAGACGGTCAATGTGAGCATGGTTATCTTGTCACTGTAATGGTTGGAACAAGAAAAATGAGGGGTGTGGTCTACCATGTACCTTCTCCTGGCTCTAGATCACAAGGTGCTAGGGTATCTACATATACAAATATTTTGCAGTCAGGCTTCAGATCTACAATGGCGCACAGAATAAGCAGTAATAGAAAGAAAAAAAAAGTTCCCAGGAAGGATCCAGGTGCCCCAAGGCAAAACAGAACAGGTTATAATTTTTTCTTTGGTGAGCAGCGAGCCAAACTCAAATCAATTCAACCAGATAAGGATAGAGCTGTCAGCAAGACGATTGGTGACTTGTGGAATAAGCTTTCAGAGGATGAAAAATTGGTAAGTAAATTTGAAGACACCAGTTTTGCTACTCACCAATTCAATTCTTCAATAATTTGATTATAATTTGTATCAACAATTTAGGTTTTTCTTGTGTCTTGTCTTATGTAGTCTCTTTATTGTTCTTTGGCTGGCCTTCGCTGTCTTGATATTCTTATCGTTAAATCTTCTCGCTTGTAAAAAATCTGGATCCTTTCAAAATATCTGTTTATTTAATTAATTTTTTTTTTAATTATTTGCAATTTATATGCAAATTTTAACATGAATGTATTTAATAGACATGATGTTTCCACAGACCATGTGATGCAAAGAAAAGTTGTTCCATGGGGGATACCCCTCCCCACCCCACAAAAGCCCTGCATCCCCGTTAGGGGGACATTTCCGGGACTTGGGGAATTGAGGGAAACGTCCCCCACAATGCCATCACCTCTGTCGCCTCCACTAGATATGCCACTGGGTCACTTGCTATATGGCACATGTCATTACATATTTGATTGCAACCTTTAATTTAATGAAAACTAGTTTACTTTTTATGGGGTTTTCATATAAGTGTTATATTGCAGATTTTGTCTTGAGAATTTCAATTTGCGCTGTCCCCTGCTGTTCCCTCACCGTCCTCAAATTAGACCCTTGGTCCCCATCCCTGAAACCCATCCCGTGCCCCCACATCCCCCACTCCATGGAACGAAGAAACATTTAATTATTTTTGAAAGCAATGAACTGACATATGAAAACTGTACTTGTGGCAGCCTTATCAGGAGCGAGGTTTAGAGGATAAAGAGCGTTATAAAAGAGAGATGCGCGAATACAAGGAAAGAATGAGACTCCAGAATCGGGATTCACATGTTAATTTACATATGGTACACAAATATGACCATTCAAACAGTGATTCTAGAAATCAAGTTCAATTAAAATTAGAAGAATCTAAGCAACTTGAAGAACGAACCCAGGAGCAGGGATCACAGAGTTGTTCTGGCATACCCAATTTGGAGAAACCTTCTTCTACTTCTGTCATAGAGCTTGTTGAGAAGCAGCAATCTACAGGGGGTGAAATGACCAATGTATGACCTCATTATTGAAGAAAAGCTAATTGGTTAGATCCTTTATCATTATACTAAATATAGTCCATCATATGATCTTTAATGCGAATTGACAAGTGAATTCTACCTCTTAAGAAAGTTCAATTGGGAGTGCAATTTAGACAGATCTGCTAACAAAAAATAGGACAACACTAGCCTCTAGGACATACACTGTCATTACCATTCTTATGTGGTTCCTCAAGACCAAGCAATTTGGACACCACACCAGAATCATATCGAATTCATGTTATTCTCTTCAAATTACTTTGTCTCACATTTGTTCTTTGTATTGTTCGGAGAAGTCCTACAAGGAGGGATATTTGAATCCATAAATAGTTTGGTAGAATTATGGTAGTGGAATTTAGAAACAGTTAATTAGTTTCTGCCAGTATTTTGAATGGAGATCATATACTTTATATTTGGTAGCTTCTTTGCAGTATTAACCAAAGGCCTGGTCTTATGAATATCGGAACTAATGATACCCTAATCTTAAGTCAATTTTTAGAAAATTGGTATACCTCTAAGCTGATCAAACAAGTTTTCTATCTAGCATTCGGTAATACATACACATTCTAACTACAGTTTTTTTTTTCAATGAAAAGCACAAGTACCACAATGAGACGTACTAAAGCTTATTAGACTTCTCTCAATCAACTCATTTAATTGAATTTTTAGTCCTTATAACACATTCATCCTTTCATCCTATAAGGTGCCTTTGAAACAGATGTTACCCCAAAAATCAACTCAATAAAAAAAAATTGATTCATGTAATGGAAGCATCCTAGGGATATCCTTAGGAAGCACATCCTTTACTCTTGGAAAATTGAGTGATCAAGAGTGGTGGACATTTCTTGTATCCTTGAATTTGTAGCTTTCACCACAAACTACTAGAATTCTTGTACTAGTGATCTTCTAGTTTGAATAGGTATAGAACTTGCCCTTGTACTAGGTGTTCAGTTTGTAGATTTAAATTTCTGATAAGGTCTGATTTGGGTATGATGTCCTTTACCTTTCTCATTTTCTGATCAGAATGATAAAATCTGAAAATTCTTAGTCTTGTTTTATTTTTAATCATTCTCTTTTCTTCAACCTATTCTGTTTTATTTTTTTATCATTCTTTTTTCTTCAACCTAGAAGCATCTTTTTCTTCTGCCCTATTGGTGGATTCAATTGTAACAGAAGAGTTTAGGATTTGCATGTTTACAACAGCCAATGATTTCTCTTAATCTCAAATGAATTTTCCTATCTCAGACTCTTCATCGTTCATACGATCCACATATCTTTTTTTTGGTTGGTACAATCACATATCTTATTAGACCCACAAATTTGAATTTATTTTTATTTTCATTAAGAGTTCGAGTCTTGATGCAATAGTTAAAAATCCACTCTTTATTTTTCTTGATAGCATTCTAAAATACACTTTTCATGAGATTGTTCTTTAAACAATTTTCAAATAAGTTAATCCACACCCTTTGAGAGCACTCAATTGCTCTAATCAAAATGAGGCATGAACATTGAGTTGAAATCCTTTTATGTGAACCAATTCATTTGAAGACAACTTTTGTAACCTAAAATATTTCTTGAGGTTAACTAGCGAAGCCTCACCATTATCTTCTAATTACTTTAATAAAATTCCTAGAGGATCTTGTTTCATTAAGTCCCTCAAAAAAAGGATTTGTTTCAAGCATCTTAGAGAACCACAATATGCAAGAAAGAATCCTTGAGAAAAAAATATTGGAATGTGGGCAATCTTTGTTTAAAGCCATTGCTTGGTCTCCAAATGTTTCTTAGAATGAGATTTTGTTTTGCTCCACCCAAGTTGGATAAAGGTTAAGTATTTGCCAATGCAAGTTTGGAATTTTTTTCCTCGCTTAAGCCCATAAAAAAAACTCTCTAAGTGGAGGACACTCGGTCAACCCTCTATTAGGAACCAGAAGGACAATTGAGGGGGGGGGCGGGGGTGAATTAGTTGTTAATAAATTTTATGACTTAATCAAACTTAATGCTTAATACCGGTAAACCAAACTTATTGCCAGTTAATAGATTAGCAATTAATATCAATACCGGTGAAATTTAATGCATGAAAGAGAAAGATAAACAACATCCACAACACATAATATGTGTTTTAATGTAGAAACCTTGTAAGGGGAAAAACCACGGTGGGAAACCTTACACACAATCAAATGATACTACTGCAGATAGCATGCGTATACAAATGAGGTCTGCACATGCAGAAAAACCAACCGCCTAGAGCACACTGCTCAAATGGGAGTCACAATGACTACAATAAGATGGTTAAATCATAGAATAATGTACTGCTCAAAATAACATCTTCAATGTTGGATTCAATACCGGTTAAGTTCTGATAAACACTTTCATACCTTCCTTGAACCTTCTCTATGGTCTTCTCATATGATCTTCAATATTCGCACATACCATGTTAAAATACCATACCATAACCATATCCTATGTTTATCTCATAAATGAGATCTTACATATATACAAAACTTAAGACCAAATGTGTAGTCGTCTTACTAAGAGTATTACAGTTAAATCAATTATAAATAAGTCTTGATGAGATGCATCATGTCGGCTCAATGCATTTACAATAATATCCAATCAATAAATCATCTCCATAATGTGTCGTGCTGATCTGGAATAGATAACGCATACTGGTCCATAACCTAGACCAATCTGCCGGTAACAACAAATATACCAACTCGATTGGACCAATAACCAAAACAACAATACCAAGTATCCAAGCCGTGTCTTTGACATAATCAAGCGATCTCCAGATGATACTAAGTCATCATCAGTGCCAGTGAACCATATAACCTGTCAGTGAGCATATACTGGTGACTATGCATAAGTCACTGACCTTGCTGGTGAACACAATGTGCCGATTCATCAGTAAACCAATATAACCATAGTGCCAAATCAACAATATAGATCTCCAGAAGGATAAGTGCTGACATCAATGACAAAACTAATGCAACACATCCATAATACCAACAATCTCCCCCTTTGACATTGATGGCAACACTAGATGAAAAAACATCTAAGTGCCAAAACAGAATGCCAAAAACCAAAAACCAACAACCAACAATCTCCAGAATAGATCAATACCAGGAATCAAAACCAAAATACAAAGAGTATATATCTCTCCAACGAATGTTTTTCCATAGATCTCTCTCCCCCTTTGACATCAAATGCCAAAGCAGTTAAAATACCGGAACATACAACCAACTATTCCCTCTGAGAAGTAGCTCTCCTCCATCAAAGCCGGAAAAACCATTTCTCTGTTAGTTTTTGTCGGTTTGATGTCAATCTCCAATTGTCCAAGTCTTTGTCGGTGAGGGTATTACCCTAAGTTGCTCTCTGAGATATTCAAAGGTTTCCTTAGGCAAAGGCTTTGTAAAGATATCTACAATCTGCTCTTTAATATTCACATAAACCAATTTTACTTCTTTTGCTTCAACATTCTCTTTCAAAAGATTATATTTGATAGAAATATGCTTAGTCTTGGAGTGAAATACCAGATTCTTTGATATATTGATTGCTGCTGAATTATCATAATAAATGATTATAGATTCTTTGCATTTTACCTTTATGTCCTTTAACATTTGCTTAATCCATAATACCTGAGTACAATTAGTTGCTGCTGCAACAAATTTTGATTCTGTTGTTGATAATGATGTACAATTCTGCTTCTTGCTTATCCATGAAATCAATCCGCTACCAAGAAAGAATGCTCCGCCAGTGGTACTCTCTCTGTCATCTACATCTCCTACCCAATTTGCATCGGTGTATGCACATAAATCAAAATTTTCATCTTTAGGATACCATAAACCAAGATTTGTTATGCCTTGTAGATACCGAAAAATCCTTTTTACTGTTGATTCATGATTTTCTTTAGGATTACTTTGAAATCTTGAAACAATACATACTGCATTCATTATATTAGGTCTTGTTTGTATCAAATACAGTAAACCTCCAATCATAGATTTCTATCTTGTCGGATTAACAGGAACTGAATCATCCTTCAATGTCAATTTATCAGTTGTAGTCATAGGAGTACTTACTAGTTTAGAGTTTTCCATGCCAAATTTTTTTAGTAGTTCCTTCAAGTATTTTGTTTGACATATGAATATACCTTTATCAGTTTGTGAAATCTGCAATCCTAAATTTTTTTTTTATCTCTCCAATCATAGACATTTCAAATTATTCTCGCATCTTGTTAGCAAAGTCCTTACACAATCCATCTTCTCCTCCAAAAATGATATCATCAACAAAAACTTCAATAACCAAGATGTCATCATTAGTCACTTTGTAATATAAGTTGTGGTCAGCATTACCTTTAGTGTAACCAAGCTTCAAAAGATATTTGTCCAATCTAGCATACCAAGCTCTAGGAGCTTGCTTCAATCCATACAAAACTTTTCTTAATCTGCAAACCATATCTTTATCATTTGTCAATGAAAATCCATCAGGATGTTCAATATAAACTTCCTCTTCAAGATCACCATTCAG
The DNA here is from genome assembly GCF_030272615.1 of Cryptomeria japonica. Lineage (NCBI taxonomy): Eukaryota > Viridiplantae > Streptophyta > Pinopsida > Cupressales > Cupressaceae > Cryptomeria > Cryptomeria japonica. The sequence goes on from NC_081415.1 coordinate 335,589,958, forward strand.
AAATGCACATTTTACATCCATCTGATATACTTTATAGTTCTTATGAGTTGCAAATGTTAGAAATAATCTAACTACCTCAATTCTAGCCACTGGTGCAAAGATTTTATTATAATCAATTCCCTCTTTCTGTGAATATCCTTTACAAACTAATCTTTCTTTGTTCCTGATTACCTTACCATCTTCATTTAGTTTATTTCTAAATACCCATTTAGTTCCAATTACATTTTTGTCTTTGGGCCAGGGAACTAATGTCCATGTATTGTTCTTTTCAATTTGTTCTAATTCATCTTCCGTTGCTTTTATCCAATGTTCATCTTGACATGCTTCAATAACAGATGCTGGTTCAATTTGAGAAATTAAGCATACCTCTTCATTTGCTAGTCTTCCTCCTGTCATAACACCTTGATACTTATTCCCAATTATCTGATTTTCTGAGTGATTCAGTCTTACATACCTGGGTTTATTCACATGCTGTTGTTCTTCAGTCACTGTGGAATTCTCCGATGATGTCAGTGTGACTGGATCCACATTCTGTACCGGTGCACTCTGTATTGGTTCATTTATGATCAGCTCTTTTGTCGGTTCAGAATCTACAAACCTTGAATTTCTTCTAAAGTGTTCATCTATCTTCACATTAGCACTTTCAATGATCTTTTGCAATCTTTTATTAAAACATCTATATGCCTTGCTCTTAGATGAACAACCAAGAAATATTTCTTCATCACTTCTAAGATCAAATTTACCAACATACTCATCTCTCTTAATATAGCATTTGCTTCCAAATATTCTGAAGTATTTAAGAGGAGCATTATGAAATCATAGTTCATAAGGAGTCTTACTGATTTCACCTTTGATGCGAACTCTATTGAAAGTGTAAACCGATGTATTTATTTCTTCTCTTCAGTACACATAAGGTAGATTTGCTTCCAATATAATGCTTTTAGTTGCTTCCAGAATAGTTATGTTCTTCCTTTCCACAATTCCATTATGCTGAGGTGTCCGGGGTGCTGATAGTTGTCTTTTGATTCCATTCACTTCACATAATGTATTAAATTCTTTAGATGTAAATTCCCCTCCTCGATCAGATCTCAAACATTTGATTTTCTTACCGGTTTCATTCTCTACCATTGCCTTGAATAATTTGAATTTTCTAAAAACTTTTGATTTCTCCCTAAGAAAAGTAACCCAACACATTTTAGAATAATCATCAATAATTAGCATAAAATATCTATCTCCCTGTAGACTTCTTGTTCTTGCCGGACCACACAAATCAGTATGAACTAAATCAAGAACATTATTGGATTTCTCAGAAATACTCTTAAAGGTTGTTCTAACTTGCTTTCCCATTTGACATTCCTTACATACCCGATTATGAGGTTTCACAATCTTAGGTAAATCCCTTACTGCCTTAGTTGAACTGATTTTTACAATGCAATCAAAATTCACATGACAAAGTCTCTTATGTCATAACCAACTTTCATCAACATGTGCAATCAAACATGTCTTATCATTGTTGTTCAAATGAAAGATATTACCTTTAGTTTGATTTCCGGTTGCAATCTCCAATCCAATTTTGTTCATGATTTTGCATTTACCATTCTTTAATTGTAACTGAAATCTCTTTTCAACTAATTGACCAACACTCAAAAGTTTATGCTTCAATCCTTCAACATAATAAACATTGTCAGTATTGTGCTTACCATCCAAAGATATAGTGCCTTTCTTCCTTTGATTAAATAAGCTTTATCATCGCCAAATCTTACTAGACCTCCATTGTATTCTTGAAAAGATAAGAATTTACTTTTATCACCAGTCATATGATGTGAACATCCACTATCAATGATCCATTCATCTTTTTCTTCAATTTTAGCTGCCAGGGCCTGCTCTACTAGTGGAACAATAGGTGTCGGTTGATCTTCTTTTATTGCAACAAAAGCCCATCCATTGTCTGTCGGTTCTTCGTCAGAATCATCTGTAACTCCTTCATCAACATAGTAACATGATATATCTCTATTCTTCTTAAATCTATATCTCTAATATTCAGGGTTAGGCTTACATGTTCTCTTAGCTTCCTCTCTCAATTTTGCATGTCTATCAGGACATCTAGATGCTATATGACCAACTTTATTTCAATTAAAACATTTAAACGACACTTTACCTTCATACTTATTTCCAACTGGACCTTTAGGCATTTTCCTTGCAAATAGTGCTTCAAGTTCTTCCAGTGTTTCATTTTCTCTCCTGATATCTTCAAGTTCTTTTGCATAAAGTGCTTTCCAATCAGATTTGTTAGATGATGATGATGATGCTCTGAAGGCTAAATTTGTCTTAACTATAGCAACAGGACAAAATTCCTGAAGCTCAAATGCTGAAAGTTTTCCAACCAAGGTATCTCTAGATACTGATGTATTAGGCATTGTTCTCAACTCATTAATAGCAGTTACTTTCATTTTGTATGTCGGTGGCAAAGCTCTTAAAACTTTAGAAACAATTTCATCTTCACTTAAGGATCCTCCACAACATTGTATTCCTAAAAGAATTTCATTAACTTTTTCCATAAAAGCATAAATTATTTCATTTTCTTCCATTTTCAAATTTTCATACTTGACCCGGTAACATTCTAGTTTTGCAATTTTGACAGTGGTATCTCCTTCATTCAATGTCTCCAATTTATCTCAAATAACTTTAGCAGTAGATCGGTCTGATAATCCCATGATTTGGTGATCTGATAATGCGCTCAAAAGTGTTTCTCTTGCTTTGCAATCATTTTCCTGATCTTTACCCAAAGTTGGTGGATTAGGTTGATTCAGAGTATGACCAACATAGCCATTTTTTGTAACTTCACATATGTCTCTTCCAATGCAATTCAGATGTGTCTCCATTTTGATCTTCCATACACCATAGTTAGTTCCATCAAGTTTCAGACCGTCCTTGAAAATATTAGTTGTCATAGGATCTTCTCAAGCTGTTAGGCTTCTGCAAAAAGAGGATTTAGCTCTGATACCAATTGTTAGGAACCAGAAGGACAACTGAGGGGAGGAGGGGAGGGGTGAATCAATTGTCAATGAATTTCAACCCAATTATGACTTAATCAAACTTAATGCTTAATACCGGTAAACCAAACTTATTGTCAGTTAATAGATTAGCAGTTAATATCAATACCGATGAAACTTAATGCATGAAACAAAAAGAGAAACAACATCCACAACACATAACATAAAGATTTTGACGTGGAAACCTTGTATGGGGAAAACCACGGTGGGAAACCTCACCCACAATCAAATGATACTATTGCAGATAGTATGTGTATACAAATGGGGTTTGCACATGCAGAAAGGCCAACCGCCTAGAACACAATGCTCAAATGAGAGGCACAATGACTGTAGTAGGATGCTTAAATCCTCGAATAATGTACTGCTCAAAATAGCATCTTCAATGCTGGATTCAGTACCGGTTAAGCTCTAATAAACACTTTCATACCTTCCTTGAACCTTCTCTATGGTTTGCTCATATGATCTTCAATATTCGCACATACCATGTTACAATACCATACCATAACCATATCCCATGTTTATCTCATAAATGAGATCTTACATATATACAAAACCTAAGACCAAATGTGTAGGTCAGCTTACTAAGAGTATTACAATTAAATCAATTACAAATAAGTCTTGATGTGATGCATCATGTCGGCTCAATGCATTTACAACAATATCCAATCAAAAAATTATCTCCATAACGTGTCGTGCTGATCTGGAATAGATAACGCATATTGGTCCATAACCTATACCAATCTGTCAGTAACAACAAATATGTCAACCCGATTAGACCAATAACCAAAACACCAAAACCAAGTATCCAAACCATGTCTTCAACATAATCAAGTGATCTCCAGATGGTACTGTCATCATCAGTACTGGTGAGCCATATAACGTGTCGGTGAGCATATATCAATGACTGTGTATAAGTCACTGACCTTGCCAGTGAACACAATGTGTCGATTCATCAGTAAACCAATATAACCATAGTGCCAAATCAACAATATAGATCTCTAGAAGGATAAGTGTTGACATCAATGACAAAACCAATGCAACACATCCATGATATCAACACCCTCCCCCACTTGGATGGAAAAAATTCGATCTCCTTTAATGAAGGAATGAAAATCTTAAATATCTTGGTATTCTCTCTAGGGGACCAAATCCATAGGAATGACATTGAGGCCCTAGGGGGCCTTAACTCATGTTTCTTGTGTAAGATTGATGATCACCACAAAAGAGACTGTCATAAGATTGTAAATAATAATAAGAATTTGAATTCTAACCCTCCCAACACAGCCTTTAATAAAATAAAAATTTAGACACACTCCAAAGATGATACCCATGGACAAACTAGTGCTATGCCTAATAATGTAGAGAAACCCAAAAACATTGTGAAGGCCTCTCCATAAAAGTTTCCAAATGAGGAAAACCTAGCCACCATGGGATCATCTCTTCAGGGTGATGAGGGTAAGAATAAAGTTGAGATAGCAAACTTGAAGGAAACCAAAGATGTTGCAATGAATGATAAGCATCTATTGAAAATAAAGAGAATGACTCTAACCAACCTATTAATCATAAGAAAAATGCTCATAAACTTGTTCTTGAAAAATCACAAGAGTTAAATAAAATCAGATAGAATAAAAAATTCTTTCTTAGACCCTCCTAATGCTACTAATATACTAGATGTTGAAGGGGTAGTACTAAAAGGTAGCAATGAGGAACCTCCTCAAGTGGCGAATGAGCAAGACACAACCCTTGTCATTATTTGCAAGAAAAGTCATAATGGTAGGTGATATCTTTGGCGAATGAGCAAGACACAACCCTTGTCATTATTTGGAAGGAAAGTCATAATGGTAGGTAATATCTTACCATCAGACCTATCTGACACTACCTTCTTAGTGGATTCAAAGGGGGCTATATCTAAGAGTGAATACAATGACATGATGATATATGTGGATTGTATAAATCCCCTTCCCCATAACAATGAGAAGGTGGTGGCAAAAAGTGGAAAAATAAGCATCTTTGAAAAAATTAAAAAGAAGAGGAAGATTGTCAGTAGAACCAATAGCAACATTAAGATAAGTAAGAAAGGAAAAGGGACCAACCTCCCTGGTGCAGGAGAACCTCATGACTAAGATAATAAGAGCAATAAAGGCTAAAGGACACACATGAGAATGTGACCTTTCAATCTATGTAATAGGGTAGTCTTGTTTGTTTGATGTTTGATTTGTTTGTAATAAACCCCACCTTGTTACCCAATGACATGGATTTGGCAAATTGATAAGCCACCATGGGCATATGGGACTAGGGGTATTTGGTTGAGTATTTTTCTAGGTGTTTATGTGTTGGAGATGTATTAGAAAGGTTTAGGACATGTTGAAACACTTCTAGGTAGGCAAATTTAACATATGTCAAAAGTTGCTCCGACTTGACAACTTTGTTGACAACTTTTAATGACAACTTTTGGTTGCAAATAGCAACTTCTTTCCAATGGTCACCTTGGTTCAAAAGGTGGTTGACAACCGTTGAGGAAAGTATAAAATGTCATCCCCGATCATCATTGGGAGGAGAGAATGAGGGGGAGAGTGACTTTGTAAACTTTGACATCATCGAAGTAATAGATTTCTGAGAATTTCCTGCACTTCCGTTATTCTACATGGTGTACCGTACTGTACGATTGTTTTTGAATTAGGAAACTAGTGAGATGTGTTAGAGTGGCCAATCACCTTTCAGATGCATGAATTATGAGGTCCTAATTTGCCAAGACAAGGAAGAAATCGACAAATTCCTAGAAGTGTTCTAGATTTGATAGTTTGTCTAGGGTTTGCAAAGAAATGGCCTTACCTTGTTGATCCTTCATTGGTGGTTCACGGCTTTGGAGGGGATGCAAGTATGGCCAATGTAATTTAGTATTTTAAAGGCCTTTTGCAGGTTAGGACCACTTGGAGGCGAGGGTTTGATGCATTAAGACAAACAACTCCATGTGGCCACCGACAAGTGTAAGCAAACAAGTCTCACATCAGGGGTTAAGGGTCTGATCATGGCTTAAGAATTAGGAATTGGTGTATTTGCAATGTCTACACACTCCTTTGTAAAATAGGCCTAATTGGGATATACTGGTCTCCTAACCAAGTAGGGTTCGGATTTTTGTGTTCCCTACCGATAAGAACCCTTAGGATATGTTTTGTAACTCCCAAAAGGGTATCCATATCCAGGATTTGTTGTCTAGTATTTTGGAGACATAAAGAATTAAGTGTAGAAAACCAGTCTGGCAGGGCTACTAGGTTTTGTAGACTTTGTTGCAGTAGTTATCTAAACCGGTAGAGGGAACTTGAACTCAATGATTGAAGGAGGTCTCCTTGATATAGGGCATTTCAAATCAAACCTTAATTAGCCCTTGTTGCATTGGAGAAGGGACCAAACCATTGCTGACCATAGAGACTTTGTAGTGGTAAATGAAAGAGACCTTGTACCGGTAGTCTTTTGTTTAGAGAAAGGGATGTGGGACTTGTCAAACTGATGTTCCTTAACCCTTGGAGTGTTGTGTGATTGTTAGGGTCCTTGGCGTGTTCTTGGATTAGGGGAACCTATCCTATACCGGCACCAAGACTCTCTCTGCATCACTCCCTGAATGTTTTGATAGGCTTTGCAAGAATGACAAAGCTGATCCTCCCACCTATAAGTGATTATGATCAACTACATTAGTAGGAATGTTAGGGGATTACAGTCCCTAGTTAGAAAATATGTTATGAGAAACTTTTGCAAATAGAATAAAAATATGGACTTCTTGTTATTACAAGATGTTTAAGGCAACTGGGTTTTACTTAATCAATAATCTGAAATTATATGGAAAGATTCCCTAATATTTCACTCATCTCATGAGAAAGGGAAGGGGGAGTTTCAATTCTTGTAAAAAGGCATGGAGTATGTTTATTAAAAACTCTAGTTGTTCTCCATGTAACAAATACCTTTGGATTTGCAAATGTGATGAAGTTTTCAAGTTGATGATGGAGGGCGGTCGGTTGCAGAATTCAAATTTGAGCGGGAGTTCTGGATCGGCATCGGGACAGCATGTGGCAGATGATTCAGAGATTCCTGTAGATGGAGGGGGTTCAGATGGTAAGGACCCCGATGATCCTGTGAATTTGGGGGACCCAGGGAGAGGACCAAGACCACGTGAAGATCAGTTAGCAGATGAGAGCGGGAAAGGGCAGGTTCAAACTTCAAAAATAGAAGACGGCAACTCAGAAGGAGCCCAAGGACAGCAAGCGACTTGTGTCTCAGAGAACACGATGGAAGGTAAAGATCATCCAGAAAAGGTTCTATCGTCAACGGACCCTAAGGGGGGACCCAATGGACAGACACGTAAGTGGTCCTCGTTGTTTGGGATTAAGCCTAAAGGTAAGTCCTCATCGCCTCCTGTTAAAAAATCCTCAAATGTGTCTCAGGGAAAGTTTGCTATCGTTGTTTCAGACCAAATCATTGATCAAAACATTGCTAGAATGGAAAATACTTTGATTGGTAATTTTTTTGGGTCTAGACCTAATATAGAAATAGTTCATGGATTTGTCAAAAGAAAGTGGAACCTGAAAGGTCAGGTTGATGTGGTAGCAATGAACAAAGGCTATCTATCCTTCTCTTTTTCTTGTGATGAGGATAGAAGAAAAATTCTATGTAGTGGGTCTTGGGCAATAGGCAAATACATCATGTACATCCAGAAGTAGTACCCTAATGTAGCGAAAGGAAATAATTTTTTGGCCCAAGTCCCGGTGTGGGTCAAGCTCCCTGGGCTCCCAATGGAATTCTGGGAGGAAGATGTTTTTGTAGGAATTGCCAATACCTTTGGGGAGCTTATTGCTATTGACCAGGTCATGACATCCAAAAGAAGGCTGATCTATACTAGGATCTGTGTTGGAGTTGGACCTGATATGAACATGCCAAAGGAAATAGAGATAGAATCAAAACTGGGGAAGTGGAAGCAGAATATTGTTTATGAAACAATCCCCTTCGCCTGTTTTCATTGTTAAAAAGTCAGACACTGGGCTAAAAAATGTCCAACTATAGAGGATAAACCCCATCTCCAAACTAAGGTTTGGAAAAAAGTGGACAAGCCACTAAAAGCCATGGAAACCAATGATCCTAATCAGGAGAAGCAGTTTCAGATAGGATGGGTGGAGGAAGAAATCAGCAGTGAAGTGGGTAATGAACTAAAGATTCAGATGTTGGAGCAGAGTGTTAAGGACACAAAGCACAAAGAAAAAGACAACACTCAACAAGAGGATCAGAAAGAGGACAAGACAGAGTTAGAGAAAGTAGATAAAAATCCCACAAACAACAAAGAGGAAGGAGATAACTTTAACCTTGTTTCAAAATCTCAAGATCATGATAAAGAATTAGACTGGTTCCAAGAGGCCCAACCTGATATTATTTTGGGCCAAGGGCTATCAGAAATTTCACTAACCACCCCAGCAAAGGGAAAGTTGGACTTTTTAGAGGAACAAGATCCAAAATGGGGAGATGAAGAGGACATAAAAAAGGCACTGGGGAAGAATAAAACAAAGTCAGAGGATGAAGAAGTAGCAGAGGATAAAAGAAGGAACAAGCAGAAAAAAAAGAATAACAATAACCTAGTCAATAGTACGATGACTAGAAACGCCAGAAGCAGGCTTGGTGATGCGGGAGCGCAACACACTTCTCCAAGAAGACATTTAAATGCCAAAAAAAGATCATTGGAAACAAGAAGGAATTTAACAGATGGTACCCAAAGAACCATCTTTGAGGCAGGTATTTCTAAAAATCCATGAAAATCATCTCTTGGAATATAAGGGGACTTAATAGTCCTCACAAGCATAATTTAGTTAAAAATATGATTAGAGATAATAACCCTAATATTTTTTGATTCAAGAAACTAAGATGGAAAAAGATAAAGTTGAAAGTTTGAATATGTTAAAAAACAGAGGAGTCAGCGGAGGTAGTTCAGAAGGTGCATCGGGAGGAATTGTGACTTTCTGGAACAAAAACAATGTAGAAGGAGAGGTGTTGATTCAGGACAACAATCTGGCTTGTATAAGATTTAAGCACATTTAGAATTGCACTACTTGGGCCCTAACCAATGTTTATGCTCCCAACACTAAGACTGGTAGAAGTGAGATGTGGAGATATATTACTGGGTTGAGAAGTAAGTTTGCTGAGGATAACTGGATAATTATGGGAGATTTCAACACTCCCTTGAAGGAAAATGAGAAAAAGGGAGGAGTCAAGCTAATCTGGATAGCAGACTGGACCTAATGGACTTCATAAACAATAATGCCATTCATGATCTGGAGCTGCAAGGAGTTAAATACACTTGGACTAATAGAAGAAGTGATGAGAATTTGATTCAAGTTAGACTTGATAGAGCTCTTCTTTCCTTAGATTGGTTTAATCTTCATGAATGTTCTTTATCTTCTCACATAAGGGCAGGATCAGATCATTACCCTATAACCTTCACGGCTGAAGTAAAGAATAGAAGGAGACATTTCCCTTATAGATTTGAAAAAATGTGGACTAGACACCCAGATCTGGAAAGTAAGATTAAGGACTGGTGGCAGGTCAGTATTGAAGGTAATGCCATGTATAAAGTGGTCAAAAAGCTGAAGAATGTTAAAGACAATGTTAAGAAGTGGAATAAGGATTGCTTTGGGAACATCTTTACCTCAAAATCTACAACCCTCTTAGAGCTCAAGGAAATTCAGGATGAGATACAGAACAATGGTTACACTAATATGTCTAGAGATACTGAAGATTCTATTCTTATGAGATATCATGATATAATAGCCAAAGAGGAAACCTATTGGAAACAAAGATCGAGAAATGCCTGGTTAAAGGAGGGGGATAGGAACACTAAATACTTCCATATGTCCACCTTAAGACATAAGGCCATAAATAGAATTGTTCATATTAAAGTGAATGGCAGATGTGTTGTAGATGATGATTCCATGAGCAAGGTTGCTATGGATTTTTTCTCTAATTTGCTTGCTAAGGATCAGAATTTGAACATACAGGCCCAAAGCGAACTACTGGACAATATACCTACCATTTTGGGGGATGATCAGAATGATCATTTGACGACCATCCCTTTCCATGATGAAATTCTAATAGCTGTTAATTCCTTTGAGGGCAACAAGGCCCCAGGTCCGAATGACTTTCCCATGTTCTTCTTCCAAATGTACTGGCATATTATTGGAGATGATGTTACCAAAGCTGTGAAAGAGTTTTTTGGTGCTAGAAAACTTTTGAAAGAAGTTAATGGCACTTTTATTGCTCTTATACCCAAAAAGATGGGGGCAGATTCAATGGATCTTTTCAGACCTATAAGTTTATGCAACTCTCTCTATAAGATAATCTCTAAGGTCCTTACCTCTAGAATTCTAAAGTTGCTTCCCTCCATCATTTCGCCTCAGCAAAGCGGTTTTGTCCTGGGAAGACAAATTTTGGATTCTATCATCTCTGTTCATGAAAATATCCACTCTCAGGCAATTTCTAAAAAAGAAGGTTTTTTTCTGAAGCTTGATCTCTCTAAAGCCTACAATAGAGTGGATTGGGATTTTATGATGGATGTTCTCTTTGCTTTTGGTTTTAGTCCCAGAAGTGTTAGCCTTATCAAGCAACTTGTCTCTTCGGCTTCTTTCTCTATTTTAATGAATGGTTCCCCCTCTCCTTTCTTTAAAGCCTCAAAAGGTCTCAGGCAGGGGGACCCTCTATCTCCAGTAATCTTTATTATCATGGCGGAATGTTTGGGGAGATGTATTGGAAAGTTGGTTGAGAAAAGGGAGTTTTGTGGTTTGAATACTTCTTCGACATATCAAATATGTTCTCATCAGCAATTTGTTGATGATTCTATAATAATGAGAAAAGCCATTGTGAAGGATTCTAGAAGACTAAAAAAGGCTTTGGATAACTATGGAGAGGCTACTGGTCAGCTTATAAACTGGTCTAAAAGCTTTGTTTATTTTATCAATACCTCAGAGAGAAGGAGGATTAAAATTAGTAACATTCTGGGTGGCCAAATTGGTAGTCTGCCTGCTTCTTATTTGGGGCTCCCCTTAGGCCAAGATCCTCCGGATACCTTTTGGGGAGCCTTAGTGGATAAATTCCACAAAAATTTGTCTGGATGGAAGGGAGCTCTTCTTAGTCAAGCAGGTAAGGTTCAATTGCTAAAAACCACTCTTCAAAGAATCCCTCTCTATGCCATCAGTCTATTTAGGATTCCTACTAAGTATGCTGAGGCCATTGAAAAAATTCAGAGATCTTTTTTATGGACAAGGGTTGAGGAGAAGAAGAGAATGAACTTAATTGCTTGGGAGAAGGTCTGTAAGCCTATGAATAAAGGAGGTCCGGGACTTAGAAGAATAAGAGACATAAATGATTACCTCATGGCCAAGCAGATTTGGAGAGGATATAGAAATCAAGGAGAGTGGAAAAAAATATGGGACAACAAATATAAAAGCCAATGTCCGAATCTTCAAAGTTTCCTCAAAGCGGAGATTATCTCAATTGGATCCAATATTTGGAAAAATGTCTCTAGGACTAGAGACTTAATTATCAAAGCTACAAAATGGAAGTTGGGGAAAGGGAATCTTATTCAGTTCTGGGAGGACCCTTGGCTTCTGGAGTCCCCTTTGAACGAAAACCCTGAGTGGAATAGATATCAGAACCAATGCAAGGAAAGATATGGAACCAAGGTGGAGGATTACTGGAAAGATGGACAATGGAAAGACTTATCTCAAGTGGATCAATCTTTGGGTAGTCTGAATAAAGTCATGAACTATATGGTGAGGATTGAAGAAGAAGACCATTTAATTTGGAAACTCACAGCTAGTGGTACTTTTACAGTGGCCTCTCTATATCATCAACAGTTTAACAACATGGAAAGTCCTTGCTGGGCTAAAGCTTGGGTGAAAGGCCTCACCCCCAAGATCAACATTTTCTTTTGGATAGCCCTTCAAGACAAAATTCTTACTACTGAGAATATTAGAAAAAGAGGTATCAACATGCCTAGTTTCTGTATTCTTTGTAAGCAGAATGAGGAGACTATAAATCATATGCTCTTTCATTGCCCCTTCTTTGCTGATGTTTGGGGAAGTTGTCTCAATCAATTCAATATCAGTTGGAGCTTCCCCAACTCGATTCAGGATATTTTCAAGTCATGGCACCATCCTTCAAAAAACAAAACCACAACCTTATTATGGAAAATCGCTTTACCTCATGTGTTGGGGTTTATGGAAAGAGAGAAATGATAGAGTTTTCAAAGAAAAGACTACTAAGGCTAAAATTGTGTTTGAAAAAATAAGAAGTATAGTGGAAAATATGAATATTATAGGTGGTATTGATAATCCTAACACTAAGGAGGATCAATTTATCTATAAAAAGTGGAGATTAAAGGCTCAAGAGAGCATCCAGAGCAATCCTAGAGAGGGAGTGATATGGATTAGCCTGCCTAGGGGATGGATGAAAATCAATTTTGACGGGGCCTCTAAGGGAAACTCGGGGGTTGCAGGATGTGGAGTGGTCATAAGGGATGAATGGGGAATATGTAAAATCATAAAATGTATTCCCATAGGAAATCAGACCAATCATGTTGCCGAAGCTATGGCGGCTTACCATGGGATGATCCTTGCCAAGGAAGCCAATTGCACTAAAGTTTGGTGTGAAGGAGACTCCTTAAACATTATCAATTGCTTAAATATGAAATTCCCACCATCTTGGTCAATTAGTAATGCTATTAAAGCTACTAGGAAAATCAGCGAAGAGTTTGATATGTGTGTTTTTACACATGTTTACAGGGAGGCCAACTCTTGCACTGATTGGGCAGCCAACCTGGCTTGCCAATTGAGAGACATCATTACTAGTTATGGTGAAAAGGAGATTGCAAGTGAAATGAAATCCTTGCTCAATCAGGATCGAATCTATACAGGGCAACGTGGTACTTTTAATCATTATTTCTAATGACCTTTCTGCCTTTTTTGATGCAGGGATTGCTTGAAGATAATGAGCTTTTAAATAGGTGTCTTATCATTATTATTTGGCATGGATTATGGGCGCTCTTACATAATAACCACAGAAACCAGAGGAGAAGTTATCAAAATGAGAGAAGGCATTGCAAGGAAGGTGCTGGAAAAATGGGGGGTAACAAGAAAAGATTTGAACCTGCTTCTTGCTATGACTGGAGAAAGAAGGAAGAAGTCTGGGACATCCTTCAGTAGGGGGGTCTGAATGTTTTCATGGAATGACTAAGTGAGAAAGACCCCACAATCACTAGCTATTTCATCAAGAACTGGAAAAGCGAAAAAATTCTGATTGGATCACAGATGATGAATGTCGACGAAGAGGTTATCGGTGAGGCCATGGGGATGACTATCGAGGGTATGAAATTTTACAAGGACAGAGGAATATCAGATAAAGCAGTAGACAAGTTTCCTGTTACGGATGGAGAGAGGAGAAAGATGATCAAAATTGATAACTCCTACCAATCCCCGAAGAGAATTTGCAGGCCATGGAGGTTTGTTCTATTCGCTTCTATTGAATACATTACCTTAGATGGTAGGTTTACCAGAGCCTACGGGCATCACTTCGTCCTACTCAACCATTTCTGTCATGGTGAAAGGGTTAGCCTTAACTATTACCTCACCTGTTCTATGGATCATACTATTAAGGAGATCCAGAAGGATCCTAAAGGTGATCATGCCCTCCACCAGTCGCTTATGGTCCTGGTTTATAAAATGCTAAAGGGGAAGTGCATTGAAAAGCCTATTAAAGGCAAAAATGCAAGAGATGAGACTACAGAAAGTAAGGATAGTGGTTTTAACTTTGATCCGGAGACCGAGGGGGAGTCGGAAGAAACTAGCAAAAGGGAGGAATAGGGCCAAGAAGAGGAGGATTATTGTGGAATTTGAAATGTCAGATTCTGAAACTGAATCCCTTGAGGAAATATCTGTTAAAAAGAGGAAAGGGAAAGCCACTGGAAAGAAGGCTTCGAAAAAAAATACTAAAAAGGGTAGCAATTCTGATTTCAATTATGTTCTAGTTGAATCTGAGGAGGAGGCTGAAGAAAACAAGAGGGTCAATAGTCAGGACAAAGAAGGGGAGGGTAACCCGGTTAAGGACAATTTGGAGGCCGTGAATACTACAAGTTTGCATAAGGAGGAAAAAGGGGATAAAAGTGACAGTGGTGACAAAGATACTGTTAAGGCCTTCTGTGAGACCATCGCTACTATGGTGAAGGATATTGACAGCCTGAAAACCAATACATAGGCCATTGCAAGAATTATAGTTGGTGACAAGCCCTTGGCGAATCATGTTAAAGAGTTAGTGGCCGTTCTTCATAATGTGGAAGTTATTGAATGTATGGTTGGAAAAATCATAGCAACGAAAAAAAAGGTCAATGAGATGGGAGATAGAAAGGAAATGGAAAACAAAATGAAAGATTTTGGCAGCAGAATTGATAGGCTGGAGCTCAACGTCAAGAAGATTGCTGATCAAAATTTCCAAATCCTTAAATCTTCAGTGGACAACATGAACATCCTTATCAACAGGTCCGAGAATAATGCAGAGAAGGATGGTGATAAAGAGCAGTTGAATAAGAAGGGTCATGAAAGGAGGACCAGAGCTAACACAAAGAATATGGGCGACATCAAAGGTCGTGAGCTGGAGGATCTGAAGACCTCAATGAACAACATGAAACAAATGGTTGTTCACGCTGAGGAAATTATAAATAGTATTTAGTTTCAGTTGCTGTCCTTGGTTCTGTCTCTTTGCCTGTCTTTGTGCTTTCCTTTTGCCGTCTGTTCCGAGTTTTTAATGTAATGTTGTGTTAAGTTGATCCCTTTCGGTGGGTTCATTTTGTCTTTTTGAAGTGATCAGGCACTTTTTTGGCAGTTCTGTTTTCTTGGCTTGTAAAAGGTTTGGGTACCTTTCAAATACCTGCTTTTACTTAATCAAAACAAATACCTTTGGATTGAGATTGAAAAAAATAATTTCAAATTTGGGATTTGTTCTGTGTATGCTCCTAATGAACATAAGTGTAGAATAACCCTATGGTAGTGGATGAATACTTCTCTCCCAAATATTCCATGGGTGCTTGGTAGGGTAACACGACTAAAAACAAAGAAGATTAAAGAGGAGGAAACCCATTGGGTTGGAAAGGCAACAAATTTTTTTTCTAGGAAAGATTGAAGAAATTGTTGAAACTATTTGATCCACTAGAAGGCAATAAGAAAGAAAGAAAAAGTGTGTGGTTTACATGGTGCAATAATCAAGATGCAAGGAAAAGAGTATAATGCAGACTTGACTGGTTCTATGCTCAAAGAGATACTTTCCATTTTTATAGTAGTGATGGCTCTAACAATGTGCAAATAGAGCGTAAAGGTTTGTTTGATCACCATATTATTAAGACTAAAATCATATTCAAGGACACCAACTTGGTTAGGGATAGAACTAAAGGAGGGCTATACAAGCTTAATATAGATCTCTTAAAGTAGCAAGATTGTTTGGATGGGATACACACCCTTACGAGTATTACCAAAGTTGTGAATAAGGAAGGACAAGCTAAAAAATACTAGAGCTCACTAATTACCAATATGCAAAAACTCCTAAGTACCATAGGCAAAAGGAATGTCATTGGTAATAGGAAGGTGAAATATAGAATGCAAGAGGAGTTGACTAAGATTGAGAACAAACTGCAAATAGATCCAGGGAACAGTGAACTAATCAATCATCTCAAAGTGGTGCATCACAACTTGAGGAAGTTTCAAACTAAAAAAGCACAAAGTGGGAAAATAAACTGAATATGATCAAGGAATGTGACAAAGGAACCAAATATTTTTTAATACTAAGGTCAAAACATAGTGTGGGAACTATTGAACCAATCTTGGTGGATGATCATTGGTGCTATGATAATTTTGAAATGAAGAAAGTGTTCTTGAATTTTTATAAAGCATTGTTTATTGTGCAGAAGATGAGAACTCAAGGTACAAGTAAGCCCAACAGACATGCAAAAGATCATCCCTAAGAAGTTGATCCCTAATCTTTCTAAATATGTAGGCAAAGAAATCACTATAGAGGGGATTATCAGTGCCATATTGTCCTTCCATAATGGTAAATATCCTAGATCAAATGGATCATCAACCGAGTGATCTAAGCCAATCTTGATTGGATTGTAGAAGATCTATATAAGGTGTGCTATAAAGCTATTAGAGAAGCAACACTGGAGGAATATATCAAATAAAGGAATTATTAGGATGCTACCCAAGGATGGGGACAAAATTTACATTAGGAACTGGAGACCAATAGCCCTTTTGAATGTCTCTTATAAAAAACTTACTAAGGTGCTTGCAAGGAGGCTGACAAACATCCTACCACTTATCATTAACTAGAATCAAACACGATTCCTTAAAATAAGGTATATATTGAAAATCCTATTAACTAGCTGGGAGGGCCTTGATTGGGCCAAGAGAAGTGATCAAGAGGTAGGCATCTTGCCACTTGACTTTGAAAAAGAAAATGACTCTGTAGAGTGGTTCTTCATCTTAATGGTTCTAGGTGTAATTGGTTTCCTTGAATCTTATTGTAAGAGGGCCAAAGTTCTCTTCAAATATGAAAATGCATAAATAGATAGTAATGGAGAATTGTCCAATGCCTTCGTCCTTGGCAAGTTAATCAGACAAGGGTGTCCTTTGGCCTCGACCTTGTTTGTTATTACATCAGAAGCTTATATTATGCACTCAGATATGATTTGCTTGGCCCTAAAGTGTAGATCATCACTTTAGTAGATAAATCTCTCTTGCTTGATATACAATTTGCAGATGGCACTTCCTTGTCCCTTGCATTGGAAAAGGATAATATGGTTAGCTTGGTCAATAGATTAGAGTTCTTTTGTAGTGCCTCTAGATGCAAGATATCTCAAACTATGTCGACCTTACTAAGATGGTCTAATGACCCTCTTGAGTGGGTGAGTCAGTTTGGTTGTAAATGGGGAGGGCTTGGTAAAATACTAAGGTATCTAGGCATACCATTCTCTCTGCCCCCCTCATTGCCTAATATGTGGGAATGGATGTATGCAAAAATTGAGAGAAAAATCGATAGTTGGAATAAAAACTGTCTTTGGCTAGCAGAATCCAAGTTTGTTAGAAGATCTAATCCTCAAACTCTATTTATTATGCATCGATTTGTTCTTTCCTAGTTACCATGTAGATGAAGTACATAATACAATTAGATAATTCTTGTGGTTGAATGGGAGAGGTAAGAAAATAATACATATTGTAAAATGGGAATGGTGTTGCCTGAGTAAGGAATTAGGTGGGTTGGGGCTCAAGGACCTGAGAAAGACAAGGAATTGCCTTGGCATCCAAATTGGTTAATAAGGCATTAGATGGGAAACCATAGAAGGTGTTGACAAGGAGGAACATTCAAGATGGCACCCTTAAGAAGGCTAGGAAGTGGGAAGACTTGTATATTCATGATATTCTCTTTGTTAAGTTTAGTGCTACCCCTTTGAATCTAATATGTTTCATAGTATTTGGAGGGCCTAGGAATGTGTAAAGACAAGGTGCAATTCACTAAGGCAGTGAACCTTGATAAAAAAGGTTTATGGCTTCAGATCCCCTTTGTGGAATGTTGAATGCAAAGGTAAATTTTTGGAACTCCTACAAGGATCCTCTGCCAAAAGATGGAATCTTGTTGGGATCACTAATTTTAATAACCTATTTGTCAGTAATAGTATCAAGAATTGAGAGACCATGAAAACAAATTTTAATCTTGAAGAAAGTAATAAAAGGACATACTTTGTTTTAATGAATACATTGGCTAAGTTAAAGCAACTTGCTAAGATGTTGAGTGATGTCAATTTCCTTTTGCACTTTAAGTGGTATGATGGAACCCCCTTCCTTATTCTTAAAGCTTATTGTGTATATATGATCCTCACCCAAGATTACAGTGTCTTTCAGCACGTGAATAAATGTTGGAATCTGAACCTTAACAATAAAGAGTGGATGAAAATTTTTGCTATTTGTTGGTCCAATGAGAAAGAGCCTAAGGAACGATGCTTTAGATGGTAATATACCATTAAGAGATTGGTAATCAACCTAAAACGTTTCAACTGTTTGGTATGTGGCTAATGGAGGACTGTTTTCACATTTTTTTCAATGAAAAATTTCTATCAAGATCTAGTCACTCTTTATGGGAAACATTGTAGGTTGGAACATCTACATCAGGTAAAAAATCTACATCTAGAGATTATGATCAATATATTTAGGATGATTTAGTTGATAATAGGACCATAACTACTAGGAGAAACATTAGGTGTGATCCTTTCCTCCTTCCCTCTCTACCTCTTCCTCCCTCTCGCCCTCTCTCTCTCTAAATTATTCACGGTTTAGGGTTTAGGTCCTAGGCTTTCTCTCTCCCTGTTCTCTCTCTCTAAATTATTCACGGTTTAGGGTTTAGGTCCTAGGCTTTAGGGTTTAAGGTTGATGGTTTATGATACATGGTTTATCATTAAGGGTTCAAGGATTAAATTTATTTTTTAGGTTTTAATGTTAAAACAAATTAATGTTAGATTTTAGGGTTTACCATATAGGGTTTAGGTTCTAGAGTTTAGGGTTTAGGTCCTAGATTTTAGGGTTTCTAGGGTTGATGATAAAGGGTTAAGAATTGAGGGTTTATGGATTAAACTTCTTTTTTAAGGCTTTAGTTAAATCATTAATGTCAATTTTTAGGGTTTGGTGTATGCAATTTACGATTTGGAGGATTAGGTTATGGTTTTAGGGTTTACACTTTATATGGGAGGGTTAAGCCTCAAGTTTTAGGGATGATTTTTTTTTAAAGGTTTTAGAGTTATATATGAAGTCAAGTTTTATGGTTTAGTATATAGGGTTTAGGGTTTAAGGCCAAGCCAACACAAATCAAACACCCCAAACCCAATCTTAAGCAAAAAAAATAGCATAAAAAATACACAAACCCCCTCCTATCAACAAATACCCCTCCAAACACCATGTGAGCAAGTGAGCAACAAAATAGGTGGCTAGGGTCGACATACCCTAACCTGCACATCAAAAGAAGTTTGCGCAGTGCCCCATATTCTACTCTCTCATCTCCTCTAACATTCAATAGTTAATTGATTTTATTAACTATTAGAAAATAAAAAATATTTAAAAAAATATTTTTATTTTAAATATAAAGAAATCTCAAAAGAAGATTAAAAAATTATATAATTTCTAAAAATCAATTCCTATAACACTCAAATGAAAGAATTTTTTATTTATATAAATTATAAAATTTTCAATTTTATATGTTAACATTATAATTTAAAAAACTAAATAAATAAATAAAATATTATAATTGATTAAAAATCAATTTATAAATAACTAATTAAGATTTCACTAAATGCAATTATACAAGCACTATTAATCAAATAAATTATATTTTATAATTTATTTTTTCAATAATTTTAAATAAATAATAATATCAAAATGTGACATTTTACTGGATGATAAATAAATTCAAAAGTACAAAAACATCTATTTGTATCCAATCCTTTGTCTTGATTTATTTTAAATTTATATTTAGCAATTATTACTTCAAGATACATTATACATTGTGTTATGGAGATGTAAAGAACCATCTACACAAAATCTTTTAGAGTTATTTTTTAAAAAGATTTTTGTGAAAAAAATTAAAAATGGTAATTTTTTAATTTAATTTTATTGTTTTGAGTTTTTTATTTAATCTTGTAATTTAAGTTTAATTCTAATTGTTTTAGTTTATATCTATTTAATTTTATTCTTTTATAATTATTATATTTATTTAGTTTCAATTAACACAATTTTGTAGATACTTGTAAATATTTCTAATTGATATATTAAAAAAGGGTAGTGATCACTTTTGTGTTATGTTCAATTATAAGACATGGAAACTTAGTCTCAAAAAGATGATTTCAAATAAAATGAAATTAGAAAAAGCGTCACCATGACATAAACTATAATCAATTATGACAAATGTTGTGGCTTGCCCCTAGTCTAAAACTATAATCTACTATGACAAATGTTATGGCTTGCCCTAGTCTTTTTATAAAACTATAATCTACTATGGCAAATGTTATGGCTTGCCCCTAGTCTTCTTATGCTTATCTATTGGACCTTGTGAATATACTTAAGCCCTAAGATTATGGGGTGTCTAATGCAATTAATGAGTTATAGTCATTCTAATGTTTGATAGTAAAAACCTCTACCAATTTTATACATATAGCATATTGTAACATTGTCTATAAATTCAGTCATATTAATAATAGAAGGTTGAAATTTTGACTTTGAAGGTTACATTTTTAAACATTAGACATGCCAATATACCAATCATTTACATAATGAGACATTATTTGATATTAATTGCAAAATCAATAAAAAAAATTTAAACAATTTTAACATTGTCTATAAATTCAGTCATATTAATAATAGAAGGTTGAAATTTTGACTTTGAAGGTTACATTTTTAAACATTAGACATGCCAATATACCAATCATTTACATAATGAGACATTATTTGATATTAATTGCAAAATCAATAAAAAAAATTTAAACAATTTTTCAACCAAATTTCTAATGATATAAAGACATTATCTTTATTTTAATATTTATTATGCTTTAATTTACAAATACTCCATTAGTTATGTTCTAGTTGTGAGTACTCATTAATAATGATTGCTTGTTCTTGTCTATTTAACTCTACATACATGTCCATGACACTATGAAATTCTTTTTTGCTTTAATACAATAAAAAATCATTAGATACATTAATTAAAGTGGAATTAGATGGTTGTGACTCCCTTTACAATTTGTGAAAATATAAAATATTGAATGCTTACAATAGATACTGTAATAAAAAATCTAAAAAATACAATGCATAACTTTTAAATTGTATAAATTATAAAATAATAATAATAAATTTTTCAATATATTATACATATTAGGCTCTAAAAGTTTATAATTCATTGTCAAGCTTTTTAATTTGAGAGTAGATTTCTAGTTTTTCTTCTTTAAGTCGAGAGGCTTCTACAATCCTAACATGAATGTTGAAAATTCGTGTAAACTTTTTCCAAGCATCTGCATAAATATAGGATGTGTTTTTTAATTTAAGAGCAGCAAAACAAGGTGTGTTACAAATCTTAACCGTTATAGGGTGTGTTACAAATCTTAGCCGTTTAAAATAAATTCCCCGCATACTAAAAATTTAAATCATTTAAAATATCTTGGCTTTGGAGGAGGGGATTATTGTAGAGGTCTCTTCTGGGGTCACTGCTATGGGTATTGATACAATACCAGAGCAGTGGATTGCTGATAAGGATACACCTATGGTGCATGTGTCGGGGGATGCCGGAAATTATGGTGACTCTGCAAGTTTGTAGGATGATATTGTTTTGGCGGATTTGGCTAAGGAGGTTTTGACCTCAACTAAAGGAAAGGGGTCTTCTCAGGCTCTGGGTGTGCAACAATGCCCCCTTAAGAAAGGTCCCTTTGATAATTCCTCTAAAACTGGTCACAAGAAGGATCTTGAAAATATTGAAGTTACTAGAGATTTGTTGGTGGAATCGGGGATTGTTAAGCCCATTGATGTTCATTTCTCTCAACCTCCTCCTTGATTATTCAGTCTTGGAATGTAAGGGGGTTGAATAACACCTCCCGCCAAAAGGCTATTCATGATTTGGTTGGTCTTCACTCTCTAGACATCTTTGGTATTTAGGAGACTAAGCTTTCCGTTGATTTTATGTTTCAGTATGTTTCTCGTATTTGGTTTTTTGGTCAATGTTAGTGTATTGGTTCTTAGGGAAACTCTGGAGGTTTGGCCCTTTTTTGGGATCCATGTAGGATTATTCCTCTTTGGTGGATTTCTAGTCATTCTTCTGTTTCTATGGTTGTCGATGCTTTGGAATCTGGTGAGACTATTTTGGTCACTAATGTTTATGCTCCAATTGATATTCATGGTAAAATTTAGCTTTGGGCTCATTTAAGGTATGTTCGATCTTGTGCTCCATATCTTCCTTGGATCTTAGTTGGTGATTTCAATTCCGTGTTGAGTTTGGAGGAGAAAAGAGGGGGGTTTCCTAGGTTTGGTCCTACTTTTGATCTTTTTCGGGTTAATGTGGATTCTCTTGCTTTAGTTGATGTTAAGCCTTCTAATGGAATTTTCACTAGGAGTAATAGATAGAGTGGGCATGATGCGATTTTTGAAAAGTTGGATAGATTTCTTGTCTCTAGTTTTTGGGTGGGGGCAACTTGGTTACTTGCTCTGAAATTCTGGACTAGAGAGGTTCTAATCATTGGCCAATAAAGTTTTTAGCTTCTTCTTTTACAATTCCAAAGAATCATCCTTTTAAATTCCACCTTATGTGGCTTCGGGAGTCTTCCTTGCATGATCTTGTGGCCCAATGGTGAAGAGATGGAGGCCTTTCTTATGGGATGACTATGTACTCATTTGTTAAGAAGCTTCAATATGTTAAGTATCAACTTAAGCGATGGAACATGATGTGTTTTGGCAACCTTCAGGCTAAGAAAAGGGAATCTTAGGTGTGGCTTGATGTAATCACTCATCAAATTTAGGATTTTGGTTTTTCAAATGCTCTTGGAAAAGATCAATCCGAGGCTGTGAAAATTGTGGAGTGGTAGCTTCGTGAGGAGATTTTTTGGAAATAGAAGGCTCAGATTGACTCGCTTCAGGAAGGGGACAAGAATATTTCTTTCTTCCATCATTCTATACAGGTTCGTCGTAACAAGAGTTATATTTCTTCTTTGGTTAATTCTATGGGTCTTTCAATTTCTTCTTTGTCAGTTTTGTCTCAAGAAGCTCGTCAGTTTTACTCTCTCCTTTTGGCTGAAGATTCACCAATGGCTGAGGATGATGAGAATATGATTCTTTCTTGCATTCCCTCGTTGATCACCAATGTGATGAATGATTCTCTCATTTGCTCTATCTCCCTGCCTGAATTGGAAGAGGTTGTGTTTGGGATGAACATGTTGGCATAAGATGAACCAGTATGATAATATGACAAAGTATGTTGTCATTGATGTCAATAAGTGTAGGTTAACCGGTATGAAGAGATGTAGTGAACCGGTGTCAAGGTCTCACTAAGTGTGACTACCGATTGGTAGTCTCAGCTCTAGGGTTTCTGGTTTGGCAATCTTGCTTGTGTGATGCAACCGATGGTATTCTGTGATGAGTTAGCTAAGAGATGAGGATGAGATCGAGATGCCACGTCAGTTTTGTGCACGTGAATGATTTCATTGAAGATCTTGCATATTAAGATCGACTGCATTAAATGTCTACCTTGGGAATGAACATTCTTCTTAGCGATATGAGAAGAAAGTGTGATGGGTTAATGATTTGTATGTGTGGTGAAGAATGGATGATGCAGAATGACTTGCGATCTTTTAAAGATTGTTTCATACTATGAAAAGTGTTTGGACGGTCAGGTTTGGATCGCTTGTAATTGTAAACCTAAGATGCTTAGGGTTTAGGGTTTGTGTTACTGACCTAATTGTTGTCTATAAGGTCGATGAGTTTTGATATTGTTGTTGTTGGCAAAAGTTGTGTGTGTATCCGAGTGATGATATACTTGCCAGACTAGTGAGTGAAAACTGTAGAGTGTGATTGCATAATAGAGGAACTGAAAAGGATCTGCCTTAGCATATAGTTTTGTTATCAGATTAGAGTTTTAATTGTTGTCTTCTAACCATTTCAACAGAAGGAAAATCCCTTTGCCAAGTAGCTTTAACAGGCTTATTGTAAATCCTCTAACTAGGCGACTCAAGTTCATTGAGCTCTTTAAATCCTCTAGCAAGGTAACCTTTAACAGGGTATATAGCCATCCCTTAACCGGGTGATCTTTAACAGGACCGGTTCCTAGCAGAACCTTATTATAAAGTCTTTAACTGGGCTAGGCTCCTAACAAAGCGAACTTCAAAAGAGTTCTGATGCTCTGCAAAAAGGATTAGAAAATCTGTTTGATGACAACACACACAAGAGCACAAGAAACAAACGTTAGTGTTAGCAACAAAAGATTATCCTAAACAGGCATATCAAGAGAGATATTAAGCATGAAATAGAAAGCATATAAACATATAATAAAATAGCTAATCAAGATGCTCATAGTTGCTCCTCCCTTGTTCCTCTCCTCTCCAAGTCCCAAATGAGTGTAGCTCTCAGCTTTTAGCACTAGCCATGGATGCCATATGGAGATTCAAGATAGTTGAATATGATAAGCAAATGCTATGCAAGTGTAGATAGTGATGCTATGAGAAAGCTCTATGCTAATGCCAGTATAACAACAATACTCTAATGCTTTTCTTTTTTGCTTGAGGAGAAGGGTTCTATTTATAGAAGAAATGGGGAAATGAAGCGTTAAGATTGAGTAATCTTAACAAGGGTTAGGATTGAAAGATATTCAATCCATGTGCACAATTGGCACCAATAAAATGGTGACAAGTGTCAACATAGGATTGGGTTGAGAGAAGAGGTTGGAGGCATTAAAGGCCTGAGAAGACCTCATGGTTATCTAGAGGCTAAGAGTCAAGTCCAAATTAAGATTACCCACTAGATTAAGAGTTAATCCAAGGATAAACCTTTGTGCAAATGTTTAAGAGATAATCATGGTCAAAGCATTAATGGTCTGATGAGACCTTTGGGTTGGGTAGAGGTTGAGTCAAAACAAATGTTTTAACCATGTGGGAGGGTTTGAGGTAACCATTAATGGTTATTGGAGACTTTGGGGATTAAGTGGTTGAAGGTTGAAAGCCTTCAATGGTTATCAAAGACTTTGAGCAATTTAGTGGTTGAAGGTTGAAAGCCTTTAATGGTTATCAAAGACTTTGAGGGTTTGAGAAGTGACTTCCCTTTTGCTTAGGAATGTGACAAAGTTTAGAGAAGGGGTTAGGTTATTTAGAAGTGATTAGAAAATTCTAGAAGGGGTTTTAGGCATGCAAGTGGATTTTGTAGGAAAATGCAAGTGGGAGAAATTTTGGTATTTTCAATTAAAATAAAATCATTTATTTCAATTAAATGGTGTAATTTGCATTTGGATAAATATTCAAATAAATATTAATTTATTTAAATGAGAAAAATGAAGATAAAGCATTAAAATGCTTGAAGACTTTGAGGGAAACCATTAAAGGCTTGAAGACTTTAAGGAAAACCATTAAAGTCTTAAGAAGACTATAGAAGGAAGCCATCAAGTTTGAAGACTTTAAAGCCATCAAGTTTGAATACTTTAAGGGAAACCATTAAAGGTTTCAAGTGGGTGAAGATAAATAGGATTTTAAATAAATAATTTATTTAAAATAGTTGTGCAACTTGCTTTTGTAGGAAAATACAAGTGGGTGGAGGATAAAGGTGATTTAAATAAATTATTTATTTAAAATAATTGTGCAACTTGCATTTGTAGGAAAATACAAGTGGGTAGAGGATAAAGGTGATTTAAATAAATGTTAATTTATTTAAATGTGAGAGGTGGGATTTTGGGGGATTTAAATAAATATTAATTTATTTAAATGTGAGAGAAAATTTAATTAAACAAATATGATTTATTTATTTAATTAATGGTCTGAATTTGGTTAAGTGAATTAAATCAAATAAATTGAATAATTTATTTAATTAATAGGAGAAGAGGGTTAAGATGAATTAATTAAATATTAATTTAATTAATTCATTAATTGATGGTTAAATAATCAAATAAATACTAAGTATTCATTTAATTAAGTGGATAGATTTATGTGACTACATTTACTCCTCTTTGAGATGGTGCGGTTTTATCGCGTCGTTTCAAAGAAAGAAAAATAGGTGTGAAGAAATATGCCCCATAAATGTAAATTTAATGGGTGGTATGCCCCCTCGAGAGATGGGCCGAATTTTTTTTTGAAAAATCGGGCGATCTCTCGAAAAAGAATGAAAAGTGGAGGGGAGGTAGAATAGAAGAAATTAGAACTGATGATGAAAGAATGAGAGAAAATGGAGTGAATATGAAGAAACAACAAGCCGACGAGTACCCTGAGGTCATGCAAGAGATACATAGCAGATGTAGTGTGAGGTTTGGATTGATGCTATACAATTGATCAAAATTGGTTGGACAATCTGGTGCAATCGGTTTAATTGCCCCGGTCAAGTCAAAGCGTGACAGTTGATGTCAATTGGTCGCTTGGACATGATAAAGTCTGAGTAAGTGAATCAAAGTGGCCTGATGTGACTTAGACAATTGATGTAATTGCCCGATGAAGTCAAGGTATATGAAGCAAAATACTCATTGAGACGTAGACAATTGATGTAATTGTCCATTGGATTGTGTTTGATTGGTTGATCAATTGATAGTGTGTGCATGGGATGGATGATTGTGGTGAATCATAGCAGCCCCGTTGAGACTAGGTCATTATGATAAAGGCCTATTGTAGTCTAAGTTTGCCATAATCGATTACCTGTTGAGACCCGAAGATAATTGATTAGAGTATTTGTTGATAGTCTAGGTGTGTGGGAGTCGATGTATCTGTGTAGATAGAGTAATTGGCTTAATTTTGTGGATGAGTGAGGATGGGAAGCGATGAAGGGATTAGGATGATGTTGATGATCAATATAGGGAGGGTGAGGGGGGATTTGATGTTAGATAGAAGATATGGAGGACTAGGACCGAGTCCTATGGAAGAAGATGAGTAAAATAGAGTATGCATTATTATGACTATGTATGCATGATATGCAGCTATTATGAATGTAGGGATGGGTGGAATGCAACGAAATGCAATATGTATAGATGAGATGGAATGATGATCCATGGTACTTTATTTTTCATCATTGAGCTTTAAAATGTTGTAAGAAAATACAAGCAACTTGACATAAAGATTCAAGATGACCAGAGTATTTCTTACATGGATTTTATATAGCAAGTTAATACAAGCAACTTGATATAATGGATCAAGTTGACCTGAGTATTGCTTGCAGAACAAGCAAGGATTATCTCCTTTCATGCATGACTTGGAACGTCCTCCTTGATCTTAGACTGATCATATCCTGAGACAAGTGCATACCGTAATAAGAGATAAAACCTTTATCCAGTTTGGATGAGGTAGGAGGAACCCAAGGAAGAGCATTGTATCCTGCAAACAAACAGTATATACATAAAGAATAAAGAATAAGGATCCTTGGTAATGGTTCATGCCCATATGGTTGAGGTATACGCTGTAGTCAGCAAGTCGTAATGATCTATGACTGCATTTGGCATAAGATCACGTAGCTTAGTGAACTTCCCACGTAGACACCTTTAGTACATGCCCCAGAACTTCATTGGAAATAATGCGCAAACGATACAAAACAATGCTACAAGATCCTGATACAAATAAACGAACGATTGTACTCACAAATCAACCAAGTATTTGATAGCTTAACATAATTTTCTTGTCAAAGAAAACGTCACTTTTGTCTTTGTTTTGGTAAGGAAGGATGCATCCTTGTTGAAGATAGTTTGATTGTTGATGTTGATTGTGTGGTTGATTGGTAAATGGTCATTATGTGAGTAGTTTGTCAATGTTTATTTTGGTATCTGTGCGGATGAGTATGTACAATGTGTTGCCATATTTTTGTGTGATTTTTCAATGGTTTTGTCGATGTTTTTGGATTTTGAATTGTTTTGAATGTTTTTGGTATTTTTGCGAGATATTTTTGAATGTTTTTGGATTTTTGATGATTGTTTGAATGAAGAACTTAATGAATCATAAGACAATGTAGAATCCACTTCCATCAATAGGTTAAAGGCATTGCCCCCAGTTTTAGACATGACTATGAAAAAGCGGGATGCAAGATGTATGGAGTACTATCATAATTGCAGAGGAATAACAAGCCATGTTTTTTGGATGGATGGATGTATGTATGAAGTAGATGTGATCGCAACAAGTCTGAAAGACAATGGAGCCATTGCCTTTACAAGTGGTGCTTGTTTGCCAGATTTTCACCACCGTACTTACCCAAGGTGCCACCAGAGTGGTTGTTCACCGTTTGGATGCATGATTTTTCTTTACTTTTTTATAATGTTTTTGTATTTTCTTCAGGACATTTTTCTGAATGTTTTTGGTATTTTCTGGTATGTAGGGGAGCCTGATGCTCTGTACAGCTTAGGTATAAAACCGTTTGAGGTGCATGCTATTGATTGGATCTGCAAGCGGTTCTCCTTCTGATGTAGCCAACTAATATGCCCCGGACCCAAACACAACAGTGACAACATATGGGCCTAGCCAGTTTGATTCAAACTTGCCCTGATGTTCTCTGTTTGGTTGGTTGCGAGGATTCTCTCGAAGAACAAGATCACCTACCTCAAATGTACGAGGTCTAACTCGGTGATTGTAGCTTCTGCTCATGCGCTGCTGATAGGCTTTGAGGTGATTGTATGCAGCTTGTTGTTTCTCATCAAGTAACTCTAAGTCCTGAAGACGGGATACTCTGTAGGCTTCATCATCGATGAGATTGTGCAAGGAAACTCGTAATGATGGTATCTCGACCTCAATAGGCGAGATAGCTTCTGCACCATAGACCAATGAATAAGGAGTTGCACCTGTAGGGGTTCGAATGCTAGTTCGATATGCTCATAGCGTTGGATTTAGTTGAACATGCCAATCACGACCGACATCATTGACTTTCTTCTTTAGGATCCTCAATATGTTTTTATTGGATGCTTCGGCCTGACCATTGCCTTGTGGGTAATAGGGAGTGGAAAAGCGGTGTTGGATATGAAATTTCTCACAAAGTTCACAGACATCCTGATTTTTGAAAGGAAGACCATTATCTGTGATGATGGACATGGGCACACCATACCGACAGATGATGTAGTTGAGGATGAATGAGGCGATCTGCTTGCCGGTGACTTGGGTAAGTGGAACAACTTCGATCCACTTTGTGAAATATTCGGTGGCGGTAATAATGAATTTATGGCCATTGGATGAAGATGGATGAATCTTGCCCACAAGGTCAAGGCCCCATTGACAGAAAGGCCATGGTGTCGTGATTGGTTGCAGTTCCTGGGCTGGTGCATGTATCAGGTCGCCATGAACTTGACATTTCTTGCATTTTCTGACAAAGTAGTAGGAATCTTTTTCCATAGATGGCCAATAATATCCATTGCGTAGGAGTTTCTTGGTGAGTGATGGACCACTTGAATGAGTCCTGCAAATGCCTTCATGGACTTCTTCCAAAGCCTTTGTTATCTCATCTTGTTCCAAACATCGAAGGAGAGTACCATCAAGACCACGTCGGTATAGGGTTTCGGCAATAATGGTATATCGAGCAGTTTGGCGAATGAAGGTTTTACGTTGGTTATTTGATTGGTTGGGGGGAAGGGTGTGATCACAGAGATAGGTGTAGAACTCACTGTACCATGGGGATTTAGAACCAACAAGGCGACATATCATCTTGGATTCAGGGATATCATAAGCGGGGATCCAAAGCTATTCTACCAAGAACTCGTAGCGTGTTGAATTTTGTGGAAGATCTAGGAGAGATGTGATGGTAGCCATAGCATTAGCAACTCGATTCTGATCTCTTGGTATCTGCTCAAAAGTGATAGTAGTAAATGATGTCTTTAGAGTGTCCACCATTTGCTTATATGGCATGAGTTTATCATCCTTTGTCTAATATTCATCTATTGCTTGTTGAATGACCAGTTGTGAGTCACCATATACTTGTAGTTCTTGTAATTTCCATTGTACGGCTAGCCTGAGTCCTGTGATCAGGGCCTCATAGTCTGCTATGTTGTTTGTGCATGGAAATGTGAGCCTGTAAGACTTTGGGATGCTATCACCTTGAGGTGTGATAAACAGAATACCTGCCCCCGAGCCATGCCTAGTGTATGACCCATCAAAATATAGTTTCCATGGTTATGCTATTGTGATCATGAATATCTCTTCATCTGGAAAATTGGAAATAAGAGGATGATCGCCTATGAGGGGTGCATCAACCAACTGATCTGCAATAACTTGACCTTTGATAGCCTTTCGATCCACATACTCAATGTCAAATTCACTTAGAATCATCACCCATTTGGCCAAGCGACCTGTCAAGGCTGCTTTGCTGAGTAAATACTTGAGTGGATCAATCTTTGCAATGAGCTGTACCTTATGTGTCAACAAATAGTGCCTCAATTTAGTAGCTGCTAGGATTACTGCTAGACAAGCTCGCTCAATAGGTGTGTAATTGAGTTCATAGCCCACCAGTGTGCGAGAGATGTAGTATACAACACACTCTTTGCCTGCTGCATTATGTTGTGCCAGTAGTACACCCAATGCTGTACTTGTCGCTGAGATATATAATAACAACGGTCTACTTGGATCTGGTGGCATCAGCAATGGTGGATTCATGAGATAGTCTTTAAGCATCTGAAATGCTTGCTGGCATTGGGCATCCCACTGAAAGTGGATGTTCTTATGTAACAGATGTGTACATGGGTGACACTTATCAGCCAGTTGTGCAATGAATCTTCGAATGGATTGAAGTTGCCCTTGTAGGGTCCTTAGCTGACTGATATTCTTTGGAGGTGGCATGTCCATGATTGCTTTTACCTTTGCTGGGTCGACCTCAATGCCTTTGCTTGAGACAATGTATCCTAGAAGCTTCCTGAAGGTCACTCCAAAGACACATTTCTTTGGGTTGAGTCGAACATGGTATTGTTCCAGTCTATCAAAGATTTTATCTAAGATGTGGAGATGTCCTTTTCTGGTGAGTGATTTTGCTAGTAAGTCATCCACATAATCTTCCATCATGGTATGCATCATGTCATGGAAGATGGTGGTCATTGCTCTCTGATAGGTCGCTCCTGCATTCTTTAGACCAAAAGGCATTACATTCCAGCAGTATGTGCCCCATGGACATGTGAAGGCTTTCTTATGTTGATCTTCTGGTGCGATCTTTATCTGATTGTATCTTGAAAAGCCATCCATGAGTGAAAGCATGGCATGTCCTGCTGTCAGATCCACTATGATGTCGATATTTGGTAGGGGGAAGTCATCCTTAGGACATGCCTTATTCAGTTCTCTAAAGTCAGTACAAATGTGGATGCCCCCTTTTGGTTTGCCGACAGGCACAATATTGGAGATCCATTCTGCATAATCAATTGGTCTAATGAAACCAACATCTAGGAGTTTCTTGAGTTCTGTTTTGACTAGCACTGCAATCTGGGGATGCATCTTACGAAGCTTCTGCTTGACAGGT
Organism: Cryptomeria japonica; assembly: GCF_030272615.1. NCBI lineage: Eukaryota > Viridiplantae > Streptophyta > Pinopsida > Cupressales > Cupressaceae > Cryptomeria > Cryptomeria japonica. Next base: position 335,621,252 of record NC_081415.1, read on the forward strand.
TTGGCTCCTTCTGCTACGGTGAGGTGATGCATGACTAAATTAGGATCAAGCCCAGGCATGTCTGCATATGACCATGCAAAGTTGATCTGACACTTTTGGAAGAACTCTATAAATTTAGGCTGTTCCTCTAGAGTGAGAAGAGATGCCAGAGTATGAGATGAGGATTTTCAGGAGTCCCCACATTGTATTCTTTGGTTTCCTCGATGAGAATCGTTGATTGTTCCTGTTGTGTACTAGCAGGGAGAATGTCAAACCCTTCATCCTCAGGTGCCTTAGAGAGGTTTTCACCGTTGGATACGCTCTTTCTTTTTACTTTTGTCGGATCAAATAGTGCCACAGTGTGGTTTTCACTGGAAGATCCATGTTTTAGTGTTATATTTTTGCAGCTGAAAGGTTTGGCATCCACCCCAAAGTATGTTGCGCTATTAAGTTCAATGGCGAATCCAGCTTTGTGATCCCCGCTTGGTAGGTTATCCCTTAATTCCAAAAAGTCAATGATAGCCTCATCGTTTTGGAAGAAGTCAAGACATGGGGGATTTGGTTGGTTCCATTCGATGAGTTCAGGGTGGATAATGGGCATTACTTCATCGATTAGGTTAAGTGCGTTAGATGTATCAGTGAAGGTTAAGACGTTATGGTGAAGGTCGTTAATGGTACTCTCCCTGTCAGAATCAGGCGTAGGGTCTGTGGAAGATGTTTTCGGTTCAGGAACCCAAGTGGTCTTTATCTGCGCTTCTCCGTAAATAGGGATGTCTTTGCGTGGCGGAGGTGGTGATGTGTCTTCCTCATCTGAAGTGTTAAGCTGTACAGAATCAAATTCCCACTCATGTGAGTCGGTCTCTAAGTCACTTTCCAGCATCCGATTACTATACCATACTGGGATGTCCTTTGAGTTAAATACTGCAAGTGTGATTGGTTGATGTACCTTTGTAGTGATCGGTGCTACAGGAAGTTTGATGGGGATAAAAGAATCTGGCACAGGAAGTATCGACAGTGTTGACTCAGTGGCTTCTGCAGGAACTGCTGGTACCATAGATGCTGCTGCGGGTTCTGATACAGTTGTTGCTGCTAATGGTACTATGGATGTAATGGCTGTTGTGAATGGGATTACTAGTTTGATTGGTGGGATGATTGGTATTGTAGATGGTTGTGTTGGGGTTGTGAGCCTCGATGGGGCAGTCGGGATGGTTCTTGAGGCTGCTTTAATGATGAAAGGTGTCCTTTTTGCAGTAGGTTGACATAATGGTTTGCTGAGTTTTCCTTTGAATCTGAGTTTAGGAAAGATTTCTTTCTCAAAGCCTAGGCCTGTATTACCTTTGGGCTTTAATTCTGGCAGCAGAGGTTCATGTCGTCCTTGTTTGCAATATCCTAAAGCACTCTGACCATCATACCCCATTCTTTGCATAATGAGGAGGCCTTTGCCATACTGATCCATAGGAAGTTTAATTTGTGGTAGATCAGTGGTGATGGGATCTTTATAGATCCATTTTGCTAAGTCCCCATCTTGGGTTTCTTCTTCTTGACTCTTTCCAAGGATGAAAGGCGTCAAAGCACATGCAGGAGTGATTAGTGGTTGCTGGAGTAATTGCTGTGGTTTACCATGTGGTCTAGGAGAAGTGGGAATCTGTCCCACACAAAAGAGTTGACTCAAGTTGTATTCCCCAGGACCTTCCTCTGCTATTTTCATCTTAAGCTTTTCTTGCTTTGGTATAGTGGTGTTCAAACTGGCAAGAGAGGCTGGACTTATATATGATGTGGAGGAAATGGCTTCTCTATTATTAGGAATAGTAATCTCTGGTTGATGGCTGATATTATGGAAAAATGCAAAGGGGTTTGCATCGCCCAGAATTGTGATCTCTACACTGTTATGTGGGAACTTGATACATTGATGGTAGGTAGATGGAACGGCTTGCATGGCATGTATCCAAGGTCTTCCTAATAATAGATTGTATGGCAGAGGAAGGTCCAGAACCTGACAGATGATGTGCTTTACCACAGGGCCCACGCAGATTGGTAGTACCACAACTCCTTTGGATGAACGCTCTGCATCGTCATAGGCTTTGATTGTGATCTTCTTATGAGGATCCACTGATTCTATAGCATAGCCCAATGCTGTGACCAACTGTAGTGTACAAATGTTCAGGCCTGCTCCATTATCTATCAAGACTCGCTTGATCCTATGCTGGTTAATAAATCCTTCGATGTGGAGTGAGGCATTATGAGGTTGCTGGAAGGAAGAGTTGTCACTTTTGGAAAAAGTGAGACAAGGTGAAGACTTTAGATTTCCAACCATGGCTTGAAATTGGTCTGTATTCAGATTTGCAGGGACTGATGCCTCTTGGAGTGCTTGATCCAAGATAGTTTTATGAGATGGCGATAGATGCAAAAGCTCTAAAATGGATATAAGTGCAGGGGTTTTGTCTAATTGTTCCACAAGATTGTACTGCTTTGGGATGGAGGTGGTGCCTTGTGGAGCTGCCTTTATGGTAACTTTGCCGCGATGCGTAACAACATTGCAATTTGAGTTGGGATTTTTGAAGGTTATGGTTGCAACTTGTTCATTGGCATCATACAGATGATTTACAGTGTAATTATACATAGCCTGTGTATAATTAGTCGTATCAGTGCCTCGCCTGGAAGTGGAAGGATCCCTTTGATCTTGTGATGGAAGTGGATTTTTGAACATCAAATGATCATTATTGGTTGTTTTAGGGTTATGTCCTTCAATTTCAATTTCTCCTCGATCAATAAGATCCTGAATGAGATCTTTCAATCGGTGACAATTACTTGTCTTGTGTCCTCTTCCTTGATGGAATTCACAGTGTTCAGTATCTCTCCACCATGCTGGTTTGACCTGAGGCTCATAGTTTGATAGCTTAGGTAGAGTGACCAAATTTTGAGAAATGAGTTGTCGCAACACTGTTTCAATGGGTTCCCCTAAGGGAGTGTATGTGCGTTTCTGTTTTTGTTGACGAGGTCTTGGTTCATCATGAGATGTGATGCGAATTTGATTTGAAGGAACATTTGTGTTATTTTGAGGTGGAGGATTCTGTCCTGCAAACCGAACCACAGGTTGTGCACTTTGTATAGTCCTGGCATCCACAACCCCATCGTTGACGATATTCTTGTTTTTGTTCCAGAAGCTTGGTTTATCACTATTGAAGTGTGGGCGAGGACCATCTTTTGGTTCATTAAAGATTTTGATGAGTCCTTTCTTGATGAGTTCCCGCTCACATTTTAAACCCTTGGTGATCATATCATTAAAAGAGTCTGTGTCTTTGACATCCAGGTGAAATTCCATTTCTTCGTTTAAGTTGGAAATGAATATTTCTACTAGTTCTCGTTCAGGTAACTGAAGAGAATGTCTGCTAGACATTTGACGCCATCGTTGCAGGAATACTGAGAATTGTTCACCTGGTTTTTGTTTGGTGTTGCACAGATCAGCCATGGTGACGTCGCGTTCAATGTTATGAGAGTAATGAGCTAGGAACTTCTGGATGAGTTCCTCAAATGTTCTAATGCCACCTGGTAGTCAGGAAAACCATGATGTGGTTGTTCCTCCCAAGGTTTGGGGAAAAAGGCGCATTAGGTAGGTGTCTTCATATGCCACTTCAAGACAAGCGGAATGAAATTCTCTGACATGATCACGAGGATCTCCCTTTCCTCTATATTTTTCAAATTTGGGTGTTTTGAATCCTCATGGAAATGGTGGCATGTAAAGATTCCTATCAAAAGGATAGGGACAGATGTCATTGAGTGAGAATTGGTTAGTCTTGATACCACTATGAAGCTGTTGGGCGAGATTCTCAACTTGTTTCCGCAACATCTCCATTTCATTTGGAGGAGGTGGTGGGTTACCTTGAGGAATGTTATATCTGATGGGATCTCTACCTCTTTCCTCTTCATGGTGACTTTGTCTTTCTGATGCTTGTCTTAATTGGGCAAGATCAAAGTCAAAGGGGAGTTTTGCTCCTTCTTGAGTGAGTCTTAAGAAGTGAGCATCCACATTGCTCCTGAGTATTTCGTCAAAAAGTCTGTTAAAGAGAGGGTTATGCTGAGCCCTTTCTATTGTTGCAGGAGTAGGAGTACTCGGGTTTTCGTCATTTGCATTTCCTTCAAGTGCTTCTTGAAATTCATTGAGATTTTCCTCTTCTTCTTCTTCCCTTTCTATTTCTCGTTGCCTGGACTGTGATCGGGTTTGGGCCATTTTGTTTATAAGCTTTTTGTTGAAGTTGTGTGAAAATGATGACGAGTTTTGATGAAATGAGAGATTGATGGTTGGTGAATTGTGTTGCACATGGATCTCTAGCACCTTTAAGGTGGATGTAACCGAAATTCCTTCTTTGAATTGCTTGTTTGTTTGATAAGTTTTGATGTGATAAGGTGTAGAGAAATCTGAGATGTGTTACAGATTTAACTACCTAGTAATGAGAGGATTCACTCATGAACTAGTTTTAACCTGCGTAGATGTGTCTCTTAGGATGAGCTTATCCTAGATGTAGAAACAATCTAAAAAGTGATGTGATGTGTTTGATTTCAAGCAATATCTAAAAGAGAACTTGGGACAAGAACCTTTTAATGTTTTGAGAGTTGGGACGGATTGATGATGAACTGATGATGTATGAGTGAGATGATGGATGAAAATGTTTTCAACTTCAATAAAAACTTTATGTTATAAATGGGACAAACTCTATCTCTTCCCTTTCGAGTGTTGGTGGTATTTCTCGAGCTATGTTGTATGTGATACAGACGTTTGGGAAGAAGTTGGGATTAATCTTTCCTCCTTGATTTTTGTGATAACTCAGAGCTCTATATTGCATAAAAGCTCTGTGGTTCAATGATTCTGAATCAAATTCGTTTGTTTTGCCTTGAAGGTATAGACGCATGCGATGTAGAAAGACTCTATGGGAGACAAAGATTTGTCGATTGATATAGAAGAATTTCCTTCGTTTGATCAAAGCCTTTGAGCTTAATTGTCTTCTTTTCAAGTTGATATTTTGATGATGCTTCTTCTTTCGCAAGATGTGAAGAATGGTCATAAAATTTTTGACTCTTTTGTTGTTTGCACTTTGTTTTTGATGTTTTTGGTTGTTTTTGAAAGATGTTTGGTTGGATGAATACTTTGTTTTTGGGATTGATTTTCTGATTTGATGTTTCTTTGACAAGAAAACAAAGCAAGCACACAAACACCAAAATGTTGCCTCAAAGGCACAAATGAGTATGGGTCTAGATCAACCCAATCTTTGGACTTGTATATGACCCTTCCTTTAGATGTATTTTAAGGTGTATTTCCAAAGCCTGAAGTCGGCTCAATTTGCACTTGGTCTTTAAAACGAACACATTTCAAACACTTTTTATCCCTAAGGTCAAATGGCCAGTTGTGATAAATTTAGCCCACATCTTGATATTTCTTCGACTTTGGTGCTACATACCTTATGAATCCCACCATGGCAGGTAAGGATGTGATATACTAAGTCTTGCACGAGCATAACAAATAGATGATCCCTATGATGGGGGAGTCACCACTTTTATCAAGCCACAAGTGACTTTTCAAAAAGCTATGTTTCTACTCAAGAAAATATGTATGGTGAGTATCTTGGGAGCAAAACCATCTATGCTCTTGCACTAAATTATATCACAAATATCCTCAATCAATAGAACGGGTGGGCTACTACTTAAAGGTGTTTAGTCATGTTCGATGTTTTTGGACATAAGTTCATTCTGCAGTGACTCACTTAAGAGCCTTGTAACTGGTGGTGGGGCCCATTTGTCCTTTCGGCCAGTTACACTGTAGGAATAGATATACCCAAGGCTACAGCTTTTGCTCACACCTGATTTCTATAGCGGCTCGAAGGATTTACCGCTCGAGGTCGTTCCCAAGAGTATCGATCCCTTGGCAGCCTCTCTTAAAAATATAAAATTTTGAGTGTTACTAACACTTTTCTCTTGCACCTAGGACCACAAAAGCCAAGGGAGAGGATAGTGTGTGTTAGAGGTAGGACCACTCGACTGACTTTTTGCACAAGTGTGCCAAGTACGAAAGACACTTGTTCTTTTTAATCCACCATTACAAATGTGATCTAACTATTTGGAGATGTTGCTCCAACAGTCATGGTGTTTTTTTAAACTTCAAAGGCAAAATATTTTGTAAACTAGGAACTTTGAAATCCTAGTCAACTGAATTGAAAACACGTCTTGCTTGAAGTAAAATTGTTTTTGAGCTTGAAGGAAAAATGGCTTGTTCTTTTTAGATCGCCCAAAACAAAGTGTTGATTGTAAATTTCTTTTAAGTTGATGCAAGAAAATAAATTTTGTTTTGTTGATTTTAAACACCAAAATGAAGTTTGTTTCCTAACTTGCAAGAAATAAAGTTGTTTTGTATAAGTTTGTGGTTCTTTTTACCTTGGAACAATGAAATTCTTTTTAAGAGCCCTAAACAAATGTGTGTTCTTTTTTTAAAAGCCCAAATTTGAAATGTGAAGTTAATTTTAAACCAAAATAAAAAGTGAATTCATTTTTTTTTTTAAAACCAACTTCAAAAACAAGTTAGTAAGAAATATAAATCTACTTTTTAATCTAATTTAAATCTGCACAAAAGAGAAACGCACTAAAAGAAAGGGAAAGACAAGAGAAGGCAAAAGCACTGAAATAGGGTGAATAGCGCCAAAATAATGTCAAACGCACCAAAACAGTGTCAAAAACGCAACCTGTGTGATGTTTTCAACATTCAAACATGTTATTGGTTAAAAAAAAAGTTGATCTTTTTGGTGTTTGGATTCACGTCGGGTTCACCAAATGATGCTCTGCAAAAAGGATTAGAAAATCTGTTTGATGGCAACACACACAAGAGCACAAGAAACAAACGTTAGTGTTAGCAACAAAAGATTATCCTAAACAGGCATATCAAGAGAGATATTAAGCATGAAATAGAAAGCATATAAACATATAATAAAATAGCTAATCAAGATGCTCATAGTTGCTCCTCCCTTGTTCCTCTCCTCTCCAAGTCCCAAATGAGTGTAGCTCTCAGCTTTTAGCACTAGCCATGGATGCCATATGGAGATTCAAGATAGTTGAATATGATAAGCAAATGCTATGCAAGTGTAGATAGTGATGCTATGAGAAAGCTCTATGCTAATGCCAGTATAACAACAATACTCTAATGCTTTTCTTTTTTGCTTGAGGAGAAGGGTTCTATTTATAGAAGAAATGGGGAAATGAAGGGTTAAGATTGAGTAATCTTAACAAGGGTTAGGATTGAAAGATATTCAATCCATGTGCACAATTGGCACCAATAAAATGGTGACAAGTGTCAACATAGGATTGGGTTGAGAGAAGAGGTTGGAGGCATTAAAGGCCTGAGAAGACCTCATGGTTATCTAGAGGCTAAGGGTCAAGTCCAAATTAAGATTACCCACTAGATTAAGAGTTAATCCAAGGATAAACCTTTGTGCAAATGTTTAAGAGATAATCATGGTCAAAGCATTAATGGCCTGATGAGACCTTTGGGTTGGGTAGAGGTTGAGTCAGAACAAATGTTTTAACCATGTGGGAGGGTTTGAGGTAACCATTAATGGTTATTGGAGACTTTGGGGATTAAGTGGTTGAAGGTTGAAAGCCTTCAATGGTTATCAAAGACTTTGAGCCATTTAGTGGTTGAAGGTTGAAAGCCTTTAATGGTTATCAAAGACTTTGAGGGTTTGAGAAGTGACTTCCCTTTTGCTTAGGAATGTGACAAAGTTTAGAGAAGGGGTTAGGTTATTTAGAAGTGATTAGAAAATTCTAGAAGGGGTTTTAGGCATGCAAGTGGATTTTGTAGGAAAATGCAAGTGGGAGAAATTTTGGTATTTTCAATTAAAATAAAATCATTTATTTCAATTAAATGGTGTAATTTGCATTTGGATAAATATTCAAATAAATATTAATTTATTTAAATGAGAAAAATGAAGATAAAGCATTAAAATGCTTGAAGACTTTGAGGGAAACCATTAAAGGCTTGAAGACTTTAAGGAAAATCATTAAAGTCTTAAGAAGACTATAGAAGGAAGCCATCAAGTTTGAAGACTTTAAAGCCATCAAGTTTGAATACTTTAAGGGAAACCATTAAAGGTTTCAAGTGGGTGAAGATAAACAGGATTTTAAATAAATAATTTATTTAAAATAGTTGTGCAACTTGCTTTTGTAGGAAAATACAAGTGGGTGGAGGATAAAGGTGATTTAAATAAATTATTTATTTAAAATAATTGTGCAACTTGCATTTGTAGGAAAATACAAGTGGGTAGAGGATAAAGGTGATTTAAATAAATGTTAATTTATTTAAATGTGAGAGGTGGGATTTTGGGATATTTAAATAAATATTAATTTATTTAAATGTGAGAGAATATTTAATTAAACAAATATGATTTATTTATTTAATTAATGGTCTGAATTTGGTTAAGTGAATTAAATCAAATAAATTGAATAATTTATTTAATTAATAGGAGAAGAGGGTTAAGATGAATTAATTAAATATTAATTTAATTAATTCATTAATTGATGGTTAAATAGTCAAATAAATACTAAGTATTCATTTAATTAAGTGGATAGATTTATGTGACTACAAGTTCAAAATAAGCTTGTGGGTATTCATTCCCACCGTGGTTTTTCCCATTTGGGTTTTCACATGAAAAATCTGTGTCATGAGTTGTGCATTTTTCATGTGATGATTAAGTATTCTTTGTTTGAGTGATTATGCATGCAGAGCTAATGGTTATGGTATTGCTGATATACCACATGCATATGTTTATAGGTGAAGTAGTTATCAAGTATTGAATGCATTTGAAGTGTTCAGTATTACTGGTTTATGTTGTCTAAAGTCTTACTATGTTTAATCGGTATTGCCATGGTTAATTTCAGTAATGAAGACAATCGATTAGCATTGTTTTAACTTGATAAGTTGCGGAGAAGTTTTTTTATGTACTGATTCACCCCCCCCTCCTCACCCCCCCCTCAGTACCAGTTAGGGTATTTGTTGTTCATCATTATTCATCAGAACAAGGGTAAAGCTCCTAGTTTGGATGGTTTTCCAGTTGAATGTTTCCAAGTATTTTGGGATATTATTAGTTTGGATTTGTTGGAGGTTGTTTGGGAATCTCTTCATAGTAAATAGATGTTGCGAGCCTTGAATAATACTTTTCTAGTTCTCATCCCTAAAAAAGGTGTTGATAAACTTGAATTCTTTAGACCTATTGCTCTTTGTAATGTGGTGTACAAGATTATTACTAAATTGATTGCAGAGAGGCTTAAAACTTGTCTTCTTTTGTCATTTCTGAGGAGCAAGAGGGTTTTGTAGCTGACAAACAAATTATGGATGGAGTTGTGGTGGCCTTTGAAGTCAATCATTCTATGGAAACATCCAAAGAAAAATCTATGTTCCTTAAATTGGACATGGCCAAAGCTTATGACAAAGTTAAGTGGCACTTTCTTGAGAAGTTTATTTTAGCCTTTGGCTTTTGTCCAAATTGGGTGAGTTGGACTATGAGTTGTGTTGCTTCTTCATCTTTTTTGGTTATTGTGAATGGAGAACCCTCGGAGCCTTTTGGGGCCACTAGGGGCCTTCGACAAGAGGACCGTTTGTCTCCCTATCTGTTTATTATTATGGCTGAGGGGTTGGTTTGTTTTCTTAAGTTTTAGGTTTCTCAGGGCTTGCTTCATGGTTGGCACTAGGGTAATGGCTTGCCAAAGCTTTCTCATCTTCATTTTGTGGATGAAATGACTCTTATGGGAATGACTCGTATTCAGGAAGCTAAAGCTTTTAGGAAAGCTTTGGATACCTACCTTGCTGCTTTGGGTCAGAAGGTCAATGGTTAGAAGTCTTCTATTTTGTTTTTAAATACTCCTCTGGCTATTCAAAGGCGGATCGCTACTATTTTGTGGTTTCAGATTGGGTCTCTTCCCCTTGTCTACCTGGGTGTTCCTCTTGCTGTTAGTAGACATCCTAGGTCTTCTTGGCAGATTTTGCTTGATAAAGTTACAGAAGAAGGTGACTCATTGGACTCATCGATGGTTATCTTTTGTTGCTAGAGTGACTCTTCTTCAATCTGTTATTCAGGATCTTCTTATTTATAGGTGTTTTGTTTCGGCTGCCCCATTGTATTTCCTTAAGGAATTTGATGTGCTCTCACGACAATTTCTTTGGAGTGGTAACTTATCATCTATTAAGTGGATCCTTGTTAAGTGGGATACTATGTGCAAACCAAAGAAAGAGGGTGGTCTTGTATTACACTCTGCTATTTTGAATGGGCAAGCTCTTGCAGCTAAGCTATATTAGCATTGGTGTACCAGTCAACATCAGTTGTGGGCTCATATCCTCACCCATAAGTATCTTCCAAGTGTTACTTCTTTTGATGTTCCTCGCTAACCTTTGGAGGGGAGGGGTTCTATGGTCTAAAAATATTTGAAAGTGGGGGCTTAGTTGGTTAAGAGATTGCTTTTTTGGATTTGTCATTTGGGGTCACAGGCTCTTTTTTGGGTTTGATTCTTGGGACGGTCACCCTTCTATTCTTTCTTCATATCCTCACCTCCAGTACCTTTGTGATATTTTCACTGCTGCAGGATGGGACACACTTGATCATTATAAGGTTGCTCAGAATTGTGGGCTAGGTTTTAGTTTTAGATGTAAGCACTCTTCTAAATGGTCCCTTGGAGGGTCAGAGGCAGATAGTCAAGAGTTGGCTCAGATTCTTGCTATTCGTGCCTGCAATGCTTTGGTGGGTCATGATGTTTTGGCTTGGGTTGGCAAGGATTTATTTGGAAAGTACTTCGTTTCTACTAGATATGGGCAACTTGGTAGGCATATGTTTGGTGACACTAAGGTTCCTTGGTGGAAACATGTTTCGTACAATTTTTTCGTGGCCCAAGTGCAATTTCTTCATGTGGTTGGTGGATCAAAATTATTGTCATACGTGGGATAATTTGTGCAAGCATGATTTTTTAGGGCCCCTCCATGTGTGTGTTGTGTCGTAATAGTGAGGAGAGTGTTTCTCATCTTTTTTTTCATTGTTCTTTCTTTAGGGAGATTTGGCATTTTTGGTGGGAGGTGTGGAACAAGGCATGTTGGCATGTCCCTTCTTTGGCCGATTTCTTTGATCGTTGGGGCAAGGGCCTTGTTATGACCTCATTTCTTCAAGTTGCTTGGGCTCTTGGCCCCTCCTTTATTATCTAGAATATTTGTTTGGAGAGGAACGGTCAGCTTTTTCAATATTTGATGTTGGTGGCTCCTCGATTATGGTGGAAAATTCTTCATTCTTTGGGAGAAATAGTTTCAACAAAATGTGATTTGACAAAACATTGGATCCTCATGACATTGATTGTTGTAATCATCTTCATCTTCCTCCTCTGAAGTCTAGGTCATGAGAAATAGATGTCGGGATCCTCTTCGGAAGATAAATAGGGAGGGATGTTGGTCTTCCCCTCCTTAGGGAGTTTTGAAACTCAATATAGATGGTTCTTCACGAGGGAACCTTGGTCATGCTGGTATTGGTGGAGTTGATCAGGATAGTTATGGTACTGTTTAGTTTATCTTTTCTATTTATAAGGGTCTTTATACTAACAATTTGATGGAGGCACTTGTCATTTTCTATGTTGTGGAGCATGGCTGCTAGCTTGGGTGGAGAAGGATTATTTGTGAGTCTAATTCCCAGGTGGTGGTGAATTTTTTGAATAGACAGACTTTCAAAGATGTTAGTTGGCATTTAGCTTTGGTTGTTAAAGAGATTCTTAATCTAGGTGCTTCTTTGGATTCTATTACTTTCATTCATATTCCTAGGGATTGGAATGGAGTTGCAAATTGTTTGGCCAAATGGGCCTCTGATCATGTGCAAAATTGGAAAATTGTGGATAGGGGTCAATTACCTCTAGATTTGTCTCAAAAGTTGGACCACTTAGTGAAGCTTGATAGGGCTGTATAAAGCCCTTGCTTTGTATATCTTCTGATTTGAATAAATTTTTACCTCTTTAAATAAAAATAAAATAAAAATCATTTAAAATATCATTGCAAACCATATTCATTAATATAGGCACAAAAGAAGGGTTGAAAAAAAATATGAAAAACTAAAAATTGAAAACTAAAGCTATTTGAGGAATGGCTTCATCGTTGAACATACGGGATAAACATGTAAGTAGCTAAACATACAATTTTTTTTTGAAAGTTACAAAAGATGAGTCCAATTTGATATCATTTTCGATATGGATGGATAATAGTAGAGTTGGCTTTAACGACAACTCTTGCATGGAGCTCGATAAAAAGATTAATCCATTATGTTTCAAGGAAAAAGATTATGTTTCTGAAATTGGGCTCTTCATGTTTGCTACATTTCAAGGTGCCAAACACACCACTATGTCATCAGCAATAACGGATTCTTGATTTAATGAACTTGTTTATTATTTAAGGTCCGAGATTTATAAAGGAGAAACGAACCTTTGTATTGAAGGATATACGAAGAAGATTATCATTACACAAACCATCGATAGTCTTCTACCGCTATCAGGTAAGAATTTAAAATAAGTTTCTCTCTTTCGTTTACAAAAAAATAACAATATGTTATAATTTTTTTTCCCTTTTACTATTATTTGAATGAGAAATTTCAGAATTTATAATAAAACATTTTCAACTAAGTCTTTCATTTTCTATGTTGTGGAGCATGGCTGCCAGCTTGGGTGGAGAAGGATTATTTGTGAGTCTAATTCCCAGGTGGTGGTGAATTTGTTGAATAGACAGACTTTCAAAGATGTTAGTTGGCATTTATCTTTGGTTGTTAAAGAGATTCTTAATCTAGGTGCTTCTTTGGATTCTATTACTTTTACTCATATTCCTAGGGATTGGAATGGAGTTGCGGATTGTTTGGCCAAATGGGCCTCTAATCATGTGCAAAATTGGAACATTGTGGATAGGGGTCAATTACCTTTGGATTTGTCTCAAAAGTTGGACCACTTAGTGAATCTTGATAGGGCTGTATAAAGCCCTTGCTTTGTATTTCTTATGATTTGAATAAATTTTTACCTCTCTTTAAATAAAAATAAAATAAAAATCATTTAAAATATCATTGAAAACCATATTCAGTAATATAGGCACAAAAGAAGGGTTGAACATGAATATGAAAAACTAAAAATTGAAAACTAAAGCTATTTGAGGAATGGCTTCGTCGTTGAACATACATGATAAACATGTAAGTAGCTAAACATACAAAAAAATTGAAAGTTACAAAAGATGAATCCAATTTGATATCATTTTTGATATGGATGGATAATAGTAGAGTTGGCTTTAATGACAACTCTTGCATGGAGCTCGATAAAAATATTAATCCATTATATTTCAAGGAAAAAGATTATGTTTTTGAAATTGGGCTATATTTCAAGGTGCCAAACACACCACTATGTCATCAGTAATAACGGATTCTTGATTTAATGAACTTTTTTATTATTTAAGGTCTAGGATTTGTAAAGAAGAAACAAACCTTTGTATTGAAGGATATACGAAAAAGATTATCATTACACAAACCATCGACGGTCTTCTACCGCTATCAGGTAAGAATTTAAAATAAGTTTCTCTCTTTCGTTTACAAAAAAATAACAATATGTTATAATTTTTTTTTCCCTTTTACTATTATTTGAATGAGAAATTTTAGAATTTATAATAAAATGTTTTCAACCAAGTCTGTCATTTCTGTAGTTTAAACAAGTATATACAAATTTTCTATTAAAATAATTTTTTTTTGGAATTTTCACTTTGTAAACTAGTTTAATATTCCTTATGTCATTTCTGTAGTTTAAACAAGTATATACAAATTTTCTATTAAAATAAAATTCTTTTTGGAATTTTCAATTTGTAAATTAGTTTAATATTCCTTCTGTCATTTTTGTAGTTTAAACAAGTATATACAAATTTTCTATTAAAATAAAATTCTTTTTGGAATCTTCACATTGTAAATTAGTTTAATATTCCACTACACTCTCTTCCTTCTTTAGTTTAAAACAAGTATTTATGCCTCAATCCATTTCAATTGATAGGTATATGCATCCTGAGTAGGGGAAAGGATCCAGTAGTTGTACACCCTAACTTCACACTTCTCAAAATCTTACTTGGAAATTTCAAATCACTCCAATTTTTTTACAGCAGCTTACTTGGCAAGTCCCCTGCTTATAACTAAGGTTTCAGGGCCACATCATCAAATATGATGCCACATCAGCATGCTTTTTGCCAAGGTGTCCAAAACAACCCCCCAAAAAAGTGAGACCAATAGGCGTGCAAAAGAGACCCCAATAGCTGTGCAACTGATGTGGCATCACTTGATTGGTTACTTTTTACAATATTAGTACATTCTTAACAACTATTGGTACATTTCCTAACAACTGTTGGTACATTTCCTAACAAAAATTGATATTTTTTGTTTCAAACAATAGGTTTTATTTGTTCAATTTTTGGAACAAAAGGTATCAACCCTCACAACAATTGGTACATGCTCAACTACTGGGTCCTTTCCCCTAGTTAACCATTATTTTGTTTCTTTCATTCCTTGCGACACTAAGCTCCTTTTGCATATTAAGCTTTCTTCTTTTTATTTTATTTTTTAGTCTTAAATTTTGTCTTTCTTTGAAATATTTTTGATTGATAATTTATAATTTTTGGTTGTTCAGATATGCACTAGATGGAATGAAAAATTTGTTTCAGAATAAATAGACTTGATTACTAATTTATAGTGCTATGTTCAATATTTTTAAATTTTTTCTATGATACTAAAATATTCAAGTTTAGAGGATAGAATAAATTGGGGCTTTATCACTCGAAAATAATGTAAATTAGAATAGTGTGAAAATTATATTGTATGTGTGATTATTAAAAGGTTATGATTATTAGTATTCAACTTATTTTCATATGATAAAATGTTTTTATAGGAATATTTTAAAGAGTTCAAATATAATTGGCAATACAAGATAAAGGCTTCGATATCTCTCGACTTTCTTTATATATATAATTTGAATATATATAAGCTAGTTCTATTTCAATTACAAGAAACTTAAAAAGCAGACAAGATAAGAGCCTATACAAAATATATAACTAGTTATACAAAATGCACAAATAGTTATGTAAATCAAACAACGGACCATGTTGCATGAAGTTGGCTATAACATTATAAGGTGATGCATAGTTCAATGTTCTAACAACTTTCTCTTATGGATTTTTATGATTTTAAGTAGATTTTTGAGGCAAATCACATTGAAGAAAAAATATATTTTAAAAAATTCTAAATGTTAATTTTATAAAATTTAATTTAAAAACTAAAGTAAATGGAATCTTGTGATTGAAGAAAAATTAATTTATTGATAACTAATTAAGATTTTAGTGAATGCAATTACACAAGTACTAATAATCAAAATAAATTATATTTTAAAATTTAATTAGATTAAAATAAAACTCACCAATAGTACTTATATTATTTAGTTTTGTCAATGATTTTAAATAAATAATAATATGAAACTATTTATTAGGTGACACGTTACTATAACTCGCAATTGCACTTTGGTGTGCAATGGGTATGGCAAAGAGATGTGAAGGTCAATTAGGGGAAATTTGGTCTTTTTTTAATAAATTTTTGTAGCACATGAGGTCAATTGGTAGGCCATTTAGAAAATGATGTTTTTTGTGTAACAAAGGTCTCAATGGAGAAGTGATGGCTTCAAATCAACTATGCATCCATTTACAAGGATCCAATCATTATTGAAACAAAACCTTTGAATCAAGAAATAATCAAGTTCCATTATCAATAGACTAATGTTATATTTGCGTTAGAGAGAGAAAGAGAGAGAGAGAGAGAGAGAGAGAGAGAGAGAGAGAGAGAGAGAGAGAGAGAGAGAGAGAGAGAGAGAGAGAGGGTGGGGAGGGAATGAATGATGGAGATATGGAGAGAGGAGGGGGAGGAAAAGAGAGATAGACAAAGATGAAGAGAGAGAGAGAGAGAGAGAGAGAGAGAGAGAGAGAGAGAGAGAGAGAGAGAGAGAGAGAGTATGTTTTCAATATATAGAGAGGGAGAGGGAGAGTTATAAAGAGATGGAGAGGGATAAGGAAAGATATGGATAGAAAGAGATAAAGAGAGGAGGGATCAATAGATAGAGAGAAGAGGGAGTGATATAAATAGACAAAGAGGGATAGGGAGAGAGATACTGATACTGATACAGATAGGGAGGGAGAAACATGGATGTGTATATGTGAGAGAGATATCGAGATAGATATAGATATGGATAGAAAGAGATAAAGAGAGGAGGGATCAATAGATAGAGAGAAGAGGGAGTGATATAAATAGACAAAGAGGGATAGGGAGAGAGATACTGAAACTGATATAGATAGGGAGGGAGAAACATGGATGTGTATATGTGAGAGAGATATCAAGATAGATATAGGGAGGGATATATATATACACACACACATACATATATATGTATATATAGACATATATATGTGTGTTTGTGTGTGTGTATGTTTGTACATATACATATGTGTATACATATGTACATATACATATACATGTGTATATATATAAATATGTACATATACATATACATATGTATGTATGTATTTGTGTGTGTGTGTGTGCGTGCGCATACATATGTATACATACATACATACATACATACATACATACATACACACACACACGTGTGTGGAAGAGATAAAGAAATAGATATAGTGGGAAGGATAGAGGTGGAAGAGAGGGAGAGAGTGAGGTAAGGAGATAGAGAAATAGATATAGAAAGATAGAAAGAGGAAAAAATAGAAAAATGGATATAGTGGGTGAAGTGCCTCTCCCCGAGTCATCTTGCTCTTTTGAACAATAATAGATCTCTTTGATATAGCTTAGACTATTTTGTGATGTTTTGATTAGATGGTTATGGATTTATCCTATGATTTAGATTCTTTATCATGGATATTAGAGATATTACACCGTGCTTGACATCATGATTGCTTGAGACGATGATATTCCTATATTATTGTGATGATGGATTATTCTTTGATGTTTGATATGTAATTGCATTATACATGTGCTTCATGCTTGCTTAGGTTGATTTGACGGCCTTATATCATGTAATAACCCTATCTTATGATGAGGATGATTATGATATTGATTGATGTTTGTGAGTGTCTTCTACTGTGTTCGTGATAAGGAACAATGTCATATCACTCATTCATGAGCATGATATGATGTTGCGATTTCCTTTCACTTTCCCACTATTTTATGAAATATTATTGTATATGTATTGGTGGTGATAGGTTTGCAGGTTCTAGACATCGACTCCACCTGGCTTCATAGGTTTGAGTGTGTCTTATCCCAATGGCAAGTTGATTGTAGATGACATAAAACCCACCCTATACTCTAGGTTTAAGTTAATTGCCTTGTCAGTTTAGAGCCTTGGCGTGAGTTGTTGTTTAGTGTCTCATGATTTCTTGGGTTATTTTTGTGATGCAATGTTGTGTTTATTATTTGGATTAATTGTTATTAATTAATTGATTAATATAGTTTAATAATGTTAAATTAAGTTAATGGATTAATATAGTTTATAATAAAAACAAAATAAATAAATAGTTGGTATAAATATTTAAATACTAATGTGTGATTATTATTATTATTATCCTTTGATTTAATATCTAAATTAAAATTATTATGGTTATCAGGGATTAATTATTTTATTATATTCTTTTGATTATTTAATTTATTGGCTTTATTTAATCAATTGTGCCCATGTGTTTTTATATTGAATAATCATATTGTTTTAATTTTTCCTCTTGGTTATTTAATTTTATAATTTATCCAACCTACCCTGTTTTACCATTGGTCAGTATCTTGGTAAGTTAAATAAATATTATTTTTTATTATTAATGTAAAGATTTTTGGGATGGTTGGTATATTAGATATTTTTTGGGAATTTTCTGATTGGTCGGATTTTCCCTATGATCTAAGTTTGATTTTTATTTAATGGTTTTTCTGAGTTTGTTGTTGGGTTAATCATTCAACAAAAGTTTGGATTGGAATTTTGATTTGCTTGGAGATTGGATTGAGGTTTAGATTCATGGTTTCCGATTGTTGCGTTGTTCGCCGAATTTTCTTTTGATTTTGAAAGCGAATTTTAGGTTGGAGCTTATGATTTTCTTCTCTGCAATTTCAATTTTGAAAGCTTGTATGCTCTGTATTTGAATGAAAGATTGATTTAGGAAATTAGAATGGTTTTTAGGATTTTAATTTGTAAATTGGAAAGATTTGGGAAGAAAGGGATTTTTGGGAAGGAGAATCTGCAGATCTTTATATTCAACTTGAAATATTGATTTTTTGGGAGTGCAATTTATGTCTTCTCACTGTAAATTGATATTATGTGATGATATGCCTTTATTTTGCTAATATTCCTTGTGTGATGT
Source organism: Cryptomeria japonica (assembly GCF_030272615.1). Taxonomy (NCBI): domain Eukaryota; kingdom Viridiplantae; phylum Streptophyta; class Pinopsida; order Cupressales; family Cupressaceae; genus Cryptomeria; species Cryptomeria japonica. The sequence goes on from NC_081415.1 coordinate 335,639,694, forward strand.
GCTCTTTGAGTCTCTTTTGTCTTACTATTGGTTTTAGATGATTTTGGGCTTCCTATAGCTTGTTAGGAGCCATTTTTGGGTTGCAGTGATGTGCATTTTGCAGGGACAGACCTTGGGAAAGGTTTTGTGATTGTATTGAACTCTTTTTATCTTATTTGAGGTCTCCTTGAGGTTGTTGTGTAATAAGTGTTTATCTCCTTGGATGTTTTGAGTTTAAGTGCCATTCTGAGCATAGTGGGAGAAGATTCTTCCTGCAATTTTCTTTCCCTGAGTCTGCAACTTTGTATTTTTGTTTTCCCTCTTTGATTTTTGAAGTTTCTAGACCTACTCGGTTGGCTTTGAGGGCCATTTTTGACCCCTTTGCAGATCTGGGCAAGTGCTCTACCCGGATGAGTTCGGTATGCAAGATTTTTGGCCTCTTGACCAAAAATGCTATGCAAACTACTAGGAGTGATAACTTATGGACCAAGAGTGCTACCATATGACCTAGGAATGCCATTCTAGAAGCTAGGGGTAGTGGAATGCATACCAAGGGCGTTGAAGTCTTGAAACTGAGTAATTGAGCTAATACACCCAAAACGCTATCAAATGGACCTAAAACGCTATCCTTTGGTCCCAAAACACTATGATATGAACCAAAAACACCATATTACCTACCAAAAGCATTGCACTACATACCAAGGGTGCTGAGCTACTTTCAGGGAGCTCCAGAGGTCCTTAAAAGTCAGTTTTTGACCATGTGAAAGTCTTGTCGAGGTTTGTACATTCTCTAGAGGCTTGGGTGATTTATGTTGAGCTTATTTGAGTTGAACTTGATGTGTTGTGATCCTTCATGATGTTTCTTGTCCTTTGGTATGAGGTTTCATGCCTTACCATTGAGGTGTTTCTTGTGCTTTGGTAAGAGGTTTCATGCCTTATCGTTGAGGTGTTTCTTGTGCATTGTGTTGCTCCGACAAGAGGGAAAATTCCTTTCTATTGAGGGTTGATCTTATGACTCTAGTGGGATGTGTTATGCCTCACTATTGATAATTTGGAAAGGATTTGGATTCATCTTTGACTTATGTTCATGATTGGCTCTTTGATTATTATGCATTAGTGAAGGCCATTGTCATGTATGAGGCCTTGTGTATCCTATTTCTTGCAGAATGTTCTTTATGATGTCATGAGTACTTCTATATCTCTTGTGATACTTCTTTATTGAGGTTATGATGTTATTTTCATGTAGGTTCCACCCTAAGGTCTAGGTGCATGCTAGGGAGAGTGGGCTTCTATGAGTCTATTGAGGTCATGAGGAATGGACTGCTAGGATTCCTTGTATTGTGGAGCCGGGGTCTAGACCATCTGGATATCTCATTGGAGGTGATTTGTAATGATCAAGTGATAATATAATAAATTAATCATAGGTGGGTTGGGTAGTAGTAACTCATCTTAATAAGAAAAGAAATTAGCTTGGTGATGCTCCATCTCATGGCCTGGAGTACCAGAGTGAGGTATGGGAAGATTTGGTAACCGGATAGACTGAACTCCCTTGATTTCCTCAAAGGTTGAGATGGTTTTGCATGTGTATCACAGATGTTGGGAATGAGTTCTAGGATATCCTTTGATAACATGTGATGACACTTTTCCCTACATGTAGGTCCTAGTGCCTTGAGCCTTTTTTGGTATGTGTTTCTTTTGGAGGTTTCATTTGGATGTCTTGTGAATGGATTCTATGTTTTACATCATTTCTTTTGTATGTGTTGGTATTTCCTTTGGTTGTTAGGTGTTAGCCTAGATCTAGAGTATGAGTGGGATCTTGTGTCATCTCCTAGCACAAGGGGGTGGTTCCACATGGTCGGGTGGTTTGATGCCTTCTTCCATTGGGATGTTCTTTGTTGGATGCTTTTGAGTGGATGTGGATATCTTGTCTTCTCATCTATGGATGTATACTTGTAATAAATTGATATAAATGATTGTTATGGCATATGTATGTAATTGGATTGATGATGTAATTATAACTATGTTCCTTATTGGGAAGGATATTGTATTCATGTAAATGGTAGTTAGCATTCTAGGAGAATAGATGATGTATTATGTGACGTTGGTTTATTAATGGGAATGGTTTTATAGATATGCATATAGAGTCTTGTGATGATGTAAATATGATAGATTATCTTGATAATAGTCATTGATGATGATATAAATGAATATGAGATGGGGATTAGGAACATTTGGTATTGGTGTTTAAAATGAACTTAAGAGGGGACGGCTAATGTATGCTTAGTTGATGGATATTTTCATGTTATAGGATAGTGAATGATCATGTATGCGTGGAAAGAATGAATCATGACAGAGATTGTATGCAAGTGTGAACTATCTTGCATATGATGCTATGTTATTGCTTATAGTTAGTTTAGGTAATGGCGTTGAGATAGCCTAGGGAATGCTTAGATGTATTGTATTTATTTTTGCTTGCGATATGTGTTTAGTGATAATGATAAGTTGATTAAATGTTATTTGGTTAATGAGTGATTGTTGCTTATGAGTAGTTAATTTTAATGGCTACATTAGTGGATGTTAAAAAAAAGTATCTTTGTTTTCATGTTAGTTGGTTAATTTCTTTAGGGTATTTTGGCGGGCATTATATATATATATATATATATATATATATAGAGAGAGAGAGAGAGAGAGAGAGAGAGAGAGAGAGAGAGAGAGATCAAATGACATGCTACCCTAAGCATAACACATGCTATCCTTAAATTATTGGCATGAAACGAGTAATCAAAAGTTAGTTTCTCTCTCTTTCTCTCTCACTCTAAACTTTTAATTAAGGTTTTAAGTTGAAATTTATTTTATTACATAAATTTAAATAAAAATCGAGATATAATTATATACAATAAATTAAATTTTAATAAGATAAAAAATTGTGAATTAAATTAATTCCAATATCTTTTATTTATTAATTGTGATTCCATAAAAAGACATAAATAATTAAAGTAAAATTTTAACTTAATAAAAACTAATTCTTAAAAGAAGAAGAAGAATTAAAATAAATTTTAAACAAATTGAATATCCTAATAATATAGATGACATTAAAAAATATTCTTATCAAAAGAAGATAGTAATTAAAGATATTTTTAATTCAAAATATATTATTCTATAATAATTAAATTTTTAATATGACAAATATAAATTAAATTAATTTTAATAATTTTTAATTATTATTTGTAATTTATAAAAGCACAAATAATTAAAATTAACTTTAAACTTAATAAAAATTAATCCTTAAAAAATTAGGTAGAAGAATTGTAATAAAATTAATTTTTTTTCATAATTTTTTCTTTTTCTATTTTGAAACTTGAAAAACCAAATAGAATATCTTAATAAAATAAATAATATTAAAAGATATTCTTATCACAAGAAAATAATAACTAGCATACCTATATTTTAAAAAATCTAAGTACACCGAGAGATATCAAATTTAAAAATATTTAATATTCATAAATAATAGTAAAGAGTTGATTGTAATAAAATTGGATAAATCACTTGGACTACTTGGTGGAAAATTAAAAATATAAATATTTAACACTTGTTTTATAATGATATACTTATATATAAATATTAGGGTTAATATATGTGATATTTATGAAACCTAACCCTAATCATATATCTAATTCTAAGTCTAGCCCTAACCTTAACCTTTATCTAATATTAAATCTACCCCCAATTGAATCTAGACACTAACCTTATTTAAACCGTAATGTGACATTGATCCTAATGCTAATTCATCTCTAACCCTAATACTACCTTTAATTCTAATTGTAAACCTAACCTTAAACCTAATCTAACATTATATCTAATCCTCATTGACCCCTAATGGTAAACATATTTAAACTCTAATCTAACATTAACCCTAAACATAGTTAATCTCTATCCTTAACCGTATTTAAACCCTAAACATATTTTAATAGTAACTCAAATATTTTTCATATAACCATAATTTTACCCTACTCCTAATTGAGCCCTAGCTCTAACTCTTATTAAACCCTAATATAACATTAACCCTAACCCTAACCTTAAACTAACCTAATTTTAACCCTAATAATATCAAAACCATAATCATAATTAAAACTTAATCCTAACCTTATTTTAACCCTAATAATATCAAAACCATAATCATAATTAAACCTTAATCCTAACCTTATTTTAACCCTAACCCTAACTTGAAAATTTCTCTGAAAACCCTAATTGAATCCTAACCCTTCATTGTAATTGAACTATAACATCACTCTTTCTGAACCCTAAGCATAATTCTACCCTAACCCTAACTAAATCCCAACTTAATTGAATCATAACCCTAACTATAACACTAATTGAATCATAACCTTAGTCTTAGGCCTGACCCTTATTGAAACCTCACCCCAATTTAACCATGATCCAAATCCCATCTCTAATTCTTATTTTAACCCTAACTTAAACCTTAGTCCAGCATTAAATCTAACCGTAATTTAACCCAAATGCTAACATTGCTTAAACCCTAGCTTGACATTAATCCTAAACCCAATTTAACCCTATCTCTAATTTTAGCTATAGCCTAAAGTAAACCCCAACCATAACCCTACTTCAAAGCTTATCCTAAATAAATATTTTTCCCTTATTGAATCCTTATTGAACATTAACCTTAATCCTAATTGAATCCTGAACTTAACCTTAACCTTAATGCTATTGAAAATTTATTCATAATATAATTCTAACCCTAATCCTAACCCTAAGTCAAAGATTTATTCTATAATCCTAATTGATACCTAATCCTATTTAACCCTAGCCTAACCTAACCTTAACCCTAACACTAACCCTAATTGTAATGGAAATCCTTATTCTAGTTTTAATCTTAATTAAACATGAACCTAAACCCTAGTGCAACCTTAATGCTAATTGTAACTTTGATACCAAAGTTTATTCTATAACTTTAACACTAACCCTAACCCTAACCTAATGATTTAAGACATTAATTATAACAAGTTTTATAAATGTATTGCTAACCCTAACCCTAATTGGACCCTAACTTTAACCTTTAAATCTAAATGAATCATTCCGCTAACCCCAAGCCTAAACTTGACCTTGACTCAAACTTTTGGCTAGAATATTAATCCTAACCCTAATAAACTATGACCCTAACCCTAATTAAACTTGAACCCTAATTACAACATCGACCTTAACCTCAAGATTTATCCTAGAACCCTTACACTAATTCAACACTAACCATAACCTTAATCAAAACCCCTAATTAAACTGTAACCCTAGTTTAACTCACACTCTAATCCTAACCCAGCACATGGAAGACTTTAAAATAATGGGGTTTGGAATTAGTGTTACAATTGAGAATATAACATATGATTAAGGTCATAACTCTATTTTTTTTTGTTTATCCTAACCTTAACACTAACCCTAATGCTAATTTAAACTCTATATATATTCTAGTTCTAATAGGTTAAATATGACCCTCATATTATTAACCCTAATACTAATAAGGTAACCTTTATTAAAATCCAACCTTGATGTTAACTTTAACATTAATTTATTTTGTCTTAAAGAAAAAACATTTTCATTTCCAGAAAGTTATTGAAGATAGCCATCAAACTTAAAATTTAAAATTGAATTGAAATTAAATTTTATCAAATTATCTAATATTAAAGATAATATCTCTATGCATGTCCCAATTTAATTAGAAAGTATAATTTTAAAGCTCAACAAAATCATATAATAATCTATTTTTAAGGCAATTACCATTAATTGAATAGTATAATGAATCACTAACTAATGTGTACTCAATGAAAATTTATTTTCTTTTAAAGAAAAATCAATTGTCTCTATAGAAAGTTATTAAAGGTAGTCATCAAACATAAAATTTAAAATTGAATTAAAAATATGTTCTTTTAGAATATCTAAAAAAATTAAATATAATATCTTTATGCATGTCCCAATTGAATTAGATAGTATAACTTTTAAGTTAAAAAAAATTTGTTAATAATCTATTTTAAAAATAATTTATATTAAATTGAATAGTATAAGTACAAGCTAACTTATTTGTATTCAATGATTTTTTATTTTCTTAAATTAGTTTCCTCTATAGAAAGTTATTAAAGACACCCATCCAACTTAATTTTGAAGTTAAACAAAATCAATTAACAATCTATTTTTAAAGAAATTTAAATTAATTGAATAGTATAATGAATAACTAACTAAATTGTACTCAAGGAATTTTTATTTTAATTTAAAGAATAAAATGGTTTCAGATTGTTATTAAAGATAGCCATCAAACATAAAATTTAAACTTAAATTAAATTTTTTTTTTCAAAATATCTAAAATTAAAGAGAATATCTATATGCATGTCCCAATTGAATTAGACAGTATGATTTTAAAGCTGAGCAAAATCAAATTTTCAAAGGCAATTTCTATTAATTTTTTTTTTTAAGGTAAAAAAGTATACTCATTTTATTATATAGCAAAAGGAGTATACATTGAAACCCAGTTCAAGGGAGCATAACATTAGGAAAGAAGTGGGTGAAGAAAACCCGAGGTCGTAGCTCCAGAGGCAAACCTAAGACCTACTCATTCAACAAGATGGACATCAACCATACCCCAAAAAAAATACATGATCCAACAAAACATCATGATACAAAGTTGAAGAAATACATTCTAAAGAATACATGGTACAAGAATACAATCCAGTACAATGTCAATGAAGCCAGAAGAGGTACGCTTGGTGAGAAAAGAACTTCAAAAGAATGTGTCGGGAGATATATCTGAATGCATGAACATCCCAGAATTGACAATGATGTCACATATGCAAGCACCTACATATCATCCTAAAAAGCAACAAAACATAGCTTAAAAACCATTAGTTAGTCAAGAAAGTAGTAACAATAATCCTTGCAATGAAAACAACCTCATGTTCAAATCCAAATTTAATAGGAATCCTGTATACAAGTTACCCCTATTCAAGAGTTTTGAATTATCTTCAATACCAAAGAGAGATATAGAAATTCAACATTCAGAAGTACAGATCACAAGCATTTAAATATGTGCATACGATTCACAAAGAGAAAGCCAGAACATGAAGAGTACTGCAACCATTAACTCCCAACAAACCCATATGTAGTAGTCATTAATTGATACATCAAGCATCATATCCGACCCAAAGAAGAATAGGGAAAAGTAAAAACCAAATCATAATGAAGAAATACATCTTGCTTGTGGAATCCAAATGCCCCACACGAAATCTGATGAAGAAATTAAACTCAACAATTATAAGATAGGTGTGACATCATACTGCCATGAGAGGACAACAAGAGGTAATGCAACAAATTTTACAGAATCTCCCCTGCCAAAAGTTAATAAAGGTTTGTAAAAAATAACATCGAATGTGAAAATTACCAGCCCATCAACTAGAACAAAGGGGAGATGTGGCATCAAATGAGACATATTGCATGCCCAATACTAAATAAATAAAAAATTAGCCCCCAACAACATTTAAATTAAGTTAGAAATCAGCCCCCAACACAGCCATATGTGATGGGGTAAAAAGTGATGAGAGGAGATCAAGTGGAAAGCTTTACCCTCCTCAAGAAAGGACTAAAAGTTTCACAAAGGATTCCCTTCAACTTCTCTCACACATTACATTTAAAATTGGGGGGGTGAATTCATTAGATCCAATCTCAAATGGAAAGAGTTTGAATGCTAAATGAATTGACAATGATTTGGATAGCAAAGTAACCCTCTTTTAAAATAGACAAGCTGAATTAAATTAATTGAAACTAAGCATGAAGATGACAAAGAAATGATTATAACTTGAGATAGAGATGCGAGATGAAGTTGTGCACCTGGAATTAGCAATAAAATGTCGAGACGAAGCTCCCCTGCAAATTTGAACGAAAGTTGTCAGGACCGGGTTGAAAGTGTACTTGGTCCTTCAAAAAATCAGTGTGCTGAAAAGGGTTTTTCCATCTCTGAAAATGAAGCCCAAACCTGCAATTATAGTTGTGCACCTACACCCTACACACAGAAAAGAGAGGAAATGTTTTTGGGATTGGGGGTTTGCCTTCAGGTCAAACCTTGTTTTGGGATTAACCAAATGATGAAAAATACTTGCAAGTAAGTGAAAGGAAATATCTGAAGTAGAATTAACCTCAAGAGAGGATGCAATTGAAATGTAGATAGAGTTCTTTGGAAGGATATGTGGAATTGAATGTCTTGAATGTTGGTAGGGATCTCCTCTTCAATGGTTGAATCCTGGACTTGAATGCCACACCTAGCCTTGAAAGGAGACTTGAGATGCTCAATGCTTGAATGCTTGAATGCTTGCACTTGATTTTGCTTGTGGTAAATTTTGCTTATCATCGACTCACGTGTTGAACTTATGCAAATAGGAGGGGAAAATGCTCCTTATATACTTGCCAATTAGGGTTTTTAACTAATTTTTTTGTCTTAGGCCGACATAGGAAAACCTTTTCACACACGCAATTGACAAGTCCAATGTAGGATAGGACCAAGGGGGGCCCAAAATAGGGTAGGGACAAGGGTGCCACGCCCCTATCCTAGGAGGATAGGGGAACCACGCCCCTATCGTAGGGGGATAGGGGCACCACGCCCCTGTCCAACCCTAATTCAAGACAAGCAGTGATAATAGGCAGTGCGAGATGCAAGAAAATGCAAGTTTTTGATGGTATGAGCATGTCTTGGGTCTTCAGTCAGGCTTAGGGATTCGTCCGCCAATACGAAGACCTAAATGCGATCGAAAATTGTAGGGTCGCAATTTTATGATGCTACATTTAGACCCCACTTTAGTGGGAGTATAAGCGTATGCCAATACTACCGATAAAGTACAAGGAAAGAAGATTGAAAGACGTTCACCTCGTCAAGGACGCAAGATACACCAAGCCCCCAGTGGAGTAATGATCTTATGACTTCGATTGAAAAAGTAAAAGGGAAGATCATGAGGGAGAGAACCATGACTACAAGTAGTAAATTTCCTCTCACTATGAGTCATGAAAAGAAAGGATATAAAAAATTACAAAGAAAAGCCAAGTTCACTAAGTAACTCCAAGTATCAAGAATGAAATATGATGGGAGGGTATGCCCCCACGTTAAAGCGATCGCGCATGCCTTATTAGGAGCGATTACTTTAAGGTAGGATACACCCAAGGGAGAGAAAGAGAGGGAACACGTTATCACAAAAATTTAACCCCCAATCGAGGAATAAACCCAAGGGAAATGACCACAAAACACACAACACAAGGTGGTTTTGCTATCCTCAGGGTCAGTTAGTTGTATGATAACTCATGTATATCATGTATATATGCATATAATAGTCCTAATTCCCTAAAGAAATGAAATCACCTTGGAAGAAAGGGAACGTGCATGTCTTTTGAGTGAACATGAAAGAGACCAAAAGAGATCTCAATGCTTTGCATTGTCCTCAAGTAGACATCACTAGGGACAACAAATAGAAGAACATGGATACATATAGAAGAATGGGCACAAAAGAGCGAGAAAAGAGAGAGGTATAGGATCTACAATGCTAATGCAGCTAGTCTAGCATGACATCCACCTCTTGATCTTGCTGATCACTTTTGTAGCAAGGCGGGAAACACGCCAGAGGAGTGATATCGAGTACAACAGATGGAGCTATCACAAGATCCAAACAATAACTATGCTCATGTGCTAAGTGACTTTGTTCATTTCTAGGAGCTAGGATTAAGGCTTTTAAAAGTTTTGCAGATAAATGTTTGTCAACGTCAACATATTCATATTCACTATCAGAAGCATTAAGAGTTGTATTGCCATCATGAATAACATTTTCACCCATTTCTTCATCAAGATTTATAGGAAGAGGAGCTCTAACATGAATAGAAGTGAAACCATCACATGTTTTCTGCAACTTATGATTTCAAGATTTAGGTTCGACATTCGGTTTAGGAGAAAATGGAATCATGTCAATAGTTGGTGTTTTGGGAGATTGAGAAACAACTTCATGATCTCTAGTACAACATTTTTCGTCGGTGATCTCTCGCACAATGATTCCGTTGAGTCTTAGCGGAATGCTGAGAAGAAAGAGGAATATTTATTAAAGGAGGAATATTTGTTGAAAGAGGGATATTATCATCTTTGGTAGTTGGATGGTTAGGTTGAGGTCTCCGAGGTTGAACAAGAGGAGAGGCAGGTCTCTTCTCTCTATAAGAGCAAAGAGGCGGAACTGCACTATATAAAGGATGAATGTTTGGTGTAGGAAGGAGACCAAGTCCATCATGAGGAGGAGGTATAGGTCTAACCTTAGGAGGGATATTATTGTTCTTCTTAGGAGAAGGCATAGTTTCATCCATAGGAATAGGTTGGGAATCTTCCTTAGGAGGAAGATTAGTTATATCCGTTAGAGGAAGAACTTCATCTTCAAGAATAGTGGGAATATCAAGTGTTGGAGTTCTATGTTGGATTAAGGATAAGATCATATCTTTCTTCCATTTATTATAAGATTGAAAGAGAGAATCACTTCTTGGTGGAAGAGATTGAAACTGTTGAGGCCAAAAGTAATCAATAGGAACACCTAGGCTTCTTTTGGTTGGTCGAAATAAGCCATGGTTAACAGTTATGATTTTTCCATTGTGGGGAAATTTCAAACACTTATGGATTAGATAGGAAATAGCCTTCATGGAAGATAGCCAAGGGTAACCTAACTTCATACGAAATTGTTCAGATGAAGGAATGATAACAAAATTGACATCTATAGATTTAGTGCGAACCTTAATAGGTAGTGTGATAGAACCAATAGTAGGACAAGAAAATCTATCAAATAACTTAATGACCACATTAATATCATCATAGATTTCTTTATGAAAATGTAAAGTATAAAGATATTCTTTAGTGATGACATTAACCATGCAAGAGGGATCAATAAACACACCACGACAAGGTTTGTCTTGGATTTTCGCAACTATGTATAAAGGGCTATCGGGTGCTCTAATGGTCTCACTAGGGTCAAATTTGATACATTGATCCTTAGGTGTTTCTTGTTTCTCTACCATATTAACTAAATTTGGAGCCCATGTAGTGAGATCAGAAGGAGGGAAGGAGGTATGTCCAGTCTCAATCACGTTAGAGGTAGGAGAGGGTAAAGGATCAATGAAAATCTGAAGATTTTGATCAGGAGGAACTACTGATTTATTTCCCTTATCATTCACACCTGCCACAGATATAGCATTATTATCAATCAGGTCTTAAATCTTACTTTTTCATGCAAAACATTTGTCAGTATCATGACCAGGGTGATGATGAAACTGACAAAAATAATTATTATCAAAGTAAGGTGAGGCTGCCTTAGAAGGGTCAACTGGTTTTATTGGAGGAAGTTTGATAACATTTATTTGTAACAACTGAGACATGATGCTATGCAAATATTCATTCAAAGGAGTAAATTTTCTTTCTCTTCTGAAAAATTTAGAAATGGGAGGCACACCTGTTGTAGCATTCACATTGTTGTTGTTGATGGTGTCATTGAATTTGATGAAGCCTTTATTTAGTTTGAACTTCACAAATGGTTGTTGAACACTCTCACCCTTATCACTCGGATCCATAGGAGTAGATTGCTCCACTTGACTCACAGTCAGCTGATAATTGTGAAGTGTTGTGCACAACTGCGGAAAGGAAGTAAACTCAGAAAGGAGAAGTTTTTTCCTAATGTCTTTTTGCAAATTAGAAATGAAAATTCTTTGAATATCATTATCAGACACTGGAAAAGAAATTTGAGAATACACATGCTTATATCTACCAGTGAAATCAGTCACTTTTTCTTTAACACCTTCTTTACAATGCATTAAATTAGTCAAAGTGATTTTAGGACCTATGTTGTTTTTAAATTGTTGAATAAAATCATTTTTCTAATTGTTGAAAAGAAGTAATGGAATAGGAAGGCAAAGAGAAATACCGTTGTAAAGCCTTATCTCTTAATGTTCTAGTAAACAATTTGGCAAGCAATCTTTGATCATAAGCAAATTCAGTACACAAAGTTTGGAATGTTTTGACATGTGTTAAAGGATCACCTTTTCCATTATAGAGTTCCAGTTAAGGGACTTCAACATGTTTAGGAGGGACAACTCTAACAATATCAAGAGAAAGTGGGCTCACAACATTAAATGTGGGCACACTAAACTTGGATTGACTCATAGAAGCAATTTGTTGTTGCAATGATGACACAGTTTGGGCAAGGCTATTAATGGTTGCTTCGGTTGAAGAATTTATGTTAGACATGTTTGATTGGGAAGGTGGTGTGATGTTATTGAAACAAGGCATTGATTGAGAATAGGGTGGTGGAACACTATGGTAAGTAGGCATAGGTGACGATTGAGTAGAAAATGGGACACTAAATGGAGAAATAGAATGATTCGATGAATTGCCCCCTTGTGTCACATTGATTGGTTGAGAGACAACAGGAACACTCATTGAAGGCATAGATAAAGATGGAGGATTGAATGAAGAAGAGGGATTACCCCCATGACTAATGGTTGTAGGTATGATATTTTGAGTTGATGTAGCCATGATGTTTGAAGTGAAAGTAGGAATACTAGTCATTAGAGGGGTCAAAGGAATGAAATGATTGATTTGTGTAGAAGGTTGTGAATAACCTAAGTTCTCAGCACAACTCTTTATAGGAATGACATTAGAATCAACAATATGAGAAATACCTTGCAATATATATCAATTCCATTCTAATCACTTTGAATCATGCATTTTAGACCTTCAATTAATGGAAGAGATTCACTACTAGGATATTCTTGGGACATCCATTGTTGGAAATTATCAAATTGATTATCCAATTTTGAAATTTGATCTATGGAATCTCTAGTTAAATTTTTTTCTTTATCATTGGAATCATCAATTGGGTAGAAAGGGATGTTATTAGGATGGAAAGAATTAGCCATATCCTCATTGAAGAAGTCACCCAAATTAGGCTCCATCTCCTCAGGAATTAAACTTTGGGAAGCCTTAATTCTAATGCTTTGTCTAATGGGGATAGTATAGGTAGGAATAATAGTTGTAAAACTCATGCACTAGAGGGAAAACTTGAATCTGAAGTTGAATTTGAATTTTGGGAACAAAGTTTGCAAAATTGAATAATTCAAGAAAATGATAATTATGCAATTTTAAATTTGTGGAAAGAAGAAATGACACAATTTCCAAGATAATTTATGATGAATGAAAAGAAATTGAAATTTAAAATTAGGGCCAATGGGATACCACTTAATTAAAATCGACAAACTTAAGGGTTTAAAATCAGGACATATTATAATTAACCACTTAATTTTAAATATTTACATGAAATTTGTGATGTTGATATTGGGAAATATTTTTGATTTTAGAGGGATCAAAATTCGACAAAATCAACCAATTTTATGAATTTAAGCAATTAAATACAGTCATATAATAGTCTCTTGAAATTTCTGCCCAACTTTTTCAGAAATTTTCAGGGATGAAAGTGATGATGATTTTAGAGCCAACCCCCCAAAATTGGTTAATTTTACGAAATTTAGATAGGCAAAAAATAGGACCCTATTAGGGTTTTGAAAAAGATGAAAAATTGAATTGCAAATTTGAAAAAGGTCGAACCTAATGGATAGGGCCACCTTGAATGGTATTTAGAAAACTGAAATTGAATGAAATAAATTGAAATTTGCACAAAATCCAAGCAAATTTGAAAATTAGGGTTTTAGGGCCTAACCGCTGAATTTTGAAATTTTGAAATTTGGAAAAAGGAGGGAAACTAAAAAATTTAAATTTTAGGCAAGAAGACAAGTCTGAAAATAGTCCTAAATCTGAAAATTAAATATGAATCTAATGTTTGTACAAATTCAAGTTGATTTTTCAAAATTAGGGTTTTGACAATTAACCTCTTAATTTTGTAAAGTTGATTTGCAAATTGAACAAGACAATGAAAGAATTGAATTTGACAAGCAAAGTAATTTTCAGATCTAAGACAATAGATAGCAATTTTTGCAAAACACAAGTTCAATTTTGACAACTAGGGTTTTGAATGAATTAACCACTAGGTTTTGTAAGGAAATTAAATTTGTAAATGAAAAATATGCAATAATTTTTTAATGTAAAGCATGTAAGATGTTGGGTTCACCAAAATGTGATGGGGTAAAAAGTGATGAGAGGAGATCAAGTGGAAAGCTTTACCCTCCTCAAGAAAGGAGTAAAAGTTTCACAAAGGATTCCCTTCAAATTCTCACACACGTTAAATTTAAAAGAGGGGGGTAGAATTCATTAGATCCAATCTCAAATGGAAAGAGTTTGAATGGTAATGAATTGACAATGATTTAGAAAGTAAAGTAACCCTCGTTTAAAATAGACAAGTTGAATTAAATGAATTGAAACTAAGCATGAAGATGACAAAGAAATGATTATAACTTGAGATAGAGATGTGGGATGAAGCTGTGCACCTGCAATTAGCAGTAAAATGTCAAGACGAAGCTCCCCTGCAAATTTGAGTGAAAGTTGTCAGGACTGGGTTGAAAGTGTACTTGGTCCTCCAAAAAATCCGTGCCCCAAAAAGGGTTTTTCAATCTTTGAAAATGAAGTCCAAACCTGCAATCACAGCTATGCACCTGCAACCTAGACACATAAAAGAGAGGAAATTTTGTTGGGATTGGGGGTTTGCCTTCAGGTCAGACCCCATGTTGGGATTAACCAAATGATAAAAAATACTTGCAAGTAAGTGAAAGGAAATGTCTAAAGTAGAATTAACCTCAAGAGAGGGTGCAATTGAAATGTAGATAGAATTGTTTGGAAGGATATGTGGAATTGAATGTCTTGAATGTTGGTAGGGATCTCCTCTTCCATGGTTGAATCCTTGACTTGAATGCAACACCTAGCCTTGAAAGGAGACTTGAGATGCTTAATGCTTGAATGCTTGCACTTGATTTCACTTGTGATCAATTTCACTTATCATTGCCTCACTTGTTGAGCTTATGCAAATAGGAGGGGAAAATAATCCTTATATACTTGCCAATTAGGGTTTCTAACTGATTTTCCATCTTAGGCCGACATAGGAAAACCTTTTCCCGCTCACAATTGACAAGCCCAATGCAGGATAGGACCAAGGGGGGCCCAAAACAGGGCAGAGACAAGGGTGCCGCACCCCTATCCTAGGGGGGATAGGGGCATCATGCCCTTGTCCAACCCTAATTTAGGACAAGGAGTGAGAACAGGCGGTGCGAGATGCAAGAAAATACAATTTTCTGATGGTATGAGCATGTATCAGGTCTCCAGTCAGGCTTAGGGATTCATCCGCCAATACGAAGACCCAAATGTGGTCAAAAATTGTAGGGTCACAATTTTATGATGCTACACCATACAAAACATCATACTACTTTTGTGCTTCCATCCCCATTAATGTGAAACAACAGAGATGGAGTAGATGAGACCAATGGTGAGGGAGAAGAAAAATTGCCCTCAGCCAGCCCCATCAATGGGAAACCATCCATGCGATAATGAATCCAACAAAATATCAAGGCATCCAATACCCAGTGGTGGAGATGAAGTAGAGAATTATGGTAAAGCGTATACAAACCTGCATAATAGAGCCATAAGGAGAAATCCAACATGGTATAGGTGATAATATGTATCAAAAGCATTTCAACATCATCATAAGAGAATCTAATTTTAAGGAGAAACAATTCTAAACAATTCCAACCACAATGGTGAAGCCAAAAAAGAGCTTCCAATAGCCAGAATTAAAGAAAAGATTATAGGATTTGTGGATCCACCATTTGTATGGGCAGATCATCATTAATGGCTTTATTTTCTAGAAAATCTACTATTTGATTAGATTCCCTATAGCAATGTTTGACCTCATAGTCAGATAGTGCTTGAAGCTGAAGAATAATCTTATCCAAAAGATAATTGAGGTTCCAGCAATGAGACTATTTATTGAGAAAAGTGTGAAAAATAACCATAGAGTCACCTTCAATCACCTATTTGTCAATGTTTAAATCCAAAGCTGAGGCAAGTCCAAGACTGAGAGCTTCCATTTCTGCAATGTTATTGGTGCCAGTAGGGAGCTTCTTAGAAACTCCTTTAATGATGGAGCCCGTACAATCTTGGATTACTATTCCAGCTCCCGATGGTCCGCAGTTTCCCCTAGAAGCACCATCGAAATTGAGTTTAAAGAAGCCCTCAGGTGGAGGAGTCCAAATAGCATTTTCCCTCACATTGGATTTAGTATTGACATATGTACAACCATGAGATGGGAGGGTAATAAGCAGAGGCTAGGTCCTGTGTATATAATTATCCCAATGGGTAAAATTCTTCAAGTGTTTAATATTCTTGTAGATATAAGACATGACCACTTTAGAAATTGACTGCTCAATCCTATAAAGGACATCATCCAAGGTTGAAAACTTCTTCTTAAAGATCCTGTTGTTTCTTTCTAACCAGATATTCCACATGATAATAGAAGGGCTGATATCCCAAAGGGATGCAAATACGGAAGATCTATGTAGTGATGGACAACTCATAAAAAAAGATAGTAAGTTGGGTCCAACAGCCAATGCCCAATCCAATTTGAAAAATAGCCAATACCAGCAATCCATGGAAACGGACAATGCAAGAATAAATGATCTGAGGATTCCATAAAGAACCCACATAGGGAACATGAGAAGACAACAATAATTCCCAACCTATCAAGCCTCATCCCAATAAGGAATCTGTCCTCAATAGCCAACCATGTGAATGCTCCAACCTTAGGAGGACAAGCAACCCCCCGAAGCAATCTTGATGGCCATCCCTCAATATGATTTGAACTAAACTTAGACTCATATCCACTTTTTACTCTATACTGTCTTATTGAAGATTGAGTCCATACTAGCTCATCCTCGTGGGGATTATAAACTAGCCTTCTATTAGCTAGTTCCTCCCAAAAAGTAGAAATAATATTAAGAGGAACATCCACATCCAAAAGTTCCTTCCATTTAGCTGAAGGCAGATGAAAGGCTTCATCAATAGTGAAGTAATCACAGACACAAATGCCCCAATCATTTCTTAATATTGTGTCCAAAGGGGACCAATCTATTTTAATTTCTATTTATTGAATAGTATAATGAATCAATGAAAATCTATTTTCTTTTAAAGAGAAAGCAATTTTCTTTTTAAAAAAATATCTTTATTTAAAGATATTTATTAAAGATAGCCATCAAACATAAACTTTAAAATTGAATTACAGATTTTTTTTTTTTAAATATCTAAAATTAAAGATGATTGTTCCAATTAATTTAAATAGTAATTTTGTAGTTCAACAAAATCAATTAAAATTTTATTTTGAAGACAATTTTTATTAATTGAATAATACAATAAATAACTAACTAATATGTACTCCGTAAAAAAATATTTTACTTCTAAGAAAAAAAAGATTTTCTTTATAGAAAGCAAAAAAATGATTTCCTTTAGAGAAAGTTATTAAAGGTAGTCATCAAAAATAAATTTTAAAGTTGAATTATATATATATATATATATATATATATATATATATATATATATATATATATATATATATATATATATATATAATAGTTAAAATTAAAGATAATATAAGAAAGGTTGCCTATTAGTGTAAAAATGAAATCTATGCTCTAGTCGCCAAGTTTTCTATAATGGCTGGAGGAAGGTCTTTCTTGGGTCATGTTCATTGAGATTGTCCCCTAAAATTCAATTAATCAAGATAAATGTATGCATAATTATTTAAGTTTAATTAATTAACGTGTTCATTAATCATATTATTTATTTCCTAATCAAATATCAAAATATAATAGTTTTCTATGTTGTAGTTGCCAAGTTTTGTAGCCACAATTTGTATAATGGCAGATGGAGGAAGGTCTTTCTTGGGTCATATTCGTTGAGATTGTCCACTAAAATTCAATTAATCAAGATAAATGTATGCATAATTATTTAAATTTAATTAATTAGTGTATTCATTAACACATTATTTATTTATTTATTTTCTAATCAAATATTTTTGAATAAAGGAGTAAAAACTTTATTGAAAATCAGACACAAGAATTACAAAGAGAACCAGAGCCCCGAGGCCCCAAAAATGAAACACAAAACCAGCCCCAGATCATCCAGCTTCATAACTATCCATGTCCTCAGCAAAAATCTTCTGCAAGTCCTCACAATAATCCGAGGAGAGATGCTCCTAACCTTTAACTTTCCAATCAATACCATGTTCCAAGGCCCACTTAGCCAAACAATCAACTGCTCTATTCCATTCATGAGGAATGTGGATGAAAGACACCTGCTCCATTAAAGAACTAATTTGAAGAATCTGCTGAACAATCCCTACCAACTGCCACTGAATCCCACTCACCTTTTGCTCAGTCAACAAGTTAACAAAAAATTGTGAATCCGATTTGCAAATAACCTTCCTTTGTCCCAACTCCCAAACACACTCTAGGGCATAGAGAATCACAAATCCCTCCATAAAATTATTAGACTACCACCCTTTATGCACCGAAAAGAGAAAAACCACCTCCCCCATACTATTCCTACCAACACCGCCAACTCTAGTAGGGCCTGGGTTACCCCTAGAGGAGCCATCGATGTTAATCTTGATAAACTCATCTTGAGGGGGTATCCACCTTCCCACCATTTGAACCTTCTTCATAGCATGTCTACCTCTCCTGACCCAAGCTGAGGCGGGAGACAACTCTTGCAATTCAAACCTACTCACAATATCCACCTTGTCTCTACCCAAAGGAAAATTCACCTCACATTTAGCTTCCACCATCTCCTGAATCATAACAATGATTCTATTCCACACTTGCTGAACTAACAATTTGAGCTCACGAAAGATCCTCCTGTTCCTCTCGAACCAAATCTGCCACAGAATGAAAATGGGTCCAATATATCAGACAGTCTAGAGGAAGGAGGACAAGATAGGAGGTCTGCCCAAACTACTCCAAAACTCCACCAGAGAATCCGCATGAACACAAGGATGCTTCCGCACCCCCCACCAGTAATGCCAAATAAGCAAAGAGAAGGGGCATCTGAAGAACAGGTGTGAGGAATCTTCCTCCCCATTACCACACAAAACACAAATAGAAGGCCCCAAGAATCCTCACTTGTGGATATTACCCCAAGTTAGGCATCTATTCAAAGCTAAAGTCCAAGCAAAGAAGTTACACTTCAGCCAAGAAATATTATTCCACACCCGTTTCCACCAGTGCACCTCTCTTCCCTCCAGTCTTTGGTTCAACAGTTCCTGGTATCCACTAGCCACAGTAAATACGCCCATAGGATTTGGAGACCAAGCAAGTCCATCCCTACCCTTGAGGGAACTACAATGTCTACTCGCCAGAATGCCATGCAACTCATCACACTCTTCCTCCATCCCAGCAACCAACCACTCATAATGAGCCTTCCACTGCTCCAAATCTAGCCGCCCACACCTATAAACAGCCTTGAAGTCAGTCACCCTTGACCACCTTGCCTCCAAAAACCTTTGGCATAGATTCCCAAGGTTAGGAAACTGATCAAGGATGGGGGGTTATCCATCCTAAGAGTCGTTCCAGAAAAGGACCTCTTCCCCCCTCCTGCAAATCCAAAAGAGTCTTGCCTTAATAAGGGAAGCCCCCCTCTTGAGAGTATACCAGATCATTGAGCCTTTTCCTTCAAGCAGATATCTAGGGATTTCCTCCATTGGGATCCTTTGCATATATTTGCTAGCCAAAATCCTAGCCTAGGCTCGATCCTGCTCAACACACCACCTCCAATACAATTTAGCCACTAGAGCTTCCCCAAATAAAATAGACTGCCTTAAACCAAGCCCCCTTGACTACTTCGGGCTACACACCAAGTCCCAATTGACAAGACTCCATTTAGAAGAGGAAAGATTGCCTGCCCATAAGAATTGCCTAGCCAGAGAGTCCAAACCCTTCAAGAACCACTTAGGAGCCACTTGTAGCATACATCGATAAATGGGAAGAGCCTGAACCACCGACTGAATCAATTGAACCCTCCTAGCAAAGGATAACCATTTGTGATTCTAGTGTTCAACCTTTGTTTATCCAAGATACCCTGCCATGACTCCCTAGGAGGGTTACCAGGAGAAATAGGAATACCCAAATAAGTCAAGGGCAAAGAGCCAACTTGGAATCTCAAGATAAGAGCAATCCTCCTTTGAATAGTTCCAGGAGTGTTGAAAAAGAGGATAGAATATTTATCCTCATTGATAAACTGGCCTGAGGTCGTAAGATAAACATCCAAAACCTTACGCATATTAGTAGCTTCTCTGATCTGAGCAAGTCCCATAAGGGTCGTGTCATCAACAAACTACAAATGAGACTATGGTTGCAAGTCATTACCCCAACTCCAACCTTGAATAATACCTAGACCCACATTATGCTTAATAAACCTCCCCAGACCCTCAGCTAGAAGAATGAATAAATAAGGAGAGAGGGGGTCCCCCTGGCAAAGACCCCTAGAAGCACCAAACAACTCAGTATGATCTCCATTGATTAGCACAGAGAAAGAAGTAGACGTAACACAAATCGTAACCCATTGGATCCATTCATTAGCAAAGACAAAATCCCTGAGGATCTTCTAGAGGAAGGACCATCGACCTCTATCGTAAGCCTTAGCCATATCCAGCTTGATAAACATAGTTTTTTGCTTGGAGGTTGCCATAGAATGAATGGTCTTCGTAGCAATGACCACACAATCCAAAATTTGGCGCCCTTCCACAAACCCACTCTGCTCCTCAGAGATAACACCCCCTAGACACTTCTTCAGCCTATCTGCTATCAGCTTAGAGATGATCTTATAAATCACATTGTAGAGAGAGATAGGGTGGAACTAGCCTAACCGGTCGGCCCCATCACACTTGGGGATTAGAGCAATGAAAGTCGCATTCAAAGTCCAAACATCTGCTTATTCCTCTGGGACTCCTATACTACTTCCAATAAGTCCAGTTTGATAATATCCCAGAACTCATGAAAGAATTCAACCAGGAACCCATCCGGTCTAGGAGCTTTTCCTTTCCTCATGTGAAAAACAATCCTCTCAAGTTCTTCCAGCAAAATAGGACCCAAAAGCTGCTCTTTCATCCCCCCAATGACAAGAGAAGGAATGCAAGCAAGAACTCGATTCTCCTCCACTGATTCCCCTTGAGAGTTCTCACTGAAGAGGGATCGAAAATACTGTAATGACTCCCTAGAGATCTCTTGCAAGGATAAACACTGCTCGCCTCTATCATTGACTAGAACAAGGATGGAATTTCCATGTCTTCTTTCTTTCACTGAGTTGAGGAAGAAAGTAGTGTTCTTATCCTCCGCCTAAAGCCAATCAATAGAAGCTCTCTGTTTCCAGTATATTTCTTCCCTAAGCTCCCATTCCTCTACAACCTTGATAGCCCTGTCTTCCTCCCTAAGAAAGGCCTCAGACAAACCATGCTCTCTGATTTCACTGGTGATGCCATTCAACACAATTTGAGCAACTTTCTTAGCATGAAAAATGTTCCCGAAACCCTAATGGTTCCATTGTTTAGGCTAAAACTTAACAAATTGCAGCTGCTTGGCAAAAGTGTACATAGCTATGCCAAAGGCCGGCCTCCTTTCCTCCACCACTCCGCTACAAGAACCTGCAAAGTAGGATCCCGAAGCCACATAAGTTGGAATTTTAATGAAGGAGAATGAG
Source organism: Cryptomeria japonica (assembly GCF_030272615.1). Classification (NCBI taxonomy): domain Eukaryota; kingdom Viridiplantae; phylum Streptophyta; class Pinopsida; order Cupressales; family Cupressaceae; genus Cryptomeria; species Cryptomeria japonica. Next base: position 335,661,415 of record NC_081415.1, read on the forward strand.
TGACCCGAGCCGAAGAAGAAACTAGCTTGATGGCCAGTGGTCTGACCCTCTCAAGTCAAGAATCTCAGAACTTGTGGACCACCCCCCACCAATCCAAAAACTAGAAACCAGAAAATGATCCAACCTCTCTGCAATCCAGTACTCCCCCACCCTCCTATTGTTCCAAGTGAAAAAACCATTACCAAGCTTAATGTCAACCAGATGCAACGATGATATACTATCCTGGAAAAGGAAAGAAGAAGGTTACAATCGCATAACACCCCCCTTCTTCTCACTCAACTCAAGGATGGCATTGAAATCTCCCACCATAATCCAAGGATGAAAAGGGACCAGCCTTCACATACAAGAAATATGAGACCATAAGTTCTTCTTACCCTGAAGATCAGTAGGGGCATAGATGTTAGAAAACAAGATGAATTCCCTAGTCTCAAGACTAGAGACAATCCTGAATAACGAAGATCTGGAGTTAACCCACCAGACAGGGCAAAACCTTAAAGGGTTCCAAAGATAGGCCACCCCTCCAGAGGAACTAGCTGCCCCAATACACTGACACTCACCTCGCCCCCAAAGCTTCGGCACTAGACCCATCATACTCTCCACTGAAAGTTTAGTTTCTTGCAAGAATAGGACATCAGGTGAATGATTCCTAATCAATTCCCAAACAACTTTTTGTCTAGGGTCACTGTTCAAGCCCCTCACATTCCATGAAAGCATAATCATTTTGGAGGATTGGAAAAGTGAGAATCTAGAGTCTTTACTGACCCTGACTCAACCAAATTATCCCCCATCAATTTGATCTTATCCAAATCCTTCTTTCTGCCAACCTTTGAGTTCTTCACCGAAGCACTTTTCTTAATATCTTTCTGATGTAGACCTAGGTGAAAGGAGGACTTATTACTTTTACCCCTAGCCGGTTCCAATTTCAGAGCTGTCAGAGAACCCTCCCCCCAACCAAATTCACCTCCAAACCAGAAGTAAGTCCCAACTGGACCCCTACTGGCTGATCCATCTCCATTTGTTGGCTTCCAACCCCTTGCAGAGCTTGGGAAAAGTCCTCAATAACTCTTTCAGGAGCCCCCCCTGATGCACCTTGGTCCAAAGGGGTTAACCTCGTGTTCACCTCTTGCTGGCTAAGGTCATCCAAGGCCTCGAATCTGTTAAAGGTATCCTCCTCTTGTCTCTCCTGTAAGGACCTCTTTTGTTCTCGATTCCTATTCTTTGTCTTAACTAAGACAAAACCATCAGCACCCACAACCTAGACCGACATAGCATCTTTTTCTTTATCAGCCCCATCTAGGTTGTGGGCCGACAGCTGAGGTTGGTGCACCACTGGCTTATATCTAGGGCACTTGCACTGTAAATGTCTATACTCATGACATAGACGACACCGAAATGGTAAAGTCTCATAATTAACTGCCGAACCTAAGAATAAGAGCCCACACACATATCTATAGCATATGGTAAAGACTTACTAAGACCAATTTCAACACAGATACGCACAAAGGTCATTACCTTTCTCCCTAGGGTTTGTGTTGAAGATCCCACTAGCTTCCCAAGCAGTGCAAAAAGCATCCAAAGCATATCCTCCCAACAACATTCCACTGGAAAGCATGGTAAATGAACCCACACTGGAACCCTATTCGGAAGCTCCTCCGAAGGGTTAAACCCTGCATGCCAAGGTTTGATGAACAACCCCACTTGGCTGTAAAAATATGAGCCTCCTTCAAAAACCCTATTGCGATCCTCCATGCAGTTGAAAGTAACCATGAAGTAGTTGTTTGCCGGCAACATAATCTCCATTTCCCCTTCTGGTGCCCAAGTCCTCTGTGTCTAGCTTTCCAAAAACTGCAAAGAAACCCTCATTCCCAAAAACTTGCAATATAGCAAGTGTTTTGAAAAGTACTCAACGTCTTCAGCTATCATCTTTGGAGGAATAACCAGCCTCGGCCTCTCACTGCATCTCTCCAGACAACCATTAATCTTCATAATGCGAGAGCTACCAGCACTACCAGACCTCGAATCTAAGGAAAAAAGATTATTGTTAAAAGTTTTCATGCTCTGGGTTGGGGATTTTGAGCCCATTGCAGACGAAAATCCATGGTGGGAGGTACCTTCGAGGCCTCACCACCAATAATCGACATTAGATCTCAAAAAAGATAACCCACACCCCAAAGGGGGCCGCTAGAATGCACGACACCCAAGACCCCACCCCTCCCAAGCACCACTGGGATAAAGATCCAACCAAAGCCCCCAACCCCACTGGAAACCCTCGGCCTACAGAAAAAAAGGACCCCAGCCGCACAGCCTACACCCCTCCTGCAGACCACTGCTCTACTCCCCACACCCTCGGCCTCTCCCCGGCCTGTGCAGTCCTCCATTGCCCACCCTTGATGCCCTGCATGCACAACCGCTCATGAGCTAGGGCATCGATGCCATAGCTCGACCCTCTGCAACCTCCCGCATGCATGACACCATCCTTTCGATCAATGGTTCATCTCCTAATCAAATATCAAAATATAATATATTTTTAATTATTCCAAAAATGATAATTAAAAAATAGTCTTTTAAATTAAAATAAATAAAAAGTACAAAATTGTGTTTAAGAGTATTCACCACTTTCACTTCTACCTCTTCACATGCCCATTTTAGATCTAGCGATTCATTCATTTTTTAACTCCATCACATTAAAATCTTCAAAGCAATATGTCAGGATCCACTGTTAAAGTATTCTATGAGGGAGAATTACTGAGAACAAAACTCAACAAGACTAATCTTCTTAACTACAATGTGACCCTGTCATACAAAAAGTGACCAATTTATGGGCCAAGTCGAGCATCTTGCTTGAAAAAATATTGGACCTAAAATGAGTAGAAGAAGAGAAATGTTATCATCATGGATGGTTCATTGTTTGATTTCTTCAAGATCATAAAAGATGCTAAAGAGGGGAGCCGATGCCTCTCCTCTGGGCCAATGAAGATTATATCTTGGAATGTTAGGGGCTTAAATGCCCCTAACAAAAGATGCTTGACTAAGTCCCAATTGGACTTAATGAAGTGTGATATTGTGATGGTGCAAGAAACTAAGTTAATTTAACTTCTGCAAATTTGTTATTCTCATCCTGGAGATCTTGTAAATTTTGTGCCTCTCCCTCTTTAGGGGCTTCAGGAGGGCTTGCTTTTCTTTGGAAAGATTCTAGTGTGGATCTCTCTTTGGTTGCTTCTTCATCCAATTGGATGCTTGGATTAGTTAAGAGTAGGCTATTAGGTACTAAATTATGGATTTTTAATGTTTATGGTCCTATTGAGGTGGTGGAAAAAAAGAAACTTTGGGAGAGTTTAGCCTTGATTGCTTCTCCTTTGTTGGATGCCTTCTTGATTTTTGGGGGTGACTTTAATGCAATTTCTTGTCTGAAAGAGAAAGCTGGGTGGATCATTCCTAATAAGCATACTATTACTGATTTTTGCCACTTTATCAGTAATTTGAATTTAGTTGATTGTAAACCTCAAAATGGTCTTTTCACTTGGACTAACATGCGAAAATATTTTTGTCAAATTGCTGAAAGATTGGACCGGTTTTTGGTATCTGACAATTGGTATAATTTTGGTCAAGACTATTTTTCCTCAGTCCTACCTTTTACTGGGTCGATCATTTTCCTATATTGTTTTCTATTCTTGAGGATAGGGCTCCTAGGAAGCTTCCTTTCAAATTCGAGCCGATGTGGTTTAGGGACCAATCTTTTTTGCCTTTATTAAAACAATGGTGGCTGTCTGCTCCACATGTTAATGGATCAAGGATGTTTCAGATAGTTAAGAAACTGGATTTTGTAAAAAGTAAGATTAGAGGTTGAAATTCTTTACATTTTAAGAATATTTTTGGGGAAAAGGCTAGGATTCAGGAGGAAATAGAGAAGATTAATAAGATTAATTTGAGCTTGGGTATGACTCCTTTGTCCTTTGATAGGCTTAAATTTTTGAAAGCGCAATTGGAGGAAGTTCTGGTAAGGGAAGAATCTTATTGGAGGCAAAAATATAGGGATCTTTGGTTATCAGAGGGGGATAGGAATACCAAATTTTTTCACTCTTCAACTAAGCTTAGGACCCAGTGCAATAGAATATCTTATGTTATTGATTCTAATGGGAGGAGTTTATCAGATGAGGATGATATTGCTTCTGAAGCAGTAAATTTTTTTAAGTCTATGCTCTTGGCTGAGCCTGTTTCCTTAGATAATACCTTTGTTAATTTCCCCCCTGCTCTTGTTAGTTAGGAGGATAATAGGGTTCTTATGGCTCCTTTTTCTTTGGATGAATTAAGGGGTGTGGTCTTTTCCATGCATTCAGAAAAGGCTCCGGGTCTGGATGGGTTTATGGCTTTATTTTTTCAAAAGTGTTGGGACTTTGTGGGGAATGATGTCTTATTAGCCTTGGAAGAGTCTAGGCGGAATAGAACTATTTTGAAGGAACTTAACACTACTCTTATTGCCATTATTCCTAAAGTGGATAATCCTAGCTCCTTTTCTGATTTTCGCCCTATTGCTCTTTGTAATACTTTATATAAGATTATTACCAAGGCAATTTTGGTTAGGCTGGCTAGGCTCCTTCCCAAGATTGTTTCCATTGATCAAGGTGGCTTTGTGCCTGGTAGGGAAACATTGGAGGGTGCGATTGTAGCTCATGAGATTATGCATTCCATTTCGCGACAGAAGACTCCGGCTATGATTCTTAAACTTGACATGCTTAAAGCTTATGATAGGGTTAACTGGCAGTCTCTTGTTGTTGTTTTGAATCACTTTGGGTTTGCTCATAGTTGGATTAAATGGGTCTTTTCTTGCATATCTTTTGCTCATTATTTAGTTTTGATTAATGGCTCCCCTTCTGGGTTTTTTTCTTCCTCTCGAAGGGTTAGGCAAGGGGATCCTCTTTCCCCTTTTTTGTTTATACTTTTGGCAGAGGCTTTAAGCAGGGCCATTTCTGATGCTAGATCATCTGGTCAGTGGAATGGTATTAAAATAGATGGATATCCTTCTTCGCAATCCCATTGTCTTTTCATGGATGATACTCTTCTGTTTGGTTCTGCCTCTTTGACAGAGGCCAGAGTTATCAAGAAGATTATTGTTGATTACTCTTCTTTTTTTGGTCAGAAAGTTAATGATTTTAAATCTAAGGTTTTTTTTTTAAATGTATCCCCCCTGGTTAAGAATAGGCTCACTCAATTTTGGGGCTTTCATGTGGGTGCCTTCCCTTGCAAGTACTTAGGCATTCCTTTTTTTGTTGGTTTAGATAAGGCTATCTTTTGGGATAAAGTGGTCCATGCGATATCTTCCATAATTTCTCCCTGGAATCATAAATGGCTCACATTGGCTGGTTAGATTCTTTTAATTAAGTCAGTTCTCAATGCCATTCCTACTTACTTGATGTCTATTTTGAAAACTCCCCCCAAAGTTATCCAAGTTCTCAAGGTGTCTTTAAGATCCTTTATTTGGAATGATAACATTGGGGGCAAAAAGAAGCTTCCCCTTCTAGCCTAGGATAAAGTTTGCCTTCCTAAAGAGCTGGGAGGTGCGGGTATCCAAGATTTAGTTTCCTAGAATAAAGCATTGGGGGCTAAAATTGTTTGGAAACTATACATGGATCCATTGAGTAAATGGTCGTCTATTATGTTTGCTAAGTATCTAAGGGGGGCTCCTAGAGAAAGGATTTTCATAGCCTTATCTCTTCCAAAAGGATCAACTTTTTGGAATTTTCTGGTTATTTGTAGATTGGTTATCCTTCCGCACCTTTCTTGGGTTATCCATAATGGGAAGAAGGCCCGATTTTGAGATGAAGTTTGGAATGGTCATCTTGCATTATCTTCCATTCGAGATTGGCCTCCTTTTTCTGATATTCTTTTTGGTCTTTGGGGGGTTTTGTTGTTGATTAAATTGACATTGATTCCTCTGGTCCTTACCTAGTATCTCGATTGAAGTCTATTGCTTTCCTGCCCATTGATAAAGATCTCAGAGTTTCTTTTGAGGTAGAGCTTCAGAAAAGATCTCTTGTGTTTCAAAATAAAGATGATATCTTGGTTTGGACTAAGAGTGCTTCAGACTCTTATTCAGTAAAGGAGGGGTATAAATCCTTGTCTCAGTCCTCTTCTTCCTCCCCTTGGCCTTCTCAGCTTTTCTGGCATTTGGCTTGTCTTCCTAAAGTTGGGTCTTTTGCTTGGTTGGCAGTTCAAGATAGAGTTCTCACCGAGATGAGATTGGATAGGCTTGGGATTATTGCGGTTTTCCCTTGTGTGTTTTGTGGACATTGTATGGAAACCATGGATCGTGTGTTCTTGCATTGCCCGTTTGCTCTGGATTGTTGGTACTAGTTGTTTGGAATGCTTGGTTGGTCTTATGCTATTAATCCTAATTTATTGTCACATTTCATGGCTTGGCCTTTGCTGTATTCATGCTCTTTTTATTCCTCTCTTTGGATAGTGGCACCTTCTATTGTTATTTGGAACATCTGGCTGGAGAGGAACTCTAGGATTTTTAAACATAAATCAACTTCATTAAAGGAGGTTCTTGACAAGATTCTATCCTCCATTTCTAAGGTGGTACTCTCTTACATTTACAAAAACTTGGAACGCCTGAGGTCTTTTTCTCATTGGGATAATTTGGTAACATGGAAATGGAGTTCAAATCAAGTCATTCCTTCCCATGGGGCTTTAACAATTGGATTATCCTCACTTGCCAAACGTAGGATGGCTAAATGGATGCCTCCCCCCCACTTCTCCTTCAAATTAAATTTTGATGGGGCTGCTAAGGGTAATCCGGGGAAATCAAGGATTGGGGTGGTCATCTTTGATCATAATTCTAAGATTGTTAAAGCTGTCGGTAAATATATTGGTGTTGGCTCTAATAATGTTGCTGAATTTCAGGCGTTATCTTTTGGTCTTGATCTTGCCATTTCTTTGGACATTAAGGATATCATCATTGAAGGGGACTCAATGTTGGTCTTTCAGTCAGTCTCTGCTAAGAAATGTATTTCCTGACATCTACAGTACTTGTTAGAGCATATCCTTGCACAGTTGAAGTGTTTTTCTACCTTAGCTATATCTCACTGTTATAGGGAGATAAATGTTATTGCAGACTAATTGGCTAATAGGGTTGTTGTTGAATGTGTTGAGTACTTGGAAGTTCCCCCTTGGGATATCCCCGCTTCTTGCATTAGTATTCTTCTTTAAAAGTTGATTGGTCATGGTTTGTAGCCTTCATCACACTCTTTGCTGGGTGTGGTTTTTCTTTTGCGTATGACATCAAGGAGGGTGTTGTCTGGCCTTATGGAAACATCTTTGTTGATGGCATACTCAGTAAGTATCTCCTCATGGAGCAAGGAGGATGTGGAGGCTGCATTCGCTTGACATGTACCCTTCCTATTGAATTGACCTTGTATTTGATTTGGCTTACTATTACTTGGTTGGTAGTGATGAGTTTGATCTTTCGTAGGATTGATGTCTCCTATTTCTCATGATATTATTCTTCTTTTCTGAGTGAGGTGGTAGCATGAATATTCGGGCTCGAGATGCTCATTGCTTGGGATCATTTACTTGTGCTCATTACTTGTGTGCCTGTTGTTTTGATTGGGCATACTCTTATCATTATAGCTTTCTGGTTGGTGATTTCGATTGGTAATCATGTTGTGGTAAGTTTGTGTTGGATGACTCGGTTATCATTGCTTGGTTGCCTTCACAGTTTACCGTTCACTTGTAGGACTGTGTAATGATGGTTCCTTTGAGATGGCAGAGTCTTCTCTATTGATTATCTTCGATTGGGTAATCAGTGGGGGATGAGCTTTTGTAGAATGGTTTTGGCTCATCATTCTTGGGTTTCTTCATTTTTCCAACTTGGTTTTTCCTTTCATGCTTATGATTATGTTGATCGTGTTATGTTCACTCCTCTTACACATTGCTTGCTTATCATAGTATGGAGTTGGTTTCTGCTCATTTGGTGTTGCTTCGTGTTTGATTTTGGTTGTTTTCATAATGACCTCTTTATTGGATTGGTTTATATGTGGGCTCTATCATTGGCCTTCTCATGTTTATTCCTTCTGTGGTGTCGCTTCTCATATGGTAAGATGCTCTGTTTTATTCAGAAGGTCTTGGTTAGGTTTGGAGGATGGTGGTTGTCTTTGAGATCTCGGAACTTGCAGATAGTTTGGTATACGAGATGGTTTCTCATCTTGTTGCTCTTTTCTTGGCTGCTTCTGTGGGCTATTCTGTGGCTTGGTCTTATTCTAGTTCCTCGGGGTCTTCAACATCCTCCCCTTCTCCTTCTTTGGATTATATTATGTTTGCTCACGATGTTTGTCTTGTCAGGATCTCTTATAATAATTTCTCTTCTGGTTTTTGGTAACATACTAATCAGTGGATTGGAGAATCGTGCTTCATAGATAGGTGTGGCCCAACTTCGATTCTTATTGGCTGATCTTTTGGTTTTTTGGATGGATGCACTTCTTCCTGGTGTTTCACTTTCACAATTTTCTCTTGTATGCCTCTTCTGGCAGCTTCCTTTATATCTAAGGAGGCTTGTTATGTAATTGGGAAGGGTTTTTGGGTGGATTGTGCCCATGAGTTTCTTGTAATGGGTAGATAGGCTTGTGTTATTTGAGCAATACTGAAGGGTTTTCTTACTGGTTCTTTCCTTTCAGTGCTCTTTGAACTAGACACCTTGTAAAAAATAAAAATTATTAATATAATTCAGTGGTTTGTCCACTTTTATCAAAAAAATAAAATAAAAAATTCATAAGTTTCTTTTAAATCTAGATTTTAAAACATAAATTTTAATTTATTATTTATTATTTTATATTATATTTTGATTAATAATTATTTTTTAAAATATGATAATATTTTAATACCAATTTTAAAGCAAAATTTAAATTTAAATAAAATAATTTAAATGACATAGATAATGGTTTTTTTATTTGACAAATTTGTTGACATTCTAATGCACGTCAACTTGAATGACTTTTGATTTTATTGATGAAGGTTTTTATATCCGTATGTGAGTGTAATATGCCTCTCAATTAAATTTTTTTTTTCAATTATTATTATTTATTTACTATTATATTTTGATTAATAATTTTTTAAAAATATGATAATATTTAAATACCAATTTTAAAGCAAAATTTGAATTTAAATGACATACATAATGCTTTTTTTATTTGACAAATTTGTGAACATTCAAATGCATGTCAACTTAAATGATTTTTGTTTTTATTGATGGTTTTTACATCCGTCTTTCAATTGACAAATTGGTTAACATCCAAATACAAGTCAACTTAAATGACTTTCAAAATGTAAATAATTTGCACCTAAAAATTAATTAGATGCAAAATAAATAAATTCAAAACTTGAAAAAGAATTTATTTATATCTAATTGTGTTGATTTATTCTAAATTTATATTTAGCAATTATTACTTTGTTGATTGTATTCTCAAGGCGTGAAGAACACTCTACACAAATACTCCTCCAAATATGGTAAGTGTTTTTAACATTTTATTTTATTCTTTAGAGTTTTATATTTTTAGAAATGTAAGTCAGCATGAAAGATTTTGTGGAAAAAAAAATAAAAATGGTAAGTTTTTAATTTAGTTTTATTGTTTTTAATTTTCTATTTTTGAAAACATCATGACAAGTTTTTATTTTATTTTATTGTTTTAAATTTTATATTTTATATATATTTGAAAAAATATATGTGCTAATTTAAATATATTTATTTTTTCTTTAATATAATTTTTTTATTTATAATTGACATCTATTTTTTTATATTTAAATTTTAACATTCTTATCATTGTTCAAACAAATCATTAAAAATAAAAATTTATAAAATACATTTTCTTAAAAAGAACATTTCAATTATGAAATGGTGGATTATTTTTAAGAGAATATTTCAATTTATTTTTATTTTTTATATCTATCTAAAATTTAAAATTTTGATGAGGGTCTATTTTGTTTTATATGGTATTTATTTTAAAAATATTAAATTTATAATTAACATTAATATTTAGAAGGTGACATGTTATTTTGTTTCATCCCTTGCTGCCATTGTAGAATGTCTCTTCGACATTAATAATTGAATAATAATATATATATTATGTTAAATTTTTTAACATGATTAGAATACATAACAATAATAAACTAAATATTTATTATACATTTACAAGATTATTATAGAAATCAATAATCTTATTTTTTATTGACGAATTAAAAAAAGCTGTGTTATTACTTTTGTTTTATGTTCAATTGAAAGTTTAAGAATGAAAACTTCACATCAAAAAAATTATTCCAAATAAAATGAAATCTAAAAAACACCATCATGACATAAAATTTTAGATTTCCTATCAAGATTAGAAAACTCTAATCACATTCACTCAATGGTATAAACAATCATCAAACTATAATCTATTATGGCAAATGTTATGGTGTTGCCACAAATCTTCTTATGCTTACCTATTGAACCTTATGAATATACTTGGGCCCTAAATCTATAGAGTGTGCAATGCAACTAATAGGTTATAGTCATTCAGTGTTTGTTAGTGAATTTCTATCAATTTTATACATATAGTATGTTGTAATACTGTTTGTAGATTCAGTTATATTATTAATAGAAGGTTAAATTTTCTGATTTTGAGAATCACATTTTTAAACATTAGACCTGACATATCAATTATTTACATGTTGAGACATTATTTGATATTAATTATAAATTCAATAATTTTACTATAATTTTTTTGATTGGTCAAAAAATTTACTTTTATATGATATAATCATTTTAAAATTATTTTGTATATAATATAATCTTTCTAAAATTTTATTTTATTTTATGATAAAAATTGTTAAATATTGATAAACAGTTATCAAATTTAGACTATACTAAATTTAATGACAATATAATGTTTGAAAAGATTGAATGCTTACAACAATAAAAATTGAAAAACATCATTAAAAAATTAATAATAATAAAAAAAAATCATCTTATTTTAATTTTTAATTAATTAATAATCATAGTAAAAAAAAAATACATCTGTATGTTGCATATAAAAAAGTGTCAATAACAAGATGTGTATAAATATATCTTTTTTAATTATATTTCAAATGTTAGATTCTAAAAGTTTAAGTCATCTGTCAAGCTTCTCAATTTAACAATAGATTTCAAACTGTTTTAGTTTCTTTATAGCAAGTCGAAAAATATAGAGATAGTCTTTCTTCTTCTTTCTATTTCAACTGTGAGAAGGAAACTTAAAAAATCCGGCAAGAAAAGAGGCTATAGAGAAGGCATAAATAACTCTGCAAATCAAACAACACATCATCTTGCATGCAGCTTGGAGAATTCTAAGGTAGAGTATAATTCAATGTTCTGACAACTTGTTTCTCTTCTCTTTTTCTGAGTGCATTAACCCTGGATTCTCATGATTTTAAGCAGGTATTTGAGGCAAAAATATTTGTGGGGCTGTCTATTAGGTGTGATCTTGTCATTTTTGGTAAAATGGGATCCAATATTAATGGTAATCAGCTTAGTTCCCCAACAAATCAACCTTGTGCAGCCTGCAAACATCAGAGAAGAAGGTGCACACCAGAATGCCCATTAGCACCATTTTTCCCTCCTGATCAAGCAAGAAGATTTTATGCAGCTCATAAGGTTTATGGGGTGAGTAATATTTTGAAGATACTTAACCAGTTGGATGCATTTCAAGATAAAAAAGTGGCAGTACAGTCCTTGTGTTGGGATGCTGAGTGTAGAATTAGAGAGCCTGTGTATGGCTGTATGGCTTTTTACAAAAGGCAGAAGGATTATTTTAGGAATGAATTGCAGAAAAAGCAGATGGAAGTAGAGTTTTATAAAAAGCTTCTTCATTCACAGCATGGGATAAGAGTAGAAGCAGGGGTGAGGAATCCCCAAGAAGAAGACCAACAAGAAGATTTCATACAGAGTAATGATTATTCTCCTGCTCAGAGGTCTCAAAGCAATACTTTTCTCCTCTGTCCACAAGATCATAGCTCTTTGTTTCCAATATGTAGCAGCATGGAGATGGTTCAGCCTCAGGCACCTCCTCACTACCATCATCCTCATTATGTGCAGCAAGGTATTTATCTTAGTTGTTTTATTGCTTCCTAAATCTACAGATTTCATTAGTGTAGAATATTGGGTATGTTTTTTTAAAGGTGAAATTGGCTTAGGGGTCATATTTGTATATTGAACCATTGAATTTTTTTTTTCAAATGTTCCATGTTACAAAAAAATCTGAATAGAGGTAAATGTTAAAACAAAATTCACATTCAGACATAGAACAAGAGATGACAATTATCCTACAACAAAAACACAGGTTAAAACCAGACATAACAATGCAATAGTTTTATACAAAATTGAAAACTGTTTCACACCATTTTTGAGATTGTTGAACAATATCCTACTCCCTGTCACTTTTTAAAGACATATCATGAATAGCTAATGATCAGTTGAAACCTTTTGAAGACACATCATCAATAGTTTTATACAAGAAGAGTGTAGACAAAAGGTTGCATGTGGGGACAAAAGTGTAGCAAAGAAGTAGTACATTTGTGAGGCTACAAGGGCAATAGAAGAGCTCACCATGAAGTTGTAGGTGAGCACAACTCGGGTGTTGTAAGAGTGCAGGGAGGATGCTGCATATAAGTTGCTACAAGTGAGCATAGTAAAGGGGAAAAGGGAGAACATTATGTAGAAATGCTGCAAGTAGATGCAGTAGAGGAAGGATGCAGATATAAAGCTTGAAGTGGAGCTGATGCAGTTAGATGCTACAATTCAAAGTAGTACGACACAACTGAGAGGTGGTGACAATGAGAATAGAAATAAATGGGAAAATATGCTACTGGTAGATGTGGAAAAATGGTGTAACAGCATATGCAACAAAGAGAATTGACTGTGTGGAGGTATGTGTTGATAGTGGAGCCTTCGTAGTGCTACAAGTTAGAGCAGTGAGTGAAAGCATAAAGGTGCTACTAGATAATAAATCCAAGGATATATACAAGATAATTCAGGAAAGACACTGCAAGTAAAGACAACAAGTAGCAAAGAGCCTTTAGTCATAGAAGAAAAAGGAGGGAATGCATCATGGTGCATACCAGGTGCTGAAAATAGCAGCAACTTGTGATGATAGTAGAGAAGTGTGGTAAGTGCAAGTAGGCTTAAGTAGTTGAGCATCTTAATTTCGTGCTTCTCAAAATCTTACATGGAAATGTCAAATCACTCCCATTTTTTTACAACAGCTTATTTGGTAAGTCTTGTGCTTATAACTAAGGTTTCATGGTCACATCATCAAATAGGATGCCACATTAGCATTATTTTTGCCAAGGTGTTCAAAAAGGTCCAAAAAAAAAGTGAGACCAATACTTGTACACTAAGCCATGTTTTATTGGTGTATTGATGTGGTATCATATGATTTGTTGCTTTTTTTATCTAAGGAATAGATTTCATTCAAGTATGGGTAGTCATCATCGACAATAACAACTTTAAAGCCACAATTATTGGTACAATATTGTCAAAAATATTGAGAATTAATCAACAAGAGCTATCACAACTACTGGAATGTGCTCAACTACTGAGTCCTCTCCTCTAGCATGTGATAATTTCAAGGAGCCCCCAAGCATAGAAGAGGAGGCAGCATGAGGTTATTATCCCCTAGGAGGTAAGATAAATATTGGCAGATAATACAACCAAGTACAATAAAAGAAAAAAATGTAACAATTGCAAGAGAGGAGAAAATTGGACAATGGATGCTTAAACTAGTCCAAGAGGATGCATGTGACTATGAGGATGTAGTCCAATGGCAATTACATATTACCATCATGATATTTATTAATTCTTATCACTTGTGTAGGAAAAGCAATGTTAGTTCAATAACATTTGTAAGGGAAGTGATGAAGGAGAAGATATAGCATAGAACACAACAAAATGAAGAAAAGAAGAAAGAATGGAGGATGATCTACTCAATTGCACCTGCGACTAAATAGTAATGGCCCACTTAAACCTCGTGATTAAATTTCTCAATTTGTGCTTTAAGGGCAAGCAAGCTTGCACTAGGTTAGAAAAAAATGAACAATATATGTCTATGCATGAACTTTACGTCAGCTTACACCCACCTTAAAAACCATTCACAATAGTGTCACATCTCCATCCAAGCAGTCAATAAGTAAGAATATAAATGTGTGTGTGTGTGAGAGAGGGGATTTTTGAAACCTGAAATTAGGACGAAGATGTATGGTTTTAAAGGGGTTTCATTATATTAAGATTTTCTTATGTTGTTTGTCATTTTAATGCCTACATATTTGATGGTCAATGATGTTTGTGTTTCTGGATTTTACTTTTACTCTATGAGTTTCAAGGGAGATAATCAACAAACTGAAGCCATTTATTTTAGTGCAAGTATTGGATTTACGATGAATAGTTATATATGTATATGTCTTAAACTATCTTGAAACCATCCCTAACTATTTAGGGTATAGATTGACAATAAAAAAAGAGGGTATTGACCAAGATTGCTTGAACAACAATGTACTCAAGAGAAAGGTCTACTTTTTGATTAAAAGTTGGTAGTATTTTGACTATGGACAATTCGAGAAAAACATTCTTTAAAAAAAGTCTTGGGTGGATAATCTAAGTCTCGTAGGAATCAACAATTTCTATGTGCTATGATTAATATTATACAAGCACACATATAACCCTTGTGCATGATTGGGCATCTTTACACATACTTCCAATTCATATGTTCATACCTACACTTAATTATACTATTGAATAAATGGACAAATGGGTAGATACCCCAATTATTTATAACAAGGTTATTTCATAATCCACTTGAGTGTGACTAAATGTTTCATGAATGCTATATCTCTATGTTGTCATAAATGAACTTACAACTCCCTTAAAATAGAGTGTTCACCTTGAAGATGGGATAGATTTACAAGGATAGGGTTGACAAGCAAAGATTAGTTCAATAAGGTTTTCCTTGAATATAGGATCAACTCTTGTAACATTGCTAGATTATGGGTTTTGAATCTGTTGATCCTAATGATTGTTACCCCTTACATCACCTGTGCTAGGGTTGAAATTAAAGTAAATTAGTAGCAACGATAGTGGACAGCCTTCCTTCAAAATAAGTCACCTTATTTTTGTGAGGGATATTCATATACTAGCTCATTGGATGTCTTTTCAGATGGAAATGTTTGATAGTTGGATTTTGGTAAGGATTGTTGACTACAATGAAAATGATTGATTTCTAAATGTATTAATGGTGCATATTTTTGGTTACCTACTTCAAATTTAGTTGTAGGTTAATAATATGACTACAAGATGTTAATTGACTTCTTAAGTACAATAACCCCAATAAGGGAACTATCATGGGAACTACGGAAATGGTACTATGGTTATGTTGGTCTAATGGATACAATGTTTTCGACCTTCTTTAGTAGGATTTTAATCCTCACAAAATTAGTCTCCCAATGCTTATAGATTGTAAAGAAAACAATTAAATTAATATATAAAATATAATAAACATGCAATTTTTAAAAAGAAAAATACGAAAAATATTAATTAATAGAAATCATTGACATTGCTATCAAGAAATTGAATGTTGTAGTTAATGGTGTACATTAGATGGACACCGCCCCACTTTATTGCTCACCAATGTGTACATACCTTGCACATGACTGAAAGGAGTTTTTAAAAGCTAAAAACAACAAACCAATATTATACGATATCCTTGATAAAGCAATTGTAAGGGTTTTAAAATGCTCAAATTATTTAAGGTCATTACAAGTAGGAGGCCAAATTGAGATTTAGATTATCTTGTTGGAAGTTCCTTAGTATAGGTTTATTATACTGTGAATTTAGTTCAACATTTTTCTACCTATCGTCATATATATAGGATTACAAAATATAAAAATTGAGCAGTGATGGCTCTTGATAGCCAAATAAATGCACAAGAGGGTTTGTGCATCCAGAAAACTAGCACCCTTTAGCTACCAAAATATAAAATATGGAACCCTATACAAACATATGGAGTAGATATACTGGAAAATAACATAGACCCTTGGTGACATCGTGAGCATGACAAAATTGCAACAAAAACAATTTCACTCGTCTATCTCATCAGCTTGAAAGTCATTTTCACTCTGTTGCTCATCAAGTTCTCCAACTGCAGACTGAGACTGCAGGGGAATGTTTAGATTAGGAATTTGAGTAGGCAGGGGAAGAGGAGGAATTGGGAAATTGCTTCTACCATCACCCTACATTAATAATTGAAGGGTGATTAATAAAACCTTGGTCATGGGAACTTGTGTGTAGGCCCTTTGAGAAACCTTGTCAAGAGAACTACGTGTGATTTTGATCCATTTGGAAGCATGTACGTAGGTGGTCCTTGGGTGAAGATGCCCCTACAACCTCAAGTCTATAGGGGGAGAGTTCATGGGGGGACAACTTAAGGGATTGAGTTTGTTTTTGACTTGTTTGACCTTCCCTCTTTAGTAGGTTTTAGATGAGTTTGAAATGGGTGTTAGATGGCTATGAAAGAGTAAGGAAAACATGATAATTTGTATTTAATGCCTAATGTGTTTTTAAATAGCGAGTTGAATAAGTGAATGGGTTGACTACCTTGTAGTCAATTATTGTTTATTTATGGAGTACATGCCTTTTTGTGTTGGATCAAAGTGATTTTTATCTGTTTGTGAACCTTAACCCTAGACCTATAAGAATGTGTGTATAAACTCCTCAATCAATTGATTGTGTTATATTATCCATTTGTTTAGTATTGTGCATCCTATTATGTATGACATTTATAAGTGTGAACCTCTAGGATATTTATGCAGTGACATATAGTCATTGGATTGTGCCAATGATCGATGTTTGGGCTACTATAAGGGACTAGTCATCATTCACCTAGTTCATAGAGGTGAAGTTGACAATGGCTACCCTAGATAGGGTATGGTTACAATTATTTGGTTGTTATTGGATTGTGGTAATGATGGATTCCTAGAGCTACTGTTGTATCTTTTAGATTATCCAACATTCACCTTGTTCATGGAGGTGAAGGATTGTTAGAGGATATCCAAAATTTGATACGATGATGGTTGCATGGGTAGTTACCTTGCCATGTGGATAATGATAACCATAGCTAACTATTGTATCGTGAGGGTTCACTAGCAGTCACTCATAGCATGGGGGTGACCAATACCAAATGTTACTAGGGATTTTGAAAAAGATAATTGACAATATCACTAAGGTCACTAGGTGGTATATGTCAGAAGCTACTTTTTCTTGGTCAATTAGACTTGTCACAAGTGGCCTATAGGTGATTAAAAGTTGGAATCCATCAGGCTAGGACTGTTCACTACTTGTAAAAATCCTTGGGATCGAGAATGCACCCACAATGTAGTATGGATGCACTGAATCCTCTTGTCAGTTGTTAGATGGTATACCTAACCCCGTTGGGTTGAGGATGGACCCATGATGTAGTATGTCATGTCCCTTTTGCTAGAAAATTAATTTTGGTAAATAATAACCCATTTTATTCTCTTATGGGTTAATTGGACAATCTTAGGGAGAATAATTAATTTAACATTTATGAATGTCCAAATATTATCAATATTAAAAGGACATTCAAATATTAAATTAAATATTTAGAAATTTTGGGTGTTGGAACTTGTTCAATTTCTGGAAAGTTATAGCAGGATAATTTTTAGAAAGTTTCCACCATTACAAGTGGAGGAGAATCTATAGTAACTCAATGACAAATTTTGGAAACACGGAGTGGGAATTGGAACTTGTGCCATTTCAGGAAAGTTGTCACAAGATACTTTTTAGAAAGTTTCCGCTGTTACAAGTTCAGGAGAATTATTGATAACTCAATGAAAACTTTTGGCAATTGTCATAATTAAATTAACAAGATTTCTAAAGGAGGTAGTTTGAATTTTGGTACCCAAATATTACATGCATGATGGATACAATTATCATGATTTTAGAATTTTGCTCGGGCATTCTTGATATAACGTTTTCTCTCATATTTGCAAATTTGCAAGGAGATTCTTCAATGGATGAAACCTCGTTGGAGTAGAAGGATTGTGGATGAAGACCCATGAGTAGTAAGTGGTTAGAGGATGGAAACCATTTTTTCATAGTGGGCAATCTCATCCAGAGTTTGCATTTGGGCTGAAGGAAGATAGGAGATTTGTTAGTTTCTTCATTTCGATTTGCAGGACTATAATGGAGTTGTTTGGAGTGGTTTAATGAGAATAGTTGTCTATTTGTTGTTGTTGTTGTGAGTTATTTGTGGGTGCATTACAATAGTATGTTGTTGTTATAATGTTTGTAACAAGCTGTATATATTTTATTTTCCATTCGGAAGTCAAAAAGTGACATTTGTGGTGTTTTAAGTGATTCGGGTAAATTGTGATAGGGATAGTTTGTGAGTTCTAGTTAATATTTTGGAGTTTGGGAGATTTTGTGTTGCTATTGTTATTATTCAGTTTTAGACCTGATTATATGATGCTCCTAGTAGAAAAATTAGTTTCAATGACATTCTCCAAGGTTTCATTTAAATTGCTCTCTTTAGTGCAAGACTAGCTACCTAATTTAGATAGTTTTTTTATGTTATTTGAAGAGTATATTTATAGTTTATTTTTAGATATAAAATTATTAATAAATTTTTGGTTGAGGTCATTACATATTATGGTATGCACCAAAATCCTCTTCCCAATTTCCATTGGTGCAAAAGACTAGAGAAAAGAATGGAACCCACGATGTAGTGCACCATGCATCAACATCTCTTTTCTCTTGGGATGCACTATGGATAAGAGATAGTTAGAAATTTTGGATGAGCCAGTCACTATTGTCTTTGCGATGCCTATATGATCCAATAACTATTCTAGTTGTGATGCCTATATGAGCCAATTGCTATTGTCTTTGTGATGCCTATATGAGCCAGTCACTATTGTCCTTGTGATGCTTGTATGAGCCCTTGTGTATATGTGGCGAATTCTCAAGATAGTCACTGGGTGTGTAATCAATGATATGACCCTTGTGTATATGAGTATGTTTGAACATTTATGATTGGTGATGTTGAGCATGAAACCAACAACTAATGGCATTGCCTATCTTTTATTGTAATGGAACTAAGTTAATATATTCACTTATTAATAATAATGGTTTAAAGAGACCTCATACAAGAGGAACATTTGAGTGTGAACTATGAAGCCTCTAACATCCTACAAGAGGATACGTAGATAGGGTCATTGCGAATGAACCCTCAAGGCTTAGGTTTGGGTCTAGGTATGACCCTAACTATGGTATCTTATCACTTTTGAGTATAGGCATATAAGTTGTTTCATTAATTTGACACCACTAGGGTGGATGAATTTTTTTTTGAAGTCAACACTTCTAAGATAGATGGAAAATATTTTGTTGATTAAGTTGATAATTGATGATGAGAAAAAAATGTAGTGTCTAAGGGGTGAATATTACAAACATTAGTAAATCTACTATAAAAAATCCACATCTCACTCTCTATTCCTCCTTCCAAGGTGTTTTAGATTTGTGTAAGAAGGATCAAAGGCATAAACACGATCATCCAACTCAATAAAGTCAATATTAAAATCACCTTGTTCATCATTATACAATGCTATTGTTTCATGTTGGACACTTGTAAATGCAAATTTATTATGCAAGGAAAACTTTGAATGTTTGGAAGTGATAAAATGTATATATTTGGATAAATGACCAAAAAATACCCCCACTTAGATGTTTTGAGATTATGTAATACCAAGATAGGCATATAGGAAATGAAGAGGAGGGATACTTGGCCAAAATTGACACATGGAGATCAAAAAAAGATGTCTTGAATCAATTATCCATATTAGATAAATAGGATCAAAATGTGTTGGAGGATATGATTCAAATAGAATTGAACATAGTCAAATTAGGGAGCAACATATGCACATAGGTTCATTCCAAATCATGGGCCTAACATTAAAAGCATCATGATGGAGATGGTTGTCCCTGTTAAAGCCTCACACCTGAATCGTAGGTTCTCCTAATACCATATAACACCATTTTGAGTTACTCCCATTCAAAATAACTTCCTTATGAAAAAGAGAGTTTTCAATCATCTAAGTACACACTTCACTTGTACAAAATCTTTTGTCAACAATTAATACCCATTTTATTTAAAGCATTACCACCCTTACAAAAGTATTATCCTCCTAAAATTACCCTAACTAACCAAAGAGGTGCACTCAATAGAAAAGTGATGACTTATTTTTCTCTAAATTCCCAATTAAACCAAGAGCCTAAGATCAAAGAAAAACATTAATTTAAAAAAACAAACTTTTTAAGCTCAATAATATACTATCTAAAGAGAAAACATGAAAAGCTCTATAATCAAGATCAAAATACCAATGAATTTTGACCAGATAAAAAATTTCTTTACAAACAACAAACTTCTCCCATACTTCTCTCATTATGTTCTTTTTCTAAAATAGAAAGCTAGAATTTTTATATATAATTTTGATATTCGCTAATGATATGATTAAATTGGTTAATTTTTCATTGGTGTTATTTGATCTCTAGATTTTATTAGTAAGATGCTTCTTCAAGCTCTCATATTCTCTTAATAAGGTGGAATGTCACCATGAATATTTTGTTCTTTTAAATCTAAATTAGTGATCAACAAAATAAATAAAATTTCTAGTATTGGTTGTTAGGATAGAGTGAGTGGGGTTTGTTGATTCTTTAAATGACTATAGCTTTTATTACTAGATTAGTAATAAAATAAAATGTGAGATATGGTGTTTGAAACTTTTAAATTTTTATTAATAGATTAGATTGTATATTTTAATTTATTTTATTAGAAGATGTTTAAATTTAAAATCTTAGTAGCTATCTATATAATGTATGTGACTGATATATTCTATTTTATCTAAACAGGTGATATAAGTTCAAAAATTGACATTCGTTCTTCAAAATTTCACGATATTAGAGAAGAACAAAGAGGAGATTTAATATTCTCTCAAGATCAAAAACATCTAGTAAGAGATGTTAATTCAATGGTTGTTTATCCTCAATGAATGTTACAAGAAAACTTAGACATAAAGGGAAGCGAATCATAATTTATGTTTCTTATTAAAAATATGTCATTTATTTATTAATACTTCCTACAAGGAATTAGTTTTCAAATGTTTTGATGAATATATCATACATTTGATTATGAATTGATTTAAATTTTGTTTTACTCGTTATGTTATGGGGCTTCATTATCAAATGTTCTTGAAGATATTATTTCCGATCATAAAGATCTTATAGACATGAATAAAAGGTTTTGTGTTTTTTTGAAAGCATGCTCATTCATTTAAAATTTAAAAATCATTGTTTAAATTAAATTCTTTTTTCTTGTATATAATGATGATGAAAAGTATTTTTAGTTAAAAAAAATTGATTGTTGTAATAATTATTTATTAAGTTATTTTAGTTTCATAAGAAATTTAAAAATATATATCTAATTAATAAAATTATTACTACTCACAATTTAGTCATGTTTATTAAGTTTTATTAATATATTTTAATAATTTAAAATGAAATTAAACCAATAAAATGATTATATTTAATTTTATAATTAGTTTGAACTGTAGACAAACATAAAAAAGTTGGATGTATTTTAAAATTAGTATTAGATTTAAAAACATATCGTAATATTGACTTTAATATTTTTCATTTAAGGCATAGTCTAATGGTAGTGAGTGGTATACTTGTTCTCATCCATTTGAAGTACCTAATGAGCCAATGAGTTTCTTAGGTGTGTACCTTTATGAGGTTGTAAGCTTCAATTATTGTTATTTAGGAGATAAAACTTTGATAGTGATTCCAACAATTAAACCTGATTAATTCCTATATTTGAAGCTAACTTCAACCACTCTATCAAAAACAACTAGTACTATATTTTACACACAAAATTATACTTGTTCGCCCATCAATTTTAACATGTCCTATGAAGAGAAGTGCAAAATTTTGTTCAATTATGGAATTCTAAAAGAATTAAATGAATAGAAGGGTGAGTTGCATACTTATTGACTCTAAATTTGCCTATAATGAGGGTCATAGTCTAGCAAAAGATGGTGCATTCAATCAAACTGTCAAATTGTTAGCAAAAGGTCATTTTTTCAAGTGAAGAAGCATATTATAATGTTGAATTTTAAAAGAAGTGAAAGACACAAACACCTTAATAACAAGAGGACAAATAAGTTTTTTTATCATGAATCTAGCCAAATCATGACACCTTTCAACATAAATTGTTTTAAACAAGAAGCCAAGAAATTCACATGCCATTCATAAACTTGTAACAACCACTTTTTAGTTGCTACTAATTTTATTTTTAGAGGTACCAACTCAATCGACCAAACTTCTTGTTCTAGCTTAGAAGAGTCAAGTTTACTATTTCTTCAATCAACATAGTGGTGACAAGTCTATGCCACCAGTTATGTTTACACTCAAAGGTAGTAAGGTCTTGAGGTTAAGGTCTAACTTAGACCTAGGCCTATGCCTCAAGGGTTCTTTCTTGATGAACCTGTTATAATCTTTGATACCAAAGGAAAACTGAGAGGGGTAATCTTTGATACCAAAGGAAAACTGAGAGGGGGGGGGTGTGAATCAGTTTTCCACAAGTATAAAAAATTAATGCAAATTATAAACCATTTACCAGAGCATAATATAAACAACACAGTGAAAGATAAAGCATGAAAGCACACAACACACAACACCAATATTTTTGATGTGGAAAACCCGATAAAGGGAAAAACCATGGTGGGAAAGCCTACCCACAGTCAAATAATACTTCTACAACAATATGTGAAATAATTACAATGGGGATTGCACTTGCAATCAAGCCAACTGCCTAGAGATAGTTGCTCGTAAAAAAAAAAAGAAGTCTCATTGACTTACATAAACATCGGACTACAATTCAGAGAAAATGAACTGTAAAAATAACATCTCCTAATGCTTGATACAGTTCTGGTTAAGCACATATGTCTTCCCTACAACTCTAAACCTTCATAACCCTTTGCTGAATGATATATCTTTGTTCACACAATTACCTCTCTCTAATAATGCAGACATAACTGTTAGTATTTGGCATAACTGATGCATATGAGGTGATGCAGTTGAAGATGGATGATTGCACTGGTAAAGGATAAAAGTCTATTTGTGATGAAGAGATTGAGATTTTGTGAATAGATGACATGATAGTTATTTGTGTTGTCATTGATGGCAACTGATGTCAACTAATGTTCCTGATGTTTTGTTTTGTCATCTTAGTGATTTGGTTTACCAAAAGATAGGGTTTACCGATAGAGAACTAAAGTCTGTGAAATAGGACTTTAACTGGTAAAGTAGAGATGTTTTGATTGAATCCGATGATCGGCGATGATTGGTGATTTGAGGTTTGGATGGTGAACTTGTATCATGGAAAGGTGTATCTGACTGGA
The DNA here is from genome assembly GCF_030272615.1 of Cryptomeria japonica. Classification (NCBI taxonomy): domain Eukaryota; kingdom Viridiplantae; phylum Streptophyta; class Pinopsida; order Cupressales; family Cupressaceae; genus Cryptomeria; species Cryptomeria japonica. The sequence continues at coordinate 335,684,941 of NC_081415.1, forward strand.
ATCGGAACCAGAACTTGTGAAGATTACCGAAAGGCATGTTTCAAATTTATGATGAAGTTTTACTAAGGTTTTAGTAGGGTTTAAGATGGGTGATGAAATCATCAAACCGATAATGATTTTTGTTATGACGGTGATCGACGACGAGTCTACATGAAGTTGGTAACACATCACAACCCACGTGAAAAGATTTGATTGCTGTTTTGGCATGATACAAGGAAGAATTTCTTGGGAATCAACCAAACGCTCAGTAGAGTGTTTTGAGGGTTTGACTTTGGTACAAATCGGATTTTCATGATGGGTTATGATCAACCAACTGTTGATATTGCATTGTAATTTGTTGTAATGATCTGTATATCGATCTGTGATGACCTATGATTTGAATTGTAAATTCATGATGTAATTAGAATTTAGTGGTCGACCTAGTTGAGATGGCTATTTAGGATGACACAACTGATGTTTATTGTGTCGATGGTCTTAGAGAATGTGTTAACCATCCAAGTGAAGTGTGAGATCTGCCTGAGAGTTTCAAAGTGTTGAGTATAACTGGATCTGATCAAGCAAGCAGATAAGTGCAAGTAACAAATCATTTTCTTACTGTTGTTCCCTAACAGTTGTAGCAAGTTAAATCCCTTAACCGGGTAGGTCCTAATAGGCCTTAAACATTTAAGTCCCCTAACAAAGTAGCTCTCAAAAGAGTGTTAAATCCTCTCATGAGGTTGATCCTAATAGATCATCAAGCCCCTAATCGGGCTGCTAGGCAAATCCTTTAACTGGGTGACTCCTAACAGGGTTTGCTCCTAACCGGGCGTATGGTAATCTCCTAACAGGGATAAGCTCCTAACAGGTCGTACTTCAAAAGAGTACAAATATTTGTGGGTGCCAACTCCCACCGTGGTTTTTCCCTATTTGGGTTTCCATGTCAAAAAATTATGGTGTTCATCTGTGGAATGTTTTTCATGTGATGTTCTTGTTTAGGATTCATTTCATGCATTATTTCTAAGACATTGGTTATGATGTTTTATCATAAGTTTATCAGAGGTTACTGATACTGATATGTGTTGGTAGATAAAGTGTTCTAATTTGATTGATGAAGATTAGAGTTGGTAAATGATCAAATCTATATGATTGCTTGATGTGGTAAATGATTTGATTAATGTGTTAAGCAAATCTGATAATGCAGTTATTATATCTGATTATTGAAGTTGGGATATTTGTTAAATGGTTTCAGATCTGATATAAGTTTGATTTTGGGTTTAAAGTTTCAATTGGTCTTAATACTGATTCACCCCCCCTCTTAGTATTAACCGATCCTCATAGGATTAACAATTGGTATTAGAACTTTGGTCTTCTATGTGTAGAAAGCCTAACTGCTTGAGGAAAATATTCTGAGGAAGTAAAGATGATGAAGAAAGAGGATCCTAAGTTCAACAAGGATAACTACAAGATCTGGAAAGACATAATGAAGATCTACATCAAAGGTCTTGGTGCACAATATTGGTAGAAAGTTGAAACAACATATGTTGCTCCTACTACTACTCCCTTGACACCAGATGAACTCAAAGGGCAGGAAGATAACATGCAAGCCCTAGAAGCTATTGTAAGTACTTTCTGATTCATAATATATTGATGTTCAAGGATTAGAAACTACAGGTGAGGTTTGGGAAAAGTTAGAGACAATCTATGGAGGAGATGAGAATGTTAAAAGAGCCAAAGATGAAAGCTTGAGAGGAAAGTTTGACGACATGAGAATGCTTGAAGAAGAAAATATAGCATAGTATGGTCAGAGAATCAAAGAAGTTGGTGGCAGCATAAAGAGTGCAGGAGGTAAAATAGAAGATGATGCAACAGTAAGTAAAATGCTTAGAACTCTTCAACCTTAATATGCTATAAGAGTATCAACAATCCAAGAACTTAGATCTATGTCAAAGGATAAGGTAACTGTTGATTCATTGATTAGTGAGCTTACAACTTTTGAGTTAAATAGTTTTGACAATAGTGTGACAAAATCTACTAAATCCGCCTTTAAATATTCTATTACTGATTCATCTGCTAGAAAAGGAAAAGATATATGTCAATATCATGAGTGCAGGACAAGTCATCAAAGTAACTGGGAAAATCAAGACAATGAAGATCAAGTGATGGAACTTGAGGCACTGTTAGCAAAGAGATTTCCAAGAGGCACGATTAAGTATAAAGGAAAGCTACCTTTTAAGTGTTTCTCTTGTAGTAAAACTGGTCATATTGCTGCTAAATGCCCTAACACTAATAATAAAGAGAAGTTTAGAAGATTCAAAGGAAAGGGAAAGAAACATTGTTATGTTGCAGTAGATGAAGGTGTGACCGATGAGGAGTGAAAAGAAGAAGATGACAATGAAGAAATTGTGTTTGTAAAATGAAGGAGGAACTGTCTGATGAAAAGGCACTAGTATCTCATATGGAGAATAGTGATGAATGGGTTATAGATAGTGATTGCTCACACCACAGGAATGGAGATAAAAGTAAGTTCATAACCCTTAATTAATTTGATGGAAGTGTTGTTAGATTTGGAAATATCTCTCCTTGCATGGTGAAAGGTGAATGTTCAATTTCTCTAAATGGGAAGAGTAATGTTGATGTTGTGTTTTGGATTGATGGTCTTAAGCATAATCTTTTAAGTGTTGGTCAACTCAATGATAAAGGTTATTTTCTTGAGTTTAAAAGTGGAGCCTATAGAAATCTTGGAGGTAATGGTGAACTGATTTCTACTGGGAAGCAAACTAGAGGTAACTTATTCCATTTGAATAGTAATATTAATAATTGTCTGGTTGTAAGAATGGAAGATGGTTGGTTGTAAAATAAAAGATGTTGTCATGTTAATTTTGATAATTTGGTTAATATAAGTAAGTCAAGTGTTGCAAGAGGATTACCCCAACTTGTCAAACTGGATAGTGTGATATGCAAATATTGTTAAATCGGTAAGATGACCTCTATTTATTTCCAGAGAAAGAATTGTATTTCTAAGAATGTTTTAGATTTGGTACACACTGATCTCTGTGGCCCTATGAGAACAAAGAGTTATTACAGTGATAGGTATTTCATGATCTTCACCGATGACTATTCTAAAATGATGTGGGTGACATTTTTTAGAGAAAAATCAGAAGCATTTAGTAAATTTAAATCATTTAAAGCTCTGGTTGAGAAGGAAACATGTAAGAACTTGAAGTTTTTAAGATCAGACCGAGGAGGTGAATTCACATATGATGAATCTGTTAAGTATTGTGATGAAAAGGGTATAAAAAGATAAATTTTCTTCTCCGAGGACACCATAATAGAATGACATAACAAAAAGGATGAACAAAACAATAGTTGAAGCTGCAAGAATCATGTGATTGTAGGGTAATGTATCCAAAATGTTTTGGAGAGAAGTAGTCAGTATTGTTGTATACACTTTAAATCGGGTACTAGTAAAGGGAGGTAACAATAAGACACCCTATGAGCTATGGTATGGAAAAACTCCTTGTGTAAGTTATTTTACAATTTTTGGAAGTCAATGTTTTATTAAGAGAGATAACTACACTGAGAAATTTGATGCAAAATTTGATGAAGGAAGTTTTCTTGGTTACTCTTTTAAGAGTAAGGCATATAAATGTTACAATAAGAGAACTAAGAAAATTGTTGAAAGTGCTAATGTAAAAGTTGATGATCTATCTGATAAGTTTGAAGGTACAAGAAGATCACAACCTAAAAAGGATGATAATGAGGAAAAGTTTGTGATCATTTAACCGGAGGCAAAAAATAATGAAGAACTAGCAAATGTAGAATTGGATGCTCAATTGGTAAGCGAAGACAGTGAGGAAGAAGATGAAGAACTTGATGAAGAAGTTGCAGAACCAACATAGGCAATACCTAGATATGTCAGTCTGAATCATTCACAAGAGAAGATAATTGGTGATAAGAATGTTGGTGTGCAAACCAGGAGAAAGATCCATGAGAACTCATGTTTGATATCTACAATAGAACCCAAGACAATTAAGGAAGCACTAAAGGATGGTGATTGGGTGAATGCAATGAATGAAGAATTAGATCAAATTGAGAAGAATTAGAAATGGTCACTTGTTCCTAGAGTGAAGGATAAGAATGTAATTGGAATAAAATGGGTCTTTAGGAATAAACTGGATGAAGAAGGAAGAATTGTAAGAAACAAGGCAAGGTTAGTTTGCAAAGGGTATGCTCCAGAGGAAGGTGATGATTATGGCAAAACATTTGCACCTGTTGCTATATTAGAAGGAGTAAGGATTGCTGGCATTTGTTGCATATAAGGGATTCAAAGTTTACCAAATAGATGTCAAGTCAACCTTTCCAAATGGGATTCTAGAAGAAGTATATATTGAACAACTGGATGGATTTTCCTTGACTGATGATAAAGACATGGTGTGTAAATTGCATAAAGCACTATATGGTCTAGAGAAGGAACTGAGAGCATGGTATGAAAGATTACATCCACATTTGATCAAAATTGGATTCCAATGTACCAGTGAGGACAACAACATTTATTTGAAGACTGATGGAGACAAGATGCTGATAGCAGAAGTGTTTGTAGATGACATAATTTTTGGTGGAAATGATGATGTGTATCGACTTTGCTGATATAATGAAAAAGGAATTTGAAATGTCTCTAATCAATGAAATAAAGTTCTTTATTGGCTTACAGGTCCAACAACTGGATGGTGGTATCTTTATTTGTTAGACCAAGTATATCAAGGAGGTGTTGAAGACTTTTGGCATGGAAGACTGCAAACCGATAGGAACACCGATGGTGACAGGATACAAGTTGTCAAATGAAGATGATTCCCCTGTTGTTAGTGAAAAAGAGTACAAATCTATGATTGGCAAGCTACACTATGTTGTCCATAGTAGACCGGGCATTTCAAAAAGAGCCTAAGGAGAGTCACATGGTGGCTGTGAAGAGAATTTTTTGGTATCTCAAAGGCATAATAGAGTATGGTTTATGGTACCCTTATAAAGGAGATTTTACTTTCGATGTCTTTATTGATGTTGGCTGGGTAGGTAATGTGGATGATCAAAAAAGCATAACCGGTGGAGCTTTTTTACTTGGTGGGAGATTAGTGGCATGGACGAGAAACAAACAAACTTGTGTTTCTCAATCTATAGCTGAAGTAGAGTATGTAGTTGTATCCATGAATTGCATGCAGACAATATGGATGAGACATGTGCTAGAAGGGTTCAGGATAGATATGTCTAATCTAGTGACTATCTATTGTGATAATACAAGTGGAATAAACATTTCTAAGATTCATATACTTCCTTCTAGAACCAAGCACATTGAATTGAAGTATCATTTCCTAAGGGAAAGAGTTCAAGAAAAAGAGGTGAAGATGGAATATGTGAAGAGTAAAGTCAGTTAGTTGATATCTTTACTAAGCCCTTACCAAAGGCTACCTTTGCATTTCTTAGAGGTAAACTAGAGGATAGACCCCCACACAGGAAGAACTAGAATGATGGAGATCCATCAATCCTATGGATTTCATGTTTATCTTTCACTAAGGATTGATGAAGGTGAAGGCTACTCCTTTGGGGGAGCAAGCTAGATGTAAAGTTATGATTTAATGCTTTGATGTAATTTTTCTGAAATGATGGAAGAGGCAACAGGGGAATTGAAGACAAGTGTTGCATTTACACCTTTGGCATTGCTATCAAAGGGGGAGAAAAAAGAAATCATTAGATATGACATATATGGGAGAGGAAAAGAAAAGAGATCAGATTGAGAGAAGCATTGGTTAAGGGGGGGATGTCAAAAAGAGGAGAACTGACAGATATTGTGATATCAACAAGCAAGTGGTAGGAAAGTTGTAGATAATGATGTTACTCTGAGTGTATATTTGATCGGTGTTTCCATCAATGCCAAAGGGGGAGATGGTTGGAATTTGGCATAATTGATGTAGATGAGGTGATGCAGTTGAAGATCAATGACTGCACCGGTAAAGGATAGAAGTCTATTTGTGATAAAGAGATTGAGATTTTGTGAATAGATGACATGATCAGTTATTTGTGTTGTCATTGATGGCAACTGATGTCAATTGATGTTCCTGATGTTTTGTTTTGTCATCTTAGTGATTTGGTTTATTGAAAGATGGGGTTTACAAACAAAGAACTAAATTCTATGAAATAGGACTTTAATCGGTATAATAAAGATGTTTTGATTGAATCTAATGATCAATGATGATTGGTGATTTGAGGTTTGGATGGTGAACTTGTTTCATGGAAAGGTGTGTATGACTGGAACCAAAACTTGTGAAGATTACCAGAAGGCATATTTCAAATTTCTGATGAAGTTTTGCTAAGGTTTTAGTAGGGTTTAAGATTGGTGATGAAATTATCAAATTGGTAATTATTTCTGTTATGACAGTGATCAACGATGAGTCTATATGAAGTTGGTAACAAAGCACAACCCACGTGAAAATATTTGATTGTTTTGGCATGATTCAAGGAAGAATTTCTTGGGAATCAATGAAACACTTAGTAGAGTGTTTTGAGGGTTTGACTTTTGTACAGATTGGATTTTCATGATGGTTATGATCAACCAACGGTTGATATTTCATTGTAATTTGTTATAATGATCTGTATATCAATCTATGATGATCTCTTATGATTTGAATTGTAAATTCATGATGTAATTAGGGTTTAGTGGTCGACCTAGTTGAGATGGCTATTTAGGATGACACAACTAATGTTTATTGTGTCGTATCAGTTTATTGTGTCGGTGGTCTTAGAGAATGTGTTAAGCCATCCAAGTGAAGTTTGAGATATTCCTAAGAGTTGCAAAGTGTTGAGTATAACTGAATCTGATCAAGTAAGAAGAGAAGTGAAAGTAACAAATCATTCTTATTGTTGTTCCCTAACAGTTGCAGTAGGCTAAATCCGTTAACCGGGTAGGTCTTAACAATCCTTAAACATTTAAGTCCCCTAATAGGGCAGTTCTTGAAACAGTGTTAAATCCTCTCACAAGGTTGATCCTAACAGATCATCAAGCTCCTAATCGGGCTGCTAGGCAAATCCCTTAACTGGGTGACTCCTAACATGGTTTTCTCCTATCTAGGCATATTGTAAGCTCCTAACAGGGCTAAGCTCCTAATAGGGTGTACTTCAAAAGAGTACAAATATTTGTGGGTGCCAATTCCCACCGTGGTTTTTCCTTATTTGGGTTTTCACATCAAAAATTATGGTGTTCATGTGTGGAATGTTTTTTATGTGATGTTCTTGTTTATGATTCATTGCATGCATTATTTCTGAGATACTGGTTATGATGTTTTATCATAAGTTTATCAGAGGTTACCGATACTGATATGTGTTAGTAGAGAAAGTGTTCTAATCTGATTGATAAAGATATAGAGTTGGTAAATGATCAAATCTATATGATTGCTTGATGTGGTAAATGATTTTATTAATGTGTTAAGCAAATCTGATAAAGAGGTTATTAGATTTGATTAAAGAAGTTGGGATATTTGATAAATGGTTATAGGTTTGATATAAGTTTGATTTTGGGTTTAAAGTTTCAGTTGGTCTTAATATCGATTCACCCCCCTCTCAGTATTAATTGGATCCTCATAGGATTAACAATAACCATACTGATATCCAAATTACATGAATAAGTCGCCTATAAATAAAGATCATCAACCTTGATAACAAGGTCAGATAAACCCTAAACCCATAAACCATAATTACAAAAATTACATTACACGATACCATCAGACCAATATTATGATTTACATTATATAGCATGAACCTAATTTACAAATTCCCAAACAATTATATCCTCCAGAAATTTTGCTAAGACCAATATCAACACGTTTCACCAACCGATAAAAACCCTTAGTGCAAATAACACAGAATAACCAACCGGATCCAAATAGGATTACCAGATCATTATGTCAGCCAATGTGAAGCCACCAAACAATTAGGACATGATCAAGAATACCTTCAGCATGTTAGGAACCATTTCTATAAGTCAGACCAAAATCACTTAACCATTTCATCGAATATCACCAACTGGTAAAGCCAATCAGTATCGGGAATATCAACCGGTAATCCAGAACATAAGTGCTAGTTTCCAAAGCACCAAATCATGAACCAATTGAATGTGGCAAGAATATAACCATCCAAAACTGAAACAACCAATCTGATCATACTAGATCAAAATCAGGCCAAAACCAAGTCCAATTGGAAAAGGAACCAACCGGGATAGTAGTAACCAACTGGGACAAGTCCAACCGGGATAGAAGCAACCAACCAAGAAAGAACAATATCCAATTGGAGCACAATGTTGACATAAATGACAACAAATGATCAGTATTTCCAAAAATCTCCCCCTTTGGCATTGATGGCAACACTGAATGTGGAAAACATCCAAGTGCCAAGGAATGCCAACAATCTCCCCAAATAATCAAGAAATAAAAAAATATATCTCCCCCTAAGATTTTTTGTTTTTCACATGAACACTATCTCCCCCTTTGACATTAATGACAAAGGGTTGATGCCAAACCAAATAGATGACTACTCCCCCTGAGTAGTAGCATCATCCTATCAACCCGGATCAGAAGATGTTTATGATAAGCTCACCAGACTGATGCATCCCTACATCTCTAAGTCTTTGTCGGAGGGGTGGTGACCCCCAAATGATCTCTTAAATATTCAAAAGTATCTTTAAGAAATGATTTTTTTAGAATATATGCAATCAATTCCTTAGTAGGCACATAAACCAATCTAACTTCCTTTGCTTGAACCTTTTCCTTCAAAAAATTATACCTTATAGAAATGTGTTTTGATTTGGAATGAAATACTGGATTCTTTGACATATCAATAACAACAATATTATCACAGTGAATACCATTAGGCTCATCATAACTTACCCTTATATCCTTCAACATTTTCTTCATCCATAAGATCTGAGTACAGTTAGTTGCAACAACTACATATTCAACTTTAGTAGTATAAAATGAAGTGCACGATTGTTTCTTGCTAAGCCATGAAACCAATTTCTTCCCAAGAAAGAATGCACCACCTGTAGTGCTCTTCTGGTCATCAACACGTCCTTCTCAATCTGAGTCTGTATAGGCACATAATCTGAAATCATCATCCTTTGGATACCATAACCCATACTTTGTTGTTCCTGTCAAATATTTGAATATTATTTTAAAAACAATATCATGACTTCCTCTTGGATCAAACTAAAATCTAGAAGCAATGCAGACAACATTCATTATATCCAGTCTAGTATGAGTTAAGTTCAACAATCCACCAATCATTATTTTGTATCTAGATGGGTTCACTCTAGGAGATTCATCTTCCTTAGACAATTTGATACTGGTAGTCATAGGAGTACCAACAAGTTTTGAATTTTCAAGACCAGATTTCTTGAGCAATTCCTTCACATATTTAGTTTGACAAATGAAAATACCTTTATCAATCCGAGTAATCTACAAACCTAAGAAAAATTTCATCTCCCCAATCATAGACATTTCAAATTCATTCTTCATATCATCAGTAAATTTCATGCATAGATTTTCTTCTCCTCCAAAAATGATATCATCAACAAAGACTTCAATGTTTAGTATGTCATCATGCTCAATTTTATAATATAAGTCACTATCAACATTACCTTTGCTAAAATTGAGCTTTGAACGATATTTATCTAATCTAGCATACCATTCTCTAGGGGCTTGTTTCAATCCATATGCAACTTTCTTCAATATGTAAACCATGTCCTTGTCCTCTGATAATGAAAATCCATCAGGCTTCTCAATGTAGACTTCATCCTCAAGATCTCCATTCAAAAATGCATATTTAGCATCCATTTGATATACCTTGTAGTTCTTGTGTGCAACATAGGCAAGAAATAGTCTTACCGCTTCAATCCTAGCAACCAGAGCATAAGTTTCATCATAATCAACTCCTTCTTCCTATGAATATCCTTTGCAAACCATTCTAGCCTTGTTTCTCACAACCTAACCTTCCTTAATTAATTTATTCCCAAAAACCCATTTAGTTCCAATAACAGTTTTATTTTTAAGCCTAGGAACCAATTCCCAAGTTTTATTCTTTTCTATCTGATTCAATTCTTCTTCCATAGCTCTCATCCAATTTTCATCTTTAATTGCTTCAATAAATGATTCCAGTTCAATTTGAGAAATTAAACATATGTCTTCAACATCTAACCTTCTTCTTGTCATCACAACTTTCCTCTTATCTCCAATGATCTGATCTTTAGAATGATTCAACTTTACATACATGGGAGTCTTAGGATTATCTTGACTTTTTGACTCTTTCTAGCCATCAACAGTCACTAGATTTTTTTGATGTTACCAAAGCAACTGGATCAATGCTCTAAACTAATTCTTGCACATCTGGTTCTGATATGACAATCTCATTTCTGGTCCATAGTCATATGATCTGTTCTGATTGTTACCTTTCTCATCCACTTTGACATTTATACTTTCCATTATGCTATTCAATCTTTTGTTATAACATCTATATGTATTACTCTTAGTAGAATAACCCAAAAATATTCCCTAATGCATCATCTTTTCTAATATAGCATTTACTTCCAAAAATTCTAAAATATCGGATAGTAGGAGTATGATCGAACCATAATTCATAAGGATTCTTACCGGTATCACCTTTTATGTGTACTATGTTGAAAGTGCATACCGCAGTATTGATAGCTTCTCTCCAAAGATATAAGACAATTTGTCTTCCATCATCATTGACCTTGCAACATCTAAGATAGTTTTGTTCTTCCATTCCACTATTCCATTCCGCTATGGAGTTCTAGGTGCAGAAAATTGTCTTCTGATTCCATGTTTCTCACAAAAGTTGTTGAACTCACCATATATAAACTCACCACCTTGATTTGATCTTAAACATTTTATCTTCAATCTTGTTTCTGTCTCAACCATAGCTTTGAAAATTTTGAATTTCTCAAGAGCTTCTGATTTTTCTTTAAAAAATGCAACCCACATCATTCTAGAATAATCATCAATAAGCAACATAAAGTATCTATCACCTTGGAAACTCTTAGTCCTTGCTGGTCCACATAGATCAATATGAATAAGATCAAGAATTTCATTAGATCTATCATGTATGCTTATGAAATAATTTATAACTTGCTTACCCATTTAACATTCTCTACATACTAGATTATGAGGCTTGATAATCTTGGGAAATTCCCTGACAGCCTGTGTTGAACTGATCTTCACTATACAATCAAAATTTACATGAAACATCCTCTTATACCATAGCCAACTTTCATCAATCAGGACAATCAAGCAAGACTTCTCACCAGAGCTCAAATGAAAGATATTTCCTTTGGTATGAGTTCTGGATGCAATTTCCAATCCAGATCTATTGATAATCTTGCACTTTCCATCTTTGAATTGTAAATGAAGTCCTCTATCCACCATCTGACCTATACTCAAAATATTATGCTTCAAACCTTCAACATAGTAAACATTTTCAGTATTAGTCTTACCATCCAAGGATATTGTTCCTTTGCCTTTGATCTCGCATGCCTTGTTATCTCCAAATTTGACTAGTCCACCATCAAATTCTTGCATAGTCAAGAATTTCCTCTTGTCGCCAGTTATGTGATGTGAGAAACCACTGTTTAGAACCCATTCATCCTTCTCTTCAACTTTAGTAGCTAGGTCTTTCTCCTTAGTATGATTTGCATCAATTACAAGTTCCAAAGAATCATCCTTAATAGCAATAAAGACCCAATCTTTACTGGAGCTTCTATTACCGGATCCACTCATAGGTTCATCATCATCAGTAATACCAAAATCATCATCACCAACATAGTAACATGATTTATCCTTATTCCTTCTAAATCTAGGTCTTCTCTAATATTTTGGATTAGGTTTATAATTCCTTATAAATCTTTCTTGATTCCTAGCAGCTCTTTTAGGACATCTAATAGCAAAATGACCAATCTTATTGCATGAAAAACATTTAAAAGGAACTTTTCCTTCATACTTACTTCCAACTAGTCCTTTAGGGATTATTTTGGCAATTAGGGCTTCCAACTCTTCAAGTTATCTGTCTTTTCTCTTAATGTATTCCAAATCTTTAGCATATAACTCCTTCCAGTCTATCTTCTTCTTACCAGAGGAAGATGCTCTAAATGTAGTCTCATTTTTAGTAGCACTTTGATCTCCAAATTCTTCAAGTTCAAAAGTAGTCAATTTATCAAGTAATGTATCTCTGGTAACAAGGGTATTTGATATTGTTTGAAGTTTATTTATTGCAGTAGCCTTCATTTTGTAAGCTAGAGGTAGAACTCTCAAAATATTTGACACAACCTCATCCTCATTAACATTTCCACTGCAACATTTGATTCCCATGACAATTTCATTCATTCTATCCATGAAATAACTTATCTTCTCATCTTCTTCCATCTTCAAAGTTTCTTATCTCACTCAGTAACCTTCATGTTCTCTAATCATTACTGCTTGGTCACCTTCATAAAGAGTTTCAAGCTTCAACCAAATCTGCTTTGCATTTTCCATCTCTATGATATTAAACAACTTCTCATCTAATAGGGCACTTAACAATGCTTCTTTTGCTCTGACATCATTATCAACATTCTTCTGTTCATCAAGAGGTGTTGGAGTTCTAGAATTAGGATCATGAGGTGTATACCCTTTCTTTGTTATCTCGCAAACTTTAGATCCAAGACATCTCAAATGAATCTTCATTCACTCCTATATTTTTTAATTTGTACCATCAAATCTATGACTCTCCTTCCAATAGGGATTAAATGTAGAAGTTGATGCCCTCGGATCTCCTCAAGGGGTTAAGCTTCTATAGAGAGGACCTCACTCTGATACCAATTGTTAGAATCACTAATACTAGAGGAAAATTGAGAGAGGGGGGGGGGGTTGAATTTGTTTTCCACAAGTATAAACAATTAATGTAAATTATAAACCATTCACCAGAGTACAATATAAAAAACATAGTGAAAGATAAAGCATGAAAGAACAGAACACACAACACCAATATTTTTGATGTGGAAAAACCGGTAAAGGGAAAAACCATAGTGGGAAACCCTACCCACAGTCAGATAATACTTGTGCAGTAGTATGTAAAATAATTACAATGGGAATTTCACTTGCAATTAGGCCAACCACCTAGAGCTCACTATTGTCTCACTGACTTAAATAAATATCAGACTACAATTTGGAGAAAATGAACTGTGAAAATAACATCTCCTAATGCTTGATATAGTTCCAGTTAAACACAGATGTCTGCCCTACAACTCTAAATCCTTCACAATCCTTTGTTGAATGATATATCTCTATTTGCACAATTACCTCTCTTTGATAATGCAGACATAACCATACCGATATCCAAATTAGATGAATAAGTCACCTATACATATAGATCATCAACCCTGATAACAAGGTCAACTAAACCCTAAACCCATAAACCATAATTACAAAAATTACATCACATGATACCACTAGACCAATATTATGATTTACATTACATAGCATGGACCTAATACAAATTCCCAAATAATTAAATCCGCCAAAAGTTCCGCTAAGACCAATATCATCATGTTTCACCAATAGGTAGAAACCCTCAATGCAAATACCATAGAATAACCATCAAATGCCAAGCCACCAAAAAATTAGGACATGATAAAGAATGCCTTCAGCACATTAGGAACCATTTCTATAAGCCGGACCAAAATCACCTAACCATTTCATTGAATATCACCAACCCGTACTGAGAATATCAATCGGTAATCCAAAATGTAAGCAATAGCTTCCGGAGCACCAAATCATGAACCAACTAAATGTGACAAGCATATAACCATCCTGATTAACCATCCAAAACCAAAACAACCAATCTGATCATACTGGATCCAAATGAGGCCAAAACCAAGTCTAACCAAAAAAGGAACCAATCGGGATAGCAGTAACCAACCGGGACAGGTCCAACTGGGATAGCAACAACCAACCGAGAAAGAACCATATCCAACCAGAGCATAGTGTTGACATCAATGATAACACATGATCACTATTGCCAACAGACCCTACCTACGTATCCCCTTGAGTGAAATCAAATTTTTTTAGTTCTTCCTTGAAGGTTAGAGAGAGTTAATTCTCTCCTCTTGTATGAGATATTTGATCTCTCTCTAAACTAGGAATATTTTTGTAATGCCTGCCAAAATACCCTAGAGAAAAAATCAAAATCTAACATGCAATAGAGATAATGTTTTTTTAAAAGATAACTAATGGAACACATAAACTCAAATAAACATAACATCATCTAGCTTGATCTCAACTATTACATACATCATCTAGTCAAGCACATAATTAAACTCTAACATGAACATAAGGACATAAGTACGCAAGTGGATTATCAACATCACATAGACTATCCTTTCCTTAGGGTATCTCAATGCCATCACATTACATGACACTAAGAATATAAGCAACATCATACAACTCTACAACATCACTTCCTACATTAGCAATATTTATTACAATTAAATTATAGTAAAGTAACCATTAAACTAAGTCATCATATTTACATTTAAGGTATATTCCATCAACTTTATCCATTTCCTATAAGATAAATCCATACAATTCTAACACTTGTCTCACATCACCATTACCCATGATATAAATAACATAAACTATTCCAACTAAGAATCCAAAAATCTATTACAAGAATAGCAATCATCTAGAATACAAAACAAGTCTCGCAAGGGTAGCATTTCCATAATATTTCTAGTGATCATCATAGAAAACATCCATTTAAATAGCCACATACAAATACAATTTTATTCCAATTTACTACTATGCTATAAGTTCATTTTGGAACACCAAATCCAAATGTTCTATTCACTTATCCCTAATCATTAATTATTCATAGATTTCCAAACATCAATTCCAAAGCATAATCATTTCCTATTTTAAAATAGAAGTTTCCACACAAGTATAAAGCATAATTTTCAATTCAATAACATAAGATACACACATTTCTAATCCAAAGAGATTCTTTTATTCAACCATGAATCTTGACCTCTAATTACATGAATAATGAATATCCAAGATACATAATATAACTAACAAAGTCACAACAACATCTCCTACTACAAGTTCCATAGTCTCTATCCACAATTTTCATCCTTCAAATTACATATGATTATAGTGATGTCTACTAATTGCAAGATATATGAAATCTACTCTACAAATAGAGGAACATGCTCAAAGAATAAGAATCCACATCCATGCCTTCAAACATCTAATGAAGAGTAAAGAACGTTCCAATTGAAGAAGGCATCAAACCACCCAACCATGTGGAACCATAAGGAACCACCCCCCATGCTCTGGAGAATGACACAAAGTTCCACAAACACTCTAAATCTAGGCTGATGTGCCTAACAACCAAAGGAACTCAACCATACAACCAGGTCACAATTGAAAGGCAACATCATAAACAAATAATCCAATCCACATCACAAGGATAAATCAAAAGCATAAAAACCCCATGGGATAATCAACAACCATGGCATAAGGAACAAGGACACGTGTAGGGAAGAGTGTCATCACATGCTACCCTCACAAAGAAGGGAATTCTACACCCCTGATAGACATGCAAAATCACCTCATCTATGTGAGAATCAAGGGAGTATGGTTTTCTATCCACATGGCCTTCCCAATCATCCTGAGCTAGAACTCTAGGCATGAGTTGGGGCCCATCACCAATTTATTATCTTTATTAGATGAATCATAAATACCCAACCCTTCTAATCAATTATTAAGGTTATCACTAATCAAGGAAAACTTTTAATGAGATCCTGGAAGTATAGACCCACAAGCATCCTTATAAGAAACCTCTTGGTGGCCTATTCTCATGTGACCTCAGCCAACTCATGAAAGCCCACTCCCCATAACCATGTTCCAAGACCTTAGGGTAACAAAAATACAACAACAAGGAGGCTCATTCCAATCCACATAATAACATCCATATATAACATATTCTATTATGAAATAATAGTCGAATGCCATAATGCCAATTCACATAATGTATCAAGATCCTCATGAATAACCTTATCAAAGCAAGACAACACCATCCTACTCAATCATAAATTCCAATAGAGAATCTTGAAAACAACTTCTAGAGTAAGACATAGACTCAAAAAGCCAAAACTGACCCAGATAGAGAAAGACAATAGTTTGGCATATATATAGGAAAAGATAGCGCATACACCAAAAATTACAATACATTCAAACAATAGTTTAGCACATACAAACAGTTCTGCAATGCATTCACACTAAGAAACAACAAAAATACCTGATTCAACAATGCATTTACACAACCAAATGGCACATTCACTCAATCTACAAACATATACAGGCAATTCTACAATGCATACACATAGTAGAATAGCGCATTCATATTCCAGAATAGCACTTACATGAAACAATATAGCGCATACACCCAAATGGGTAGCACAATTTCCATATACACTAGTGCATTTGCTCAATTGCGTAGTGTATTTACTCAGAGACTCAAAAAATGAAAATAAGAAATATAATTGACTTTAGACATATAATGAATTAATTAAAACATCATTGCGACTCAACAACTTAGGAGCAATATAGTACAAAATCAAGAAACATCACAAATAATAATTAACAAGCATCAATCACAACATAAACTTTCCAAAAACAAGACAAAACATCTCTCGATGAATACAACACAAACACCTCCACTAAATGTAGAGAAAGTCTGTAGGTCACCCAACAATTTAAATGAAAGCCGGCATGGTACTCAGATAACACAACAAGATCAAGGCAACCATCACTTGGCAATGCAAAGGGAATGGATACAGAAGCCATTCATGAAAATCACATAATTCTTGGAGATAAGACAACAAAGTTAAAGTTAAGTGATTGAAGGCTCACACTAGATGAACTAGTGAAACACTAAGTTGCCTTAGGTGCATGAGATCAGGGATATACATTGAATCGGCCCGGAAGATGTGATGAGTTACTGGTACAGAGAAGGAAGGATATGTTTTCTATCTTGGCAAATTGGTTAAGAGGAGGACCGATCAAATGATGAAGAAGGAAAAGTTGGTGTTGCTGCAGACAAAGGACATTACCTGATTGAAGACAAAGTTTGTTGAAGGTTGATGACATGGTGTCATCAAAGTGCCTACCGACAAGTATGTGAACCAATATGAAACTAAAGAGGCCAAGTGATGTGCTCCTACCTCATGAAGATGAGCATGTGGTGGATTGATATGTGTGTTGACCGGTTTAGTGTTCCAGCAAAAGGGAAAAAAGGTGCAAGGTTGATGACAAACTGGTTAGGGTATAACCGGTAGGGTTTGTGAATTGGTAGATGAACCTGGTTTTGAGGTTGGTTGGTGAT
The DNA here is from genome assembly GCF_030272615.1 of Cryptomeria japonica. Lineage (NCBI taxonomy): Eukaryota > Viridiplantae > Streptophyta > Pinopsida > Cupressales > Cupressaceae > Cryptomeria > Cryptomeria japonica. The sequence goes on from NC_081415.1 coordinate 335,702,389, forward strand.
CCAATCTAGACCGACACAGATAACCTAGCAAAGGTGGGTGCCGACAAAGTGGCCACATGGATTTGAAGTGGCAAGAATGCATGCACACACCAGTAAGGTGTGTTGGTGAAGTGTCTGTCAATGAGGTAGATGGTGGCAGGTCAACATTTATGTCGATTGCATGGTTCATGGGTTGTGTAGAGAGGTTTGTGGCTCGAGGTCAAACAGACAATAGAGATTTAGGACAAACTGATTGACCAGATCGAGGTAGGTGAAGGAAACTGTGAAACCATTCTTGGTGATCAACCAAGAGATCAGCAGACAGATTAAAAGAAGATTGCTAAATATGGATGGCATGTTCTGGTAGGCACGACAATGGCAGGGTTGATTGATGTGTTGTAGCTCATCAATCAAGGCAATCTGATCTGATGAGATCTAATTGGATTTAGTTTTCCTTAGGGGCGATGAAGAAACCCTAATTGCCTGAAGTTTGAATTGGTTTTTGGTGGGAAGACATATTGATAAATATGTAAGCCAAATTTGATAAGGTCTTTACTATTGAGTGATAGTATGGTGTTGTTTGTGAAGAAGTTAAATCTATCAAGTTCTCAATGAGAAGAAGAAGAAGAAGAAGAGACTAAGTGTGAGAAAGAACAGGGTTGAAGAGTTCAACCGACAATAGTGTGGCAAGCAGTAGTTTTCCATTGAGTCTGAGAGAGAAGTATATTGGTGGTGACTGAACCAATAGAGAAGAAGCAAAGGGGAATGCAAAAAAGAGAAGAGAACGATGAGAACCAGAAGAGAACTGGTAAGCTGAGAACTGACAATAATCAGATAGTTGATATTTGACTGAGTGAAGTAGACTAGTGGAGAGTAGCAATGTAGTATAGGGAAGAGAGAATTGGTAGATAGAAGAACTGACAAAGAGAAGAACTGACAAAGAAGAAGAAGAAACTGAACTAGTAAGGTTGTAGCAGGAGATAAGGCTACAATGGTGAGAGAGTGAATAGAGAACCGATAGTGAATTAGATAGAGGATCCGGTGAAGGGATTTGCAGAAGAGTTACAAAGTTCATTTGTAACAAGGCTATTAGTTTTGTAATAGATTATGTTCATTGAAGATCACTGAGTTGGAGCTCGGTGCAGGGGTTGGTGCTCCTTGGGTTGGTACCCTAAATCTGGGGTTGGTGCCCTAAACATTGTAATCAGATTTCCATTGTGAGGCTGGATTGAAGCAGTAGACTCCAACAAAATTTCTCACTGAGGTTTTTTCCATCTTGGGTTTTCCTCATACATCTGGTGGTATGTGATGTCCCTTTCATGTGTGATTGCATTTGTGTTAGTCTCCCATCTAACCAGTAAGTCTTCTTTTTGTTAGATTTGTTAACCAATATACACACATAGGATAGAAAAGGGAAAAGTTTGTAAACCACTAATTCACCCCCCTCTCAATGGCACATTGTGTCTAACACCCTTCATATACTCTAGGCTTAAGTTGTCTACCTTGGTTGTGTTATCACTGATTAAAATTGGGTTTCTCTTTTCCCATGATTGGCTATGGTATGTTGAAAATTTTCGAGTAGGGTGTAATTCCAAGTGCTACAGCTTTGTTCTAGACCTTAAGGGTTTAAGGGTTTTTGATTTTAGATCCTATCTTATTTGTTTTAAACCCTCTGGTTTCTAATATGTCGTTACTTTATTCACTTAAGTTATGGGTCGTGGGGTCGTAGGAAGTGTCCCCCCTTGTTATTTGCCTAGGCAGTTACATTGATCAATTGAAAATTTTTATGCCTTGTATGTTTTTCTTCTAAAGTTGTCGGGCCCAGTAACTAGTGCACATCTCGCAGATGGATCCACGGCTAGCATTATTTCGCTAGGCGAAGTTGCACGTAGTTTATACCCCACGAAATAGCGAAAACCACATGGCACGCCACATAGATGATCCAGCTGGTTGTTGATAGCGAGTAAAATGGTGGCACGTGGCACAAATCACAACAGTCAGTAGGTCAGGATTAAAGGTTGAAAGGCAGGCCCCAAAGGTGAGTCAGGTCATAGGTGGAGATGACCTGGCAGGTATAGCTATTAACAATTTATTGAGGCCCCGTGGTTTCCTTCTGGTGAATGACAGAGTGACAAGTCAGCTCCGTAGGTGATAGGGCGCCACGTGTTCATGAAGAGTCAGTGGGCCCACCCCTCCTGAGAGCCTTTTCAACGGATTGAATGCTGATCAGCTTATGAGATGATCCAACGGTTGGTGCTATTTTGCAAGGGTAAAGTGCTCACTCTTTATGCCCGCGAAATAGCGAGAATGAACGAGAGCCATCCACGTGTCATGGTGATGACCTGGATGATAGAGCTGTTGAGATGAAAGTGGGGCCCCCATGGTTTCCTTCTGGCAAATGACAGAATGACAAGTCAGCTCCGCAGGTGACAGGGCGCCACGTGTTCACGAAGAGTCAGCGGGCCCACCCCTCCTGAGAGCCTTTTCAACGGATTAAATGCCGATCAGCTTATGAGATGATCCAACGGTCGGTACTATTTTGCAAGGGTAAAGTGCTCACTCTTTATGCCCACGAAATAGCGAGAATGAACGAGAGCCGTCCACGTATCATGGTGACACGTGGTCTAAGAAGAAAGTATGGGCCCGCCAAGGTGGAGACGTCGGTATAAAAGAAAGACACGCAACCAGTATCAAGTGGAATGCGAAGGGAATTTCAAGACCAATGATTTGACACCACGTGGTATTATGCAGCCAATAAAAAAGTGGGACCCAGAAAAAGGCCAAAACCATCAATTAATCTAACACCCGATCAAGTTTCTTTTGATCGAACGGTTGGCACTATTTCGCAGGACTAAGTTGCTCGATAGTTATGCTTTGCAAAGTTGCGAAAGAGAAAAATGGAACACTTGCAGGAATTTTGTGACCCGTTGGAGCGAAAAATACGAATTCTCGTATGAATTCAATTTCAAAGGGACGGCCGGAGCATGCGAAATCAATGTTATAGTTAAGGCCCTGAGTACAAATATTTGATTTCCTAACTACCAAGTGAAGATATCTTTTAAAAGATTTTGCAGAAGAGCAGACGCAGAGTTATCTTTTTCAGATATAGAGCAAGTCGGTTCAGTTGCAGAGAAAATTCCTTCAAGCAACGATCAGGTTCTCTCATATTTTTGTAGCAATTCTTGTGTGGTGTTCTAAGTAAGATAATTCTTTTGTTGCAGGATTGTTTAAGAGTGATATTCATTTTCTTGCATTTTCAAAATGGCTCCTAAAAGGGAATTTTCCGGCAAGGTTAACTATTTAGAAAGAAGTGTATGTGATGATTTTTTAGAACAGTTAACGTTATCAACCAATCAGACATCAAAGGCCAAAGAGTTAGTACCCAAGGCTCCCCATCTAAAGATAGGAGAAGGATTGTATGATAAAGGTAATTGGCTGAGAGACCCACAGGTTGGGCTGTCCGGGTTGGGGTTGTTTAAAGTTGGATTTGGAATGAGAAATTCTCCTGCTCCTCAAAATAGTATCTGGGAACTAGATGTTGGAAAATTAGTAGTCCCAGGGGTATTCATGGATACAGACCTGCTAACCCAAATGACATTAAACTATGATCCAGTCACAAGATGCATCCAGGATGTAAATGGGAAAACCCTTGTGGAAATTAATGCTGAAGAATTTAGGACAGCATTTGGACTTAATGAGTTCACAAATTTCTTGGAACCTATAAATTTCATAGCATTAGCCCAAGTTTATGGTGCATAGAGGAGTCATCTCAGGAATGGGCCTCTCAAGGAACTTTTTGTGAAAATAGGAGGGTTAACAGTTGTAGGACCCAACACACAAGAGCCCTTCTCATTAAGTATGTTTACCCTGAGGGCTAAAGGAATGTATTGGGCACTTTGCCAAGTTCTAGGAGAGGATGCTAAAGCAAATATGCCCAATCATTATTTGCTAATGATTACCCATATTTTGAATCCTTCTCTTGCTATCACATTTGATTATGCTTCTTTCATTGCCGATGCTATCCATGGAGGGTTGATAGGAATAAAGAATGGAAAGGTGGATAGACCTTTCAGATGGTATTCACTCTTAATGCACCTTTTTCTCTTCAAAGGTGGTGATTATTTCGCCAGTGGACTAGACCTGGTTAAGGAGAAGGAAGGAGAAAAAATGCCAGTACAATTATGGAGTACTGTGTTGTCATGGGACAGAGAGGATGCTAGTTTCTTAAAGTTTGATAAATATTTTGCATCCAAAATAAGGACTCTCCTCTGCTCTGATAAGCCAAGAGTCCCCAAGGTTCTTTTGGAATTCATAAGGCCAAAAGAATTCACAGAGAACATTAAAATTGTTCATAAATGGGGTGACATCTATTTATATCCAGTCTCCACAATTTTCAGAGTTTTTGGTTTTAGGGGTTCTCCACTTTTGTTACCTTACCAGGTCCCTCTCAAAGTGGGAATAGCGGAGATCCTTAGGCAAATTGGTGGCCTACAAGAGGCAGAGTTAACAAGCAGAGGTAAAGGGACTATTTTCCATGCAGCTACCATATCCCACCAATTCATAATAACAAAGGGAGGCTGGAATTGCTTTGAGGATTTCCTCAAACCTTATCATTTGTCCACTATAGTGTCCAGGTGTGTTGATCCAGAGGACTTCTTCAACGGTGTGTTTAGGAATAAGGTAGCATGCAGAGGTAGGCCTCATCAATTCCAATTTCCTGAAGACCTCATCAGAAATGAATTTGATCTAGATGAGCAGGAACTAAGGAAAGAAAAGTGGGTGGCTTATAAGAAAGCCTTGGATTTTGTGCATCAATTTGATGCTAGCTATGACCCATTGTCTAGCTTCTTCCCATTAGAAGAGAAAATAAATTTTTTGATTGTTTGCTTTGAAGATGTGATGCAAACACTAAAGGAGAAGAGGGAAGTTGTGATAAAGAGCAACCCTAAAAAGGCCAGAGTGATCCTAAGAAGGTCAGCTTCCAGCAAAGCAATTCCTCCTGGTGATTACACATTGCATAAGAAATCAGGTTATAGTGTGCTGGTGCCTACAACAGGAGAGCCCTCTACATCCAAAGGAAAGAGGAAGATACAAGATGTCATTGACATCCAAGACAGCCCAAAGAAGCAAAGGGTGGGGAAGGAAGTGCAATCAGATACACCCTTGTATTCCCCATCCCAATCCCCTATCCATATAGGAGATGAACAAGCAGCAGCTGAACACCTCTTGCAGTTGGGTAGCTTAGGGGAAATTGCATACACCTATGATGAAGTGGAGGAAGGGATGCTAGAAAAGCCCATTGATGCTGAAATGGATATTACCTCCACTGAACTCAAAGGCAAGGAGTGGGATCCTGAAATAAAAAAGGCAAGTAGTGCCTTTTTGGCTGATGACAACTTTTTCACATCGGAAGCATTTATGCAATTCATTTGGAAACAACATATAGATAGATATAATGCTAGATGTGAGACAAGAAAGGCTGAGCAGCCCAATAAAGATCCAGCCTCAGTGGAGGAAGAAATAAAACAAGAGATGATGGAGGAATTCAAAACCATCACCCCTGAGTAGGGAAGAGATATGGTAGCACAAGCTGGAGTGCTTATCTTACCAGAGTGGGATATTGCAGATGCTCTGGTGTTAGATGCAGTAAGAAAAGAGACCAAACCCATGGAAGGGGTTACCTTCAATAAGGATAATGCTGTACTAGTCATGTGGTCTCTCAAGAGAAATGAGAGCAAGAAAGGCAAAGACACCCCAGGGTCAAGTTACCTTGGTGGAATGATGGTAAAGAGAGTACAGAGTACAGGGGTAGTAGAGGCTGCTAGCACTGTGTTGGAAACTGCAAAATTCAGTGTTGCAGTGGCAGAGAAGGAAGCCAAAGAAAAAGAGGCCCTCCAAATTAAGTTGGAAACAGTTTTGAAGGCCTATAATAGTGCCAAGGAAGAGGTGAGAGGTAAAGATAGCATCATTGCTAAGTTGCAAAGCCAGTTGATGGGATAGCACCAACAAGGTGAGTCTTCAACACTGATGATTTCCTCTTCTCCTGCAAGACCTCCGCCTACTAGCCCTATCATTGAATTTCCACCATCTCCAGCACCCTCCAGCTCTCAAATGATTGAGATTACTCCTCAAGAGTTAGAAAATCTGAAACAGGCTCAGGCCTTATATGCAGGGAAATATGAGGAAAAGGTATGGGCCACAATCTCCAGTTTTGTAGATACAATAAATGCCTCATTGCTTTACAACAATGTGGGAAAAATTATGGAGATATGGAATGAGCTGAGGAGAGATAAGGCCATTTTGACACCCATTTTTGACAGATGGAGGCCTAGGGAGTAAGATCTAGAGTTCATGTGTGTATCCTGTGATGAAGCAAGAGCCAATCCTATTATCAAATCCACTTCTGATGTCACTAAAGTCTTAATGCAATTGGCAACAGAAGTGGATAATGTGGATAGAAAGGCTAATTTGTGTAAGAAGGAATACACTGATCAAGTTTTTGAGTTGCTTCCAGGAATTTTTGCCAATCCGGATCAGTTAAAAGACAAGCAAATATGGCTTACGGAGATAGAAGCTAAATTGTCAGCAAGGGTTAAAAGGAATCATTGATCTTGATGATACTTCTTTCTTTGTTGTGACAATACAAGAAATAGAGAAAATTAAATCACATTATGGTTTTCTTAATTCAGAAGTCAACAAACTGAGAAATTCTTGGAAAAGGTTGACTAAGATTAAAGATGATGTGATTAATTTTTCATGGCCGATAGAAGAGATATATAGTGAGTGGGAAATTAAGTATGCCACCCATGATCCGGAATAGTTGGAGAGCACCCCTGAAAAGACAGAAGAGGTTGCAACCAAACAGCCTGTTGAACAGACTGCAAAAGCTGAAAAGAGCTTGTAACTGCTTTTTGCGGAAAACTTGTAACCTCTTTATTTTTGAAAAGAAATGATTGTAACAAACTCTCCTCGAGAAGTCCGAAGCTTTGTGCATCCATGTTGTTATAAATGGATACCAGGACTATGGGAAAAGGGATCACAAAATTTTGTAAGAAAACACTGTAGATTTATCTGAGCTTTTCTAAGTTTAATGGAGAATCAGAATTTATTGTAACATTTCTTGAACTGAATATCAATATACAGGCCATTGGTTTTGAGTAAAGCTTTGTGTTGTCTTCAAGTTTGTTCACAAATTTATTTACTGTTTTCATTCTGAATAATCCAGGGTTGTTCTGTCTAAAATGGAATTGCAAAGCAATTTTAGTATAAGTGTTTGTTAGCTTTTCTCTTTAGGAGAGAAATTAAATACGCGAGATCACTCATACCAGTAATTTCTTTGGGAGGAACTTTGAATTTTGAGGACCATAGCTTAGTTTGGAATGCTTGAATTCTTGTATGTGTCAGGCATATATAAGGATTAATGGTAACTAGGCCGACAGGAAGTATAAAGATGTATTGTTTAAGGAGTTTTATTTGAGTTTAGATGACTATGTGACCTTGGATAAGGCACTGGTATTAATTGAAGTTGTTTATTGCATGCTTTGTTGATCGAAATGCTGAATTTAAGTACAATTTCCATCCTTTGTTTTCAGTTGATTTCAAGGTGAATAAATCCACTAGTTTTTTGGACTGGTTTGCTGTGGGTTTATGTTTGAAAGTGTGAATTTAATTTACAAAGGTATACCCACCTGGGCTCCGAGGAAGCCCGAAGTGTAGAAGGTTTAATCAAACCTTGTCATATGTTGTCTTGAGAATTTCCTTATCTTTGATGTCTCTTCTGCACCAAGCTCAAATCATATTACTCTAAGGATATTAAAGGGAATCAGATTTTGAAGACAACAGGTTGTCAGTTGTCTTGGCGTGATTCGTCATGTAGTCAGTCAGTTGTGATTTCTTGGTGATTTGTGAGTATGTAGTTATTTATTTATTTAATTAACGTGTGATTAATTTAATGAGTAATTTACTATAATTTATTAATGTTAATTTTTAATTGGTGGTTTATTACAGTTTAATTAGATTATTTATTTATTTGGGATTTAATGTTTAATTAGTAATTATTAATTTATTGTTTATTTGATATTTATTATTTAATTATTTATTTATTGTTTTTTTTTGTATTGATATAGTTAATAAACCGGATTATAGACAAGTATGTAACTACTTTAGTAGTTCGATATAACTGTACAAAATAGGAGTAGTTTGTTACTTAGTAATAGTGCAAAAAATGTGAGTATGTGATTTGGCAGATACCACTATACATCAGTCTAATTACAATAATGACCAAAAGAAGCAAAAAAATTGTCTATGGTGTATGCCTGGATTACATCCAGGTTATCCATCTCGTAGGTCCTTCCATCCAGAAAAGCTTGTGATTGTCCAATATCCTAGCAGTTTGGATCATCTGTTGTCTAACTTGGTGGCCATTGCCTCTAATTTCTTTCATAAGAGCATCGAGGGCGTTCACAAAAGGAGTTCTCTCAGCATTGGTTCTCCCCCAAGTGTATCCATGGGATAGCTCGAAGATGAATACCATGGCATGTCCATCTGAAAGGAACCTCTAGAACTTCTCTTTGTTAAGCCTGAACACCATAGTGACCTACGAGCAGATAGAGTGGAGTGTGAGACTTCAAAAAGACTCAGTAAGGGCCCTGTCTTCGCCTTGAAATTTTTCTAAGTTCCTAATTTTCCATATATACCAAAGGATATCACCATAAAGTAAATTCAAAAACACATTAGTATCTTTCTTAAGTCCTTTAATGACCCCTGTAACAACATTAAGAATATTACACTGCACACAAAGAGTAAATCCAAACATAAGCCAAATTTCCTTAGCAACAATGCAGTTGAAAAAAATGTGTCTACTGGTTTACCTGATTTTACAGATAGAACACGAGTCTTCATTAGTGTAATCTGATATGGTAGGGAGCTTGTGTAGAAGAAGCAACCATCTGAAGGTTTTCTTCCTCAGAGCCAATGGAGACCCCCAAAGAGATTTGAAGATATGACCCCATTGAGCTCTGGACAGGTCAGAATACCAGATTGAATTGAGATGGTTGAGGATACTGCTATCAGAGGAGAGGGTTTTATAGATAGCAAGAGGTTTAAGGTTCCCAATCGCGCTTCCATCAGACCAAGTGAAGGAAAGAGGGCTGCTATCTTCGCAAGCAATGGGGGGCTGGAGGAAATTACAAGCATTTCACAAGATGTTATAAGTCCTTTTGTTAGAAGGAGGCAAATTAAATTTTGTAGAGAGCTCTTCCCAAGGGATTAGAGTTCCATTAGTAATGATGTCTTTGAAGCAACAAATTCCTTTGCCGACCCATTTTTTGGCCAGACACCCCTGAGTAAGGGCTAAAGGCTTATCTTTATGGGTTAAGTTCCACTAGATTGACCTATCTCCGCACACTTGATTAACATGGCTGCTCCAAGCATTGCCAACATTAGATCTAATAAATTCCCATGCTTTTCAGATGGTTTTGAAGATAACAGAGCCTGCGGTAGAAACTGAGAAGGATCCAACTAGTAGATCACTAATGGGGAGGGACTTCCAAGATTTAGCTTTCTTAGGAACCCCCCTGCTAATATTATTACAAATGAGCACTTTCCATGGTTCATTACCTTCTAGAGCATGAAAAATCCATTTGGCCACCAATGCAATCCCTTGGGTTCTCAGATCCTTAAGACCTAGGCTCCCAATAGATTTATCCATGCAACACCAATCCCATTTGACTAAGTGAGCTTTTTTGTGACCTCTTCCATCCAACCACAGAAAGTCTTTGATGGTTTTATGAATCCCATTGATCTGATAGTTATTAAACATCCAAATAGACACATAGTATATACTGTAAGATGAGAGAATCTTTTTGCACACTTGCATTCTTCCTACCAGCGATAAATAGTGCTTATTCCATTTAGAGAGCTTAGATTCAATCTTCCCCTTAATCTATGCCCACATATCCTTAAGGCAAGGGGAGATTGCAAAAAGGATCCCCAGATATTTGACAATTGTGGTTGGTCCTCCCCATTGATACCCATAGGTAGCAAGCAAGTCTGGAGGTTTCTCCATCAATTTGAGCATGGTAGATTTGGGTTGGGAGATCTTGGCCCCTGCGGCTTCACAAAACAAGGAGAGTTTGGCTGATAGAGCATCCAAATTCTCTTTTGAAAGCTCAAAGAAAAGGGTGCTGTAGGAATTTGTATATGCACTACTTGATAGTAAAAGCACTGTAACTTTTATCATATGTATTTCGGAACTTGTGAAATGTGCTACAGGCTATGATGTATGTGTTGTAGAATATAGTAAAAGTGCTATTGTGCAGTAGAGGCACTAAACTATGTTGTCTTGGTGTTTGTTCTTAGTTTTCTTATTTTGTGATGAATTTTCTGTATCTGTTCTTGTATGAGAGGCTTATGTTGAGGTTTTCTAAATTTTTCCAATACTATATTTTATCTGATTTGATGTTATTCGATGATTTTTAAGCTTCGGTATGTTGATAAGTCATACCATAGAGGTTTTATGCACCTACAACTTGTTGATAGGCCATGTTGTGAGGATTGATTTATTGCTCTTGTTCTAGTAAGTTGATGTTCATTTCATGATTATGGCGGATTTTGATTGACTATGATATTGCTTTTGATGCACCATTTACATATAAAGCCCATTGTTGGTTTATTGATGTTGTTGGCATTGGATTGTTTATGGATACTTCATGATTATGTGATTTTATCTATGGATCATTCTTGAACGTTGAATTTGATCCTCCTTATTGTTATTTTTGTTTGGAACATGTTAGGGGGAGTGGGCTTTCATGTGGTTCTTGGGGTCATGAGAGGTAGGTGGTGAGTTGATAAGCCTCCCATCTAGATCACCAAGGTACATTGGAAGTTTTCCTTATTATAAACAAGTGATAACATTAATAATGAATTATATGGGTTGGGTAATTAGGATTCACCTAACCAAGATAATTAATAGTTGAGCCCCAAGACTTGATCCTAGGGAGGATGTTTTAGGATAAGCTTGAGAAGGTAACATGTCTATTGGGGTTATTCCTTGAAGGGTTGTGTTTTTATATTTTCTAGGATAGCATGTGATGAAACTCCACTCCTACATGTGTCCTATCTTGTTGTATCTATGCCTTATCTATTGTTACGCCTCTAGGAGTTTCTATTTGTATTTACCACATGATTAGTTTTTGTGTATGTGTTGTTGTGATCCTTGAGTTGTGAGCCTCTTTGGTAGTTGGTGTCATCTTAGGTCTAGAGTGTGTGTTGGAACCTTGTGTCATCTCCTATCATAGGTGGTGGTTCCTTTGGTTCCACATGGCTGGGTGGTTGGTTCCTTTCTACCATTGGGATGTTCTCAATCGATTTTTATTCATGGATGTGGAATCTTCTTCATTGCAACTTATGGATGATTATTATAGCGGATGAATGTGATTAATATTATGGGTTATGTAATGTAATAATATTGTAGAGGCTATAGATGAGACTATATATTAGGAGAGCTATTCTCTTGTTGAAATGATCAGGTAATTATAAAGTAGATGATGTTAGGAAATGAGCCTATGATTTGTAAGATGGATATTGAGATGTATTGAAATGTAATTATCTTTGAAATGGAATGCAAATCATGTTAATAGATATGTTGTAGATTATCTTGTAATAATTATGTTGTAATAGGATGGTCTTTGAGTATGGATGTATATGAAAATATTGAATGAATGTTCTTATTCAAAGGTTGATATTCTTGATAAATGGATACTTCTAGATTGTAAGAATGAATGGGTAGTTGGTAAGATGAATAGTTAACCTTAAGGAAATGATTTAGATTGTTTTAGTTAATTTGTAACGAGGTTACAACTCTAGTAGTAGAATAAGACATGGTTGCATCTAAAGGTTTTTGAATATTGCTTAGTTATTGGAAATAATGTAATTGGATATGTTGTTATGTGTTTATTATTACATGTATGTTATGATTGTTAGATGATCTTGTAGATTAAAAGTGGAAAAGAACCTATGTAAGTAGGATTTATGTAGTATAGGAATTGTAGTTGATAAATGATATTGTATATATGTTAATAGCATTTATATTTATGGTTGTGTTAGAAAGAAACAAGGGACTATGTATAGAATTTAAGAAGTTGTTTAATGAAGGACATTATGATTATTGCATTATGCACTTAGGAATCATGTAAAGGAAAATGATCATGCTATAATTATGGAATCATGAGTAGATATGGGAGTATTAGTTAAGCAAGGAAAAATTATGTCTTTGCATTATGTAATGGATAATCATTGTAGGTGAATTGTGATCATGTTAGTAGAAGAAATGGATTAGGATTAGGCACATTTGGATTTTGGTGATTAAAATGAATCTTAAGAAGGAAAGGTTTAATGAGACATTTAAAAGAAAAGGATATCATATTGGGTTAAAGATAAGTGGATTGCATATCAAGAAAGATATGAACTAAGTGTATTGCATATGTGCATGAATAATTATTAAGGATGTTAAGTGTTGTAATGGAAGTGATTAGATGATTTTTGCTTATGATGGTAGTAAGTAGTGACATTGAGATACCCTAGGGAGATGGCATTAATGCTTTTCCATGTTTAATTCTACTTGCGTAATTGGTTTATGAGTGTAAGTGATATGTTCATAAAGATTATGTGTTAATGGATGAATAATATATATTTCATAGTTGGTGATATGTGTTACATTAGATGTTACTTTAAAAAAAAAAAAATCTCCATTAGTATGTTAGCTTGCTTTATTTTCTCTAGGGTATTTTGGCAGGAATTACAATATCAATTTCCCATTCCCATAGACAATCTTTCACAAGAGATCTTTTCAAAAGCAAAGTGAAAAGAAGGATAAAACCTCCAAACTAGTAATAGAAGTAATGGACAATTAAATTTGATGAAGCACAATCCAAATTAAAGTTCCAATTCCAGAATCCAAATCCAAAACAAGCTCCAAATTGAAAATCCAATTGTTCAAACAATGAAAATGTTTTTCAGCGATACGAGGAGGAGAAGAAAGATGAGCTCTACTAGGGTTTGAGGTTGTGTATTGCTTTTTTTCAGACCGCATTTACTGTGGGTTTTTAGTTTATTATGGCTTTGACCAACTTTAGCCCAACAATTGATACTCGTGTTGAAGTTACTACGACAGACCCTCATGGCACCTCATAAAAAATGCCCTCACAAATTTGTTCTGGAAGTGTTTTATGAGGTATGTCCTCGCCTGATGTTGTGCTTCCTATTCAAGATTTTGAGAATGCCTGTGAGTGGCTTGAAAAATGCACTTTGATAGGTTATTTGTGGGTAAGATCCCTCCTAAAAGCATGCTTCGTGATTGGGTCGCCAAAGCCTAGTCTCCTCATGGAGTCCGGCTTGATGGCGTTCAAAACCTCACCAAGGGTTTCTTTTTGTTTCACTTCTTGAACCCTTCCCATGTTGAGGCTATCCTCTCTCATGGGCCATGGATTGTTCGATCTTCCCTTCTGGTTTTCCAGCGTTGGTCTCGATACTTTTCTATCTCAGATGATAAAAAGTTGCGAGTCCCGATCTGGGTTGAGTTCCCTGGTATTCCTTTCCCTTGTTGGCCTTTCATGTAGACTATTGCTCAGTCTATTGGCAAAGTTATTTGTCTTGAATAGGATTGTTCTTTTAATGCTTGCCCTCAAAAGAGGGTTTACATTGAGGTTGACCTTTCCCATGATCTGAAAGAAACTATTGATATTCAAGTGGGTGGTAATACCTTCACCCAGAAGGCTCTTTATTTGAACCTTCCCAACAATTTCTATTGGTGCCAGTCAACGAAGCACAAAATCAAGGATTATCCCTTGGCTGTACCGAAAATAAAACCCCCTATTAAGGAGACCGAATCTTGACATGTGGAGGGAGATAAGAAGGATGAATGGACCCCTATGGTTCACAAAGGCAAGAACTCTGTGGCTTCTATCCAAAAGCTACCTGTCGGATCAAGTTCTCAGCCGATGGTAGAGTCTCCTATGTAGGAACCATCTGCCCAGGTGGTCTCTATGTCGTCCGCTTTGGTTTCAAAGCCTGGCCAGTAGGGGAAGGATTCTTTTGAGGGTTCCGCTCGACCCCCTTGGATTTGCACCCCTTAGACCATGTCTATGATTTCTTCTCCACACTCTTTGCGCTGCTCTTGAAGCCCTTTTAGGCATTCTGAGATAGCAGATGGTGGTTCAGAGAAAAGAAGAGTTATTTTTGGTAGGGATTCTCTTGCCAGTCTTAGTTCATATTTTTTACGCAATAGCTTCTCCTCTCTCTGGGATGAGGATGATATGTAATATTTTTTATGAATTACATCTCATGGAATGTTCGAAGGTCTCACAAACCTTACCAAAAAGTACTTTGTTAGAGATATTCATCAACATGTTTTAGGTCTGGATGTTCTCTGCCTCCAGGAAGTTAAAATTGCTGGTTTCATGCTTACTTTTGCATTCTGTGTTATTTGGTCGGATAGCCTAGTTTTTGCTTCCCAACATGAGGCTAGTCAAGGTGGAGTTGCTACTCTCCTTTCACCTTGTTGGCTTTCTACAGTTATTTCTCATGGTTTTGATCCCATGCAGCGCGCTGTATGGGTTTTGCTGTCAATTGATAATCATTATGTTGGGATTGTTAATTTTTATGCTCCCAATTATGTGGTTGATAGATCACACTTATGGCATTGGATTGCTAATACTCTGCCACCTAGAGCTTGGGTCATGTGTGGTGAATTCAATATGGCTAAGGTGGTGACTGATAAGGACAAAATTTTGCATTTTTGATGGACAACTGGCGAGAGGGAATCCTGGTACTATATGCATAATAAGTTGGGTCTTTTTGACCCCAACACCAACTACCACCGCATTGGTGGGGTCTGGCACACTTGGTCTAATTTCAGAGCTGGCTTAGATAGAATCTTTAAAAGGCTTGATCATGCTATGATAATTGCGCAACCTTTTTTTCTTTTTTTGAATATCAAGATTTGCCCGTCACTCCTCTCATTGATGTGACGTTGTCCAATCACTTCCCCATAAATTTTAGCATTGAATGGCAACCAGCTAGGTCATGTCCTTCCAAGATGTCGTTCTACCTAAAAACATCTCTCTTGCATCATTAGGCCACGATGGCCCACATTCAAAGGGTTTGGAATTTAGAACCAAGGCCTCATCATCACACTGGTTGATTGCATGGTGGAATGACGCCATTAACTGCTCTATGAGGTCTCTATGCATTTGTGGTAGACAACATGCCATGTACCGCATGCGCTCATATGATGCAACCACCAAAGATCTTGTGCTGCAACAAAAGCTCTAGCCTTGAATCCTTTTGATTCTAACCTACAACTTTGGTTACCCTAGCTTCATCATTAGAAACAAGTTGTAGATAATTAATCTTGCTTAAGGAGCTTAAATGAAAGCCAAGTTACATTGGCTCAAGGTGGATGCAAGGC
This sequence comes from Cryptomeria japonica, assembly GCF_030272615.1. Lineage (NCBI taxonomy): Eukaryota > Viridiplantae > Streptophyta > Pinopsida > Cupressales > Cupressaceae > Cryptomeria > Cryptomeria japonica. The sequence goes on from NC_081415.1 coordinate 335,717,834, forward strand.
CTTCAAAGAATTTTTTCTGGCCTTGCGCACTCATCATACCTCTATAGGGATTAAGAAAATCAAAGAGGGGCATGTTGTTCTCATAGAGCTCCCTAATATTTTTCAATCTTTTGTCCATCATTATGAGAAGGTGTTCACAATGCAGAGAAACTCTCTGGCCAGAGCCCAAACTTTCCAAGATTTCTTAGCTGTTGTTCCCAAAAGGATTTCTGAGTGTCAGCAGACCTTTTGTGATCTCTTAATGACCATTGATGATCTCAAGGAAGCTATTTTTTCTATGGTGGGTGATAAATCCCTTGGGTGTGATGGTTTCCCTTGTGAGTTCTACAAAGCCCTTTGGCCTTGTGTTGGTCCTAACCTACATAAGGTCTACCTTGAAACTTTTCATTCCCAGTCCCTGGGAAAGATGCTTAACCGATGTAACATCAAATTTATCCCTAAGGTTGGGGATCCAGAGGACATTTGCAATTGGAGGCCTATTACCTTGCTCAATGTCTCATATAAGATCATTGCCAAATCCTAGGCTCTCAAGATACGTCATCTCCTGCCTTTGATTATTTGTCCAGAGTAGACTGAATTTATCAAGTCTAGTTTTATTCTGGATAATATTATTGTTGTTTGGGAAGGGATGGATTGGGTTCGACACTCCAAACATCGGGAAATATTCTTTAAGATTGACTTTGCTAAAGTGTATGATCGCATTGAGTGGCCATTTCTTTTGGCTATGCTCAAAGCTCTTGGCATCGGCCCCAAATTCATTTAGTCTATCTAGATGTTATTCAGAGATGCCTCATCTTGCATCACCATCAATGGCCATCAATTTGAGGCTTTTGGTCTTTTCAGATCCATTCGCCAAGGTTGTCCTCTGGCTCCTGCTTTATATGTTCTTGCGGTGGAGGGTTTTGGGTACTTACTTGCTAACGCCATCTCTATTGGATGTGTTTATGGAATCTCCTTACTTGAGTCACCTTCTCAACTTTTCAATGGCCATTTTGTGGATGACTCCTTTCTCACTCTCATTGAGGAAGAAGATAATATTCAGGCTTCTCTTCAATGTCTGGACACTTTTTGCTTGGCTTTTGGCTCTGCCATTCAATGACACAAGACACAATGTTATAGGCAACCTTTCTTCTCGCCCCACCTTGGATTCTTCAATATGGCTGGAAATGGCTTCATCGTGGAATTTTTTTTTGCTTTCTGGGAATTCATTTTGCCTTTCAAGCTTCACTTGTGGATCTTTGGAATTTTTTTTTAGCCAAGATTGAAAAAAAATTAGCCTATTGGATAACCAAGCCTCTCTCTAGTTGGAAAATTTCAAATTTGTTCAAAGGTTCTGGCTACCACTCATGTCTATTACTCATCATGTTGGGCTCCTTCCAAGGCCTCTTACATGAAGTTGGAAATACTTTTGTGGGATTTTCTTTGGGCCTCTGATTTTGACCATCAAGGTTTTCACAGAGTCGCTTGGGAGTATTGTTTCCTTTCCAAGGAGTCTGGAGGGCTCGACTTTATTTCTACCTAGAAACAAGGACTTGCTTTATGTGCTAAATGTATCATCAGAGCCTTATTTGGGGATGAGGCTTAGAAAATCCTTCTTTGGTATTGCATTTCTTTGGGGTTTCCTACCAATAGGCTGGCTTGGAAGGGGATTGGTTTTCAAACCCTTCTCATTATGAAAGACCCAGTTCAGATCTAGGGCACTTTTGTTGTTAAAAGAATGTGGCATGCTTGGGAAGCTATTAAGCATTGGCTTCAATGAGTGGGTGATGGTTTTTGTGATGGGATCTCCATGAATCAACACAACCTCTAGTGGTTACCTCTTTTTCAGGTGCAAGGGTTATCGCTGGCTAAAATCCAAGGTGTTAGTGCTCCGTGTTTTCATTAACACGACATTCGAACACATAAGTACCTATTTTCTATAGTTTCTAGGAGTCTTTGATCATGGGATGACCTCCAGGTCTAGTTTCATCTATCTCAACCTAATCGACAAACTTATAGCCTTTTGGTTTTGGCCTTACCCTCACATCTATTGCATCAGCCTGGAATTCAGTCTGTCAGACCTTGGTGGAAGGATCAGAAGTGGTATCCTTGGAATCCTTTCACCAGCTACAAACCCAAAATGGGTTATCTCTGGTTGGTGCCCCATTTGCCTATGGTCCATATTCTCAACCAACGGTGGTATTTGCAGTCTTCTAAAAAATCCTAGAGACTCAGGTTTCTTGATGTTTTGTCTGCACCATTGAACCCAAGATTGCACACTTTGCTTGGTGTGTTCTTTTTCAAGGGTTGCCTTTGGGTTCCAAACTTAAGCATTTGGGGGTTCCTAATCCCTGGTGCCCTTTTTATGGTCATCTAGAAAATTTTATGCATATTTTTTGGTTCTATAGAAGAGCTCAACAGTATTGGCGCTAGATCCATGATTTTTTTTGGCCTTTTTGGCCTGAGCCCTTTTCTTGGCATATGGCTCTTTTGGGAGGTTCGCCTAGAATTCCCTTCAAGTTTTCCTAGATATGGCATTGTTAGGACTTGGAGGCAACTGAGAGGGGGGGGGGTGAATCAGTTGTCTATTAATTTCAACCCAAATATAACTTAACCAAACTTAATGCATAATACCAGTAAAACAAACTTAATGTCAGTTGACAATTTAACAGTTAATAACAGTACCAGTAAAATTTAATGCATGAAATAGAAAGACAAATAACATACACAACACATAACACATATATTTGTATGTGGAAACCCTGTAAGGGGAAAAACCACGGTGGGAAACCTTACCCACAATTAGATGATACTACTGTAGATAGTATGTGTGTACAAATGGGGCTTGCACATGCAGAAAGGCCAACTGCTTAGAGCTCATTGCTCAATCACAAAATGGGAGTCACACTGACTATAATTGGATGGTTAGATCCAATGATAATGTACTCCTCAAAATAGAATCTTCATATGCTAGATTCAGTACCGGTTAAGCTTTGATTTTCTTCTTCATACCTTATTAAAAACTTGTAATGCCTTATTACATGCCTTATATTAATCTCACAAATGAGATCTTACATATATACCAAAACCTAAGACCAAATGTGTAGGTCAGCTTACTAAGAATATTACAATTAAATCAATTACAAATGAATCAATATGTGATGCATCATGTCCGCTCAATGCATTTACAATAATAACCAATCAATAAGACATCTCCATAACGTGTTGTGCTGATCTAGAATAGATAACGCTTGCCAGTCCATAACCTAGGCCAATTTGCCAGTAACAACAAATATGCAAACTTGATTAGACCAATAACCAAATCACCAAAACCAAGTGTCCAAACAATATCTTCGACATAACCAAGTAATCTCCAGATGATAATAGATCATCCTCAGTGCTGGTGAACAATATAACCTACCGGTAAACCAAATACCAGTGACTGTGCATAAGTCACTGAACATGCCGGTGAACATAACCAAAGATCTCCAATGCTGACAAGTGTTCACAAGTGTTGATAAGTGTTGACATCAATGACAAAACGAATGCAACACATCCATAATACCAACAATCTCCCCCTTTGTCATTGATGGCAACACAAGATGGAAAAACCATATAAGTGCCAAAGCAAAAATGCCCAAAACCAAAAACCAACAATCTCCCAAAGAGATCAGTTACCAGAAATCAAAATACATAATATTTCTCCCCCTAGGAATAATCTCTCCCAAAAGATAATGTGTTTTTCCATAGATATCTCTCACCCTTTGACATCAAATGGAAAAGCAATACAAAACCTAAATACAATCAGTTCATAAAACTTATTACAAATACCAATTGTTATAACCAAATTTATCCAATCTACTCCCCCTAAGAAGTAGCTCTCCTTCATCATAGCTGGAAAATGATTTCTCTGTTAATTCCTATCGGTCTGATGCCATGCTCCAACTATCTAAGTTTCTACCGGTGAGGGTATAACTCCAAGCTGCTCTCTGATATATTCAAAAGTTTTCTTAGGCAAAGGCTTAGTAAAGATATCTGCAATTTGTTCTTTAGTATTCACATAAACCAATTTCACTTCTTTTGCTTCAACATTCTCTTTTAGAAAATTGAATTTGATAGAAACATGTTTAGTTTTAGAGTGAAATACCGGATTCTTAGATATATCAATTGCTGCCATATTATCACAGTAAATGATTGTAGGTTATTTGCATTTTACCTTTATGTACTTCAACATTTGCTTAATCCATAATACCTGTGTATAATTAGTTGCTACTGCAACATATTCTAATTCTACTGTTGATAATGATGTACAACTCTGTTTCTTTCTCAACCATGAAATCAATCTACTACCAAGAAAAAATGCTACGCCGATGGTGCTCTTTCTGTCACCTACATCTACTTCAATTTGCATCTGTGTATGCACATAAATCAAAATTTTCATCTTTAAGATAACATAAACCAAGATTTGTTGTGCCTTGTAGGTACCGGAAAATCCTTTTTATTGTTGATTCATGATTTTCCTTAGGATTACTCTGAAATCTTGAAACAATACACTGCATTCATAATATCAGGTCTTGTTTGTGTCAAATACAATAAACCTCCAATCATAGATTTATATCTTGTCGAATTAACAGGTGCTGATTCATCCTTAAATGATAGTTTATTAGTTGTAGTCATAGGAGTACTTACTAGTTTAGAGTTTTCCATACCAAATTTCTTTAGTAGTTCTTTTAAGTACTTTGATTGATTTATGAATATACCTTTATCAGTTTGTGAAATCTACAATCCTAAAAATAATTTTATCTCCCCAATCATAGACATTTCAAATTCTTCCTGCATCTTATTAGAAAAGTCTTTACACAACCCTTCTTCTCCTCCAAAAAAGATATCATAAATAAAAACTTCAATAACCAAGATGTCATCATTAGTCACTTTTTAATATAAGTTGCTATCAGCATTACCTTTAGTGTAACCAAGCTTCAAAAGATATTTGTCCAATCTAGCATACCAAGCTCTAGGAGCCTGCTTCAATCCATATAAAGCTTTCCTTAACCTACAAACCATATCTTTGTCATTTGTCAAAGAAAATCCATCAAGTTGTTCAATGTAAACTTCCTCTTCAAGATCACCATTTACAAATGAACATTTAACATCCATTTGATATACTCTATAGTTCTTGTGTGCTGCAAAAGCTAAGAATAGTCTGGTTGCCTCAATTATAGCTACCAGTGCAAAGGTTTCATTGTAATCAATTCCTTCTTTCTATGAATATCCCTTACACACTAATCTTGCTTTGTTTCTGGTTACCTTACCATCTTCATTAAGTTTATTTCTGAATACCCATTTAGTTCCAATTACATTTTTTTTTTTAGGCCGGGGAACCAATGTCCATGTGTTATTCTTTTCAATTTATTCCAATTCATCTTCCATAGCTTTAATCCAATGTTTATCTTCACATACCTCATTAATAGTTGTTGGTTCAATTTGAGAAATTAGACATACCTTTTCATTTGCCAGTCTTCCTCTAGTCATTACACCTTGATACTTATTCCCAATTATCTGACTTTTAGAGTGATTCAATCTTACATACCTGGGTATATTCAATTGTTGTTGTTTTTTAGTCAATGTGGAATTCTTAGATGATGCCGGTGTGACTCGATCAACATTCTATATCAGTGTGCTCAGTGTAGGTTCATTTGTGATTATCTCAACTGCCGGTTCAGAGTCCATAGACCTTGAATTTCCTCTAAACTGTTCATCAATCCTCACATTTGCACTCTCAATGATTTTTTGCAATCTCTTATTAAAACATCTATATGCCCTACTCTTAGATGAATAACCATGAAATATTCCTTCATCACTTCTAGGATCAAACTTGCCAGTATAATCATCTCTCCTAATATAACATTTGCTTCCAAATATTCTGAAATATTTAAGAGTAGGAGTATTACCAAACCATAGTTCATGAGGGGTCTTACCGGTTTCACCTTTGATGTGAACTCTGTTGAATGTGTAAATTGTTGTATTCACTACTTCTCTCCAATACATATGAGGTGGGTTTTCTTCTAATATCATGCTTCTAGCTGCATCCAGAATAGTTTTGTTCTTCCTTTCCACAACTCCATTTTGCTGGGGTGTCTGAGGTGCTGATAGTTGTCTTTTGATTTCATTCACTTCACATAATTTATTAAATTCTTTAGATGTGAATTCACCTCCTTGATCTGATCTCAAACATTGGATTTTCTTACTGGTTTCATTCTCTACCATTACCTTGAATAGTTTGAATTTCCCAAAAGCTTCTGATTTCTCCCTGAGAAAAGTAACCCAACACATTCTAGAATAATCATCAATGATTAGAATAAAATATCTATCTCCTTGTAAACTTCTAATTCTTGCTGGACCACATAAATCAGTATGAATTAAGTGAAGACCATTATTGGATTTCTCTGGAATACTCTTACAAGTTGCTCTAACTTGCTTTCCAAATTGACATTCCTTACATACCAGATTGTGAGGTTTTACAATCTTAGGTAAATCCCTTACTGCCTTAGTACTACTGATTTTCACAATGCAATCAAAATTTACATGACAAAGTCTCTTATGCCATAACCAACTTTCATCAATATGTGCAATCAAGCATGTTTTCTCATTATTAATCAAATGAAATATATTACCTCTAGTCTGATTATCGGCTGCAATTTCCAAACTAGTTCTATTCATGATTTTGCATTTACCATTCTTGAATTGTAACTGAAATCCCTTTTCAACTAATTTACCAACACTCAAAAGATTATGCTTCAAACCTTCAACATAATAAATGTTGTCAGTATTGTGCTTAACATCAAAAGATATAGTGCCTTTTTTTCCTATCAAACAAGCTTTATCATCCCCAAATCTTACTAGATCTCCATTGTATTCCTGAAAGGTTAAGAATTTACTTTTAGCACCAGTCATATGATGTGAACATCCGAAATCAATGATCCATTCATCATTTTCTTCAATTTTAGCTGCCAGGACCTGCTCTATCGGTTGAATAGTAGGTGTTGGTTGATCTTTTGTTGTTGCAACAAAAGCCCATCCATTTCCTACTGGTTTCTCATCAGAATCATCAGTAACTCCTTCATCAGCATAGTAACATGATTTGTTTCTATTCTTCTTAAATTTGTATCTCTGATATTCAAAATTAGGCTTATATGTTCTTTTAGCTTCTTCTTTCAATCTTGCATGTCTATCAAGACACCTAGATGCCATATGACCAATTTTATTGCAGTTAAAACATTTAAATGGTGCTTTACCTTCATACTTACTTCCAACTAGACCTTTAGGCATTTTCTTTGCAAATAGTGTTTCAAGCTCTTCAAGTTCTTCATTCTCTCTTCTGATTTCTTCAAGTTCTCTAGCATAGAGTACTTGCCAATCAAATTTTTCAGATGATGATGATGATGTTGTAGATGATGATGCTTTGAAAGCCAAATCTGTCTTAATTGTAGCAATAGGACCAAATTCCTCAAGTTCAAAAGCTGAAAGTTTTCCAACCAAAGTATCTCTAGATATTGATGTATTAGGCATTATTCTCAATTCATTAATAGCAGTTACTTTCATTTTGTATGCCGGTGGCAATGCTCTAAAAACTTTAGAAACAATTTCATCTTCACTTAAGGATCCTCCACAACATTGTATACCTAAAACAATTTCATTAAATCTTTCCATAAAAGCATAAATCATTTCATCTTCTTCCATTTTTTCAGATTTTCATGCCTGACCCAGAAGCATTCCAGTTTTGCAATTTTGACAGTGGTATCACCTTCATTCAATGTCTCCAATTTATCCCAAATAGCTTTAGCAGTAGATCAGTCTGATAATCCCATGATTTGTTGATCTGAAAATGCGCTCAAAAGTGCTTCTCTTGCTTTGCAATCATTCTCCTGATCTTTAGCCAAGCTAGGTGGATTAGGTTGACTCTGTGTAGGACCAACATAGCCATTCTTTGTAAAATCTCATATGTCTTTTCCAATGCAATTCAGATGTGTGTCCATTTTGATCATCCATATACCATAGTTAGTTCCATCAAGCTTCGAACTATCCTTCCTAAAATTGTTAGTTGCCATAGAATCTCCTCAAGCTGTTAAACTTTTGCAAAAAGAGGACTTGGCTCTAATACCAATTGTTAGGACCCAGAGGCAACTGAGAGAGGGGGGGGGTGAATCAGTTGTCTATTAATTTCAACCCAACTATAAATTAACCAAACTTAATGCATAATACCGGTAAACCAAACTTAATGTCGGTTGACAGTTTAACAGTTAATAATAGTATCGGTAAAGTTTAATGCATTAAACAGAAAGACAAATAACATCCACAATACATAACACTGATATTTGTATGTGGAAACCCTATAAGGGGAAAAGCCATGGTGGGAAACCTTACCCACAATCAGATGATAATACTATAGATAGTATGTGTGTACAAATGGGGTCTACCCATGCAGACATGTCAACTGCCTAGAGCTCACTGCTCAATCACAAAATGGGAGTCACACTGACTACAATTGGATGGCTAGATCCAATGATAATGTACTACTCAAAATAGCATCTTCATATGCTGGATTCAGTACTGGTTAAGCTCTGATTTTCTTCTTCATACCTTCCTTGAATCTTCAAATGATGTCTGTGTGTATAACTCTGCTTATATTCCTTATTACATGCTTTATATTAATCTCACAATTGAGATCTTACATATATACCAAAACCTAAGACCAAATGTGCAGGTTGGCTTACTAAGAATATTACAATTAAATCAATTACAAATGAATTTATATGCGATGCATCATGTCGGCTCAATGCATTTACAATAATAACCAATCAATAAGACATCTCCATAACGTGTCCTGCTGATCTGGAATAGATAACGCTTGCCAGTCCATAACCTAGGCCAATTTGTCGGTAATAGCAAATATGCAAACTCGATTAGACCAATAACCAAATCACCAAAACCAAGTGTCCAAACAATGTCTTTGACATAACCAAGTAATCTCCATATGATAACAGATCATCCTTAGTGTCGGTGAATAATATAACCTACTGGTGAACCAGATACCAGTGACTGTGCATAAGTCACTGAACATGTCGGTGAACATAACTAAAGATCTACAGTGCTGACAAGTGTTCACAAGTTTTGATAAGTGTTGATATCAATGACTAAACCAATGTAACACATCCATAATACCAACATGCATTCTTTTAGAATGAAGATCCTCTTTACTCTTTGGAAAGATAGAAGTGTTGTTCTTTTTACTCACATTTCTTTGGATATTAATGTCTCGCTCTATGCTAAAGCTTGCATTTGTAATAATCTATTAATGCAGATTTAGGTACAAGTCGATAAAGTGGCTCTTGAGGTGGGCCACTTACAGGATCTCCTTCAGCATTGGGGCAATGCCCCTTGTGTGATTGCCAAAGTATCGTTGGATTCTGTTTCTGTCGACCGCACTTTGCCCCATGGCTGCCGTCGTGGTCAAAGCTCCTCTGCCCGATGCTCTCAGACCCCAAGGTCCTAGGTTCCTTATCACTCCTCTAGTGGGGGAGATGACTCATGGAGGAGTCACTCAACTTCTCCTCCATGTCGTAGCTCTGCCTCGGGGTGGCCTTCTAGTGCTCCTGCTACCGGTGATGGTTCTAGGTGGCCTGCTACGACCATCTCTAAATTTTCTCGCTTGGCTCTGGAAATTTTGCCTCCCAGGTGGGAGGAAGGAGAAGAAGAAAAAGACCCTGAAGATGGATGGTCTATTCTAGACTTGACTCTTGGCCCTGTTGATGTATGGGGCAAGAAAGATGATCCAGATCCCCCCCCTCGACTGCCTCTGCTTTGGCTGCTTAAGGAATTTTTTTGATGAATAGCTTTGTTTTTTGTCTCTGGCTTCTAGTTGTGTGACTCTCGTGGGTTCTTGTATCCCCCAATCATTTTTTGTTAATGTGTACTTTAATATTATTATCTAATAGAGAAGACCTATTCATCAAAAACATATTTTAAGTAAGTGAACCCCCATTAATGCTCAAAAAACTCAATTTATAAAAAATAATCAAAACTATAGCTCAAATCTAGCCAATAAAAAATTATCACAAATATAATAAATCATACCTACCATACCCAAGATCGGGATAGAAAAAATATAAAATAACATTATTTAAATCTACCAAATCTCACAACCAATAGTAAATAGGGTAGGTAGAGTAAATAATAATTTATTAACCCAAATGGGTAAAAAGGGAATTAAATAATAAGAAAGGACCAAATAATTAAATAAACCATATGGGTAATAATATAAACTCCCAATTAAATAATAAACCACAAAACTCAATAATATGAGATCAACAATAATTGAACAAAAAATAACTAAATAGTAATAAATCCAATAAATCAAAAACTGAAATAATAAATATTCAAATAAACATTAAACCATAAAATAATAATATAAAATTATCAATTAAATATAAATCCATGAAATAAATTTTAATAAATAATAAATCCAATATAATAATAATCACACATTAATATTAAATATTAGTACCATCCATTAATTTAATTTTAGTACTTAATAAACCATGTGAGTCAATTAATTATTAATTTAATAAATAATCATACAACTCTGAAGACAACCCGACATAGGTTTGAATAACAGACCACATGACACTGACATGACATCACATACCAAGACACTAACAGACAAGGGTATCAACTTAAGCCTAGAGTGTGTAGAAGGAACTCATGTCATCTCTACTCAACTTGCCATTGGGATAAAGACATGCTCAGACCTGTGAGACTAGGTGAAGTCAGTGTCTGGTACCTACAATCTTGCATACACCAATAGTCACAATACAACATATACAATAACATATATCATAAATAATCAGACAAGTGAAGAGAATCGTAACATCATTTCATGCTCGTAATGAGTGATATGGCATCTTCTCTATCATGAATACAATAGTAAGTAATCATATGTAACCGTCATATCATCATCTCATCCAACATTATCATGAAGTGGGGTTAGTACTAACAAGGTACCATCATACCATCATAAGAAAATATAAACCTCATATGCATAATTAGTGCATATAAATCATCAATCCTACATTCCTCATCATAATAGTCCTAAATATATTGTCAACCACATAATGCCATAGTGTCTCATCTATCAATATGAAATGTCTAGCACAAGGTAAATCATCATAAGAGATAATCATGAACCATATTTCCTAAATAGTGCAATAATCACAAAGCTCAGCATATTCCTCACTTCAATATGAAAACTAGAGCTTTCAATCAACATAGTAATCATAATGAATCCACTATTGTCAAAGAAAATATCAATGTTAAGATTGAAAAAAGAGGCATCAAGGACATGAACAAATCCAAAATTATTTATCACATCCTCTCATAAAGGATGAATTAGGCAAAGGCACTACAATTTATTAAACTTAGTCTAGTAACTAATTGCCATGAAGCAGTGTACAAACATACAAAATTACACAAGGGTCATATCCTTCCATAATTTTCTAATTCCATAGCAAGAGACTCGAGTAGACATCATGCATACACAAGATTACTATCTCATACATATAACATATACACATTGATTAGCTCTAGCATATGTCACATATACATAGTGACTAGCTATAGCATTCACCACATGTACACAGTGACCAACTCCACTATGCATCATATACTTAGTGACTAAAACATACATAGTGAGAGACTAACAAATATTCAATGGCCAACTACCACTTTCCTATAATGCATCTGAGACAAAAAGAATGTCAGTGCATCTTATTGTGGGTCACATCTCTTTCCTTAATCTTTTGCACCAAAAAGCAAGTGGGAACATAGTTTTATGTATCCCATACTACATTGAGTGTTTGTCCTCATCCCAATAAGGGTCAAGTATACCATTTCCACATTAAGATATGCCCAAAATTATACTATGAGGTTGGTCAAATTATGGCCTACCTATTCGTCATTAAAAAAGCTCTTCACTGTAGTCCATTAGATGGCTAAGCAAACAAGGTGGTCCATCACTTACAAGCTACTAGTGGAAAACCATATAAATTTTAAATATACACTAGACATCTATCATCAATATGGAATTTTCCCATGTACTATATGCTCCTAGTGGAAAATCATCCAACTCTTGAGTATACACCACACGTCCATCATCGACATGCCACTAGCCCCATGGAGCACATGATGTTGGTGGAATCTATCTAGGTCTCTAGAGTAGCACATGTTATGCATCATCAACCAACAACTGGCCCTAAGGCCCTAAGATCCTATGCAAAAGTTATAGTCATGCATCATTATGATTGTGAATTTCACACATACCTCTATTGGTATTATGGATGTGTTGCATTAGTTTTGTCATTGATGTCAACACATATCCTTCTGGAGATCTTTAGTTATGTTGAACAGGCACATTATGTTCACCGACAAGTTCAGTGACTTATTCACAGTCACCGATATATTGTTCACCAACAAGTTCAGTGACTTATGCACAGTCACTGGTATATTGTTTGCCAATAAGTTATATTGTTCACCGACACTGAGGATGACTTGTTATCATCTGGAGATCACTTAGTTATGTCTAAGACATGGTTTGGATACTTGGTTTTGGTTTTTTGGTTACTGGTCTAATCGGGCTGACATATTTATTGTTACTGGCAAATTGGTCTAGGTTATGGACCGATATGCATTATCTATTCCGGATCAGCATGACACGTTATGGAGATGATTTATTGATTGGATATTGTTGTAAATGTATTGAACCGACATGATGCATCACATCTTGACTTATTTGTAATTGATTTAATTGTAATATTCTTAGTGAGCCAACCTACACATTTGGTCTTAGGTTTTGGTATATATGTAATATCTCATTTGTGAGATAATAGAGAAGAGAATGTAACGGTATATGGTATATGGTATTATAACATGGTATGTGCGAATATTGAAGATCATATGAGAAGACTATAGAGAAGGTTCAAGGAAGGTTTGAAGGTGATTATCAGAGCTTAACCGATATTGAATCCAACATTGGAGAGGCTACTTTGAGCAGTACATTATCATTGGATTTAACCATCCAATTGTAGTTAGTGTGACTCCTATTTTGTGATTGAGCAGTGAGCTCTAGGCGGTTGGCCTTTTTGCATGTGCAGACCCCATTTGTATAAACATACTATCTGCAGTAATATCATTTGATTATGGGTAAGGTTTCCCACCATGGTTTTTCCCCTTACAGGGTTTCCACATACAAATCTTTGTGTTATGTGTTGTGGATGTTGTTTCTCTTTCTGTTTCACGCATTAAGTTTCACCGGTATTAATATTAACTATTAATCTATCAACCGGCATTAAGTTTGGTTTACTGGTATAATGTATCAAGTTTGATTAAGTTGTATTTGGGTTGAAATTCATATTCAACTGATTCACCCCCCCCCCTCTTAGTTGCCTCCTGGGTCCTAACAATCAGTATCAGAGCTAAGTCCTCTTTTTTGTAGAAGTCTAACAACTTGAGGAGATTGTATGGCAACAAAATTTTTCAAGAAGGACACTCCAAAACTTGATGAAACTAACTATGGTATATGGAAGATCAGAAAGGAGACACATCTGAATTGCATTAGAAGAGAAATATGGGTTGTTACAAAGAATGGCTATGTTGGTCCTACACTGAATCAACCTAATCCACCAACATTGGGTAAGGATCAAGAGAATGATTGCAAAGCAAGAGAATCACTTTTGAGTGCATTGTTAGATTAGCAAATCATGGGATTATCAGACCGATCTATTGCTAAAGCTATTTGGGATAAATTGGAGACATTGAAAGAAGGAGATACCACTGTTAAAATTGCAAAACTGGAATGCCTCTGGGTCAGGTATGAAAATGGAAGAAGATGAAAGAATTTTTTCTTTTATGGAAAGGGTTAATGAAATTGTTTTGGGAATACAATGTTGTAGAGGATCCTTAAGTGAAGATGAAATTGTTAAGAACACTTCCACTAGCATACAAAATGAAAGTAATTTCTATTAATGAGTTGAGAACAATGCCTAATACATCAATATCTAGAGATACCTTGGTTGGAAAACTTTCAGCATTTGATCTTGAGGAATTTGGTCTTGTTGCTATAATTAAGATAGATTTAGCCTTAAAAGCATCATCAAATTACAACATCATCATCATCATCTAACAAATCTGATTGGAAAGCACTTTATGCAAAAGAAATTGAAGATATCAGGAGGGAAAATGAAGAACTGGAAGAACTTGAAGCACTATTTGCAAGGAAAATGCCTAAAGGTCCTATTGGAAGTAAGTATGAAGGTAAAGCACCATTTCAATGTTTTAACTGCAATAAATTTGGTCATATGGCATCTAGATGTCTTGATAGATATGCAAGATTGAGAGAAGAATCTAAAAGAACATATAAGCCTAACCCTGAATATCAAAGATACATATTTAAGAAGAACAGAGATAAATCATGTTACTATGCTGATGAAAGAGTTACTAATGATTCTGATGAGGAACCGATAGACAATGGATGGTCTTTTGTTGCAATAAAACAAGATCAACTGACACATACTGTTCCACCAGTAGAGCATGCCTTGACAACTAAAATTGAAGAAAAGGATGAATGGATTATAGATTCTGGATGTTCACATCATATGAATGGTGATAAAAGTAAATTCTTATCTTTTCAGGAATACAATGGAGGTCTAGTAAGATTTGGCGATGATAAAGCTTGTTTGATCAAAGGAAAAGGCACTATATCTTTTGATGGTAAGCACAATACTGAAAACATTTATTATGTTGAAGGTTTGAAACTTAATCTTTTAAGTGTTGGTCGATTAGTTGAAAAGGGATTTTAGTTATAGTTCAAGAATGGTAAATGCAAAATCATGAATAGAACTAGTTTGGAGATTGCAACCAGTAGTCAGACTAGAGGTAATATCTTTCATTTGAATAAGAATAAAAAGACATGCTTGATTGCACATATTGATGAAAGTTGGTTATGGCATAAGAGACTTTGTCATGTAAATTTTGATAGCATTGTAAAGATCAGATCAACTAAAGCAGTAAGGGATTTACCTTAGATTATGAAACCTCATAACCTGGTATGTAAGGAATGTCAAATGGGAAAGCAAATTAGAACAACTTTTAAGAGTATTTCTAAGAAATCCAATAATGTTCTTGATTTAATTCATACTAACTTGTGTGGTCTGGCAAGAACAAGAATTATATAGGGAGATAGATACTTTATGCTAATTATTGATAATTATTCTAGAATGTGTTGGGTTACTTTTCTCAGCGAGAAATCAGAAGCCTTTGGAAAATTGAAGTTATTCAAGGCAATGGTAGAGAATGAAACCAATAAGAAAATTAAATGTTTGAGATCAGATCAAGGAGGTGAATTTACATCTAAGGAGTTTAATACATTTTGTGAAGTGAATGGGATCAAAAGACAACTATCAGCACCTCAGACACCTTAGCAAAATGGAATTGTGGAAACGAAGAACATAACTATTTTGGATGCAGCTAGAAGCATGATATTGGAAGAAAATCTACCTCATGTGTACTGGAGAGAAGCAATGAATACAACGGTTTACACTTTTAACTAAGTTCACATCAAGGTGAAACCGATACAACCCCTTATGAACTATGGTTTGGTAATACTCCTACTCTTAAATATTTTAGAATATTTGGAAGCAAATGTTATATTAGGAGAGATGATTATATTGGTAAATTTGATCTTAGAAGTGATATAGGAATATTTCTTGGTTATTCATCTAAGAGCAAGGCATATAGATGTTTTAATAAAAGATTGCAAAAGATCATTGAGAGTGTTAATGTGAAGATAGATGAACAATTCAGAGGAAATTCAAGGTCTGTAGATTCTGAACTAACAGTTGAGATGATCATAAATGAACCAATACAGAGTGTGGATCCAGTCACACTAGCATCATTAGAGAATTCCACAGTGACTGAAGAACAACAACAAGTGAACACACCCAGGTATGTAAGACTGAATCACTCTAAAAGTCAGATAATTGGGAATAAGTATCAAGGTGTTATGACAAGAGGAAGACTGACAAATGAAAGATATGTTTAATTTCTCAAATTGAACCAGCATCTATTATTGAGGCATGTGAAGATAAATTTTGGATTAAAGCTATGGAAGATGAACTAGAACAAATTGAAAAGAACAATATATGGATATTAGTTCCCCAGCCTAAAGACAAAAATGTAATTGGAACTAAATGGGTTTTTAGAAATAAACTTAATGAAGATGGTAAGGTAATCAGAAAAAAGCAAGATTAGTGTGTAAAGGATATTCATAGAAAGAGAGAATTGATTACAATGAAACCTTTGCACCGGTAGCTAGAATTGAGGCAATCCGATTATTTCTTGCATTTGCAACACATAAAAACTACAAAGTCTATCAAATGGATGTAAAATGTGCATTTTTAAATGGTGATCTTGAAGAGGAAGTTTACATTGAACAAATTGATGGATTTTCATTGACAAATAATGAAGATATGGTTTGCAGATTAAGGAAAGCTTTGTATGGATTAAAGCAAGCTCCTAAAGCTTGGTATGCTAGATTGGAAAAATATCTTTTGAAGCTTGGTTACACTAAAGGTAATGCTGGCATCAACTTATATTTAAAAGTGACTAATGATGACATCTTGGTTATTTAAGTTTTTGTTGATGATATCATTTTTGGAGGAGAAGATGGATTGTGTAAAGACTTTACTAATAAGATGCAGAAAGAATTTGAAATGTCTATGATTGGGAAGATAAAATTCTTTTTACGATTGCAGATTTCACAGACTAATAAAGGTATATTTATATGTCAAAAAAAATAATATAAGGAAATACTGAAGAAATTTGGTATGGAAAACTCTAAACCGATAAGTACTCCTATGACTACAACTGATAAATTGACATTGAAGGATGATTTAGCTCCTGTTAATTCGACAAGATACAAATCTACGATTGGAGGTTTACTATATTTGACAGAAACAAGACCTGATATAATGAATGCAATATGTATTGTTTCAAGATTTCAGAGTAATCCTAAAAAAAATCATGAATCAGCAGTGAAAAGGATTTTCCAATATCTACCAGGAACAACAAATCTTGGTTTATGGTATCCTAAAGATGAAATTTTTGATTTATGTGCATACACCAATGTGAATTGGGCAGGAGATGTAGATGATAGAAAGAGCACCACTGGCAGATAATTATTTCTTGGTAGTAGATTGATTTCATGGTTGAGCAAGAAACATAGTTGTACATCATTATCAACAGCAGAATCAAAATATGTTGCAGCATCAACTAATTGTACTCAGGTATTATGGATTAAGCAAATGTTGAAGTACATAAAGGTAAAATGCAAAGAACCTATAATCATTTATTATGATAATTTAGTAGCAATTGATATATCAAGGAATCCAGTATTTCACTCTAAGACTAAAGATGTTTCTATCAAATATAATTTTTTGAAAGAGAATGTTGAAGCAAAAGAAGTGAGATTGGTTTATGTGAATACTAAAGAGCAGATTGTAGATATCTTTACTAAGCCTTTGCCTAAGGAAACTTTTGAATATCTCAGAGAGCAGCTTGGGGTAATACCCTCATTGGTAGAGATTTAGACAGTTGGAGAATGACATCAAACTGGCAGAAATTAACAGAGAAACTTTTTTTCGGCTTTGATGGAGGAGAGCTACTTCTCAGGGGGAGTAGTTGGTTATAAAAATTGGTTATTGTAATTGGTTAAATGAGTTGGTTGTATGTTCTGGTAATTATTTCTTTGGCATTTGATGTCAAAGGGGGAGAGATATCTATGGAAAACTTTGTATTTAGGAAACATTATCCTAGGGGGAGAGATATATACTCTTTGCACTTTGGTTTTGATTTCTGGTATTGATCTATTCTGGAGATTGTTGGTACTTGGTTTTTGGCACTTAGATGTTTTTCCATCTTGTGTTGCCATCAATGCCAAAGGGGGAGATTGTTGGTATTATGGATGTGTTGCATTAGTTTTGTCATTGATGTCAACACTTATCCTTCTAGAGATATTTGGTTATGTTGAACAGGCATGTTATGTTCACTGACAAGTTCAATGACTTATGCACAGTCACCGGTATATTGTTCACTGATAGGTTATATTGTTCATCGACACTAAGGATGAATTGTTATCATTTGGAGATCACTTGTTTATGTTGAAGACATGGTTTGGATACTTGGTTTTGATGTTTTGGTTATTGGTCTAATCGGATTGAAATATTTGCTGTTACTGGCAAATTGGTCTAGGTTATGGACCAGTATGCATTATCTATTCCAGATCAGAATGACACGTTATGGAGATGATTTATTGATTGGATATTATTGTAAATGTATTGATTTGACATGATGCATCGTATCTTGACTTATTTATAATTGATTTAATTGTAATATTCTTAGTGAGCCAACCTACACATTTGGTCTTAGGTTTTGGTATATATGTAAGATCTCATTTGTGAGATAATAGAGAAGGGAATGTAACGGTATATGGTATATGGTATTATAACATGGTATGTGCGAATATTGAAGATCATATGAGCAAACTATAGAGAAGGTTCAAGGAAGGTTTGAAGGTGATTATCAGAGCTTAACCGGTACTGAATCCAACATTGGAGATGCTACTTTGAGGAGTACATTATCATTGGATTTAACCATCCAATTGTAGTTAGTGTGACTCCTATTTTGTGATTGAGAAGTGAACTCTAGGTGGTTGGCCTTTCTGCATGTGTAGACCCCATTTGTCTACACATACTATCTATAGTAGTATCATCTGATTGTGGGTAAGGTTTCCCATTGTGGTTTTTCCCCTTACAGGGTTTCCATGTACAAATCTCTATGTTATGTGTTGTGGATGTTGTTTCTCTTTCTGTTTCCTACATTAAGTTTCACTGGTATTAATATTAACTATTAATCTATCAACCGACATTAAGTTTGGTTTACTAGTATAATGTATCAAGTTTGATTAAGATGTATTTGGGTTGAAATTCATAGTCAATTGATTCACCCCCCCTCTCAGTTGCCTCATGGGTCCTAACAACCTCAACCTTTAACACACAAGTCCTAGTATGGATGGAAACATTCCGTATCTGCAATTTGTTTGTGCATGCAATAGGAACACATAAACACCTTAGTATTCTATACTTCGGTGCATGCATGTCCATTTTTTATATAATAAGGCTCAATGATGATATTTTTGTACCTCAATGAAAGCACAATATGCTTTCAAGATTAAATCATCAAAAGTATATGACGATCAATCATCCTTCCCTAGCTATTCTGCACTTCTAACTAACTCATTCTGCCACATAACTATGAATCTGTCAGTCCATATCATCATTATAAGCTAGTACTTTGCCACACACAAAAAAGTACATCCTGTATCCATAAACACGTTAGAAAATAGGCATATCATAGCATGTTATTGCATCACGCCATAAGATCATCACTATCATGTATTTAAAAATACAAAAACATAAGTCATGTCAATATGTATTCATAAGTACATTACAACCATAGTATAACACACAATAACATCATAACATGAACCATCATGGTGCAAATATGGGAAACCATATAATCATAGTATGCTTGTAACATTATAAACATTCATAGAATGCAAAAAACCAACATTTGTACACATATGCATCCATGTGGTCGTTTGCATCACATACACTACCATAAATAGAACACCATCATAAAGCAATGTATATTTGTCATAATACATCCATACATCATACCTTATAACATCAAATAGAAAGTACATATAACATAGAACATGCATACAATATAATACATCCATCACATTATAAGAATCCATAGAAAACAACTAATGTACATATATATATATAGGTAACCACGTACATCTCATGAACAACATTCACCTCAACATAGAACATCATAACTTTGAAAGTAAACATGCACATAGAACCATATAACACATGATATAATCACCACAAAAATTGCATCTTAAAAATAAATGTCAAACTATAAAAAATAAGGCTCGTGGGCTCAATTATAAATGTATAAAATGTCTATGAAGTACAAAACTGAACCAATGCTCCATCTATCCTCTGAATCTAGTTCCCTATTCCATCCTCTAGTGGAGGTATTTTCTCCTCCTTTCTTTGGAGATGGTTCCCTAGGAGGTCTTGATGGAGGAGCCATGATACCTATGATGTTGAGTGTGTCCCTAGAATATGAATGACTATATGGCTGGAACTATCTCTTTAACTCGACACACTATGATCGGTAGGCACAAAAATCTCATAGAGACATCTCTAATATGAAATCTCCACCCTTGACTCCACCATCCACTTGAATATACCCCTGACACTAAGATTTTGTTTTCCAATAAGGAATATCTTATAAGCATCCTCAACCCATTGCTCCCTAGTAGTAGTAGCATGCTACTTGGTCCTAAGACTGTACATGTCTCTCTCAACAATAAGAGCATCACACTCTACTATCTAGGCTTCTTGCACCTTTAACATATTAGCCCTATTTGTTTCTCTCTTTACATCCAACTTTGCCACCTATCCTAAGAAATCAACAATAAGATCTCTCTAGGTTTGAACCTATTCTCTCAAGGCCTATAAATCAAAGATTTCCTCCACATCCTCCCCTATGAAAATATCTTGCATCTCAGAATCCCCCTCATCCCCACCATCCCTATCAGAATTAAAGTTGTTGGAATCACCATCCTCTTAACTAGAATTCAACGAATTGCTACCATCAAAGATATCATCTTCAGACTGCTCCTTTGAATCCTCTATATCCACCATATTCACTTCTACAACTGATGGAGTAGCACCAACAACTAGTACATATCCTTTGAATCCCTCATCTTCTCGACCACCTCGATCACCTCTATCTCCTCCATCTCATTCACCACCTCCATTGCCTCCATCTCCTCTAAATCCCCCATCTCCTGTACCATCTCCATCTCCCCCGTCATATCCATCTCATTCAAGGGAATATCCTCCATATCCTCCATCAACCCCATCACCTCCATCATGAGCTCTCCCCCTGCCTCTATCTCTACACTAGCCTCTACATCCATCTCTGCCCCTAGCTATCCCATGACATCTCCCTCGGTCATTGTCTACTCTCTATCATCTCTCCATACTAATGGGTATAGTGATGACTAGATATATAAAAGGAATAAGCCTATGCATGGCCCAATAGACATCATACTAAGGATTCATTCTTGCATCGACTATGTCATAACCCTATACCCACTAAACTAGCCTTAGGCTATCAAACTTTCTATATGTGAGCTATGGGCTGATGAAAGACCCCCAATCACTAACCTCTCATGTGGTTCGATTAAAATAGGTAGTTCTAATAGGAATATCCTATTGTACACCAAACTATCTAAGTACCTTGGCCAATAACTAAACATCAATAATTCTTTGTGCCTACACAGTGCAACCAATCAAGTATCTCTATTATCAACAATAAGGGAGATGGTCTGCATCATCATATCTTCCTATACAATCCCTATAAGGCCTCCATGTGAAATGTTGCATTTTGTCCAACTCATGTTACCAATACAATGTATGACCCACCTGATGTCATCCCATAGCCCTAACATAGATGTAAATATATGTAAGTATAGGCTCTAGATTCCTATCAACGACCAATCAACACACGAAAATGTGCTCCTATGCCCAGACCTATAAAAATGTGATGCCATAACTAATATATTGTTCACTTGTGTAAGCTACTATATGGAGTTGGTAATAGGGCATGGCCTATACACATGGCCCCCAAGCATACCACTGCCATAAGATATTATACCCTCTAGCACATGTCCCCATCCTACTAAAAATCAATCACTACTTCTATTAGGAGATAACAAACTAGCAACAAGGACACTGAGAACACCAATATACTTGTCTTACAAATCCATCACTGTGCCCCATAGGATCTCGTGATAGTCATTAAATCCCAAATCAGCCTTGTCACACTTGAACAATGTACATATAGTTGCAATACTTGGGTGATGTTCTTAAGTCATCCTCTCACCATTAATTGGGATTAAAAGGATGCACCAAATCCTCAATAGTAATAGAAGCCTCCCTAGTTAGCAAGTGGAATGATCATGTCTCTGAGTACCATCTCTTGGCAAGTGAAATAATCAAACCTCAGTTTGCCTAAATCTTTTAAATATAAAAATATGATAGAGTCTGAGTGTGTGTAGATACTCCCACTTGAGGTCATCTAGCTAATGTCATAAAGATAGGCACTTAGGCCTACTCTTGTGTGTACCCATGACAAACGAGACCAACTGTGCACACAACATACACTATGCCAAGAAATAGTAACTTTACGATCCTAATTGTCCTATTAGTAGACATTTTATCTAGTGGACTTATTAGTTTGAACCCTAAAATTCAAATGTGACATAGTTAATATCAAATGCGACACAATTAAGTTCAATGTGACACTTTATGGTCATATATGAAACTCAAACATCATATGTGTAACAATTTGCTAATATGCATTTTAAACATTGAATGAGACACAAATAAATCAAATGTAACATGCATTATTCAAATGTGATACAGTTTTAACAAATATGTTATAGCAATCAACTATGTTAATTAAATGGTGCATGAGACATAGAAATTGTGTATGTATTAGACACACAATTGTAGGTGACACACTTAATTATTGAGTTCCTAAGACATACTAGAAAAATAAAATAAATGTGATGAAAGGAGAACTTGAGAGTGAGTACTTACCCCACTGCCTATGCTAGCTACCTTGCTAGACATCTGGACTCGCTTTGCGCAATGCAACTCTTGTTTGATGCTTTCCATATCTACACAACAGTCTCTCAAAGGCTCTTCGCTCTCTCCAAATCTTCCATGATTGCAATGAACAAATAAACCAAATGAAGCCCTAATTTCCTATTTATAGGCTGGATTTTCCCTAATTAGAGTTTCCTACTGAACTAGATGAGGGCCTTTTTACCTTCTAAACTACATAAGTTGACTCTATGCACCCCATTTTTTGAGAAGAGCATATTTCTATATTCTTGATAATATTGTCATCAAATTGGCCTTCAATTCATGATTTTTTTCTCAATTTCCCAAGGAGGCACCACATTACCCCATGATCATTGGGGCATGCTAAGGTAGAATTTTATCGATTTTGAGAATTCCAAAAACTGCATTGTCTCAAGACGAGCAAAATAGACACCTAAAATTGTCTCGCACTTGCAAATGCTAATCTTACTAATTATTCCTCTTTATTAATTAAATAATTTTGAATTATTTAATTAGTTAATTTTACTCTAATATTAATTAAATAATCTTATTATTTAATTAATCCTCTTTATTCACTTTAGTTAAATAATTATTATTACTTAATTAAATCAATTACCATTATCCTCTCATAATTAAATAATTATTCCAAATTATTTAATTAGCTAATAATGTACTCTTAATTAAATAAATTTCTTAATTTAATTTCTTTCACATTTTTAAAACAAATTTACCAAAATACTAATTTCATATGTTCATTTTCCTAAATCACATGTCAAAAATGGCTAACTCTCACTAACTCTCAGTTCCATAGATGACTTGTTCCCTGACTCATCAATCAGTTTTTCTAACTAGTCAGTTAGTCTGCCATTTTCAAAATCACTTTTTTTTACTAACTCGTCTATGCACTAATTAAGTCAGTGAAATCAATTAACTTACCAGTCAATTCAGTCACATCGAGTGATCATCTCCCAACTACCTTTTCTCAATGACTCTCCACCATTAATATTTCTGCTATCAAATCAATCTTGATCGTTGATTTCAATTCCAAAAATCTATAAATTCAACATCATTCTCAATCATGGACAACCACATTCTTTAAATTCTTGTGTTATCACTCTACATGTATTGTATGACTCTAAGAGCTACTACCATCATATGCCACAAGGAGAAGAAGAGAAATGGAAGCCACTTTCTTGAGTTTGACATTGGGTTTTCATTTTTGTTGATATATTCTTTGTGTTGAATTTGTTAGCATGCTTCGATTATTTATGATTGGAAATTGGTAATAGATTGTAGTTTGTGGTTGCTTGTATTGGTCTACTGCATATTCCCCCAAGTTTTCAGTCATTACAAGGAGACCTAATTTTATCATTATAAATTTATTTCCTCCCTTAAGAGATTTGAATTTGATCTATTATAACTATAATAACTTTGTTTACATTGCATAGAAGGAAAAGTTTGTAAAGAAGACAAGAAAAGTGAATAAGTCTCCTAAAAGGATTACAGACTTAAAAGTTTCTAAAAAAACAAAAAAGAAAAAAATTAAGTTTAGGAGAAGAAAAAGTGTGGATAGAAGATTGAAAAGTCTATGATTATTCAAATTACATTTCATGCTAAAAGGTGGAATCTATGGATAATTGATAGTGGTTTCTCTAATCATATAATTGGTGAGAGCAAATTTATCAATCTCATTGAATGGAATGGAGGCTCAATAAATTTAGAGATATTTCATCTATAAATATTCAAGGTAAAAGAAATTTGAGCATAAATGGCACATTAGAGATACATAACATTTTGTATCTTAAAGGGTTAAAACATAATCTACTTAGTGTCAACCAATTGTGTGACAATGACTATAATGTAACGTTTGATGTGTTAAATTATTGGGGAGATTGTTAGATTTGGTTGATCATTGCTTCTTCTAGGATATGTTGTTGTCATTGATGTCAACATATTCCTATGAGTTATTGCAGTGAGTTTGGGAAGAGTTTTTGATCCGGTTTTGTAGTTTGGTTTTGCTGATCACTGTTTTGCAGAATCCGGTATTTCCTCCGGTATATTTCGGTGTGATTAGATCTTGTGTTGAGACTTTAGATTATTGTTTGGGATGATATTGTGTATCTTCCTTTTAGATGGTTCATTATTTGGTGTTCCACAAGTTATCTTTCCTTGTGACAATTATTGTTTGGTTGTGTTCTTGAGCTTTGAGATGTTGACCAATGAAGATTTGAAAAGAGGTGTTGGTGCAACTATTCTGGATGATTCTAACATGCTTGATGGTGTTTCCTAGTTGTGTCTTGTTTGTTTTAGCGATCTGCATTGATTGTTGCATGAGTGTTTGGTGATTTTTATGAACCAGTGATTTATGTGTTATGTAGTATGTAGTATTTCTAGTGGTGTAGCGTGTTGCGGTTGATCTTGGTGGGATTTTCGATGGATGTAATCATTTGGGAATTTGATTTAGGTCCATGCTATGTAATGTAAATCATAATATTGGTCTAGTGGTTTATCTTTGTATCATCTAATGTAATTTTTTAAATTATCAGTTGAGGGTTGAGGGTTTAGCCGACCTTGTTGTCAAGGTTGATGATTTGTATATATAGGTGAGATTATTATGTAATTTAGGTGTCGATATTGTGTCTACATTATTAGAGAGAGGATATTGAGTGAACAAGGATATATAATTAAATGAAGTGTTGAGGTGTGTTTGGTATTGTATAGCAAATAAATGTTCTTAATCAGAGCTATCATCAGGCATTTGTAGATGCTATCATTGCAGTTCATTCCTTCCAGATTGTATTCTGAATCATATTGTAAGTCAGTGGTGAGACTTCCCTGAGGGTTGTAGCCTTCCGGGAAAATGTCTTTTGAGCAATGAGCTCTTGGCAGTGTGTCTGAATGCATGTGTATTCCCCATTGTAATATTTTCACATACTATTGCAAAATATCATCTTACCATGGATAGGCTCCCACCGTGGTTTTTCCCTTGACCAAGTTTTCCATGTCAAAATCTTGGTGTTGTGTGTTGTGATAATTAATTTTCTTATCTGTTATTGCTACAGTCTATCGGTTTATGTTTTGGAGTTTAATTTGCTAAGATCCAATGAAGACAGATTCACCCCCCCCTCTCAATCTTCCTTCTTGATTGCTTCTAACATAATGCTCAAGGGTGTGAGATAAGAAAGGCCAAATCAGGAAGATTAATTATTGAAGAAAAGAGAATTGAGAGTAATGTCTACAATCTAAGAGAAGTTCAACGCAAAAATTCTTTATTAGGGCATA
Source organism: Cryptomeria japonica (assembly GCF_030272615.1). NCBI lineage: Eukaryota > Viridiplantae > Streptophyta > Pinopsida > Cupressales > Cupressaceae > Cryptomeria > Cryptomeria japonica. The sequence goes on from NC_081415.1 coordinate 335,743,975, forward strand.
TTGATAAAAGATGGCTTTGACATATAAGATTAGGACATATCAACTATGATAATCTTGTTGAAGAAAGTTCTAAGAAGTATGTGAGGAATATGCCTAATATTACGAATCCCATAAACATCACATGTGAATAATGTCAATGAGGAAATAAAATGGGGACTAGTTTCAAATCCAAAGAGTATTCAACCTCAAAACCTTTGGAAATAGTGCATACTAGCCTATGTGATCCAACGAAGACAAAAGGTTTAAAAGTAGAGAGAGATTTTATGTTGTTGATAGATGATTATTCAAGACTGACATGGATAACATTTTTAAAGGAAAAATTAGAAGCATTTGAAAGATTCAAAATATTTAGGACTATGATTGAAAAGGAAAGTGGCTTAAAAATCAAGTATCTAAGATATGATAGAGGTGGAGAATTTAAATCTAATGAATTTGAAGAATATTGTGAAAGACATGGCATAAAAAGGCAATTCTTTGGAACAAGAACTCCAAAACAAAATGGTGTAGTAGAAAGAAAAAATAGGACATACAAAGAGATGGCAAGGAATTTTCTCAATGAGGCTAAGTTACATAATGTATATTGAGGAAAAGAAGTACATACAACAGTATACACACTTAACAAAGTTAAATTAAGGGCTAATAGTAATAAGACTCATTATGAATTATGGTATGAAAGATGTGCTTCTATCAAATATTTTAGAGTGTTTGGTCTAGTAGATGTTGTATCATAAGAGATGAAGATGGATTGGGAAGTTTTGAATCTAGATGTGATTAAGGAATATTTCCTAGATATTCTACTCATAGAAAAGCTTATTGTTGAAAAGAATCACCTTGGACAACAAATTAATGGAAAAAAAGATGTAGGAGTGAAAACAAAAAGAGGACTAACAAGGACAAATGAATAGGTGAATCTTTCTCTATTTTCTAAAGTTCAACCCAAGACTTACAATGAAGCCAACAAAGATGAAAACTAGATAAAGGAAATGAATGAGGAACTATCCCAAATTGAGAAGAATAAAACATGGGAATTAGTTCCTAGATCTACAAGTAAAAATGTGATTAAAACTAAATGGGTGTTTAGAAACAAACTTAATGAGGGTGCTAAAGTTATGAGGAATAAGGAAAGACTAGTTTGTAAATAATATGCAAAAGTTGAAGGCATAGATTTTGAAGAGACATTTTCCCTTATAGCTAGAGTGGAAGCTATTATAATGTTTCTAGTGTTCTTTATTTATGAAAAGTTCAAATTTTATCAAATGGACATCAAATCAACATTTTTGAATGGAAACTTGGAAGAGAAAGTGTACATAGAAAAATTAGAAGGCTTTCAATTACTGAAGAGGATTGTGTTTGTAGATTGAAGAAATCTTTATATGGATTGAAACAAAAACTAGTAGATTGGTATTCTAGGCTAGATAAGTATCTTCAACAACAATAATTCAGTAAGGGTAGTGCTAATAGTGATCTATATTTCAAATCAAAAGGAAAGAACATGTTAATAGTGGTAATCTACGTTGTTGATATTTTTTTTGGTGGTAATGATGATAGATGTGCAACAAGTTTATATGTAGCTAGATTCCAATATCATCCTAATGAATATCATGTTAATGTTGTAAGAAGAATCTTTAGGTATATAAAAGGAATTGTGGACTATGGTTTGTGGTATCCAAGAAGTGATGAATTCACTCTAACAACATATATAGATTTTGATTAGGAAATATGTGTAGATGATAAGAGAAGTACCATTTGTAGAGTATTTTATCTTGGAGATAAATTGGTCTCTTGGTTAAGCAAGAAATGAGACTTTGTCTCCTTATGCAATATTGAAGCTAAGTAAATTGAAATTGTATCATGATTTACACAACTCTTATGGACCTCAAGGATGTTGATGTAGAGGTATGGGTTAAACTCACAATGTAAAACTCAACTTATATGGTTATATAACATGACATTCAAATACAACTCACTTTAGGCATATTGAGAAATATCTCCACATTGGCCTCTATGAGACTTAAGCCCTTTACACTAAGGCTTGGACACTCCTATGTTTTAACATCAACTTGGGCCTATGTGCACATGTTGAGTTTAGGTCTAAGACATCACCATAAACATCCATTTTGTGGTTTTTCAAATTTCCACTTTCACTCCCTTTTACATGGTTCAATTCTAAGCAAGTAGGACTGCCCTCAAGATGGTAGAATGGCCAAACTCAATGCTCCTAAGGCCAAAAAATATTAGGATTTATTGGGGAAACCATTCACAAGGTGGAGACACCTCTATTATTTCCTTACAACAAATAAAAGGCCTCTACAAGTCACTGTTTGCAGCAAGGGCTTGACTGGTTACTAAGACTATGGCAAACAAGACAATGAGTACAATCATATACTCATGGGAACTTCCTCTTCTTGGAAATTCCAAAAACCTAAAAAAGTTTGTGTAGGGTCTCCTCACTCCCTTTTTTAACACCATAAACATATAAAAATTTCACTTGTCCCTGAAATGCAAATTTCTCCTATTTCACTGGTTAACATATGACAATCATATACACTGTCTAGGAACAATCATACGTTTCTTGATGTTTGAGTTGCACAAAGGTCTCTAAAAATTTGGAAAAGGTCTACACCAACCCCTACACTCCTTCACTTCCTTCTTCCAAACCTCAAAAGGTTTACTTTCCATTTACACCTTCAAATCCACTCCTCATTGCTACAGTGGTCTTATACATCAACAATATCAGACTAACAGTCACATAAAGCACATTCCATGGTGATTTTTGGAGCTTGCAAAATATGGAAAATTAAAATAAATCATAATATACATCTTCCCACCCATTTTGGTGATTTTTCAATGGTGGGAAGAAAAATTATGCATTTGTTTGTGCCACTGGATACCTTAACTAGGGTTTATCACATTTTTTACAAAAATGATGATATCTTCTTCAAGACACAATGAAATTCAATGAGACACAAGGAAAATTTTCCTATATTCACTCCTATTTCACTTACAACAAGTTTTAGATGAAGACATGAAATATTTCAATGTGAACAAGCAATGAGAACAACCTGCAATGTCTTGAAAAGCACCAAAATGTCCACTTTCATTGACAAAAGTCTCCAAATTCAACAATCAAACCTTGGATGAAATTAAAAAGGAATATTTATGCCCACCCAACTAGGTTGCAACCTACAACTAACAAAAACCAACCTTCCAACCATATTTTCAACAATTTGTTACAAGGTTGTAAAAGTTGTCATGACAATTATGACAACTTTTTACAACTTTTACATTTTTTGCCCAATGGACCTCAAACTTGCCCAATTAGGTCCAAATAAATCATAATGGCCTCAAATGGCCTTATTTACATGAAATAAAATTAAAAAAACAAAAAAACTCAATTTTTGACCCTATTGGCAAAACTTAGGTCTCTAGGGTGCTTCTCCACCATACTCTTAAGGAAGAAAAACTCAAGTTCCACTTGAGTTCAGACCTGCAAAAATATATCCATGTTGAATGATATCATTTTATGACATCCAAGTGGCATCCTCCATGGGAAGACCTTTCCACTTGACCAGGTATTGGTAGTAAATCTTCTTCCTTGTCTTTTTGAGTTCTTTAGAATCAATGATGGCCTCCAACTCTAAAGGCGTGTTGGGTGGAAGGTCCTTGACCCATTCTTCATATGAGAACACAAAAGGAACCTACATTATCACCTTCAACAACATCCCATTTATAAGGGTATAGGTCAAAGACATTAAAATAGGAGAAATGGCAATACCAGGAGGAAGCTCTATCTCATATGCATTATCCCCAAACTTGTGCACCACCTTACATGTTGTGAGAATTTGCCAAGATCTAGAGGCAATTGAAAGCATAAATAAGAGAGACAAAATATATGATATGAATAAATTGTAATCTATCAAGTTGAAAAATATGATCAATTGGATCATTACAAGATGTTCAATGAATGCCCGTACAAACAATGTAGATGAGCCTGCTTATAAAGGCAAGCCTATATGGATATGTGAGAACACAAACATGACATGTGGCTCAATAAGAAACAAGGGTAGGTAGGAAATAGGTGTGGTAGGTAGGAGAAATAATATAATATTCTACATGAGGTGAAATGTAACAACAAGATAAGATCAACACCATAAAAGGTGGAAATTCTCCTACACACACTATCCCAATGTGGCACAAACACCCAAGTATCTCATACCCAAACTAATATGAAATACATGTACCTAAGTAAACTTAAGTAAGGTGTAATAATATCCAAGATGAATAATTATTTACACCAACACCCCCCCTTAAGTGCAACTTAGGGGAATGCACTACAATGCAACTAAGCAATGCAAGATGGGTCCTGACTACGAGGCCATGTTAGGTACCCATGTACAAATGCAAATTCAATTTCCCATAAATGGAGAAAGAGAGAAAAACCCAATAGGAAAAAGCCCTCGACCAAAAGAGAGATGATGAAATAACACAATGCTCTCAATGATGAATGAGAAGAATAAAATATGCCCCCCCATAAGAGAGAAGAAGAGACCATGAAGCCCCCCCTCAATATCAAATCTCCTGCAAGGATGGTGCAATTATGTTGACCAAAATACCTCCCCATAAGGAAGAAAGAGAGCCTATGCTGCACCAATAATTTCAAAGTGTGACAAAACTAGGTACCAATATAGATGACGATGAATTACTTGCTGCAAAAAAATGAAGATCAAGCATGGAGACAACCTACTTTGAGCACCATCTGGATACTCATAAATGACATAAACACTGGTACAATCTAAGTCTCATGGGAGCCATGCACAAATGTGTAAAATCTAAGTCTCAACTGGAGCCATGCACCAAGTCTCACAAGATATTCCTAATCTATGTGTACAAGAGGATTACATCAAATAGTCAACAATGAGAAGATACAAAGAGGTGTGGCACTTTATGATAATGCAAGTACAACATTTCTCAAGCAAGAGCATACATCATGATAAAATATTCAAATGTGGAAACATGAAAATGATGCCACCAACAAAGAAGCCATGTAGAATACTGCAGATGAAGATGCCTCCGAATGGAATTTCACCAAGAGATATAAATGAACAACTGACCCACCATAAAAAGATCATGTTGGAACTTGCAAATAATGGAAAAGTGGACTTCTGATTTCAATGATCACAACTTCTCAAAAATGAGATATAAGAGACTTCAACAAATACTGCTAGTGATCTAAACTGAGATCCAAGCAAAATATAAGTACCAAACAGGCCAAAAAAAACCAAATATTGAAAGTTCAATTTCTACTCAAAATCACTGCAAACTAATGGTAGATTATGAAAGTAGACAAAAAAATATGCTCTCTAAAAAAAAATGGCACTTGAAAAGGAGGTCGTATGACCCCAAACGAAGCCTCTGAAGTTGTAAAATTTGGGATTTCATGATTTCCAACAAAATTGTATTCGAAAAACAAAAAAATCCTACACCAGTGTATAGATCACAAAATTCTACCCCAAAACAAAAAAAAATTCTCGAAAAAAGGAGTCTGGATGAGTGAGATATCACTATTTGAAAATTGTCTGCAAAATTATAATTTCTGGAAAATTTCCATCATAGCTTCAAACTTCAAATGCCTCTAGATTTCGCCTCCAAAGTCTGATTTGAATGAAACAAAAGGTAAAACTAACTTTTTTGGACCTCCTCAATCCAATGGTAACCTCATATTTGACCCATCAAGCTTCAATAATAAACTGCAATAGAAATCTCCAAAATACACAACCCCAAATAACATCAAATTTCTCTCAATTGGAAAACCAATGACACTCTAATGGCTCTAGTACCATGTGAGAATTTTCCAAGATCTAGAGGAAATGGAAAGAATAAATAATAGAGACAAATTATATGATAGGAATAAACTATATTCTATCAAGATGCAAAATATGATCAACTGGATCATTACAAGATGTTCAATGAATGTCCATACAAACAATGTAGATGAGCCTGCTTATATAGGAAAGGATATATGGATATGTGAGCACACAAACATGACATGTGACTCAATAAGAAACAAGGGTAGGTAGGAAATTGGTGTGGTAGGTAGGAGAAACAATATAATATTCCACATGAGGTGGAATGTAACAAGAAGATAAGATCAACACCATAAAAGGTGGAAATTCTCCTACACACACTATCCTAATGTGGCACAAACACCCAAGTGTCTCATGCCCAAACTACTATGAAATGCATGGACCTAAGTAAACTTAAGTAAGGTATAATAATATCCAAGATGAATAATTATTTACACCAACACGTGTCCATATCTTCTTCATTTATAGTTTAGAGTACTTCCCCTTAGGAAACCGTTTCTTACTCAAATGATCCAAAACCAAGTCTCCAACCTTGTAGTGAACCTCTCTCATTTTTAGATCAGCATGATTCTTGTATTTATCCACTCTTTTGGATATTATCCTTGACTTTTTGGTGGATCTCTTGCATAGCCATAGAAAATTTCTCACTGTTAGCACTCCTCCTTTCCATCCCACTCACATCTCTAAGTTCAAACACACCCCTAAGCTACAAACCATACACAATTTCAAAAGGACTCCTTCCAACACTCCTATTCACCAAGATATTGTAGGAAAACTCATCTTGAGGCAAAATCAGATCCCATTGGGTTTAATTCCCTTTGGTGAGACATTTGAGAAGGCTACCAAGGCTCCTATTAACCACCTTAGTCTACCCATCAGTTTGGGGATGATAGGAAGAACTGAAACTGAATTTAGTACTAAGTTCCTTCCACAAAGCTCTCTAAAAATGACCAAGAAACTTTCTATCCCTATCTAAAACAATATTCAATGTTAAACCATGGATTTTTATCACCTCCTTGAAGAACAAACCTACAACATATGAGCCATCATTGATTCTCTTGCATGGATGAAAGTGTGTCATCTTTGAGAGCCTATCCACCCTAACAAATAGTCAATCAAAACCCCTTTGTGTTTTGAGTAAACCCATGACAAAATCCATACTAATGGACTCCCAAGGCCTATTTGGAGTGGGAAGAGGATGTTATAACCTTGCATTAGTGCTACATCGCTTTTCTCTTTGACAAATAAAACTTTTCTCTACAAACTTCCTTACATCATTTTGCATCTGAAGCCAATAATAGTGCCTTGTTACCTACTCCAAGGTCTTATCTAGACCAAAATGACCTACAAGACTACCACTATGATTTTCCTTTTATCAAATTATCCCTCATTAAGAATTTAGACACACAAAGTTGAGCCCCTTTGAACAAAAACCCCTCTTGGATCAGAAAAACAAAATTCTCTTCATGAAAAACTCTATTAAATTGACTAAATGAAGCATAGATATCCTTGAAATAATCATCATCAACATACATACCATTTAGGGATTCAATACCCACACTTTGCAATTTAATTTCTTGGACCATTAATGTTCTCCTACTCAATGCATCAACCACCTTATTGGACTGCCCCTTCAGGTGCTTGATGGAAAAGGTGAAGCTTTGCAGTATTCCACCCACTTGATGTGTCTGTGGTTGAGTTTGACCTGACTATTAATAAATTCAAGGGCATGATTGTTATCGTGGTTGTGAAGTAGGGTACCTGTAGCTACAACACAAACACTCAATAGATCATTGCAAGCATGGTTAGAAAATTTAAATCAAATGAAAGATAAACCATGACAAAGCGACCTATCACCTCCTAAGAGATGCGAGTGTGGATTTGCTATTAGATCTAGATAAGCAATCCCAGTGACTTGACTACACCTAGACGAAGGATTTAAAATGATATGATATGCAAGCTATATGAGATTGATTATGCTAGATAGATCCAAGAGGTTAATTAAGCTAATGATATGCATGATTAAGGTATGATGATGATGCAATTAATCTAGAATAGAGATTGATTATGCTATATGATTCAATAATTATGCTAGAATATGATCAAATTAAACTAGATCTAAGATGCAATTGCCTATGATAAAAATGCTTAAATGATATGCTAGAATGGATATGCCTATGGTAAAAATGCCTAAAATGATATGAGATGGGATATGCCTATAGTAACAATACATAAGATGAAAATGAGGATCCTTTGTGCTCCAAAATAGGGGATATTTATAGGATTTCCAAGGTTAGGGGTGAGGTGGCAAGAATCAATAGTCAAGATTGAGTCTGAAGATATCAAGGGTGAAATTGGAGGATGTTGGAGAAGAGGTTGGAGGGAGGGACACTTGTCATCTCTATGATGATGAGTGTCAAGGAGCTTTGCTCATAAGAGGGAAAGTGTCCAAGGGAGGAGACATGTGGCATAAGTGCCATGTGTCTCAAGGGGAGAATATCCACACCATAGGAGGTTAGGATAAGGAGGTTAGGATGAGGAGGTTAGGATAGAGTTAGTTAAACCTAGGGTTGGGTGGAATGGGTTAGGTTAGAGGGTGTTTAGGTTAGGTGGTTAGAAGTTAGGAGGCATGTGGGTAATTTGAATTTAAAAATTCAAATAATATGAAAAGGCTAATTAAATTTCGACAACTCATAAATTGATTTGATTTAATTAATTAGGGGATTACAAGAATGAATTAAATAGGGGAGAAATAATTAATTCAGATTAATTAATCAAAGGGGACTATTGAAATGAACCTATTAAATAAATCAATTTATTAATAAGCAGATGAAAGGGATTTAATCAAATTTCTAATGAATTCAATTAAATTGGGAAGGGGGATTAATTAAATAATTGCTTATTCAATTAATTATCTTCAGACCATTTTTAGGTGTATACAATTGTCATTATAAACAATAAATTCTTTAGGAAGGAGATAATGTTTCCACTTCTTCAATGATTGCACCATGACATACATCTCCAATTCATATGATGAATACTTCTTCTTGGCTTCATTGAGTTTCTCACTACAAAAGGCAACTGGTCTACCCTCTTGGCTCAGGACAACACCTATGGCAAAGACACTTGCATCACATTCTATGGAAAAAAAATGTTGAAGTAAGGTTAAAAAAGGATGGGCTTCTCAACAACCCTCTTCTTTAAATAATAAAAATTCTTATCAGCCTCACTAGCCCAAACAAACTTTTTATTTCTATCTTCCTTTATAGTGTATATGATTGGAGAGCATAAATGATTGAAAACCCTTATTAATTTCCTATAAAAACTTGCCAAACCATGGAAACTTCTCACCTCAAAAATTGATTTTGGAGTGGGTCAATTCAATATGGCTTCAACCTTGCTAGGTCCATCTTGAGTGTCCCCTTGGTGACGACAAAACTGAGATACACCAACTTTATCTTCAAGAACTCACATTTATTCAAATTTAACATTAGTTTCTCTTCATTCAATCTTCTCAATACCAAATCCAAATGATGTAAATTATCTTCCTTAGTATAACTAAAAATAAAAATATCATCAAAATATACTACTACAAACTTACCAATGAAAGGCTTTAGGACCTCATTCATGAGCCTCATAAATGTACTGGGTTTATTGGAGAGACCAAAAGGCATTACCAACCATTCATATAGTCCTTCATTTTTCTTGAAGGTTATCTATTATTCATCTCCTTGCCTAATTTTGATTTCGTGGTAGCCACTCTTCAAATCTATCTTGGAAAAGTAGGCCACTCCACTCAAGCAATCCATGAGGTCTTTAATTCTTGGTATGGGAAACCTATATTTGATTCACTATTATTTTTATGGGATAAGATAGTGGGAATCACACAAGGGCTAAGGCTCTCTTTGATCAAGCCATTATCAATCAATTCTTGAACTTGCCTCTTAATCTCTTTATTTTATTGTGTGGTCATCTTATAGGCTGCCTTCTAAGAAGATTGGATCCTATTATGAAGTCAATACAATGAATAATATCCCATTGGTGGTAGGGAGATTGGGAAGTCTTATACCACAATGTTCTCATACTTTTTCAACAACTCTTGGATATCCATAGGAAGATTATCATGCTTGGTTGATGTTAAGACAATACTTAGTTTGATCATGACTGCAATCTTGTTGGCATTGTGTTGTCATTGATGTCAACCAGTATGGGATGAATACTAGTATGAGAGATGCATGTGCAAAAGTGTCATGAAGGGGCATAGAATGAGATATCTTTGATATCACCTTGTGTTGCAGAACATTGGTATGGTAAAGAAGAGAATGCCATTCAAAGGAATGATCACTGGTGTCACCAATGAACAAGTTAGTGCTTGACTTGTGTGGATGAAAGGGTAAGGTTACCAGTACAATGTATCATCGGTAAGGAGAGTATGTCAGCTGGAAAGTGGAGTGTTGACAATGGGTAGGATGCTTGGATGTTGTTTGTGATGAAGAGACAAAATGTTACCTAAATCACATCAACACTGGAGGAGAAGAATGAACACGTCACCGATATGTTGTGAGGTTGCAGAACAATGGGACTACCACTGGATGAAGATGTAGTCACCATGTGAAGAGATGAATGATAGTGAATGTGCCCACATTGGATCTCATGTGCCTGGTTGAATACTTGTTGCACAAATGGGGAAGTCACATGAGTGTGTTGCAGGATGCAGATGACATAAGTGTCACTCCACTGGTAAGTGGATCTTATCTCCTATTATGCATAATGTGCATTTTATTTTTGTGAGATAAGGAAGAAGAGGTAAAGGCAAGTGTTTGAAGGCTCATACCAGATCTATTGGTGAAATAAAGGAATGCCTCAAGTGCATGAAATAAGGGTTATGCACTAAATCGATAGAGAAGGGATGTTGGGATGCCGATGCAGATGAAGAGTGATGAGTTTGTCATTTTGATAAGTCTGGATGAGATGATATTCAGTCTGATGATGAAGAAGGTAAAGTGGAGCAGCTAAAAATAGAGAATAAAACTGGCATGCAGATGCCTTAGATGGAAATCATTGAAGGCTGATGACATGATGCCATCAGGATGGCTACCAGTAAGCATGAGAACCGGTAAGGAAGTAAAGAGACTAAGAGATTTGACTCTACCTGATGAGAATGAGCATGCTATGGATAGACATGTTTGGTCATCAGTTTAAAAGTTCCACTGAAAGTTTAGCAAAGAGAAGACATGAGGAGTTAATTGGTAAAGTGTGAGATACTGACAAGGTTAGTATACCGCCAGAAAAGAAGAACCGATTGTGTGGGAGGTTGATGATCTTGTTCATATGGACACAAATGATCTAGCAGAGGTGGAGGTTGATGTGGATTCCATGTAGAGATGAAGTGGCAAGCTTGGAGAGGTCAGTGAAGTGTTGTGTAGGGATAGGTGTTTCTACAGGTGTGCATTAATATGGATCCCATGATTTGTGGATCAGATTAGAGGAGTGCGGCTCGAGGAAGAATGAACGACAGAGAAAAATCAGGGAGTTGTTGGCACCTGGATCAAAGCAAGGAAATCAGAGTGGATGAGGACCTCAAGAAGGAAAAAATAGAATTATTAATGGTGTTTTGATAGATGCAGGTCGAGATATAGGGCCATGGTTGATAAGTTTAGAAAATGTGTATTGAAAGGCACGTTAATGGTGGTGATGAGAAAACAACTATCTGGGTGATTAGATTGGATAAGATCTGATTGGATTTGGTTTTCCTGGAGGTTGATGAGGAAACCCTAACCATCCATGTATTTTGAATTAGCTTTTGGCGGGAAAACCAGGTTATAAATAAGGAAGCCAAAGATATTGGTAAGTGTTGCTGAATAGAAGAAGATAAGGCTATTGTGAACTGATTGAGTGCTACATGTGAGAGTTAGATCAGTCAGAGTGAAAATAGAAAAAGAGAATAGTGATTGAGTGAGTGAAGGTTATGTTAGATGCAATGACTAGCGCAAAGACACTGAGAGGGGGGGGGGGGGGTGAATCAGTGTCTAACTGGTTAATGGAATATTTGAGATTATTTATAACTTTGCAACCCAAATTAATGTATCGGTAAACAAGTAATAATGTAGCAAAGAGAAATAACAGAGACAACATAAATGCACACCATAACACAAGATGTTTTGGCGAGGAAACCTGGTAAGGGAAAAACCTAGATGGGATTTGTGATCCACAATATTTACTCACTGGACAATATGAATAAATATTACTTACAATAGGGGCCTGCACATGCAGGAAGGCCAAGAGCCTAGAGCTCACTAGTCAATGAAAGAGTCTCATTGACTATAAAATGGATAATTAAATCCAAGACAATGTATTGCTCAAAATAGCATCTACAATACTTGATTCAGTTCTGGTTTAAGTTCTGTTTGAAACTGTAACCAAAAACCATTCCGGTGAATGATATTCGCTCACATAACCTATCTTCACTTATTACAGAATCCTTTCGCTATCTTCTATGATCTATTACATAATCGCCTCTCTATATATCATATCTCAAAATGACCTATAAGATCTCATACATATATGAGTCTGTACAATACATCATGTTGGCTTACAAATAATTAATTACATTACAATAAAATTCACATAAAGAAAACTTGTCTCATGTCGACCTGAGCGTCTGTATACTTTATTGGTGGTGTAAACTAGATGTCGATGAATGAACTTGTTGTGCCTATCAGTGCTGGTAAATGATGTCTGCATTGTTGGTGAACCTATAGAATCATGTTACTAGTTGGTTGCCATCAATGACAACATCAACCATTCTCATTAGAGCGTAGAATGCCAACAATCTCCCCCTTTGGCATTGATGGCAACACTCATGAGAAAAATTCAAAAACTGTTATCCAAAAATGAAATCCAAAACTGATCCCCAAAGGAAGTGTGCTCCCCCTGAGCAAGTGATTTCTTCTATGCATTTTCCTCCATACATTTTTCTCCATACTACTCCCCCTTTGACATAAATGACAAAGGATGTCAAAAAGAATCAAAGAATACAAAAATTCTACCTCATAGCCTGTAACCAGTTTTGTACAATTTGAAAGATATCCGCCAAAATTAGATTCAGGCTCTGCATGAATTTATTACTATTAGAAATAATGGTTTCAGTTTGCTGGGTCCTGTCAGTCAGATAATACATATGTTTCTCTGGTGAATGTTCTCCTTGAATTGATGCTTTAGATAGCTCAACCCCCTGAGTTATAAGGTTGTCCAATCTTGGACCAAGCTTATTTTCAATTCCCTGGCCTTCAACCTTATCCTTTCTTTTTCCTGCTCTAGTTTCTCTATCTTTTCCTCAAAAATTGCCATTTCTTGATAAAAAATAGAGGTAAGTTCTAAAGAACCTATCATATTATCTGCTATATCATCTATCTCCTTTTGTGTTTTCTTAATCCCCTCATCAATGTCTTCATTCAGGTGGTGAGGCTTGAATTAAGTACCAGTAATAAGGAATCAATATGCTCAGTACAGTCCTTGGTAGTTTTCTCAAAGAATTCACCTTTTCCTTAATGGTTTCTTCTTTAACCTTATCTACAGTTAGAAAATTTGAAGCATTAAATTTGGACAATGCATCCAATTTACCCAAAGAACCATGAATATGAACTATCTTACATGTCGGTGCAATCATTTTTAAAATAGGCAATTTATCATCAATGGCCTTAAATGCTAAGGCGTTGCAATCTGTGATCCTCTTAATTGAATCCAAAAGAACATCTGTTACATTTGTAGGTCTGAAATCTATAGTAGATGTGCTCAGTTTTGTAATAACTTTCTTTTCATCAGATACTAGACCAATTACCTTAACAATTTCTTCCTTGTTTCCATCATTTATTACCTCTTTATTTACAGTTGCTGTTGGTTTCTCACTCTGTGTTATTACCTCTACTTCTGTCAGTTTCTCAGTGTCTGATTTCTTAGCTACTGCCGATATTTCAATGTTCTGAGAGTCACCAGTGTTAACTGGTGAACCAGAGAAATCAATATTCATAGCATTAGTTGTCTTAACCTCTACAGTCTCTTTATCCATAACAATATTAAAATCCTGTGTATCTACATTCATAGTATAAAGAATTTCCGATTCCGGATTAGTATCATCATGATTTATTTCTTTAGCCTCCTTATCCAGTTGACTGTCTGTATGTACCAGTGTCCCTAAAGTTATTGGTGGGGTGTCCTATTCCAGTGGAGAAAGATTATCTTTGACCTTTATAACAGGTACACTACCAATTTTACCTTTACCTTTATCCTTTTGATATACCTTTGTAAAAGACTTATCCATTTTCTGTCTATCCCTTTCTTCTTTCTTTTCTTTTTCAACAAAAAATATGTCCCATTTGTTAGTAGTTTCATCTGCTATTTCTTTCACTTTCCCAACCATTAGACTAACCTACCGGTGACCACTCACAAAAACTGATCGATTGGCTTCAACAATCAGTTCATCAACCTCTTCTTGGGAATTTACAGGGTGAACAACCAACAATTCTTCAACCTTTAAATTTTATCCAATTCCATCACTGACATTCTTTTAGCCTCTAATCTTATGTATAAGTCATTTGGCAGATCATCTACAACCTCAATCAAAACTTTCTTGTAGATGTCAAGATGCAAAATAATGCTTTCCTCTATTGTCTCCTTGTCAGAATCCTTGAAAGAATGATAAAATTTATTCACATTACTAAGATTACCTTCTTGTGTTATTTCATTGATCACTTCCTCCCGTGTAAGCGTATCCAGTGCCTTATGTTGTTGTTTCTTCTTTGGAGTTAATTTATTCTTAGGCTCTCTTACATCCTGTTTTGTCTTTCTTAATGTTCTTGTCCTTTTAGGAGAAGGAGAAGGTACCAGTGAAGGTTTCCTCTTCTTCCTTTCAACTCTTTTGAACTCTATTGCCTTATCACTATCTGTATCAGAAGAAGTGACAACTAGTGAAACATGAGCTATCAGTTTTAGTCCTTCCAGTTCACTAGCAGAAATACCACTTATGTTCATCACATTTTCTTTAACTTCTTTAGCCATTTTGGATGCATCTCTGAAGAATTTTTCTCTTCTTTTTCTCTATTTTTGCATCGAAACAACACTCTCAATAGTGTCAGCATTGCCAAAAATTTCTTCAGAAGGATCCTTAGGTGCATCAAGAAGTGTCTTAGCATAAGCCTCAAGAATATTTAGATAAACTTCATATCACATCTCTATTATCTAAATGGTTCTAGGAGTAACAGCTTCCATCCATGTTTCATCTCTTTTGATTACAAAACATATTTGCTTGTCATACTTATCCATAATACTCTATGGTATCCTTTCTCTATCCTTCATTTTGGTTTGAAAGTTTTTGAAATAGGTTGTTACCATGTCACCACTATTAGCACCTATGCCAGTAATAGCTTCCACGATCTATCTACCAACAGGGATGTCATATGCAAAGTCCTTGTGACCAATGTCAGGTATCTCCTTTGTGAAGTAAAGCATTAAACACACAAGTAGATTCCGAAAATAGAATGTTCTCTTCTTGTCACCCTTAATTTTCTTCAAGTTATCTATCAGTTCATCCTTAAGCCATTAACAAATATCAATCCTTGTATTGTTCTTAACCATCTCATATGCACTATGAATACACAAGCTAGAAATAAAATTTAACCTATTTGCATGTGTATCTCTGTATCCAAATACCATGCTCACATATTTCACAGTTGCACCAGTGATATCACTAACCCTAAGAGATCTATTGTCAGATGTAGCTTCAGATAGGTCCATAACACCCTTGTTTGGCATCTTCTTCTTTTTGTCAGGTCTAGTACCGGTTGAGGGTAAACCATTGATTGCCTCCTTAGTGATTTAAAAAATAGAATCTAGCCACATAAACTCCCCATGAACTCTTCTCAGTACAAGAACTATTTCATCGGGAAATTCAGGAATGTTTAGAATTTCAACAAATCCTAAATCCTCAACAATCTTATGCTCCATCTTGCCTAAACCTTGTTCATTAGTTATAACATCTTTGTACATGTTCCTCAAGTCATCCGACCCTAAATTGTCTATGTTGTAGTGGATATAAATCCTCAGGTCTTCGGCAAAAGAAAATCCCTTCAGAATATTAGAAAAGGCTCTGATGGAATCATCTTGCTTAGCAATCTTTGGAATGATTTTAAGCATGGGTCTAGGGCACTTAATATTCTCTACCACAGTAGGGTTTGCAGTAAATTCAGGTGTAGAAGATGAAGATGCCATTGCGAAAGATAAATACCTTTTAACTTAAAATCCTTGAATGCTTGAAAACACCTTGCTTCTTTGCCTTTAGAATGCCTTTGCTCTCTCTTTGTGCTCTTTGAATGCTCGGATGCTTGGTGAATTAAAATGAGGGTTTTTCGGTGCCTTATAATAAAAAATATTCTCCAACAACTGCATTAAATGCTTGCCTGTTAAGTGAAGTCTTAACATATCTGTCGGTAAAGAAGAAATATAACTTCTTACCATCAACGAAGTGTAGAATGCATGATTTTCAGTTTTCTGCCATACCCTCTAAGGATTATTCCTTAGTTAGATGAATAATCTCCTACCGGTGGAGGGTTACTCTATTCTACCAGTGCAGAGATAGATTCATCAAATCTCTGATCTCTCTTCTTAATCCATTTTTTTGAAAATTCTTTCTTTATTTCATTTACTTTTTCCTTTCCCTTCTCATTAGATCCTTTATTGTTCTCTGGTATAGTCTTGCTTCTACAAAATTTTGCAATATTCCCAATCTTGTTACATGCATAACAAGTTACATTATTCCTTTGAATAGCTTTTCCATATCCTTGACCTGTTTGTGTTCTTCATTGATTAGATAAATGTCCAAATCTACCACAAACATGGCATTTTACATTTATTCTACATTTTTTGAGTTATGACCAACTTTATTGCATTTTGAACATTGACCGATGGGTAAATTTGTATTCTGATTATTTCTAAATCTGCACTGATTTTCTCTATGACCGATTTTGTTTCAATTAAAACATTTCCCATTAAATTTATAAGCATTAGGTTGTCTTACCGGTTTACTGTGATCTTGATTATTTGCAATCCCAGAACTTTCTCCATGTTCAAATCCAAGTCCAATTGTATCTCCATTAGGTTTCTGTTGTTTCAGCATGTCATCAAGTCTTTCTAAACTTTTCTTGAATTTGTCTTTATGTTCATTTGTAGTGATCAACTCATTTTCTGGAATCCCAACTTGTCTCATAAGCTCCTCTTTATCATGTTGCATTTGAATCAGATCTGTCTTTAGCATATCATTTTCATGACAAAGTCTCAAATTTTCATTACCTCCATCATTAAGTCTCCTAGTCAAGTCTTCTTCATTTTTCTTCCTGTCTTCAATATCCTTACATAGCCTCATGGTTAAATCTTGAATTTCATTCCACATGTTACTATTCTCTTGTCTCAGCTTCTCTGCAATATTCCTAAGAGTTTCCTTTTCATCATCATGTTTCTGCATTTGCTCATGAAGTTCCTTCCTCTTGTTTTGTGCTATAACTAGGTTCTCCTAAAGTCTTTTAATGAATTCCTCGATAGTCCTCAGATCATCTTCAAGTTTGATATTATTCAATTTTTTTGCATCAAAATCTTCAAGATCTCCTTCCAACTATTTTCTCAAACTCTCCATCGGTACCGGTTTCAGAATCTTCCTCAAGTTATTAGGCTTTTGCAAATAGAGGACCAGGCTCTGATACCAATTGTTAGATGCAATGGCAGTCCCAAAGACATTGAAAGGGGGGTTGTGTTAGTGTCTAACCGGTTAATGGAATATTTGAACTTATTTATAACTTTGCAACCCAAATTAATGTACCAGTAAACACGTAATAATGAAACAAAGAGAACTAAGAGAGACAACATAAATGTACACCATAACACAAGATGTTTTGGTGAGGAAACCCGGTAAGGGAAAAACCTCAGTAGGATTTGTGACCCACAATATTTACTCACTGGCCAATATGAATAAATATTACTTACAATAGGGGCCTGCACATGCAGAAAGACCAATATCCTAGAGCTCACTGCTCAATGAAAGAGTCTCATTGACTACAAAATGGATAATTAGATCTAAGACAATGTACTGCTCAAAATAGCATCTGCAATGCTTGATTCAGTACTGGTTTAAGCTCTGTCAGAAAACATAACCAAAAACCTTGCTGGCGAATGATATTCGCTCACATAACGTATCTTCACTTGTTACATAATATTCTCGCTATCTTCTATGATCTATTACATAATCGCCTCTCTATATATCACATCTCAAAATGACCTATAAGATCTCATACATATATGAGTCCTTACAATAAATCATGTCAGCTTACAAATAATTAATTACATTACAATACAATTCACATAAAGAAAAATTTCTCATGTCCGCCTGAGTGTCAGTATACTTTATTGCCGATGTAAACTAGATATCGATGAATGAACTTGTTGTGCTTGTCAGTGCCAGTAAATGATGTCTGCACTGTTGGTGAACCAGTAGAATCTTATTACCGGTTGGTTGCCATCAATGACAACATCAACCATTCTCATTAGAGTCTAGAATGCCAATAGGTTAAACTGGTGATAGGGTTTAACAGTGAGTGAACCGATATGGTTTGAGCAACCGGTATAGCAGCTAGAGTGCATTTGAGGAGATTACCGGTAAGAACTTGTACCAGCAAGAAGACAATTGAGAGAATTGAAGAGAAAAGCAGTGAGGAGGAGATCCAACAGAGCAGAAGAAGAGTAGAGGTGAACTAGTAGAGTTTACTGGCAATACAACAACAGATGAGAGTAGAAGAAGAGTGAACTGGTGCAACAGAGAAGGTGTCTCATCGACAGAGTGAGGTATATGAAATGGTTACAAGATTCACTTGTAATAGTATGACTAATTTTGTATTTTAAGTTATCATTGTGGTCACTGATTTTTGATGAATACTAAGAGGGGGGTGAATTACTATGCCCAAAAACTTAACCAAACTTTTAAACAATTTTACTGCAGACCGGTATAGTAGTTTAAACAACAAACCAGTTAAAACACAAACAAGCCAAATAGAAAATAGAGCATTCACCTACAGAAGCACAATCACCATAACACAAGATATTTTGACATGGAAACCCAAATGGGAAAAACCATGGTGAGTAAAACTCATAAGTCAACTATCTGCAGAATAGTAACCAGGCCGGTTAAGGCCTTACACTGTTCTTCACTAGAATGGATCCTATTAGGAATCCAGATCTCTATTAGGAGATAAGTCCTATTAAAGACTACCCTATTAAAGGATTTCAGATCCACAACTATGAACCACCTTGTTAGAGGATTTTACAAAAGGCTTGACTGGGCCTACCCAGTTAAGGGTTTTAGACTTGTCGAAGAGATTAGTAATCAACAAGTGAATGATCTAGACAATAGCACATAATGCTTGATTAGATCCTTGACAACTCTCTGTTAATGCATTGCATCATTACTTTAGTCTTTTGTCCTTTTCATGTTCAATCTCTATCACATGATGCTTCTATAACAACTTCTCTCTTCAATATACACACACGCACATACATACATTCATCATTCTAAAACCCTAGACATGACGTCCTTAAATAGGAAGCTTATTTTATGTCGGTCCAATGAGATTGGATTACAATTTCCTAGGTTCAAAGCATCTAGACACATTTGGTAACATGACACACAAGTACCGCCAAAGTGTTGGTGGATGATAACTCATCACACATTACAATTTTACCGGTTTAACATAGTATACCGATTACTGATAAACAAAGACTAGTAAACTGGAACATAGTATTCCGATCAAAATGATTGACTACTGCTAGGGGTCCTCATTCTGCTTGAGGTCTTCATACCACTTCAGGACTTCATTTGATTTGAGGTCTTCATTCATGCTTTGACTAGTAAGGATTTTCAGCAAAACACCGATAGTCTTCTACAAACAAAGACTATACATACAATGGCATATAATACCAATGTGAACAATACAACACATATTACCAGTGGAGTATAACTCATACATAAAATAAGTGTGTGTCCATCAATGACAATTACAACTAAACATCATCAAAATACCAACAATCTCCCCCTTTGGTATTGATGGCAACACTTAGGAAACTTTGACATCTAAGTGCTTACAAAACAAAAATGATGTCATAATCAAAATTTACTTCCCCTAAGAATATACACTACTCCATTTGCCAAAAATTACAAGCATGTACAAATTCAATGCTACTCCTTATAAAATTTTCATGAATACTACTCCCCCTTTTTGCCAACAATGACAAAGTAATACAAAACATAGTGGGTTTACCATTCTCCTGATCATATTGCATAAAAATAGAGTATATGTTCATGACAATAAAGAGTAAAACTTCTCAAAAATAGATTTATAGTTTTTCAGAAAATCCTTCATGTCTGTTGACCAGGTATCTAGGAGTGAGGCAGCAATTTCACTTTGAGTCTTCATCTGGAAAGCTAACTCCTCCATGGAGTCGATGGTGCTCAATTCCTATGTAACAATAATAGCCTCCATGTTCAGAAAACACTTTTGAAGAACTTGCAACTTTGGTAGTAAAAGCAATTGGAGCTCTTGCAGATCTTGTGTCCTCTTGCAGATCTCTGATTTAATCTTTGCAATCTGTTGCTGGTGAGTGTGAACAATCTGTCCATACAATGTGAAGGAATCATATGGCAATTTGAAATTGCCAATGTACTACTTTAACTCTGATTGGAGTTGACTCTTTTTCTTCAAAGCATCATCACATAATAGATCAGGCTAGCAGATTTTGCTCAACAATTTATGGCCTTCAACTATTGCCAAACAAATATCATCCCTTTGGTGGATCAACTTGTCTTTGTATTCATTAAATTGTTTCACCAGTGAAACTTTGAGTTTCTTTTCATGGTTTTTCTTTGGAGTGGCCTAGGAAACATCTTCCAAACATTGTACTTGATCGTCCAGTATTGTGCAAAGAAGTTTTAACTTGGCCGGTGAGGAATCAGTACTAGGAAGGTTAGTATCGGGGATTAGATTGGAAAGAGTGTCAATAGCAAATTGAATGACATCCTATTCTTTCTTTTTCCTTAGTTCTTTGAATCTATCCCGAGCTAGTTGAATTCTCCTCAGTAACTCATTTTCATCAAGCGATTGAGTAAGACAGGCAAGAGTCAAATCGGTGTGACCAGTGGGATCAACCTACTTATCTTGATCTCTAATTTCTTTAGGAGTCTATTCTCCTTCCTTTGCCTTGATCTCCTCTTGTCTTTTCTTCTCTTGTTCTTCTATTTCCTGGGCTTCCTTGGTGGCCTTCTCTTTCTCCTCTTCCACTCTTTTCTTCTCTTCTTCTTTCTTCCTCTCTTCTTCCTTCTTCTTCTCTTTTTCCTTCTTCCTCTCTTCTTCCTTCTTCCTCTCTTCTTCCTTCTTCTTCTTCTCTTCTTCCTTCTTCTTCTCTTCTTTCTTCTTTGTTCTCTCTTTCTCTTGTCTCACTTTCTCCTCTGGCTCTTTCTCTTGTTTTTCTTTCTCCGCTTGCTCTTTTTCTAATTTTTTCTTTCTCTGCTTTCTCTTTTACCTGTTTCTCTTTCTTGGTTTTTTCTTTTTCTTGTTTCTCTTTCTCCACTCTCTCCTCTTCAGCTTTCTCTTTCTCTAGAGTAGTGTTCTCAACATCTAGTGCATCAACATCAATGGGGTCATTTTGTTCAGTTACTCTCTCACCCTGATTATCGAAGGTTTCATCTGGTTTGGATCTAGATAGTTTAGTCACTTGGTCAGCCTATCGATTTGCTTCGACTACCTGTTTTGTTTTGACAGCTTCTTTAGCTCACAAATGGGTGTCCTTTTCTACTTCAGAGGTTTTTCCTGTGAGTAACAAAAGTCTTCTCCTTCTCAAGAAAAAGGTACCTTTGTACTGATTAAGAATCTCAAACAATTCTGAATTAGAAGCATCAGGAAAATATTGGGCAAAAATTTCTTCCCTAATTGCTTTTTCTTTTTCAATTAAAATGCGCCATTTGTTATCCAAAGAATCATATAAAGAATTAGAAACAATAGTCTTAATATTGGTTGGTGACCGATCATTTTTACACAAATATTTAATGACCTCTAGCTCTACTTCTTCCTTTTCACTATCACTAAGATCATCAAAATAATCTTTCAGATCATCAAGAACTTTCCTTTTAACATTCTTCATAATTATTTGAAAATGTGTCATAGGCTGGTAAGAAGCAATATGTATACTTACCGGTGTAGAGGTTGCTGGTACATTACCGGTTGTCTTCATCTTCTTACTTGGTTGCCTTCTCTTCTTCATTTCTACCTCTAGTTTAGTGTCTTCTGAATCCAATGTGTTTTTCCTGGTTTTTCTCTTCCTTTCAAATACCTTTGGCGGAATGGCATCCGGTTTCTTTTTGGCTGGTGACCTCTTGGTCACTTTAGGACTAGTAGCAGATGTAACCAGTGTTGATGCCGATGGCACAATTTTCCTCTTCTTCTACTTTGGTACTTTGATAGATTTGATCCTCTCTGAGTAAGTATCGATCCTCTTCTTCTTTGGATCCATTGGTGAAGAAAGTAGGGTAGAGGCATACCCTGTGAGTATATCATTTACCACTTCATAGCCCATAGGCTCAACTTCATCTTCTCTGGGCTCAACTGCTTCCATTATGTACTGATCCACTTTGATTGTGAAACATATATCATCTTCATACTTTTTAATCAGATCATCTGGTTCATCTTTAGTCTGAACTCATCAAAGTACTTTTTCAGAGTCTCTGGATAAGCAGATCCTACTGCTTGCAGACTCTCCTTTATTTGTCTTGAAACCAGTAGGTTAGTTGACCATTGAACATCACCAACTCCTAGAAAATACCCTTGAAAATAGAAAAACAAACGGACAAGAAGTTGACTGAACTTAAACCTCAGTGTCTTGCCCTCTTTGATGGACTTCAGATTCTCATTCTCTTGTTCATCTTTAGTCTGAACTCATCAAAATACTTTTTCAGAGTCTCTGGATAAGCAGATCCTACTGCTTGCAGACTCTCCTTTATTTGTCTTGAAACCAGTAGGTTAGTTGACCATTGAACATCACCAACTCCTAGAAAATACCCTTGAAAATAGAAAAACAAATGGACAAGAAGTTGACTGAACTTAAACCTCAGTGTCTTGCCCTCTTTGATGGACTTCAGATTCTCCATGAGTTATTTTTGCATGCAGGTACATAAGTCATATTCTGCATCTTCCTTGAACATCCTATAAGCATCATGCACCGCAACTGTAGGAACATAATTCATTCTACTAGCATAGAATACTCTATACCCGATCACCATGAATGCATACTTCACCAAAACATCTTTTATGGTGTTTACAGTCATTACCCGCTGGTCGCTCATAGAACTAGTGAGCTCTGTCACTTTGGTTTTGGCGATCTTGCGAAGAATAGGAACTTCTCCAACATTGCAGAAACTAGTCACGACATGGATTTCCTCCTGTGTAATATCATGGGTTCGCTCAAGATACATCTTGTCACCATGAACCCTACTTGGAATGATTCTTATGTGATCTTCTGTGAATTCCTTGAGAAAATATACTGCATTATGTAATTTCATCTTCTCGATCACGATGTACTCTAGTTTGATCTTCTTATCTTCTCCATAAAACAAAATCAACTGGGAGTAAATCACTAGAGACCCTAGGTCTTCCAGTTTGCAATCAATGTATCCTAAAAAATCCCCTGCGGCAATGACTCCGATGGGATTTTGAGATAGGGCATTATATTTCACCTTCTTTCTAAGAAACTCAGATGACTCCTCAGCTTCGGTAGAACTAGAAGGGATTTTGGATGTAGAGGCCATATCTAAATAATTTTGAATGACAAGAGTGTTTCAACAAAGAATACCTTTTCACTCTGAACTAGGGTTTGTCGATGTCGAATTCAAACTAGGTTTCGCCGATGTTGAACACAACACACTTCTCCAAAAGCTTGTTTTACCACTCTGCCCTCCACTCTGAATAGCTTGAAATGTCTGTTGGATCTTGCACAAGATTTCTTCCTTGATTCTTTTGAATGCAAGATGAGTCACTCTTGTTGTGTTTCTCAAGCTAGAAAAATTCTTCTTTGAAAATAGGTAAGTAAAAATGATGACAAACCCTAATTTTACCACTTCATTTCTTTTGTTGGATGACAGGTAACCGATACCGATAAAAACACTTTACCGATACATATTGGGGGTTCGGAAACATTGTTACTGATATGTTCCCCCTTAAGATTTTCAAAGATTACTTTGTCAGTTCAGGAGTCTCCACATTGGGTACGGAAACTGGTACATCTTGTGGCTCCTCTTTAGATTTCTTCTTCCAAATTTTATCCATATTGGCCTAAACGGTTTCAACATCAATGTAGTCTCCCAATGGATTCTTTTTCAGTCTGCATGTTCTGGCAATATGTCCCGGCTTGTGACAATGATAGCATACCATACCAGGTGCTCTCCATGGTCCGGTGTTCACATTTCCATTCTTCCTCTTGCATGCTGCAGTAGTGTGACCGCTACCATGGTAGATCAAACAAGTTTCTCTCCAATTGTTTTCCATTCCATAACCATTTGAACAGTGGTCATAGGTTCTGTACCAGTTTGGGTTCCGGTTCATAGGAGGTTTTGAGACAACTCCTTTAGATCTTGGTCCATAACTTCCAGGGCTGTTCATAACTAATCTACACTCAAAAGATCTATGCCCAAACTTGTTGCATGCATAACAATGACCATTAAATCTACTAGTTCTAGCCTTGTGGTTTTGCATATTGTTTTGTATGTAAGGTAAATTGTTATAAGCCTTGCTCCTACATACATTGGTAGTATGTCCTTCCTTAAGATGGTTAAAGCATATAGGTTTGTACCTTTGCTTCGGTTGATCTTAGGTGCCGATTGCTCCTTTGGTGCACCAGTCTTGGTTCCAGAGGTTTAACCTTTTTCATATATAGAGAAACCAAGTCCAGAGGTATCCTTTGATGGCTTCATTGTTTCCAGCTTTTGGTCCAACTTCCCAGCACTCTGGTTGAACTTTGCAACTATCTCCTTTTTCTCAGCAGGTTCCTTGGAAACAGCATTATTGGTTTTCATCAAGGTTTCATTATGAGACATGGTTGCATTGAGGTCTGCTTGCATTTCTTCTTTCTCTTCCTTACCCTCTTGTAGATAAGCGGTGATGGTACCAATCTCTTGTTTCAACTTAGAGATCTTGTGCTCCTTGTCCTTCACTAGATCTTCAACTTTTCTTATATTTTCTAGCTCCTAACTCATCTTGATAGTCAGTCCATCCAACTCCCTCCTTAGGTTAGTTTTGGACTCATTCAGTTTCTCTAGTTCTTGGACTAAGGCATCCATGTCTTCTTCATTAGAAGAGTTGTTTTTAGTGATTTCCATCATTTTCTCAGCAAGCTCTCTTCTTTTGGCTAAAGAGGCTTTATATTTGACCTTAAGTTCATCATAGGCTCTCTTAGATTCTACCAAATGGTGAGTGAGTTCCCTCAAGATGTATTCCCCAATATCTCCTTTCAAGTGGTTAGACTTAGAGAAAGGTTGTCTCTTATACCAATTGATGAATACTAAGAGGGGGGGGTGAATTAGTATGCCCAAAAACTTAACCAAACTAGTCATTCTTTGACCGGTAAGCATTTTCTGCAAAACACTGATAGTCTTCTACAAACAAAGACTATACATACAATAGCATATAATACCGGTGTGAAAAATACAACACATATTACCAGTGGAGAATAACTCATACATAAAATAAGTGTGTGTGCATCAATGACAATCACAACTAAACATCATCAAAATACCAACATTAATTTGTAGCTCGGTGCAGGGGTTGTATCTCCTTTGGGTTGGTGCCCATAAACTAGTAGGGGTTGTAGCTCATTTGGGTTGTATCCCATAAACAAATTAGGGGTTGGTGCCCTAAATTAAGGGGTTGGTTCTCCTTGGGTTGGTGCCCTAAACATTGTAACAAAGATTCATTGTGAGGCTGGATTGGAGTAGTAGACTCCAACAGCATTGCTCATCAAGGTTTTTCCCATCTTGGGTTTTCCTCGTTCATACTGGTGTTATGTGATGACCCCTTGTATGAATGCATTTGTGTTTTTTCTCCCCTCTAACCAATAAGTCTGCATTCAGCTAGTTTTGTTAATCAGTATACTTTCATAGGGATAGTTAAAGGTAAAAAGTTTGAGAACCACTGATTCACCCCCGTCTCAATGGTGCATTGTGTCTAAAAATTAATATCAGATCCTAGGTACCCTATTTATCAAGATTTCTCTCACTTGGGTAGATTCTGGCTTAAGGACACAATGGTCTATTTAGTGTCAATCCCTACTCCAATTTTTTATGGTTCAAACTATTCTACTTAGAGTTGTAGAATGGAATTCTACTTGTCCTCTCTAGGGTTTGATGTATGGATGTCGATTGTTAATGGTCTCCTTAGGAATGTTTGTCCTCCCACTAGCTCTAAAGAAGAAAGAATATGCACGTGTAATGAAGAAGCCATGAAAGCTATATTCAGTGGGCTCACCGATGATGTTCCCTGATAGGTGGATAAGTGCAGATCGGAAAAGAGTCTATGGGATAGACTAAGGAAGCTCTATGGAAATGAGCCTTGCACCACAAAATCAGTTTGTGAGAGTGAGAAGAACAATTTAGCTGAAATATGTGCAAATGACAGAGGCATACCAAATTTTTATAGTAGCAATGGTGATGAGGAGACTCGTCTCTTCATGGCCCATGATATAGATTTTGAGAATCACATATCAAAAGAGGCCAATGGAGATATATCCCACCAGTATGATGTGTTTAGTAGTGACAATGAAGAAGATGAAGAAGAAGGAGATAAGGTAGATAGATCTAGCCAACAAGATCTATTTGATAGTGAAGGTGAAGAAGAAGATGAAGCAGAAGTTGATCTTGAAGGAGAGCTTGTAAATGCACTTGAAAAACTCAATAGAGTAAGAAAGGAATACAAGCTATTCAAGAATGTTGCTATAGTGGAACATAATCGTTTGAATAAATTCCTTGAATAACCTGAGAAATGCTTCTCAGAGTTGAAGTCTCAAGAAGAAGGCACCAAGGAGTGTTGGTGTAATGATCTAGAATATGTGCTAGAATTTAAAGATAAAGAATATCTGCAGCTGGTTGCAAAAATGGAGATTCTCCAAAATGACCTTGAGAAATGTCAGGATGAGCTCAAGGTAAGAATCTGGTTTGATGGTAGTAGTGATGCCCTGGACAAAATGTTGAAGGAGCAAAAGCATGCCAAGGACACTGAAGGTTTAGGAAGTGGTGCTGGTGAATGCTCCACCAACAAGAATGTCCCCCACAATGACATTATGTTTGTCTCCTCAAATGGAGGATACAAGGGACAAACTTGTTGGCATTATGTGAACCGGTATGAGGACATGATGACATTGTATGTTGTCATTGATGTCAATATGTTGCAGATCAGAGAACTGGTATGTTACCAAGAACCGGTATATGTGAGATTCGGTATAACATTGTGAACCAATATATGTGCCAAAGTGAAGTGGTGTGTTTGTTCAAGGTGAACCGGCATGTGGTTATAGGAACCGGTACATGGAATCTTTGTATGACTACTAGTTGGTAGTCTTAACTTCAGGGTTTTTGGTTGAAGTGCTTCAAGCCTATGTGACTCAATCAGTGACTTTGTGTGATGAGTTAGCATTATAACAAAGAACAGATCATGTTGCCACATCAGTCTTGTGCGTGTGAAGGATCTTGCATGAAGGAGATTATTCCTAGCTACCTTGGGAATGTGTGAAGTTTGTAAATGGTGAAAATGCGTGATGGGTTATCAACCACCATGAAAGTGGTGGAGAACGAATGATGGAGAATGTCTTGAGATCAGTTCAAGATAGTTGCATTTAATGCAATATGCTCAATGGTTAGGATTGAACCGTTTGAAGTGCTTAACCTAAAAAAGTTTAGGGTTTAGGGTTTATGCTACCAACCTATCTGTTTCCTATAAGGTCGATGTTGTGTTACATGTTGAGGTTGTTGGCAAATGGTGTGTGTGTATCTAAGTGCAGAGATACATGATTCTTGCCAGACCAGATAAGAGGATTGATGCCTGCATAGTGTGTGTGTAGAAGGAAGGAACTAAAGTGGACCTGCATAGTGTGTGAGTGCTGTTACCAGATCATTTTAATACCTGTTGATCTCTAGCCACCTCAACAGTTGGAAAATCCCTTAATAGGGTAGCTCTAACCATCTTACTGAAAATCCTTTAACAGGGTGACTCAAATTCATTGAGTTCTTTAAATCCTCTAACAAGGTAACCTATGACAGGGTTTAACCCTTAACCGGGAATCTTAGCCATCGCTTAACCGAGTGATCCCTAGCAGGATCAGTTCCTAACAGAACCTATTGTATTAGTCTTTAACCAAACAAGGATCCTAATAGAGCGAACTTCTAAAGAGTTCAAAACAACTTGTGGGTATTCATCCCCACCGTGGTTTTTCCCAGTTGGGTTTCCACGTGAAAATCTGTGTCATGTGTGATGTTTTTCATGTGATGGTTTAAGTGATTTATGTCTGAAGGTAAATCATGTTGATCTAGCTATTTATATATTTTGGTGATTGATTACCTATTCATGCACTAGGATGAAATGGAAATGAAGTATTAGACTATATGAAAAAGATAAGTGTCAACCGGTTAATGCTTGTCTCAGTCATCCTTAGTTTACCAGTTGTGCTCTGTTTCAAATTGGTGTTAGTGTTCATTTGTAGTGTTTACTATCTAACCAGTTTTAGGAAAGTGTTTTTGCCCGTACTGATTCAACCCCCCCTCTTAGTATCGGTTTGGTACTAACTTTTCATCATTGAGTTATCAAAACCTTCACAGTCAGAAATGCTCCCCGGAAGAAGGTTGACCTAAATACAACCGATGAAGACTTGCAGACAAGAATGAAGACCCATGCTACAAGAAGGAGGAATAATCTAAATCCCAAAGGAAAAGGGAAGATACATGCATGTCCCCTCTCCCAGTCATGCTTGAAAGAATCCATTTGTTGTTCCTAATAATATAAATGTTGTGTTTCATAACTACAATGGATTTGGCAATAGAGAGTTTGAATATAGGAAGAGGAACTTGCAATCATATGGTGGTTGGTATAGCAACTATGCTTTGGAAAAAAATGGATATAGAGCATATTGAAGTCAAAGGTTTGCATAGAACCAAAGAAGAAATGTCTTTGTAGGAGCAAGAGGTCCACTAGTTTTGGTTGCTAGTCACAACAACATGCCCAGGAGAAGGTGGTCAAACTGGTATGTCAAGAGATTCCCCAATCATGAATCTGGGATTGATGTTGTGTGCTACTATAGAAATACTTTTGGCTGTGAAGCAAAATCAGGAAATAGAAGGACCCATCAACAGAAGAAGTAAATACCTTCTCCCAAGCTTGAAAATGGGAAGAAGATTGAGACCAAGCAGGTATGGACAAAGAAGACCATGGACCGACACTGTACATTCAATGTACATGTGATACCTCCTAAGGCCTAAAGGAGATGCAGGATCTTAGGGGGAGTAATACAATGAACTTATCATTCACCCCCTCAGGAAAGAAGGATACTTGTAAGAACAAGGTTTTGTTGGTATGAAGGAAGAAAATGAGATGTTAAAGTGTGTGTAGAGGTTGTCTTGACTACACACCTACAGATGAATGTTGGAACACTACCACATGTGACAATGGATGAAGATTAACAATTGGATTCAGATGCAAAGTGACATAGAATATTAAGACTCATCGAAAGGTGCTCTAGTAGTGATGATGAACTGGTATAGGAAACTGGTATGTGCAGGATATTACTGACATGATTGCTAAGAGGTACTTGTAGGTTATGTAAGACAATGAGGTTGGAGATCATTTCAATAGCCCCAGTAGAATGGAATGCGAAGTTATGTCCCAGGTAGTGTTGATGAAGACCAAAATGACATATGTTGGCTCGGTGGTCGATCATGTAGGCATGCACATTTTTGGGCATTTCCATGCTTGATGGCCTACAAATCAGTCTAAGGCAAGTCAGAGTGAAGTCTAAGGCGAGTTTGTAATGCCCCGCCAGGAAACCCCTAAGGGTTTAAGTTAAAAACACTCAAATAGAGTGTAATTTTTTTTTTTTAAATAATACTTAAGAGCGTTAATGAAAAGTTACAATATTAAGATAGATTGAAGTTATCTCAAAGTTATCTCTAACTAGATAACACAACAGAAGGCTAAAACGATCCTAAGGAGTTTCCCAACGTGATTACATAACCTTACACCTAACTCAACTTGCGTCATTAGATCCATTAAACTGGATATCATAATTATGAGATAATGCATAGATCTTGATTATATATGTGTTCTATGGTTGGACATCTTATAATTTTAGGAAGCGTTCATTTACTTTGGGTGGCTGGGAGGCCATTGAGAGGTTATTTAATTAATGCACTTAATTTCATAATTTCATTT
Organism: Cryptomeria japonica; assembly: GCF_030272615.1. Lineage (NCBI taxonomy): Eukaryota > Viridiplantae > Streptophyta > Pinopsida > Cupressales > Cupressaceae > Cryptomeria > Cryptomeria japonica. The sequence goes on from NC_081415.1 coordinate 335,774,387, forward strand.
AGAGGCCCCCCAAAAAAGGTTCAAGCGTTTAATATAATGAAGTTCTTTCATTGGGTTTAAGGTAATCCATTCACAATCGATATCATCCTTTAATATTAAAAGTATGGTTAATCAGATGAGATTCATTCATTAAGGATTAACTACAATTAATAGAGTGAGGCCCTTTCATTTGATTTCATGCATAGCCAACTAATGAGTTGCAGTTCTTATATGAAAGATAAAATGTGAGTAGCCATAGGATTCATTGAAGTTTTGATAATGCAAATAATTGGACTAATTTCATTAAAGTGGGTGTGTATTAGGTCACACGAGAGCATCCTTTAAATTAAAATATCGTTAGCTAGATGAAATTTATCATTTCAAGATTTGAATAATAATATCATAGTGACATTCTTCTATCAGGATTAAAATACAAATTTCTTATTGCATATCACTCTTTTTTTTTTGTTAAATGAAGTTAATATGAGAGATACTTTTACGAAGATTTAATGTATAAACAACAAATCAATTATTTCCCATGTTAGTTCAATTTTAGCAATCATAAGGGATTCTTTTTTTTTATAAGGGTTATAACATGGATATCTAGTTGAGTCCACACAATTATCAAATTAATCTGGTGAGGATTATTGGTATATTTACAACATAAATAACTAAATATATTCATCCAATATAGTGGAATATAATTAACATGGCGTTGCTCATTTAAGAAGATAAAAGTAATTACCTATATGTTGATGATCCTTTAGATTCCAACTTAGAAAATTATAACATTAATTCTATCTTTATTTCCCATACTCATTTGTTCAATTTGCATGCTTACTAACAAGCTAATCCAATGATGTAACCTAGCAAGATTCTTTCCACTATTACTACGTTTGATTAACCTTATCAAAATACTTTTTCCACAACTTTAATTACAATGTTTTAAATACTTTGCCATCATCAAAATTTACAATGTTTTATGAACCTAAATAACTACATTTATCCAGATGAATAATGTTATGCACTTAGATTTGAATTCATTAAATTTCCACCATACACTTGTGCAAGAATACAACCATCCATGATAATTTAAAGCATAAAACAAAGTAAGCTAAAAAACATCGCACACAGATATGATCTCGGAGTTCACCCCTAAAGGGCTACATCTCCGGGTCTGCTCAACTGCAAGACCCCTCTGGCATTTAATATAGTTAAGGTTACATATTTACATGTCTTTTACAATCTTGCCTTTTAGGCGATCACAACCATACTACAAATGACCATTTCGGTCAGTAAATACATCTCTACAAGTTTTCCAACTAAGTTCACATAAATGTAAGCATTTCTCGTCCGGGTATTTTACTTAATCCTTAGATAAACATCACTGACATGTTGTCTAGAACTATACACTAGTACCCCTCTCTTGCAACACAACCATACCCTATTCAAAAGAAAATATACTTGATGGAAGACTTTGAAATTAAAGAAAACGCTCCCCATTGATTTATAAATTTCTTGCGTATATATATGAAGCATGTACACGTGAATCCTCAAGTTATATTTAACCAATTAGAAATAACGCCCACATTTATCCATAATTACTAATTAATATTGCTATATATACATATATATAAATTCAGAATGTAAGAAAAATCAATATATGATTAATAACATATATTTCTACATGAGTTATCTAAATATCAATAATATAACCCCAAATATTATTTAATACACAAATTAAATAATATTAAATGAATAAAGAAAGAATAACTAAATTTAAATAATTAAATAAACTCCATTTAATATTGTTATTTATTTATTTATTTTTAATTTACTTACTATTATTTCGGCAGAACCATAATAAAATAAATATTAAAATAAATAAATAAATAAATAAAAAAGAACAAGTTTTGGGGTTCCCACGTGGACCCCACATGGGCCCCCCCTTTGGTAGCCCACGCTACCATTGGTAGCACTGCTACCAAATGGTAGCAGGCCGCTACCCTTGGTAGCGCTGCTACCATTTGGTAGCAGTTCTACCAGTGGTAGCGCTGCTACCAACTGGTAGCAGTTGCTACCCGTGGCAGCCATGTTTCCTCCCAGCGATGGGGGGTATAAAAATATTTTTTTTTTTTATATATTTTTTTCATTTTATTTTATTTTATTTTTAAAAGAAATCTCTGGTAAAATAACAATACCAGACCCAGACCAAAACTGCCAGAATGCAGTCAACAATTTACTAAATGAATATATATATATATTTTAAAAAAAAAAACAATATATGTAAGTATTACAAAAAGGATGAATGACTCATCAAACACACAGTTTGAAAACACGAATTTACAATATTTTCCAGCAAACCCCATTTTGAAAAATAATCATAGTCATAGCCATTTTTTTCTCTTTTTTTTTTGAATGACAAGGGTTTCAAAATAATAGAAGAAATTGTTGAATAACCCTCTCATTAAGCAAATCTTTGGCACAAGGAAGATCTCTTCTCACACAAAGATCCATCGAAACAAATTTTTAACAATTTTTTTTCTACAAGAAACTTCTCATGGTAAACAATGGAAAATCTGAAAACAAAAATTGCAAGAACAACATACAAGCCTCTTTTCTTTCTTTCTTTTTGTTAAAAAAACAACTTGAACAAATTGATAAAAGAGATTCCTACCTCAACAAGCTTTCTTGGAAAGATTTTGATGATGAGCCCCCAAATCTGCTGCTCTAAAACTCCATCCTCGTCCAACATTCCCAATCTCTCTTCCAAAAAAAACCATGTTTTTCCAAAAAAAATGACCAAAAGCCAAGAACCCCCAAAAACATTTCCCAACTAGTTTAAAAAAATGAGAAACCCTATTTTTGCCCTAATTTTCAATTTCGAAATCCGGCATTTATTTTTTTTGAAAATAAAAGAAACATGTGAATGGAAATCATTATTTTCCATTACTCAATAAATCTAACTTGTTTTATTCTCATTAAAATTAACACGCTTCTGTTTCTTATTTAATCTCTAATTTTAATCTCTCAATATCAATTTAGGCCTACTTTTCTATTTCGGAACTATTGACCGGGTAAGGCGTTTTGATTAATTTAATTTTCTAAAAAAAAATCAAACTTTTTATACTATATCAACTATACAAGTAAAAAGGAAATAATTTCTTTTAAATAATAATAATTTACCCTTTTTCTTCCAAAATGCGAAAATGAGTAATTTATTTCTATCTCCCAAATGACTTTAAATTTTTCCTTTCCAAAACGCATAGCTCATTAAATTCATTATTTTAAAATTAGCTATTAAATTAACTCACTATAACATAATAAAGCGACATTTTTAAATAAATGACTAATCTAATGCAAGAGTCTTATTTATTCTAATTTCTCAACTACAAATGCGTAAATGAACACACTAACCCAAGTTAAATACCTTAAGCTTGCTACAATAATAATTAAAGCAATCCCTTTAAATTAACGATTACTTGTATAGAAGAAACTACCTATTTACATTTCTATATCACTAATGTGTACGTTTACTCATTAAATTGAATTTAATACTTCGGATAACAAACTCCACTTACCTCGCGCAAGGCACACAAATCGAGGAAGTCCTCCAAATCTCTCGACATGCATCCCAATGAAAAGAAAGCCCCACGAATCCACACACGATGCTCACCTAACCATGGCTAAGGCAAGACAAGAGTTATATGACCACCAAATCCGAATTCTAAAGATGAAGGAGGCATACTCAACCTTGCAAATCCCAAAGGAGATGAACCTTGCCCTAAGCGGTGTTGTACCTGCAATCTACTGCACCCATGAATTCATACAAGAATGCATATACATATACATATTCAATGAAGGCGTTAGCTCAAGATTTATCACAAGGGTTAGGAACAATTACATTTATATGAGAATCGATGCAAAAGCACAATAATAAGTATGCACAGTTATTTATATTATCTAAACTACACATTGCATCATGGTTAACCTACCATTCAAGGATGCCACATAGGAAGTCAATCAAGGTCAAATGATTTTTTACAAGTCCGACTAGGGTATGGGCATTATAGAGTCAGAACAATCCATAACATCTTGAGCAATTTCACTAGCGATTGGGAGAGGTGTTTAGGGTTTTTCATCGGCATCTATTCATAGATATTTATCTTCAATCATGGAAGCTTGATCATTATCTGTACCTATATTTGTTGCAAATTCGATTGTTGTTGAGGTCAAGGACCATCCCAGGCCGATTTTCAAGCAATATCTACATGTTGCTACCTTGGATGATTCGGTTATCACTTTTATCGTGTTCCAAAAGTAGTCATGTATGTTGAAGATGTAAGAGCCTACATTCACTGTCATATTGTGGATTTGGGAATGATTGATATCAAGAGCATGTACATGAATGAGTTAATGGGAGAGTCTGGAAAGATTAAAACTAAATACCAACATATTGTTGATCTAGGGTTTACTGACATTCTATATATTCTAGGATTCAAAGATGAAATTGTTAGGTATATTTTGAGCAGAGTGCATGGAGAGTTTATTTGGTTAGATAGAACATATAAGATTACAGAGGCCATTAGGGAAATCACTAGTTTACCACAGGTTGAACAACATTTAGAGAAGAAAGTTTCAAATGACCGGGTTAACAAGATTACCGGTGCAACATCAGATAAATGATCAATGAAAATCAATACTATCACCGACATAGATATTAGATTTGGTAGCATAGTCATTGGTTACAAGGTAACTCAATCAAACCGACTAAATTATGTTTCTAGCTCTTGCATTTACACAACTTATAGAATGATGAGGGAGAATGAGAAGTTGGATCTATGCAGTTGGATGTTGGATGAGCTATTAATTAGCCTAGGAAAGATTAAAGTAGAAAAGAAAGGAACTTTTCGGTATGGTAACCTAATTGTCTATTTAATGCTAGTTTTCATCAATGAGATTCTTGGTTTTGGAAAGAGAAAATGGGCATTCGATATCCTAGTAGGGAGGAAATTAAAATAGTCTATTGCTACATTGGGTAGTCAGAGAGATGACAAAGTGTGGGGTTATTTTAAAGCATTTCAAAAGGCTATGAATTCTAGGATGAGAGTTCCCAAGGACATTGTTGAGAATTATTCAATTGGCATATGCTTCCTGGTCAAGAAAGATGAAACTTTGATGGAAATTGTTAGGCCCCGAAAGATTTGGATTGAGGAAATGGGTTAAATGGAGTTGATGCACTGATTCTTAATGCTTATGCACAAATGCTAATTGATGCACCGGTAGATGAAACTATAAAAACCTTGGCACTACTAAGAAGAAGGCACAATAGGTTTAAATTAAGCTCAACCAAAAGAAGAGAGAGAAGTAGGAAGTAAAGGCAAGTAAATATGTTGAATAAGTTTCACAGGACATTAAAGCATTGATTGATGTTGTCCTAGAGAAAGGGAGGAAGAGAAAAGAACTAGAAATATTCATTGAACCTATTGTGGTTGAATTTGCATCTGAAGATGACACACCCTTGACATTCAAAAGGGTATTGAGGAAGAAAACTGAAGAAACTAAGGTAGAGGCTAAGAAGCAACCGTTTAGGAAAGTTACTATTAGGATACCAACATAGAAGAAAGCACCATAAGAAACACCTTCAACCCCATCCAGTATTGGAAGAAGGAAGAAGAGGGATGACATTGATCTTGCAAATGTATCTGGTAATGTAACTATTATTCCACCAAAGACTTGTGTAGAGTTAGTTGATGAGATTATTAAAGATGGTATGTTAAAGAATGTACAATTTATTATGAACATTTAGATAATGATGAGAAAAGAGAAGTAGAGGAAGCAGTTTTGTTTTATTTGGATATCTATAAGAAAGCCTTGTTAGAAATTGAAGACCAAATACCGACATAGTTATATGACATGTTAGATGCTAGAAGACTATCAACAATGCAAGAGGACAAGCATATTAATATTCAAGAGTTGTTATCTATTTGTGTTTCTATTGTTCCAGAGGAGATGGAAAAGACACTTGAGGTTGCAGATAGGAAAATATTTAACAACAAGCATAGAATAATCAGTCTTATGTTAGGTAGAGTCAATAAGATAACCAAGGAGACCCACAAGGCATGGGTTAAGCTCTTTAAAGAGAACCATGGTTTTTATACTTCACCAAAATCTAAGATAGATACTACAGACATCTTGGTTGAAGGGAAGGGTAGAGGTATTATGGTTACTTCACCCTCAATTTTGAAAAACATTAAGATAGTGGATATTGAGCCCCCAGTAGATACAAATGTACAGGAAAATGTTGATAATGTACATGATACTAATGTTGAGGACAACAGTCCTTCGAATCAGATTGTACAAGATGATGTTTTAGTTCCTACGGAGGAATCGGTGCAAGTGAGGAAGCTCTAAAGGTTAAATCATCAGAGGAGAAGAAAGAGGAATCCGACAGGGAACCAGTAGTGAGTCCATCATTGTTGTCAATTGACACCTCACAGGTTGAAAAGAAAAGCATAACCGAGATGATTTCTACTGAACTCATGATGATGGCTACACAGAAAATGATGGAGGGATCTGTGGATAAAGGTATTATTGAGTAGTCTATCACTATTTTGCATAGACTTGTCCCAGAGTGTAAGTTTGACAAAGAAGTGAGCCCATCCGGCAAGCTTAAGACAATTACAGAGCACATTTCAAAGTATTTTCAATCTTTGCAGTAGATATCAAACCGACAAGAACTAGAGAGATTCACATAGGCAAAGAGTGTTGGCATTTGCATGAAGATTGCATTAATGAAGTTTAAGTGTTGTCATTGATGTCAATTGTAACCGGTAATGGAGTTGTAATGGAACTGGTAGTTGAGCTAGTGAAGGAAACCGGTATTACTATAGAAGTAGAGAGATCAATCGGTAACCCTACCTGTTGGTTTGTCAAACTCTAACCAATGGATCTTGGTGAATCGGTTATGTTGATGTATGATCAAATGGTGACCAAAGATGATAATTCCATGTATGCATGATGCACACGATGAGTTTCAAGTGGTTTTTGGGACATAGAGATGGCAGTTTTATCTTAGGAATGAGTGAGTACATTGCATGAAGTGGAAACCGCGTGATGAGTTACAAGATTTGATGAGTGGTGATCAAGGAGAAGTCAAGGTTGTCTTTTACAATGTGCTGATGATTTCAATCTAATCTAACGGTCATGTTTGAATTGATTTGTTTGTAATCTCTATGAGATCTTAAGTTTGTGATGTGTTACCAACCTATTATTTTTCTTATAAGGTCGATGAGTTGTTTTGTAATAGTGTTAGCAATTTTGGTTAAGTTTTAGTGTGATTGATTGTCGAACCAGAAGGAGTATCTGTAGAATGTTTGAAGGCAAATAGGAGCATGAAAAGGATCTAATCAAGAAGAGTAGTGCTATTTACCAGATCAACAAAACCCTGTTGTTCTCTAACAATTACAACGGTTAAATCCCTTAACAAGGTAAGCTTTAACAGGCTTGGTGTTTTCTAAATCCTCTAACCATGTGATCTATTAGCTTGGATTTTAAATCCTTTATAGAGGTTACTTCTAACAAGGCATTTCTTTTAATAGGGCATTATAGTCAATCCCTTAATCGGTTGGTCCTTAACCAGATCTGTTCCTAAGAGGATATTTTTGTAAAGCTTCTAAAAAGGCTTGGCTCCTAACAGGGCAAACTTCAAAAGAGTTTAGAATACTTGTGGGTATTCATCCCCACCATGGTTTTTCCCATTTGGGTTTCCACATCAAAAATCATTGTTTCAAGTGGTGAATGGTTTTTGTGGTTATGCTTTGATATGGTTAATTTTCCTAACTTATAAATCCACTTAGATATGTTAAGATGACCAAAAGTGATCTGAGTAATGCTTTTACTAATGTTAGTAAAGTGGTTTTATGTTTTGGTTAAATGGTTTGAGAGTTTTAGATTTGTTACACTATTATTTTGTTATGCTAGTCAATTGATAAACTTGACATTGTAGTTGTAGTTTGTAGTTCAGTGTTTGAACCAGTTAGTTCAGTGATTGATTTGTGAGTTTGGTTTTAAGTTTGGTGAAACTTTTGTCATTTTTCTATCTACTAATTCACCCCTCGCCCTCTCTATAGTTGTCTGGATCCTTATTGATTCATAATATCATCAAAGAGAGCTACATTTGATCAAATGATTGAGTCTGAAAGGAAGAAAATCAATGATAAGTTGAAATTGACAGATACTGCATTAAGGTAGTGTACAAATATCTATATAGTATGTTGTAATATAGGTTTACTCAGCCAAGACAAATAAAAAGATTAAGGATATTGAGGAGGAAATTAAAGGTATAGCTAATTCTTTTGATGGATTGAATTCATTAGGTACATCTATAGATGGTCAGAAAATAATTTTGGAAGCCCAAGTTTTTTCTCTTGAGAGGGAAAAAGATAAAATCATAAGAAGAGCCAGAAGTCTTAGAGGTTTGGTGAGTCCCTAGTTGGATTCACTTAGTGTACATAAGGAGTGTATAGATATGGTTGTTAAGCCCACATTGGTGGAGCTTAATGAGAAAGAGTCATTTTCCCATATGCTAAATGGACTTTTATCTATTTCCAACACTTTCAAATCTGGTTGGGATACTTACCTAGAGCTTTTGGAGAAGGCCTATCCGGATATTTTCAAATACATCCAGCTCCAGTAAAGTATTTTGGGACATATTCATTGTATAGTCTTTCATGCTTCTTTCTAGTTTTTGGTATACATTTTGGAATTTTTTTTATGGCATTGATGTCAAAGGGGAGAGATAGTGATGTGAAAAAGAAAGAGGCAGTTGTATACATTAGGGGGAGTATAAGTATTTTTTAGTATGATCATAGATGGATATTCAACTCAGGGGGAGCAGGTTCAGGATGAAATCAACATATGGAAACCATGATCATTTTGATATGAGTGTTGCCATCAATGCCAAAGGGGGAGATTGTTGCCAATTGACACTCAATTGGTTGGTTTCATTATCTTGTCATTGATGGAAACATGGCATCCTATTTCGGCTTCATATTTTAGTTTAGTTGTGTACCGACAGGCACTTCGCAGAAACTTCACCAACACTGGCACCGGCACTAGTAGGTTGGAATGAATTCTTTGGTTACCGGCAATGCAAGCCAACATGGTTTAGAATCAGGTTATTGATATTGGAGGTTGACATATTTTGGATCTGGCATCGGCAATTATTTTTATATTCATTTATTTATGTTATTGAGCCAACATGTATATTGATATTGTAATTATCTTTGTAAGCTGATATAAGGCATGATAAACTCTAAAGGGTATATAGGCCAGTTGATTAGATCATTTTAAAATATGATGATGAGGATGAGGATGATGTAGATGATGATATGGATGAGAAAATGGATGGATATGAGAATAGGATAATTCTATGTAATGTGAAACATATGAGAGAGATCATGTATGTGAGGATATTTATGTAAGGGATATTTCAGTAAGGTTTTAGGGTTTCAGACCGGAAGAGATGGAGCTAAACTAGAATTGTATTCAGGCATAGAAGATGTTATCTTTGTAGTTCAATCATTTCTCTAAATTGTAGTCTGGATTTGTATGTAGTCAGTGAGGCTCCTTTTGTGATTGAGCAATGTGCTCTAGGTTGTAAGCCTTCCTACAAGTGTAGGCCCCTATATTTTGTAATATCTCTTCATATGGCCAGTAGATTGATATTGTGGGTCACAAATCCTACCGTGGTTTTTCCTCTTTGAGTTTTTCCATGTATAATTTTGTGTGTTATGGTATTCATTTATGTGACTGGTTTATTGGTTTCTTTACTTCTTTCAATTTTATATGTACCGGTATACCGGTTGGTATATGCATGTTTTAATAAGGTTGAAATTGATAATTCCGGTAGAACACTGATTCACCCCCACCCTCTCAGTGTTCTTGGATTCCAACAAGATGTCTTAGTCACATCCCTAAAGCTGAGCAAGTAGAAATTTTCAATAAAAATCTTGTACCTCTAATTAAGTATCCATTACAAATGCAATGCCTAAACAATTTTAAAGACATCACTGAAAAAGGCATCAAATGTGAAAGAAGCCTATTAGACAAAGGGATATTGAAACACTGCAAAGATAATGGGCCAAACCCAAGTACAAACAATGAAAGGCCAAAATTTTGTCCTAGGAATAAGAATGTCACAAATGATGGAGTTGTTGATGCCCATGTTGTAAACAAAGCTCAACTAGTAGTATCTCTACAAGGACTAGTTGACCTTTCCAGTAAGAATCAAACTTAGATAAAAAACACCAATGCACTACAGTCAAGCAATCCAAGACCACCAAGGGTAGGCGCACCTAGAAGAATCTTTACACCCCTTAGTGAACCTATTGAATCGGAACTCAAAAAATTGATATAAAGTAATGCCATAACTTTACCAAAGGGAAAGCCTTATGAACCTGGTCCATTTAAGCCCTCTTGGTGAAATGACAATTATTTCTATGAATACCACCGTAGTAAAGGTCACAAGACAACAAGTTACTACAAATTGAAGAACCTCATACAAGATCTCATTGATCAAGGTGACATTATTGTAAATTCTAGTAAGACACCAAACACAGATCATACCATCTTCAAGGATCCCTTTGTCAAGCATGACAAAGGAGAGGCTTCTAGTTCCAATGCACAAAACAATACTGCCAATTATACTAATGTTAGATTTGATTAATGTCATAAATGTACTTAGTGCAGGAGATGTCATAGTGACTACAATCACAATAAATCCTACAAGCAGAGACTATGTTATCATCACTAGAAGATCAAAGGTCACATTGCAAGGGGTACCTTCAAATCCCCCTTTAACAAATAGGAATTACAATATGGTGGATCAGTTGAAGCAAGTTCCAGCTTAAATTTCATTATTTGATTTACTGCACATCAGGCCAGCTCATAAGGCAGTCCTTGACAAAGCTTTACAAGATTCAGTTATTGCCAGAGTTATTGATGAGAACACATTCCAGTCCATGGTTGGAAACTTGGTAGCTTCAAAGGTCGCAGTCACTGAGCAGGATGTACCTATAGACCAACCCATTCATAATGATTTGTTACACTTGAAAGCTTTGATTGACTAAAATAAAGTTTGAAGAGTACTTATAGATGGTGGAGATGGCCTTAGCATATGCACATCACATTTGATCAAATCTTTAGGATATTCTGAACATTATATCGATTCTACCAAGAGAATCAATATCAAATCTTATGATGATGAGGAATGCCCTTCTAAGGGTGTAGTGAATTTGCCAGTATAAATAGGATCAGTTACAACAGACATCACCTTTCAAGTCCTAGATAGAGAATTGGGGTACAATATGCTATTAGGCTACCAATGGATACATACCATGCAAGCAGTACCAACAACTTTTCACCAATTTGTGAAGTTCCCATACAATGGCATTGAGATCATTGTTCATGGCGACCCAAACCCTTTTCAACATTGCAATTATTTAAGGGCGAGCACAAACAATCAAGTACCAAATAATCAAGCAGCTCCACTTCACCTACAAATGAAATCACTGACAGTCACAAAAATAGAAAAAATACACCTACCACATATTCTTTACAAATTAAGGAAATTGGTTGTGGGGAATATTCCATTTTAAGTACCTTGAATGGCAGACAATCATCCCTTTTGCCTAGGTCTTTTGGGAAGCCGCAAAAAATAGTAATGAAGCAAGATAAAGGAAAAGAAATAGTGAAGTACTCATATTCATGCTCTTTCGTTAGATGGGGAGACTTACAAAAATAAACTCTAAATGAAGATGTTAATTACTGGATATATAGACAAGAAGACGACATGATAATACACAGGTTACCTCTAGACTAGTACGTCAATGGTTTAAAGATGCTACAAAAGCATGGGTATGATGGTACCACGGGATTGGGATTGCAGAAGCAAGGCAGATTAGAACCTATTCTACCACATGAAAACCCAAAGAATCAAGGGCTAGGATATAAACACGTACCAAAGATAACTGAGGCAAGAAAACAAACACCAGATATACTAAACAAGCCTAGGTTACCCTCAGAATACATACCTCAAAATTAGTTATCAACACAAATATTTCCCTCTTCATCTCAAAGAAGTAGGAGATCACCAACATCTCCTAGTATGGAATCAGATGGTGAAGATATGAGGCAACTTCTACAAGAATCTAACATATAATCATCTGACAATACAATACCAGAAACATCTGAACAAGCAAATATGGTAACAGATACAAGCTTAGTACCAACAAATGAGCCCAATCCTTGGTTGATGTCAATACTTTTACCAAGGGAAACAACTTAGGCTCCTCCATTTGAGTTAGATAAAGAAAGATCACAATCATTGATACCAGGCTTAAGAAGGGTATCCACCATACAAAGGAGGTCCAATAATCAAACTCAACTACAAGAACAAGAGGAGATGAGTGACACAGTCCCAGAAATTGAAACATACATAGAAAGTGTGACAGATTCTCATGACTATGTATTCCTATTAGATCATCATGAAAACCCACAAGCAACTAATGATGAGGATAGATTGAGTCATTCAAATAACCAAGTATGCATGTTATCAGGATCTTCTACAATAGAAGGTAACAATGGCTTACCCCTTATACACCCATATTTGATTGACTGGGGGCAAAAAGAAAAACCACAATTAAACTAGTTTCAAAATGATGAAACCATAGTTGAATTCTTGGGTGCAAGGGACAGACTCCCTTATGATGATCACAAAGTTGGTTTTGCAATATATTTGGACAGGATTGCATATTTTGGAGAAGCAAGCTCCTCTTTCAATTTGGACAATTATAATGAAGCGGAACACATTTCTCATAATAGAATGGACACTCTTCCTATTGAAAAAGAAAAATCAACATTATCAGTAGAAGAAACCAAATAAATCAACATCGGTGATGCTGAAAAAGTTTGTAATATACACCTAGCAAAGTCCTTAAATCCAACAGAAAAAGAGAAGTTTATCCAATTCTTTAAGCAAAGACCCATCAATTTTGCATGGTGTTATGAAGATATGCTAGGGTTATATATTGTACTGGTCTTACATCATTTACCATTTATTACTAGGAGTCAAACCATATAAATAGAAACTCAGACTCAGAAAGATGCACCCTCACATAGCTTTATTAGTCAAAATTGAGCTACAAAAATTGTTGAAAGTGGGTTTCATTAGACCCATAGACTATGTTGAGTGGATTTCAAATCTAGTCCCAATAACCAAGCATACTGGAGGTATTAGGATCTACACCAATTTCAGAGATCTCAACAAGGCTTGCCCATAATATGATTTTCCACTCCCTAACATAGAGATGATAGTGGACTTGACAACTGGAAATGAAATGATATCACTAATGGATGGTTTTTCTAGTTATAATCAAATCAAAACCGTATAAAAGGACCAACCTAAGACAACATTCACTTGTCCTTGGGGAACATATTGCTGGAATGTGATGCCATTTGACCTTAAAAATGTAGGCGCTACTTATCAAAGGCAAATGCCCACCTTGTTCCATGACATGATACACACAATCATGGAAGACTATGTAGATGATTTTCTAGAAAAATAAAACATAAGAGATGATCATCTAAGCATATTGGCTAAAATATTTGATAGACTTGAGCAATACAATGTAAGGCTCAATCCAAAAAAATGTGTTTTTGGAGTAACTTCCGGCAAACCCTTGGGATTCATTGTATCCAATCGCAGCATTGAAATATATCTAGAAAAAGTAAAATCCATTCTAGACATGCCATCACCTGCTACACTCAAGCAACTTAGAAGTAAGCAAGGCAGATTACAATCCATAAGGCACTTAATCACACAACTGGCAGATAAGTGCCAACCATTTCAACATATTTTAAAGAAAGGTGTCACATTCAAATGGACATAACAATGCCAAGAATCATTCCAGAAACTAAAATAATATCTTTTGTCCACACCAATCTTGGTTCGACCCATGTACGGGAAACCATTACTCCTATATATAGCTGCAACAAATTCCTCCTTAGGTGCTCTCCTAGCACAACATGATGAAAAAGGAAAAGAGAGAGGTGTCTACTACATCAGTAGAATAGTCATTGGATATGGACTCAACTACACACCAATAGAAAGAGGATGCCTTGTAGTAGTTTTTGCATCATAAAAACTAAGACACTATATTTTGAATCATAAAGTCCAAGTCATTGCACACTTTGATCCACTCAAGTACTTCATGAGCATAGCAACATTAATTAGAAGGCTTGCCAAGTGGGTCATGATACTCAGTGAATTTGATATTGAATATGTCAATATAAAAGACATCAAAGGACAAATCATAATAGACCAACTTGCAGAAGCACCCCTACAAGACAGTCATCTGATGGTGGTAGATTTTCTAGATGAATCAATATTTGTATTATCAACATAGACAAATTGGAAACTATTCATTAATCCTCAAGGAGCTTCCATTCCTAAATCATTTAGGATCAACTTCCCTTGCACCACTAACATTGTTGAATATAAAGCCCTGGTGATAGAAATTCATACTGCACTACAATGGAAGATTGTGGAACTACAAGTCTTTGAAGACTCACAACTTATTATTAATTAGGTCAATGATGATTACAGTACAAAATATGATAAGATAACACCCTATATATAATTGGTGGATGGATACAAACAATACTTCACCAATATAATATTTGAACAAATACCAAGAGCGCAAAACAAGGCAATCGATGCAATGGCAATAGTAGGCTCTCCCTTGGATATACCTAACACTGGAACTCACTTTGATTTTCAAGTGGAATAACTCATTGTGCTAGCTTATGAAATACCATCCACTGAATATGCATGTATGATAATAGGACCTGAGTCCCCATGGTACAAAGATATATATACATACCTTCATGATTAATATACACCTCCTAATTTTTCACGAAATCAAATAAAGTTACTCATCCAACAATCAACAAGACATTCAACCATTGCTGACACTTTATATAGAAAGAGTGTAGATGGTACCTTGCTCAGATGCCTCAATGTTGAAGAAGCACAAATCACCCTAAAAGAATTCCATGACAACGTATGTGGAGAACATTCTTTTGGACCAGTCCTAGCAAAAAAATTGTTACAAATAGATTATTATTGGCCTACAATGGAAAAGGACGGTTACAAGTATGTCTAAAGAGGGAAACAATGTCGAATACATTGAAACCTAATCCATGCACCTGCTGAAGATCTTCAGCCAATAACACCATCATGGCCATTTTCAAATTGGGGACTAGATCTTGTGGGGAAATACACCCTACTTCCTCCAAGGGACATAAATTATACTCATAGCTAGTGAGTACTTTACAAAATGGGTTGAAGCAATCCCAATGACCTTCACAATAGGGAAGCAAATAGAGAAGTTCATTTTGAATTATATCATTTGTAGATATGGAATCCCCATGTGCATTGTAACTGACAACGGGCGACACTTCAAAAATCAAGAAACGAACAAAATTTGTGAACAATTTCAAATCCAACAACATTTTGTAACATTTTACTATCCCAAGAGCAACGATGAAGCAGAGGCAACCAATAAGACTATTTTAAAAATTTAAAGGAATTTATCAACGACACTAGACGAGATTGGCATCTTCAGCTAAATCTAGCTCTCTGGGCTTATCAAACTAGTGTCTGCATAGCCATTGGTGCCACACCTTACTCTTTGGTTTATGGTTTAGAAGCTATTTTGCCTATCAATGTAGAATTTCCATCATTAAGAGCCTCTCTGAAATACATTATATCAAAATAAGACTACAGAGTAGCATGTTTGCAAGAACTAGAATTCCTAGACGAAAATTGGCAAAGCACACTAATCACTTACAAGGATATCAAAATAGAATGAAAATAAGCTACAACAAAAGAGTAAACCCATGTTGATTTGAGGTAGGAGATATCGTTCTTAAGGAAAATCACATGAATCTCGTTGATTGCGAAAAACCAAAAAAGTTCAAGCCAAACTGGTTAGGTCCTTTTGTTATAACCAAAGTAGTTGGAAATGACACATAATTTGCAAACAATGGAGGGAGATCCACTCCCTGATCCAATTAACAACATGCACCTAAAAGGATATTACATCTAAAGGGTTGGGTTTTAATTAGAATTTACTTTTTGTACTTGCATATCATTTTGAAAGCATTGCATCTCATATAGATTCCTTCATAAGGGAATCATATTCATTGCATGAATAACAAAAGATGATTGTCTGAGTTATTCACTTGTCTGCAATGAAAGGAAAGAAGGTGGTCTCATTTCTTTGATATTTGTTCATGAAGTCCTTAGAGGCCTTTAGTCATTCATACTTAACATCACCTTGTCATTAAGTTGTATCCATGATTGTGTAGAAGTTTCACTATTGAACCTTGTTACCCAAAATCTATTAATTTCTATATCTCACACATTAATCAATAGCTCTAAGTCATTACATAAACCTAGTTGATCACGTGGCTAGTGAAAAATCCAAAATTCTACTTTAGCACCGTTGTAATTGTCATATCCACATAGGTCTAATTACTTACAAGTCAAGGCAAGAAAATGAAGAAAAGAAAAGAAAAATACTATGTCAATATCCATCTCAAGGAAAAATAAACAATGATATATTACTTAAATATCACTCATACAAGCATGACAATAAAAGATTTACTATGGGAACATGCAAATAACTCCATCAGGGCTATGGACACCTGCTGGCAATGGAGAAATATTTGAGAGATTAGAGTGCGTAGCCTCGTCAGATCCCTAAAAGCTTGCTAGTAGCTAGGCTCTATCCAGGATGCTTTTGAAGTAACTTGCGTAGCTAGCCACATAGGATTCCAAGAGTCTTTGATGGTTATAAGAGTAAGAATAAATTCAAATGCACACACATTGGCAAAAGAAGATCAAAGTTTCAAGAATTGATGGAGAGGTTTTCCACATCTCCGTTCATTAATATTGGCTACATAGTGTGTTAGATTGGATTGTCTAAAGTCTTTTGGGGATGGATTGAACTCATTTCTCTGAAACGGTTCACACCTTCAATAAAATCAATGTATTTCAGAGTGAGGGGCATACACATTCATCCTTGTTTAGGAACTACATCTTCATTCTGCATTAGCATAATTTGCATTTGAAAAATTAAGTGTCTCCATGTGCCTTACCTAGATCATCATATCATACAGGTTTTCATACTTGGGGGCATAACTGAAAAAATCCTAAACATTTAGAAAAAGTCCTAAAAAAATCCTAAACATTCAGATAAAGTCTTGAAAAAATCCTAAACATTCAGATAAAGTCTTGAAAAAAAATCCAAAGACATTCAGATAAATTCTTGAAAAAAATCCTAAACATTCAAAAAATGTCCCAGAAAAAAATCCTAACCATTTAGATAAAATCCTAAAAAAAATCCTAAACATTCAGAAAAAATCCTGAAAAAATCCTAAACAATCAAATATAGTCCTGAAAAAATCAAAACATTTAGATAAAGTCCTAAAAAAATCAATCCAAAAACAATCAAATAGTGATCCACAAAATACAAAAACATTGAAAAATTAATTTAAGAAAACTTGCAATAAATTGTCTTGCAAGAATCAAACACCCTAGAAGATATCCAAC
Organism: Cryptomeria japonica; assembly: GCF_030272615.1. NCBI lineage: Eukaryota > Viridiplantae > Streptophyta > Pinopsida > Cupressales > Cupressaceae > Cryptomeria > Cryptomeria japonica. The sequence continues at coordinate 335,792,046 of NC_081415.1, forward strand.
AAACACTTCACACAAAGTTAAACAAAGGATACAACTATCTTGCCAAAATATCTGCAATCAAGCTGATCAATTGTCTAATCTATTGAATCACTATCAAACTATCAACGTGATCACCATATTGTCTTAAACAGAATCGGTACACTCGAAACTACACAGTTCAGTCTTAAACGGGGTCCAAAACTTTTGAAACTAGACATTGTCAAAATCACATCAAACATATCAAAGCAAAGACATAGTCAGTCCAACTGCTGAGTTTTGTCTATTTTGGTTGACTCTTTTTATCAAATTGGCGAAGATCATTTCTTTTAGCTACTCAAGGATGTCCAAAAAGTGATTGGAGGAGCCATGATGGGCATGATCATTTTTCTTTGTTGTTGTTTGTGGTTTGAACCAATAAAGTTCTAGGGCAATCGCTCTAGTAGGTGTCTATGATAGGAGAATTCATCTTGTGAATTCCACACATACCTCGAACCCTAACGTAATTCCTTGAATGGAGGGTTCAATCCTTGTCTGCTACTTGTTTTTTTCTTCCAATGAGATATCTCTACATATTGGATCCTCATGCCCTGGTATAATAAGCTCAATAATGATAATGTATTGCACTACAAATAAAGAAATGAAGACTTTTTCATCAAAATCTTATCAATTAAATTGTTTCCATCATATCTACTTTTGGAATAAATAAAGGTTGGTTCAATTTATTTATTTCATATCATTTCTTCTAATCTATTCTCCATCTAACAACTAACAATTCTTCCAAATTCACGATTTTCAACACCTATTTTGACACAACAAAAATTCACATTGCATTTTCATATATGTTGCATTAGTCCATTACATTATCACAAGCATTTCATCAATCATAACATATAGATTCATACATCGCAAAATAAAGGTACATCAAATCACTACATAATATCACATTAACATTAGATACATTACTGAGTAAACATAAAATCAAAATCAAAACATTAGACCATAAAATATATCACCAAATAGCTCATCACCAAAAGTGAATATCATGTATCTCACCAATGTGTCAAAATACATCGTATCTATGATACATCATCATTAACAAAGCATCTCAACCGATGTTGTCTCTATCACCAGTCTGTCCTGACAACCCCGTAGGTGGACCCATCACTCCTCCACTGCTAGTCTGTCGAGAGGTAGACTGATTCGATCTCCTCCCCATGAAAGTGCTAAAACTAGGCTCTCTTTGTCCCTTAGGAACGCCTCTCTCATAAGCCTTCCTATAGTAAATAGCCTCTTGTGCAACAACAAAATATCTATCTACCTAGCTCCATGCCTCTGTCACTGGCCCAAATAACTGATCATATGCATCCATGATGATTTGGTCCCACATGACTGTTTCATCCCTCTCTCTCTCTGTAGCCGATCTCTCTCATCAGTTATCTGATCTCTCTCTATGGTAAGCTCCCCCATCATTTGTTGATATTTATATTTATCCTCCATCTATCGATGCCGCAATGTAGAAACCAAGTCCTCCAAACTCCTAACCTAAGCCCTCATTCCCTCCTCATTATCATCTCCCTCCACATCTCATCTCTCCATAGCCTAGGGCATATCAACATCATGCCCACCATCTCCACCCTCATCTCCATCATTGCTCAATGAGCTTGATACTAACTCATTGTTCTCACTCTCACTCTCACTAGAACTTCTCATAACTTTAATACCTCCACTGATATCCACATCTTCTCCTCCACCCTTCAACTCCTCTGCAATTGCTGCTATCAAATCTATCTAACCCCTATCCTATTCTACTTGTCCACCATCTCTTACTCCTCCATCTCTTTGCCCTCTATCTCTCCCTCATTCATCTCCCCCACCATCTCCACCTCATCCTCTCCCTCTCCCTCTGGGACCCTTGTTGTGTCTAATCTATTGAGCAACAATGAAAACTATTAGAACTGTCAAAGGTATGGGCCTTTGTTGTATCTACCATACACTATAGTGTGTTGTAGTCCCTGGATCTACAACACCAACTTGCCAACCCCACTGAATAGGAGCAAGAGCATCAAACTCGACAATGGCAACATAAGGCAACACACATGCACCCCAATCATCGATCTTGCGAGTAGTTGGAGCAGAATAAGTTGTCACATCCGAAATACCTTGTATCTCCCCAAACTATCAGAGTACACGACCAAGAAGATACATATCAATAACCCTGTGACCACCAACATCTCACCCAATAAGATATCTCTATTGTCGACAAAAAGGAAGGTGTTGGGCATCATCAGCCCTATCGGGGCAAGTAAGATAAGGTCTCCATGAGAAGTACTGTAATGTATCAATTTGATGACGCCAATACAAAATGTTACCCGATGCCCTATGTCTCACTACAATAGTGTATCTATAAGCATATGGATGCTCTGGCTCTAAATCAACATGTATCATAGGATGAAATATAGCTATGTGCTCCCAAGCCCATATCTGAAGCAAAGTAACACCATACTCAATGGATTTCTGCTGCAAATATATAATCCCATGCATCTGATGATATAAAGTGGAAAGAAGATAGGGACCCCAAGCAAACACTCATCTATCAATAACCATATCGTTAATCACTCGTCCCCATCTAATAGAGAAACCATGGGTATGTCTATCAAGGATCAATAATCCAACAACAATACAACCAAGAACAATGGGTCATAATCAAAATATCCCAATGAATCTCATAACGACCTCAGATATGAAGATCATCCTCAAAGCACTCAAAGAAAGCGCACAAAGCAGCTATCCCATCACTAAGATCAAAAGTAACTTGAACACCAAATATGGGAATGTGCAGAATACACCACACATCCTCAAGTGTGATAGATGCCTCACCTGACGAAAGATGAAATGAACAAGTCTCTGAATGCCACCACCCAATCAAGGTAGAAATCATGGCCCTATTTGTTGTAACCTCAAGAAAGTACATTATATGGAATAATCCAACTTGTCGAAGAAAAGCAGTATCCTTTACATCTAACTCATGATGTTGATTAAGACCATCTGGCCTCATCTATCTCACGATCAAGATTGGATAATGCTCCTACATTTGAGAAAAAGAACAATGAATAAGATACGCCATTCATATCATGAGAAAACACAAAAAAAATCACACTATGGCAAATGTGAATTGATATTTTCAATTGCGGATCGATTAAGATAATTGCGAACCAAAAATTAGCAAGTGCAAACTGATACTTTCAATTGCGAATTAATAATCTCAAATGTGAATCAACAATAGAAATTGTGGGAAATTTTATCAAATAAGATTTAATTATATCAATTGTGAATTATTATTATCAAATGCAAATAAATCGATAACCAATTGTGAATGAGATAATTTTGACTCTTTCAGACAACGATGAAAAATTTGTTAAAAACAGACAAAAAAGGGTGAAATTCCTGAAAACTCACCATGTCGCCAATGCCGGGAGGTCTCTGATATGATTGCACTCGCTCCAACAAATGCAACCTCACTCTCTAACCCACCATCTCACTCCAAGGACACCGAAAGCACTATAATCTTGATGAATTCTTACAAAGAAAATGAGTGCAAATGAGCTCAAATCAAAACCAATTTTCAACTTAAAGCTCAAAATTAGGGTTTTTGTCACCCTAACAGTCGTGGACCCCTCCAACTTCAATGCAGTTGTGGACCCCTCCAACTTCAATGTAGTCATAGCCATACCAAATAACATCCAAATCTTACCAAACTTCACATGATCGATTACTAGCACAATTTTGAAAAAATGGTCTTTGTTCCACAAATTTTCAATCACTTTTTTCGAAGGGACATATTTATACCCTAAATGTCGTCGAGGCATACTGGGGCAGAAAAGTTTTCATTTTCTTTGAAACAATGTCGTTCCGGCATTGTGTCAAAGAGGGGCAAATGGAGACAGCTAAAAATGTCTCATTAATTCTACACTAATTATTCGTCTATTTAATTAAGTAATTCTTTAATTATTTGATTAAATTAAATATTTCTTCTGTTCAGAACATTTAACATTTCTAATTATCGAATTTCTATCATTTCATCATTTAATCAATTAACCCTATCTCCGTTATTAATTAAATATGAATTATTTAATTAATTGAGACATTTTCCTTAGTTAAATAATCTTTATTATTTAATTAATTCAATTTCCTATGATTAAATAATTTTATTTAAATTATTTAATTCTTCCAATCCCCAAATTCTAATTCCATCTAATTTCATGTCATTTTCCCCAAATTTGAATTTCACTTAATTCCAATTAATTTCATTTCTTCCAAATTCATATTTCACCAAATTTGAATTTCAGTTAATTTCATGTGCATTTTAGCATTCGAAAGTCCAAATTCAAATCCAAATTGAAAATGAAAATGAAATTCAATTTCAAAATCCTACAGCACATGCTAAAATTAGAACTGATTGATCAAATCAGTTATCTAATTAGTTAACTTAGTTAACTCATCAAATCCCCATTTTTACTCAAAATCATCTTTTTATGACTAATCAATCATTTCAATCTTCTAATCCATCAATTTAGTCATCTGATTCATCAACTTAGTCAACTGACTAGTCTATTTAGTCTACTGGTTAATCAATTGAGTTCACTCTCCAATCAATTGAGTTCACTCTACAATCAATTCAATTGACTCCTCAATCTAATGAGTTAACAGATCAATCAATTTCAATTATCTATCAATCAACACTTGAGTTCAAATTCTCACCTCCTTTGTGTTGAAAATCTATAAATTCAACCTCTTTTCTCAATTCAAGCTAGAATCACAATCTTCAAAGTTATTGTCCATGTTATGCAGGAAATCAAGTGCAATGCCTAAGATCCACCTATATCAACAATAATAGAGAAGAGCAATGGAAGCTTCATCACATAAATTGAGGGAGTTTAAATTAGATTTAATTTCATTATGCAATTGATTTGATGTTATTTCATTGTAATTCGATTATATTAGAGTTGGTGATTCACTTTGATAATCTAATTATGTTATTTATGATTAATTTACCCCTGAATACAGATTCCACTAGGTGTACTATTGAGGAGAAAGCTTTAGCAGTATACATCTGATGGATTGCTAGACCTTGTGGATACTGACCTATGTGGACCTACAAATATTAGAAGTGTGCAGAGAGGTAGATATTTTATGTTGCTAATTGATGATTATTCCAAGATGATGTGGGTTGTCTTTCTAAAGGATAAATTTGAAGCATTGGACAAATTCAATATTTTCAAAGAAAAGGTTGAGACTAAGTCTAGACTAAAGGTGAAATATCTGAGATCTAATAGAGGTGGAGAATTTTGTTTCGGTGTGTTTAATTCATTCTATGAGAAGCATGGGATTAGAAGACAATTATCTGCTCCTAGAACCCCTCAGCAGAATGGATTTGTTCAAAGGAAGAACATAATCATCTTAGATGCTACAAGGCCTATGCTGATTGAAGGGAATGTTCTGAAGATCTATTGGAGAGAAGCTATTAGCATTTATGTTTACACATTCAACTTTATTCATATTAAACGTGATATCAGTAAGACTCCTTACAAGCTATAGTTTGGTCATGTTCCTACTGTGAGATATTTTAGAGTATTTGGTAGCAAATGTTATATAAAGAGAGATGAGGACATAGGAAATTTTGATGCAAGAAGTGATGAAGGAATTTTATTGGGATATTCAACAAAGAGAAAATCCTACCGGTGCTACATTAAGAGACTAAGAAAGATAATGGAGAGTGCAAATGTCAAGGTGGATGAGAACCTTGAAAAATAGATCAGAGCATGCGAATATGATGATGGTTAGCATGTTGTTATAATGCCTATTCAAACTGAAGAATTGAAGCAGAATGATCTAGTAGAGAGTGTTAATATGGATGTTGTTGTTGTCGGTGGAGAGGTGTAGGAACCTAAAAATCAAAACAATCAGAAGACCCTGAGGTATGTAAGATTGAATCATTCAGAAAATTAGATTATTGGTGATTAAAATAAAGGTGTGATGACCAGAAGAAGGTTAGTTGCTGAAGAAGTATGTTTGATTTCTAAAGTTGAACCTAAAGATTTTGTTGAAGCTTGCAAAAATGAAAATTGGATGAGAGCTATGGAAGAATAATTAGACCAGATTGAAAATAACAACACATGGGAGCTTCTGCCTAGACCTAAGGATAAGATTGTAATTGGTACTAAATGGGTATTCAGGAAAAAATTGAATGAAGTCAGTGAAGTTGTCAGGAACAAAGCTAGTTTGGTTTGCAAAGGATATTCACATAAAGAAGGGATTGATTATGAGGAGAATTTTTCTTTGGTGGCCAGACTTAAAGTTGTTAGACTATTGCTTGCATATGTTCTGATTGATTGAAAAATAGGTTTTAAGGACCCAAAACCATTACAACAAAGTTATAAAGAAAGCTGAGAAAATATAGTCCACATACAGAGCATCTGGTCAAAAGACCAGCGAACAAAAAAAACAACTAAACAACAAAAAACAGCAAAGAACCCAAAGAGACACTACATAGTAATTTTCTTTAGCAGATCCTCTGCCTTAGTCACCAGCTCATCATAGGTCACCCCAACTACTTTTAGCTCCTCCAGGTCCTTATTCACTTTCTTTTCCTTCCTCTTTCCATAGGTACGGGTTCTGGGACCTTGGGCTTCCCCTGTTCCTTCTGCATCTAGGTCAATTTCCTGGGTTTCCTTTTCATCATCAAGCTTGCTGATGAGGGTATGGGTGTTGTTGGCTGAGATTTTCAGAATGCTAAGGCTCTGCTCTACAATGTTCTTGAGGCACTCCTCTATCTTGTCCACTTTGGCAACTGTGTCTGAGAGCATTTTTTCACTAGTTTCCTCTAGGGTCTTTCTATCCTGTATCTCCTTTTCAATTTTCTCAAACCGAGGATTAAAGGCATCTCTAATGTCTTCCGCTTTAGCAATTGTGTTCTTCAGAGCTTTGATATAATCGGCCATAGTGTTCCCCTCTCCAATGTTAATAGTCTCTAGGATCAGGACTCTGTTGCAGAGTTTTTTGTACTCATCCGCAGTTTTCTTATTCCCATCAATAAGCCATTCTATGGTTTTCATAAAACCCTTCAAGGCCTCGGGAGGTGGACTGGGAGAAGGAGTCACTTTTCCAGGGGTTGTTTGTTCATCTTTAGAGATGTGGAGGGCAGAATAGTATCAGCGGCCTTGAGAGTCTCCTCCATAGTCTCCATATCCAGGCTTTGTTCAGCTTCCAGGTCCCTTGTTTGCTTGTCCTCTTCCGATTCCTTGCCGGTCTCCTCCGGTTCTTTGCCAGTCTCCTCTATTTTCTTTTGCTTCTTCCTGGGCTGGGCTTGGTTCTTACTTTTTTCCTTCAGCACCCCCTTAGGGTTCTTCTTCTCCTCAAGGACATTAGAGTACTCTTCTTCCGAAGAAATACTAATCAAGGGTTTGCTTTGGGGTTTTTTGCTCTTAGAAGAAGAGGGTCTTGATTTCCTTTTCTTACTACTCTCATACTCTGAGTCGTCAAAGCTTTCCTCATTATCAGTGGAGGAAACATTGTCTGATTCCTCCTTTGAGAAATCAGAATCAGACAAATCTTCTTTCGAATCCACAGAGAGCTGCATTTGGTTGATTTTACTAGCCTTTAAATGGTCATAAATGAGGACCATAAGTCCCTAGTGCATTGCAGTATCACCCTGAGGATTTTCTTTATAGCCTTCTAGAGAGGCATTCATAGAATAGAGCAAGAAGTAAGGGAAATTCACCTTATCATTATGCCTAAAATGATTTAAGAGGACAAAATGATACCCAAATACTTTTGTAAACCTACCATCTAGAGTTATATACCTCATTAAAACAAAGAGAATTTCCCGCCAAGGTTTTGCAAAAGCCCTAAGTGGGTAATAGGTTTTACTTAGCTTTACCAGTCTTTTCTTCTCTTTCTTTGTGACCGGGTACCTTTCAATGGCTTCCCTGCTGACCTTCCTGTCTCTGTAGAAGTTGCAGCGCTCCCTTTTGAGCCCCGTAGCTTTAGCTATTAAGTCTTCGTCAATTTCCACCAGTTGGTCGCCCATTTTAAGCATGCCCTTCTTCCAATTTTTGTAGAAGAAGCTAGTTATCTTTCCATCCTGACCATGGAGTCTCTCAATGAAGCTTGAAAGACCACCCTTTTGCAAAATTTCCCACACCTCTTCTTTCTGTTTCCACTCCTTGCAACTACTTGGCTCATATCTTCTCCTATTTCCGCCCATGGTGTCATTTCTCACAGTCAAGTTTAGATTATAGAACTGGTGAAACAGAAAGCTTTTCGAAGTTAAAACAAAAACCCAGAAAGCGTACATAGCAATAATGATCTGATGGGTTATAACACACGTTCTGCTGGTGTTGATATTATAATGAGTAATTCCCTCATTATAGAAGTAACTCGAAGTGCTTACTTCAGTACTTATCATAATTTCCCTATCAATCAAGAGTCATTGGAGTACTTCGATATCTTTCATTAATTATGATTTGTCTAACATCTTTGGGGAGACTGCTCTCACCTGTCCACATGGTAATCATCTCATTCTTAACCACCACGTTTGCAGCCCAATCAGCAGAACAGTTGGCCTCCCGATAAATATGGGATATGTGGCATTTTTTAAAGGTTCTAATGATATCAATGGCAGAAAAAATTATATTGTGAATCAACCAAGAGGGCTTTGAGGTCCCATTGAGACACTTAATTATATTATTGGAATCCCCTTCTATCCAGAGATAGGGAGAGTTCCATTTTTTGGCTAGAATAATGCCTTGAAGGGCTGCCATAGCTTCCGCTTTATGATTGGTTTGAATGCCAATAGGGACAGCAATCATACCTTTGCAAATGCCTCTGTCATCGTTGAGAATAGCTCCATAGCCCGAGGGACCTGGGTTTCCTTTGGCTGCTCCATCAAAATTGATTTTGAGCCAACCTTGGGGAGGGGTTTGCCATTTAACTTCAAGCCTTTTATTATAGCTGATATTATGACCATCAGTGATCTTCATATTCCAAGCTCTTAAGATGTTTGACTCCAAGGAGTTGTTAGAGTAACAAGAGACCTCCATAGTTCCCATATTTTCCTCAATAGCCCTCTGAATTTTCTGAAAAACAATGTCTTGATTTAAGGACACATCCCTGAATATTCAGTTGTTTCTTTCCTTCCAAAGACCCCACAAAATGTGTGGAAGAGAGAGCTGCCACATACATCTCAGAAAAGAGTTGGTCCAATGAATTTGTTAGGAAGAGAACAAATCTCTGATGTTACTGGGAAACACCCAAGCTAGACTAAAGCTCTTGAGGAAGCTTTCCCAAATAGAGGTTGAGAAAGAACAATGGAGGGCAATATGGTCCACTAACTCTTCCACTTGAAAGCACAACAATATGGTCCATTGACTCTTCCTCTTGAAAGATAGATGTCAAATCTGCCTTTTTGAATGGTGATCTTAAGGAAGAAGTCTACATTGAGCAACATGATAGATTTTCATTATCAAATGATGGAGAAATGGTATCTAAATTGAAGAAATCTCTTTATGGATTGAAACAAGCCACTAGAGCCTAGTATGCTAGATTGGATAAGTATTTGATGAAATTGGGATTTAATAAAGGGACTGTTGATAGTAATTTGAACTTTAAGATTGAGAATGATAACATCTTGATTGTTGAAATCTTTGTTGATGATATTATCTTTGGTGGAGATGATGACTTGAGTATGAAGTTTGTTGGTGATATGCAGAAAGAATTTGAGATGTCTATGATTGGAGAGATGAAATTCTTCTTAGGTTTTGAAATTTCATAGATAGGAAAAGGTATATTTATATCTCAAACTAAATATGTCAAGGAATTGTTGAAGAAGTTCGGGTTAGATGACTCCAAACCAGTTGGAACTCCTATGGTGACTAGTTGTAAATTGTTTAAGAATGATGATTCTCCAAAAGCTAATTAGAGTTTGTACAGATCTATTGTTGATTGACTTTTATATCTTACACAGAGTAGGTCAGACATTATGCATGTTGCGTGCATGGCTGCTAGATATCAAGTTGATCCAAAAGAGAGTCATTTCACTGTTGTGAAAAGGATATTCAGATACTTGAAGGGAACTATGGATTATGGTTTTTGGTATCCAAGGAATGACGATTTCATGTTATCTACTTACACTGATGCTGATCGGGATGGTGATGTTGATGACTAAAAGAGAACTATCGGTAGAGAATTATTTTTGGGTAAGAAATTGGTTTCATGGGCTAGTAAGAAACAAGATTCACTATCTTGATCTACTGTTGAAGCTAAGTAGATTGTTGTTGCTAGTAATTGTAGTCTGGTAGTTTGGATGAAGCACATGTTGAAGGATATCAAAGTTATCTATGATGAGCCTACTATCATATACTATGATAATTCAAGTGCTATTAACATGTAAAAAAATCCAGTGCAACAATCAAAGACTAAACATGTGTCAATCAAATATCATTACTTGAGAGAACAAGTTAGTGAAGAGAAAGTGAAGCTGGAGTATGTATCTACAAAGGAACAAGTTGATAATATTTTCACTAAGCCTTTGCTTGCAGATACATTTGTCTATTTGAGAGACAAGTTAGGGGTATCTACCCCTCTTGATGAGAACTAGATGCATTGAGTTGCATCAATCCAGTAGACTTCACAGTCTTATCTCTTTATTCAGATTGATGAGTTGGTACTACTCCTCGGGTGGACTAGTCTGGTTATGTGTTTTAGGGGGAGAGATACATGTGAAAAACTATTGTATCTACTTGATCTTAGAGGGCATTGGAGATGTTTTCTTTCTTTGCATTGATTATTTTTCACATTCATATGTTGCCATCAATGCCAAAGGGGGAGATTATTGGACATTGTTGCTACTAGGATATGTTAATGTCATTGATGTCAATATATTCCTATGAATTGCTCTGGTGATTGTAGATTGGGAAGATTTTATGATCCGGTTTCGTAGTTTATTTATTTGATCAGTGCTTTGCAGAGTTTAGTATTTCCTCTAGTATATTCCGGTGTGATCAGATCTTGTGCTAAGATTTTGGGATATTGTTTGGGATGGTCTTGTGTATCTTCATTTTAGATGGTTCATGATTTGGTTCTCTACAAGTTATCTTTTCTTCGTGACAGTTGCTAATTGGTTATTCTCTTGAATAGATGTTGATCAATCAAGATTTTTTAAGTGGTGTTGGTGTAGCTATTACTAATGACTCTAACATCCTTTCTAGTCTTTCCTAATTGTGTCCTTATTTTTTTAATGATCTGCATTGATCATTGTGCGATTTATTGGTGGTTTTCATGAACTAGTGATGATTTTCATGTTATGTGGTATTTTTGGTGGTGTAGCGTGTTGTAGTTGATCTTGGTGTGATTTTCAGTGGAGTTAAGCATTTGGAAATTTCAATTAGGTCCATGTTATGTCATGTAAATCATTATATTGGTCTGGTGGCCGATCTTCATATCGTGTGATGTAATTTTGTAATTGTGATCTAAGGGTTTATCCGACCTTGTTGTCAAGGTTGATGAATTATATACATAGGTATCATATTCATGTAATTTTAGGATAAGTGTGTGTCTTCATTATTAGAGAGAGGTTTATGGACATATAAGGATTCATGTGCGAATAATGATTCATCCTTCGACAATTGTGATTGAGAAAAGATTGGTGTTGTAGAGCAGAAATTTGTGCTTAACCAGAACTATAAACAGACATTTTGGAGATGTTATTCTTTTAGTTCATTTCTTCTAAATTGTAGTCTGAATCTTGTTGTAAGTCGGTGAGAGTTCCCTGATGGTTGTATCCTTTCAGGTCATTATCTTTTGATCAGTGAGCTCTAGACAGTGTGTGTGAATGCATGTGCATTCCCCATTGTAATATTTTCACATACTACTATAGAGTATCATCTTACTATGGGTAGGTTCCCATCGTGGTTTTTCCCTTAACCGGGTTTTCCACATCAAAAATTTTGGTGTTGTGTGTTGTGCTTTCAATTTTCTTATCTATGTTATTAATGTAGTTTATCATATCTATATTTGCGATTAAGATTATAGATCCGGTGAAAAATGATTCACCCCACCCCCCTCTCAGTTTTCCTTCATTGATATTGCCAACATTGATATCCTCATTTCAATGCAAAAAGTAATTAATTCAAATACATTCAAACAAAAGTTATGTATAATGACATACACCTCTACCTAAGTTACAATTAACTGTAAAAATTAACTAAAAAATATATGTGCAACAAAAAATTATGAAAAAATATTCATACACTCAATATTCATAATAATGTTATGCATGACGACATAAATTTCATTGGAAAATATGAATACTATAAAAAATAAATTACATAAAATTGTAGAACTAAATATTTGCAATATAATTAAAATTTATAGTATACATTAAAATAGGAAAGACATGCATGGGGTGCACACACACACAAATATTATCTAATCGTCAAAATTCTAAGTTGTCATTACTAATTAGGAGTTTGTAGATTCACTTTTTAATAAATATCTAATCAATCAATGAGACAACCTATTTCACCAAATGGCTATCCAGCCTCTAGAATGCACCAATGCATAAGTTACCCTTATATACCACAACTTATGCAAAACTCCTATTTGAAATAGTTTTTTATTGGATTAAAGAAAGAAAGGAATCTTTCACATACAATCATGGACATGTATATAGAGTCAAATAGGAAAGAACAAACAATCATTAGTATTCAACAATAATAGTTAGAACATGCAATCACTCTTAGATGATAGTCATAACTAGTGGAGCATTTTAACATTCCCGCTTTGCAAGTTTTTTCAATTTTGAATTTTTTATGTTCATGGTGGTTGTTGTAGATGGGGATAAGTTCCTCCCACCTATTGATCCCCCTCTGGACCCTACCATGCTAACAGATTCTATCTCCACCTCTCCTACTATTACAAAGAAGGAGATACCCGTGGTGGTTCATTCGGGTTCCATTGATGGGAAACTTGATTGTACTTTATTGAAGGGGTGAATGTTAATGGTCTTGAGACCTTGGTCCCTAAGCCCAAGAATTTAGGCACTCCTAATGAGGAAAAATATTGTGAAACCCCTATTGATAGCACAACTGTCAAAGGCTAGAAAAATGCGCTAGTGGGAAAATTTGCAGGTGGGGTGGATCCCAACTTTGTTCCTGTTAGTATTCAAACTGAGGAAGGAATGGCTATTGAGCTCCCTAAAAAATTTATTGACTGCATATTGCTCAACATGAGTAATAATTTGGTGGGAAATTATTTTTCTCTTCAACCTACTATTGAGATGGTCAAGAAATGGACCTCGGACAAATGGAGACTCAAGGGTAGTGTATCTGTCAGTGTTATTCCTAGTGCTCTTTTCCTCTTCAAGTTTACTATTGAAGAGGATGTTGTGATGGTTCTCTCCAATTATTGGACCTATGGAAAATGCAACTTGTCTCTCTACAAATGGAAGGCTAGTTTTGACTCAACTGCTGACCTACATAAGTTTTCTCTGGTTTGGGTTTGCCTCCCTAGACTCCCCCTTGAATATTGGGATGACTTTGTCTTCAAATGGATCAAAAACACTTTTGGGCACTTTGTGGGTATGGACGAGATTACTAGAACCAAATACAGACTTGTATTTCCACACTTTTGCATTCAGGCTATGGTAAGTAAAGATATTCCTAACTTTATTACTTTCAAGTCTAAGTTGGGAAGCTAGACTTAGGCTCTAGTCTATGAAAATACCACTATCTTCTATCAAAAAGATCATGAGGTGGGTCACATTATCTTTGACTACAAATTTAAGGATCCTAATCCCCTAAGCTCAAAGTTCTTGTGGATAGTGAGGAATCTTCTTCCAAGACATGTCCTAAACTCTCACCTAATGGTCCAGTGATTTGCAATGTACCTGCTATCACAAAGTACCCTATGACAGGTTGTGAGGATTACCCCTTTATGGAGAGCATCAATTAACTCATGTACTCACCTGACAAGGAGGCCGATGGGGTCTCCAACCCCTTGATGGAATTAGTTGCTAGGTTGCCCTCTCAAGAAGCTCCTTTATTTCCCTAGGAGCCTTATTCTATTGAGAATCTGATCTCTTCGCCTTTGAAAGTTTTGACTCCTTTGGAGGATGGTGATATTTTTGTCAGTTCCCCAACCCTGATTATCCTTGGGACAAATGGGACCCCTAACACTCTCCCAAGTGTCCCCTCCACCCCTGGCTTGAACTTCTCCTCTCCTGAAGCTTCCTCCTCTAGTGGATGCCTATGCCCTGGTGATGATGGTTGGATTATTCAAAGGCATAAGAAAAGAAATATGAAGGCTAATGTTAGGACTAATCCTAAGATGGGCCGACCATCATAGAGACTCTCTAGATAGAAGGAAGATGAAAGGAAAGTTTCCAATGGAAAATAGAGGACCTTGGAGATAACCATAAAAAGTAAGAAATGAAAGTTCTTTCATGGAATATTAGGGGCCTGTACAACTCGTAAAAACAATACGCCCTTAAAAATTGTAATTTTGAAAATAAAATTGAGGTCCTTCTCCAGGAGGTTAAAATGGAGAACACCTCTTTTGCTTGTATTGCTGGTATTATTTGGCCTGGTGCTCAGTTTTTCAATAGTGGTGCTACTGGGGTCTCGGGTGGTTTGGTCACTATGTGGGATCCCCCCAAGTTTTCTAGTAGCTTGATTTCTTTCCTTGCCAACTTTCTTGCTTCTAAGCTTTCTTCCAATTTGGGTTCTTGGTTCCTTATTAATGTTTATGCCCCTAACATAAGATCAGTTCATCTCTCTCTTTGGAAATATATCTCTTGTCTTGTCCAAAATAACACTAATGCCCATTGGATGATGGCTGGGGATTTTAGTTGGACATTGTTGCTGCTAGGATATGTTGTTGTCATTGATGTCAACACATCCCTGATCCAGTGATTGTAGATTGGTGTATTGGGATTATGGTTTGGTGTATGGAGTATTTCTAGTATCATTATATTCTTCTATATTGGTTTTGGTGTTCCGGGAAGCTTAATTGATCATATCATATGATCCAGTTTTGTAGTTTGTTTTTCTTATCAATGCTTTGTAGAGTTCAATATTTCCTTCGATATATTTCAATGTGATCATATCTTGATCTAAGTTTTTGGGATATTGTTTGGGATGGTCTTGTGTATCTTCACTTTATATGGTTCATGATTTGGTGCTCCACAAGTTATCTTTTCTTCATGACAATTGATGTTGTTTCAATATTCTTGAGGTTCAGATGTTGATCGATGAAGATTTGATTAGTGGTGTTGGTGCAGTTGTTACTGATGTTTTTAACAAGCTTGTTGGTGTTTTCTAAGTATGTCCTATTTGTTTTGATGGTCCACATTGATCGTTGTGCAAGTTTTTAGGTGATTTTTTTGAACCGGTGATATTCTCCATGTTATGTGGTCTTCCTGGTGATGTGGTGTGTTGCGGTTGATCTTGGCATGATTACTGATGGTGTTGAACATTTGAGATTTTGAATTAGGTCCATGTTATGTCATGTATATCATTATATTGGTTAGATGGTTAATATTTGTACTATTTGATGTAATTTTGTACTTGTGAGTTGAGGGTTTAGCCAACCTTGTTATCAAGGTTGATGAATTATATAAATAGGTGATATTGTCATGTAAATTAGGTGTCCTGGTGGTGTCTACATTATTAAAGAGTAGTATATGTGTGAACAAGTGATTCATCCTTCGACATTGTGATTGAGCAGAGATTGGTGTTGTAGAGTAAACAATTGTGCTTAACCGGAACTATCATTAGGCATTTGGAGATGCTATTATTGTAGTTCATTTCTTCTAGATCGTAGTCTGAATCTTGTTGTAAGTCAATGAGACTTCCTTGAGGGTTTTAGCCTTCTGGGTCATTATCCTTTGAGCAATGAGCTCTAGGAAGTGTGCTTGAATACATGTGCATTCCCCATTGTAATATTATCACATACTACTACAGAGTATCATCTTATTGTGAGTAGGTTCCCACCGTGGTTTTTCCCTTAACCGGGTTTTCTACATAAAAATCTTGGTGTTGTGTGATGTGTTATCATCTTGCTTATCTTTGTTATTGTTGCAGTTTATCAGTTCTATTTTTGTGGTTAAGTTTGCAGATCCAGTGAAAACTTATTCACCCTGCCCCTCTTAGTTTTTCTTCATTGTTGTTGCCAACAATTGGTATCAGAGTTAGATCCTCCAGAAGAAGCTTAACCTATTGAAAAGATACATGATGGCAACTGGAGGTGGAAGTGTTATCTTTAAGAAGGAGAGTTTGAGATTTGATGGAATTCACTATGCTATATGGAAGAACCGGATGGAAGTGCACTTGAGATGTCTTGGAGAAGATTACTAGAAGATTACAAAGAATGCCTATTCTTCTCCTCTAAATGGGCTAGTTATTGTTGATGAGATCAAGAAAGATAAACATAACATTAGAGAGAAGGAAGAATTGCTGAGTGCCCTGACTGATTCAAAGATTACTAATGTAATGGGACTTCAGACCACACATGAGATTTGGGAGAAGCTTGAAACCCTATATGAAGGAAATAAACAAGTGAAAGTTTCTAAGTTGCAGAGTTTGAAAGGAAATAATGAGATGTTGAAGATGGGAGAAGATGATATTATAAATACCTTTATGGCTAAGGTGAATGATCTTGTCCTAGATATCATATGTGTCATTGGAACCCTTGAATAAGATGAAATTATTGCTAAGGTGTTGAGATCATTTCCTCCTACTTATAAACACAAGGTAGATGCTATTGATGAGATCCAAAGTATGACTACAGTGATAAGAGATATGTTGGTTGAAAAGATTGTTGCATTTGAGCTGAGTGAATTTGGTGAATCACATGGAAATTTTGAGACAATATTTAGACCATTTGTCTCTGGAAAGAAGAAGTATGAACCTGAAGAATGCAAAATATCTAGATATGAAAAAGAAAGGAGAGATATGGAAAAGCAAGAAAGAGAATTGGATTAGCTTGAAGCATTGATTGCTCAGAGATTGCCTAAAGGAGCTGGTAAGTATGATGGAAAAATTCCTTGAAATGTTTTTCTTGTAATAAGGTAGGACATTTTTCTTCTAGATTCTCGAAGAGAATGGCTAAGTATGATAGACATGATAAATTTGATAAGTATGATATGAATGATAGATATGAGAAGCATGAGAAGTATGATAAGCCTTATAAGTCTAACTAGATGTATAATCCTCAAAATAACTATCATTATGTTGTTGATGAGTGTGTTATAGATTAATAATTAGAAGGAGATGAAGTTGTATTTATTGCTATCAAAGAAGATAGATCGGTGCCTATTGATTCCACTAGATGCACTATTGAGGAAAAAACTTTAGCTACTAAAGTTGAAGAAAAAGATGAATGGGTGATTGATAATGGTTATTCACATCATATGACCGGTGACAAAAGCAAATTTGTGAGTATGGAAAGGTATGATGGTGGAATAGTGAGATTTGGAGATGACAAAGTTTGTGTGATCCATGGTAGAGGTTCTATTTCCTTTGTCGATAAGCATAATACTGATGATGTTCTGTATATTGAAGGTTTGAAATATAATATTTTGAGTGTTTGACAAATGGTTGAAAAAGGTTATGATTTGCAATTCAAGAATGGTAAATGCAAGATCCTAAATGCCTCCAATATAGAGATTGCATCTAGAAATAAGACTGAAGGTAATATTTTTCATTTGAATATTGGTGAGAAAAGTTGTTTGATTGCTCATATTGACGAAATTTGGTTGTGGCATAGGAGAATGTGTCATGTTAATTTTGATTCAATGATTAAGATCAGTTCTATAGAAGCTATTAGAGGTCTACCTAAGATTGTTAAGCTTGCTAATCCGGTATGTAAAGAATGTCAATTGGGTAAGAAAACAAGGATTTCTTTCAAAATAAAATAATAAACATCTGATGGATTGCTAGATCTTGTTCATACTGACCTATGTGGACCTACAAATGTTATAAGTGTGCAAGGAAATAGGTATTTTATGTTGCTAATTGATGATTATTTCAGGATGATGTGGGTTGTCTTTTTGAAGGAGAAATCTGAAGCATTAGACAAGTTCAAGATATTCAAAGAAAAGGTTGAGACTGAGTCAGGATTGAAGGTGAAATGTATGAGATCTAACAGAGGTGAAGAATTTTATTCTAGTGAGTTCGATTCATTTTGTGAGAAGCATGGGATTAGAAGACAATTATCTGCTACTAGAACCCCACATCAGAATGGAGTTGTTAAAAGGAAGAACATGACTATCTTGGATGCTGCAAGGACTATGTTGATTGAGGGAAATGTTCTGAAGATATTTTGGAGAGAAGATTTTAGCACTGTTGTGATATCGATAAGACTCCTTATGAGCTATGGTTTGGTCATGTTCCTAGTGTGAGATATTTCAAAATATTTGGTAGCAAATGTTATATCAAGAGAGATGAGGACATAAGAAAGTTTGATGCAAGAAGTGGTGAAGGAATTTTTTTGGGATATTCAACAAAGAGAAAAGCCTACTAGTGCTACAACAAGAGACTAAGGAAGATAGTAGAGAGTGCAAATGTGAAGGTTGATGAGGATTATAGAAAAGAGATTAGATCCTGTGAATATAATGATGGTTAGCATGTTGTTCTAAATCTTATTTAGACTAGAGAATTGAAGCAGACTGATCTGGTAGAGACTATTAATCTGGATATTTCTACTATCGATGGAGAGGTGCAGGAACCTGAAAAGAAGAACAATCAAAAGACTCTGAGGTATGTAAGATTGAATCATTCAAAAAATCAGATTATTGGTGATAAAAAAAAAGGCATGATGACTAGAAGAAGGCTAGATGCTAAAGAGGTGTGTTTGATTTCTAAAGTTGAACCTAAAGATGTTGTTGAATCTTGCAAAGATGAAAGTTGGATTAGAGCTATGGGAGAAGAATTGGATCAAATTGAAATGAACAACACATGGGAGCTTGTGCGTAAACCTAAAGATAAGAATTTGATTGGTACTAAATGGGTATTTAGGAATAAATTGAATGAATTCGGTGAAGTTGTCAGAAATAAAGAAAGACTAGTATGCAAAGGATACTCACAAAAAGAAGGAATTGATTATGAGGAGATGTTTGCTCCAATAGCTAGACTTGAAGTTTTTATACTATTGCTTACATATGCTTCTTATAAAGATTTCAAGATATATCAGATGGATGTCAAGTCAGCTTTTCTGAATGGTGATCTTGAGGAAGAATTCTACATTGAGCAACCTGATGGATTTTAATTAACAGATGATGGAGACATGGTATGCAAATTGATAAAATCTCTTTATATATTGCAACAAGCCCCTAGAGATTGGTATGCTAGATTGGACAAGTACTCGCTGAAATCAGGATTTAATAAAGGTATTATTGATAGTAATTTGTACTTTAAGATTGAGAATGATAATATATTAATTGTTGAAGTCTTTGTTGATGATATTATCTTTTGAGGCGATGATAACTTGAGCATGAAGTTTTTTGATTATATGGAAAAAGAATTTGAGATGCCTATGATAGGTGTATACACATAAAAATGGCTATGAGCGATTAAATAAATATTTTATATTTATTTAATATGTATTCTTCTATTAAATAGTTAATTTGAAAAAATTAATTTATTTAATTCATTTCATGTATTTCTATTAATTAATTAATTTATTCCTTTTCCTCTAATCAATTAATTAAATATCTAATATTTAATTATTCCTTCAATCAATTAAATATCTAATATTTAATGGTTATTCTTCTATCCTATAGTCTCAAAATATTAAATAATTTCTGAATTATTTAATCTCTTTTCCAACTCACCTTTCATCCATCATGTGACTAAATTAATTCAACAAAATTAAAATAAATAACATTTATTAGCCACTTATCTCCAACTTCCAAAATAAAAGAAATATTGTGTACGTACACATATTTCCTAACCTTCTTCTATATTCTCTCCAACATCCCTATATCTTAGGAAGGACTTGAGTCCACTTGTCCTCTCATGTCTAAATCTTCTCCAACCATCCCTATATTCCCTCAGTCAGCAACCTAGACAAAGTGAGATGAGTGACACTTGTCTTCTCCTTCCCCCTTTTCTCAACCTTCACCTTTTCTCAACCTTCACCTTTTCTCACAACCATCCAAATTTGCAGATTTGATCATGACCGTTGATCAAGGACACATCATCTTATCCTCTTAAAAGTCTATAAAAGTAGGAGTTTGAGTTGAGAAAGAGTTAGTCTTCAAAGTTATAAATTTGTGTAAACTTATGCATCCATGAGTTTTTATCTTGAAGCAAATTTATCAATTTAGCATTTCTCATTTTAGCATAATCATTTAGCTTTAAATCATTTGTATTGCATATCATAGTATCAGTTAACTATCAGTTATCAGTCCATTCTTCATATGCCATCTTAGAAGCTATCAGTGCTTGTCTGATAGCAAATCATCTGCAACCTAGAACAGTTGAGTTAGGATACAATGAGACTTAAACCATGAAGGTAATAATTTGGTTTTTATTTTAATATCAATTTCATGTAGTTTCATTGGTTGCGTTTGGATTTACTATAGCATTTCCTTTGTATTTTGTGAAACTAATATGTTGCAGGTAGTATTCTGATGATGAAATTCAAGTCAACACATTTTCACAGCACTGGAGCCTAACATATATCTTTCTAATATCCTGTCTAGTTATCGCAAACATAATTTTAATGCATTTGTAATCCAGATCACCCCTGTGTGAGCTCTGATAGTGCTTTTATCTAATAGATTAGCACTTTTGTCTCATAGGTTAGTGCATTTGGCATTTAGATTAGTGCTTTTATTAGCAAATCAATGCATTTGATTCTTAGATTAGCGATTTTGCCTCTGAGATTAACGCATTTGTCATTTCAGTTAGCACTTTTGTTAGTGAATTCTTGCATTTTAGTCTGCAGAGAAATGGTTTCGTATCACAAGTTCACACTTTTGTCCTCTAGGTCAGCACTTTTGAGGTGGAAGACAACGCATTTGCAAGGATAGCGCTTTTATTTTCAACTAACAAACTTTTTCTAAAGGTCTAAATGTCCAAGAACTAAAAATTTCAAACTACTAACATATCTATGTGCAAGATTGTTTTTAAGCAAATTTCATGAATTTCCTCATGTAGTTAATTAGGAGTTTTATTTTAGAAAGTAACACATCATATCTTGCTCATTTATCTTAACTAAGGGATAAAATTTACAGCATGCAACTTGCATTTTGAGTGACTTCTTTAAAGTAGTTGCACATTATATTATAGAGAGCTAAAATAAACTTTTGTTTTTCGTGCTTAATGAAGTAGTAGGTAAGTATGCTCTCACCCTCATATGGTGATAAAAAAACCAGACCTACTCTCTTTTATGTGTAACCTTTAGAGGGCTCGCCTTCCTGAGTTGCCTTGAGGGGGGCAGTGAGAGGGGAACGACCCAAAGTGGAAATGGGCTAATATTGAGTCCTTTCAATCCACTCTAAATAAATCATGTTTGTGACGAAAGTCACAAACAAAATGTGTTGATAAGTTCATACCAACACTATGTTTCCCCATAAACCTTATGGAGCGTAACCTCTATAGGCTAGGAACCTTCTATATTTATAGAGTTGAAAGTGTTGCATGTATGGCCACATGACTGGGAGCCTTTACTAAAAACCACTTGTACTAGCTGCTAAAATCCTTCTAATTGTTGGCGTAGGAGGTCAGACCTCTGAAGCGGCTCACACACATACATTTCTTAGTAGAGATCTAAAGTTTTCCATGGGGAGTTTTCATGGAAATTGGTGCTTGGCTGCCCTAGAGAAGTGAGTTCTAAGGTTGGATCCAATGGGATTAAGCCTCTAAATATACTCTCTTAATAGCGTAGCCTTGAGGAAAACCCCATGTGAGATTCAACAATTATTGTCTTAGCTTGCCATAGGATTTCGTGCTTTCTTGTAGATTATGTTTTTCAAACATTGTGTCTTCTATGTCTATAACGTGCTCAGAATGGTAAAGAATTAAAGAAAATAATCATCTAAAAATGAGCAAAAATCTAACAACTTGCTGGAAAAATTGAAAAATCCTTGAAACACAGTCAGAACAGTTCTTTCAAGCAACAAAGTAGCACATTTTTCCCATAAGTTAGCACTTTTGACCATAAAGTTAGCACAATTGCTTTCTCACATCTGAGATAAAACATATCAAACCAAAATTTCAAAGCTAGTATCAAAACACTTTTTTAGTAGAATTGTCTTTAAACTATCGCACATCTTCAAACTAGTTCGATAACTGGGTTACCAATCTAACAAGCTATTTCCATTAGGTTTCCATAAGCATAAAACATTCAACAAGCTAGTGATTCAAACATCTTAAGTGCAAAAATCAACATCATTATCAGTTTCTCATTAGGATATATCAAATCCTCTATCATGAAACTTGACCAATCCACCTTGTGTTCATTATCCTAGATATCTTTCCTGTTTTGAACCTAGGTTATATCAAAATCAGAATTGCACTATGTGAGGCCCTACCCCGACCCATCCTATCTTTTCAGTGATTTTCATGTTGGAACTATTATGGATGCTTTATTTTTATGCATTGTAGATATAGAACTTTATATGATCCCATAAATTTGATAACATTGATATATGGATGCTTCATTTCTATGCTTTATATAAAATTTTATATAATCCTAGAATAGGGTAACATTGAGACGATGTATGTCATTATCTGATTTGCAGGACTTTATTTTGATACTAGAAGTATGTTTGCATATCTTGTAATTGGATAAAATTATGAGGATTATGATGAATTGCTTATGTGAATTGCTTTGATATGTGGCAATTGTATTGTATAATGTCAATTCTATGCAGAATGATTGTATTGTATTCTTATTATGTGTTTTATATTATATGAGGCTATTGGAAAGTACTAATGTTTAAATTGAGATGCGTAGGAAATTATCCATGTGACCATGGAAATATTATGGAGAATCAATCCTAGGCCTATGTGCATTCATAAAACCAGGGGTTGTCTATTTGGAGAGACAACACCTCGTATATATTGTATTTTATTCGTAAACGTAAAATGTTGCATGAGTGTAAATTGCATTTATTAAATTGTTTAAATCATTCAAGGGACAATTGCCATGTGTGTAATTGTGATGTGGAATTATTTTGTAGTGTCACTTGACACATATGTTGTATGTTGTGTTGGCAATTATCATGTCACCTTTTGGAGAGTTTTATTTTTGTTAATTGTTATATCTCCTAATTATCCTTGAAGGAACCAAGAAATCTAGGTTAGTGAGCCACAAGGAGGGTCAACTTAGAGTTGACCCATAGGTTAACTTTAGGTGGACTTTCTAAGGGTTAAATCAACTCCTAGAGTCAAGTTTAAAACATTTTTATTAGGCCTCATGGGGTACCTATGGGTGAAGGCCAAAATTGGCCATGTGTCTTTCCCTTAGGGCTTGTTTAACCACCCAAAAAAGTGGTTTTCCCAAGATGGACGAATTCCATCTATAGGAGTGCCATCCTTGGTAAGATAACCTTCTTGATAGGAGTAATTCCTCTTCCCCATTTCATTCCCCTTCTCTAGGTGCCTTGGTTAGGGAGTGTGTAAGACCTAGGGAAGACCAACCAATGGGAGTCCCTCACTCTATCCAAGAGGTTGGAAAGAGTGAGAGAAGCCTTCTTAGGCTAGGGATTGAAGCTTAGTGAAATAATCACCCACTTTCCATCTTTGGAGATTTTGGACAATTTTTGGAGGAAAACCAATTTGGGATAGGAATTCTGGCTAAGTGTTGCAGAAAAGATTGTGGATTGGGTTGCTCTTCTTCAAGCTTTTCCCTAGAATACCCTTGGTAGAGTCAAGGTTGGTGTTTTCTTTTCTTACTTGATTACTTGAAAAATTTGTTGTAGAATGCTTGAATGGAAAATATTGTATTTTTATTTGTGTTGTACTTGTGAAAGCTTTATGTGATTTCTTGCTTATTTTCTGTTTATGCATTGTTGTGTTTTGGGAGTGTCGAGGATCATCTTTGCCTTGGGAGGGGAGAATGGTCTTGGGGGTGGAAGGAGTTTGACAGCCTTAGAGTGAGAATCTCTCATTATGAGAGTGATCTCAAGGGTTTGTCCATGTGACCCTTGCTACATTTTTGTGTTATTTCACTTGGGGGTCATAAGGGGAGCAAATATGGCATGTTTGCATTTTGGGGGTCATAAGGATGTAGGGTTAAGAATGAGTTTTGGTTGTGTTTTATTGGATGCCATGAGTTGGCTGTGAGTTACTATCTAGTAGAATCTCCTCTAAGGTACTTGGTCCACTTCCACCCTAGTAAAACATCACATTTGGTGATGAAGTTTCATCTTGGGAAGGGAATGTGATTGTTGTGTTATGTTTCCCCCTTGTATGTTTGTGTTTGCTTGAGTGTAACCTGTCTAGGACTTGGTTCTCCAAGCTTGGGGGTGGCTTCTAGTAAGCCTAGGCTGGGAGGTGAGCACCCCATGGTCATAGCCCTAAATTTTAAATGTAGGTTGCTTGGAAAGGAAAGCTAGGAGTTGCAGAATTATTTAGTTGCAGGCAAACTGAATAGGAAAAGCAATATTGTATTTTGTAGCAGAAATGTAAATAAGGAGCTTTATGTTATTTTTTTAATTCTGCATAAAGGAATGTATTATTTTAGTTAAGCCCTCATCTTTTAGGGATGAGAGACTAATTGGGTATTTTACCCATTTGGAAAAGTGACTTATTGTACCCAGATTTTCTTATAAACAATGCATTTTTCTTTTAAGTTGAAATTGCAACTCATGCATAAATGTATGATAGAGGAATAAAAGTTTCTGCATTCTTTTTGTAAGTTTCTAAGTGTTTTCTGGAATGTAATATGCTACTGGCATTTGTTAAATTTTATCATTTATTTATTAAAAAAAAGAGATGCAGAAAAATAAGATTAATCACTTAGTTCCAGTTATTTATTCATTCCTAAAATAGAATATGGTTAGATAAATTTAGAAGTTTATCTCTAAAGTTATTACAAATGATTGCTAGGCTTATGGAGTTGCTGTTTTAACTTTTAAATTCTGTCATTTTTCTTCCTCCTTAGTATTGCAGAAAATGAACCTAGATGTAATAATTTTTAGTTGAAACGAACTATATGAAATATTTAGCATGTTGTGTATTTTAGGTACTGTCATAAACTCCTAATGCTGCATATTAAAATAAATCATGCCTAGGAAATGAAACATAAAATCATTGAGATGCTGCCATTATTTTATCCATTCATGCAAGCTTTAAAACAAAAAAAATAGATATACATATTGCTGTTTAAAAAAAAAAAAAAAGAACTGCATGCTTATGTATTAATTTATTCCCCAAAAAAAAGGGAGATTACTAACCCTAATACCTTGATATATATATATATATATATATATATATATATATATATATATATATATATATATATGCATTTTTATATATAGATATATAAATATATATATATATATGCATTTAAAAATGCTCATAAATAAAAACATTAGGATATGATTTAACCTGATTATGTATATATATATATATATATATATATATTAAAATAAAATAAAAAATAATAAACAAAATGAGGGGCGAAGGGCTGAACCACTGTGTGTAGACACAGTAGATGGCCCGCGGCTGCCACTGTGTGAACACATAGTGGGTGGCACCGGCACCGCTGCCACTGTGTGTGCACAGAGTGGGCGGCCCGTGGCCACCATTCTGTGTACACAGAGTGGGCGGCACCACCGCCATTGTGTGCACGCATAGTGGTGTCTGGGGGAGCCCCGCGCCACCGCCTCTGCCTCCTCAAAACCCCCCGCCTCTCCATGGCCATCGTCGTGCCCTAGCTCGGCCCTGTACCTACACACACACAAACACACACACCACTAAACAAAAAAAATATAATATATTAAACCCTAACCCATTTCAGGTTAGTGTATAAGTTAATAGAAAAAAAAGACAAAGAGGATTTTAAATAAAAAGAAAATGCAACCCTAACCCAATTTCGGGTTAGGGTTAGCATTTTAAGAATAAGAAATTTTAAGAGAATTTAAATAAAATATAAGGGAAAAATTTACTCAACCCTAGTTAGGGTTTAAGATTTAAAATTTAAGGTGAAATAAGAAAAGGGGGGGCTGGGAATGCTTTTCAAATTTGAAAAGAATTTCCCCCATATAATTTTGGCTATAAGTGTTATTTAATTAAAACTCATTAATTCATTTGGAAGGGAATTAAATTTTAATATAGTCTATTTTATATAATTTAAAATGGGGGGGGATTAATGTTATTTACATTAATCGCATAGTTGATTTAATTTATTCAGCTAGGGAAATTATATAGTTATTTAATATACTCAATTATATATAGACATTAAGGTTAAAATTAGGGATAAAAAGTATAATTGAAAATTATTAATTATTTTTAGGAATTCTTAGTCCTTGAGGCCAATGTTGGCCAGATTAAATATATCGTCAAATTTAAAGGTTTAGGGAAATTAAAATTGACTTTAGCATAATATCGGATTTAGTTGACAAATGACATTGTAGAATTTTGAACCCTTATCGGTTAGATTTAAATAATGAATTTGTGTGTGTTTCAATTAATTAATTTTTAAATAGCATTATCATTATTTGGTCGGGAATTATTTAAATGCATTTGAGATAACTAATTTTTCCCTCGTTTTTAATTAGTGACAACTTAATTAAGATAATTGAACTAACTAACTAAATTGTGACATTAATTAATCTCCACTAAATAAAGTCACTCATTTGAGCTGGTTAATTAATCCATGGAAAACCATTTTATTTACATCTCAGTTAAGACACAACTCTATTGATTTCATTTTAATGTAGGATATGTTATGAGTTTATGTTGTTCAAAAAAAAATTTGTTGTTCCATTTTTTGCCCAAAAGTTTGGGCATGACACTTTGGTATCAGAGCAAGGTTTCCAACACTAGGAACCTTTCTCCATTACATTTCGCTTTAATTATTTAATTTATTAAGTTTTTCCCCGAAAATTATTTATTTATTTTATTTTTATTTTATTTTCTCATAAGGATGCCTCCGACTACGTGACAAGCTTGCAAGCATGGAAGGGGTCCTAAGCGTACACGTATGGCATGCAAGGATGTTGATAGGGAGGAACCCATTCCAGAAGGGAACTCGAAATCCCCTCCCAAACCATCGGTTGACCCAAACCAAGACATCTTACCAGCACTTCAGAACCTTATTGGGATAGTGCAGGATAGGCTTCCAACAGCCGGCTGTCATGAGATAATTAGAACTTAGGGAGTCATAGGTCAGTAGATAGGGAATAGAGTAGGAGTCCACCTCCTAATCCCATAAAGGGTCAAGTTGAGCATGAGCCTGTGTTCATTCATCTACTTGGACCACCTCTGGTAGCCGCACCTATTTATATTGAGAGGAGACATCAAGAACCAGAGGATCTGATCAGAGAGGTTTTGCACCTCCAGCCACCATATTTTGGGGGATCTATCGATGAGGTAGAGGCTAAGGCTTGGCTTTTGAGCCTAGATCGGTGCTTTGCATTGCGTTCTTACAAAAGTAATCTAAAGGCACGAGTTGCAGTCAACCTTTTGAGATCAACGACCTCCACATGGTGGAAATAGGAGGAATTCAAGTGTGGTCTAACTGCAGACACCCTCACATGGGAAATCTTCACAGAGAGGTTCAGGGAGAGGTACCTGTCAGAGCACTTCAGGTACCATAGGATCGATGAGTTCCACGACCTCGAGTAGAAGGGTCTCTCAGTGACCCAGTATGAGAGCAAGTTCATCAAGCTCCTACCTTATGTAGACTACCTAAAGGACGAGAAGCTTCTTGTCAACCAATTTATCAGGGGACTCAGTGTCGGGATAGTAGGACCGGTGAGGATGGTCGCTCTAGGGAGCCTCCAGGTTGCCATGGAGAAGGCCTTGATAGCCAAGGAGATTCAGGTTAGGCCACAGGACACGAGGGATCAGTTTTAGAACAGAAACCCAACACCCCAGTCTTTCAGGTTTTAGAAAACCCATTGGAAAGGCAACCACATAAATGCATTAAGGTCCTATAAACCCCCTCCTCCATAGTAGTAATAGAAAAGTCAGAGACAGAGGCCCCCTTAGGGACAGCAGGGCTTTAAGCCCAAGCAGTGGCAGTCACAGGGTCCTAGGTGTGACTAGAGAGCACAGGGTATATACACACCTCTGGTATAGACTCAGTAGTCCTACAGGGGTGGGTATAGTGGTTCTAGTAGGACAGGTGGGCAGCCTTTCTCTAGGCCATAGGGTGCATAGTTTTAGGCATGTGGTGCTTGTTTCATGTGTGGAGCCATGGGGCACATGGAGAGAGAGTGTTCGCAGGGTCAGATGACAAGTAATCAGAGGATGGCAACATCAGAGCCTACAATAGGAGATATGGGCAAGTCCCATAGAGTCTTTGCAGTGGTTGACAACCGCCAGGCAGAGCACCAGGCCATAGTCATTGAGGTTGCAGGTAAGATCAAAGGTAGCAGTATTTCTATATTATTTGACTCAGGAGCGACTGACTCCTTTATATCTCCATTGGTTGCGGGCTAGTGGTAGTTAGGCAGGGTGTCAGTTGGGAAGTGGAGTTATCATCACGGGCTAGAGTGTCAGTGGTTTCAGAGGTTAGGGGATGTCCACTCAAGATTGGCAATACCACCACCATAGTAGACCTTAGAGTTAGGCCACTCAGATCTTATGGCATCGTACTTGGCATGGATTGGCTTTGCACCCACAGAGCCAAGATGGATTGTCACCTGAAAAAGATCAAGTGTGAGGATGATCATGGTGCTCCCATAGTAATCACTGGGATTCAGAGTCCCGTGTCTCTTCGTATGATTTCCGCTATGCAGCTTAAGTGGAGCATGCGAACGGGATGCCAGATATTTACTATCACCATCAGTGATAGAGATGAAGAAAATGAGAAGGATCCTTCCATAGATGATCATCCCATCCTTGAGGCATTTACAGATGTGTTTCCAGTTGAGCTACCTGGTATGCAACCTAGGAGGGAGATTGACTTCCACATAGATTTGGTGCTAGGAGCTGAGCCAATTTCGAGAGAACCTTATAGGATGACCACACATGAGCTTAATGAGCTCAAGATGTAGCTAGAGGAACTTTTAGAGAAGGGTCACATTCATCCTAGTGTCTCACCTTGAAGCGCACCAATCATCTTCGTGAAGAAGAAGGATGGGTCCCTTTGGTTATGCATGGATTACAAGCAACTGAATAAAGTAACCATCAAGAGCCGTTATCCCTTGCCCAGGATCGATGATTTGTTTGATTAGCTTCAGGGTGCTAAAGTGTTTTCCAAAATAGATATGAAGTCAAGGTACCATCAGTTGAGGATTGTGGAGAGTGATATCCACAAGACCACATTTTGCACCAGATATGGCCACTATGAGTTCACTGTGGTCCCATTTGGTCTCATGAATGCTCTAGCTATATTTATGAGTCTCATGAATGGGGTATTCCGCACTTTCCTTGACCGATTTGTGATTGTGTTCCTCGATGACATATTGATATATTCTTGGAATGAGAAGGAACATGAGGAGCATTTGAGGCAGGTTTTTGCAGTGTTTGAGGGATAACCAGTTGTTCGGTAGTTTATCAAAGTGTGCATTCTTTAGATTAGAGGTCAAGTACCTTGGGCATGTTATATCCGGTGATGGGATCTTATTTGACCCATCAAATATCAGAGCTATCATGGATTGGCCAGCGCCAACCAGTGTGAAAGAAGTCAGGAGCTTCATGGGTTTAGCAGGATACTAAAGACGCTTTGTTGAGGGATTTTCTAGAGTTGCACACCCCATCTCATCCCTCTAGAAAAAGGGAAATAAATTTGAGTGGACAGAGAAGTGTGAGAGGGCTTTTTAGGATCTGAAAAGGGCACTCACTAGTGCACCTATTCTTATTGTGCTAGACCCCACGACCAATTTCTTGGTATGCACAGATGCTTCCTTGGATGGGTTAGGAGCAGTCCTTATGCAGGAGGGTATAGTTATAGCGTATGAGTCTAGGAAAATTAAGACTCGTGAGCTTAACTACCCTATGCATGACCTAGAGCTTGCAACGGTAGTACATGCATTTGTGAGGTGGAGACCACCAGAGTTTGTACTACATCTTCACTCAGCCTAATCTTAATTCCCGTCAGAGGAGATGGATGGAGTTCCTTTGTGAGTATGATTTTGATGTCCACTACATCAAAGGGAAGGATAACATAGTCGCTGATTCCTTGAGTAGGAGATGACATGAGGTATACACCATATCTATGAGCACATATTTGAGAGACTGCATATTACAGTGGTTGCCAGAGGATGGATGGTATCTAGAGGTGTTTCAGAGGATCCGATCTCAGGAGATCTTGGAGGGGAAGTATGTGGATTACTCTTTAGAGTCCGATGGATTATTGCACCATAGAGGGTACATCTATGTACCTTCTCTCAGAGGATTGCGAGATTTCATTGTCATGGAGGCTCATAGAGCTCCTTATGTAGCGCATCTTAGGGTTAAGAAGATGCATGCAGATTTGAGGCAATTATATCATTGGCCAGGTATGTGAAAGCTTATCACTGAGTTAGTAGCCTGATGCCTTGAGTGTCAGAGAGTCAAGGCAGAGCACCACCATCTAGGAGGGTTGCTTTAGTCCCATGCTATACCAGAGTGGAAGTGGGATACTATATCCATGGATTTCATCATTGGTCTTCCCATGTCATCTTGTCGCCATGATGTTATCTTGGTGATAGTTGACAAGTTGACCAAAGTGGCCCACTTCTCACTAGTCCGGACTACCTTCACAGCTCCAGCAGTGGCATAGGTGTTCATGCCAGACATTGTTAGGCTTCATGGTGTTCCATGCAAGTTTATTTCTAATAGGGATTCCCTCTTCACTTCTTCCTTTTGGAAGGCATTACAGGTAGCTATGGGCACCAAACTCAATTTCAGCACAGCCTATCATCCAAAAATGGATGGACAGACAAAGCGGGTTAACCAGGTGTTAGAGGATATGCTCCACATGTACGTCATGGATCATCAGACCAGATGGGAGGAGTACCTTCATTTAGTAGAGTTTGCCTACAATAATGGGCATCACACTTCTTTGGGGATGCCACCTTTTCAGGCTTTGTACGGAAGACCTTGCAGGACACCTTTGAGTTGGGATCATAATGAGGATAGAGTAGCCATAGGCCCTGAGATGGTTCATGATATGGAGCAATAGGTAATTTTGATTAGACAACACCTTAGAGAGGCACATGATAGGAAGATGAAATATCCAGATGCAAAGAGGATAGACCAAAGCTACATGGTTGGGGATAGAGTTTTTCTGAGAGTGCGATCACATAAGAGTCCAATCCATTATGGAAAGGGTTCTAAGATCGCACCTTGCTTTGTTGGACCTTTTGAGATCCTTGAGAGGATAGGACCAGTTGCTTATCGCCTAGCTTTGCCACCTAGCCTGTCATGCATCCATGATGTGTTTTGTGTATCAGTTTTGAGGAAGTATATCTATGATGAGTCTCATATTTTAGATTGGGATGCCTTGCAAGTGGAGTCAGATGGACAGCTAGCTTTGGAGCCCATTCACATTTTGGACAACTAGCTTTGGAGCCCATTCACATTTTAGCTCGTCGAACATTGTCCCTTCGAGGGTGAGAGCTGGACCAGGTTAGGGTCCAGTGGGATTGCAATGATGAGGTTACAACTTCATAGGAGGATGCAGCATGTATCAGATCACAATACCCTCATCTTTTTGATGATCTCTAGGGGGACATTCATGCCTAGAGGGGGAGGGTGTGAGGCCCTACCCCGACCCATCCTATCTTTTCAGTGATTTATATGTTGGAACTATTATGGATGCTTTATTTTTATGCATTATAGATATATAACTTTATATGATCCCATAAATTTGATAACATTGATATATGGATGCTTCATTTCTATGCTTTATGGATATAGAATTTAATATGATCCTAGAATAGGGTAACATTGAGACAATGTATGTCATTATCTGATTTGCAGGACTTTATTTTGATACTAGAAGCATGTTTGCATATCTTGTAATTGGATCAAATTATGAGGAATATGATGAATTGCTTATGTGAATTGCTTTGATATGTGGCAATTGTATTGTATAATGTCAATTCTATGTAGAATGATTGTATTGTATTCTTATTATGTGTTTTATATTATATGAGGCTATTATTATTGAAAATTATTAATTATTTTTAGGAATTCTTAGTCCTTGAGGCCAATGTTGGCCAGATTAAATATATTGTCAAATTTAAAGGTTTAGGGAAATTAAAATTGACTTTAGCATAATATCAGATTTAGTTGACAAATGACATTGTAGAATTTTGAACCCTTGTCGGTTAGATTTAAATAATGAATTTGCATGTGTTTCAATTAATTAATTTTTAAATAGCATTATCATTATTTGGTCGGGAATGATTCAAATGCATTTGAGATAACTAATTTTTCCCTCATTTTTAATTAGCGACAACTTAATTAAGATAATTGAACTAACTAACTAAATTGTGACATTAATTAATCTTCACTAAATAAAGTTGCTCATTTGAGTTGGTTAATTAATCCAACCTTAGAAAACAATTTTATTTCATTTTAATGTAGGATATGTTATGAGTTTATGTTGTTCAAAAAAAAATTGTTGTTCCCTTTTTTGCCCAAAAGTTTGGGCACGACACACTACTCACATTGGAATCAAGAAAACTTATAAACTATCATATGCTTATATGATTTTTAAATATTGCCTTAAGAAAAGAAAGCCCACTTATAAAGCTACTCAAAAGAGGATAAGAGTCTTGTATATCAACCGCAAGATCTTGTTAAAACATAGGACATTCCTACACCATTTTTGTCACTATTTATGTGGCTGCAGGACAAAATTTGATGAAATTTTTTTGCAAGGACGCGCTTTACAACAAAGAGATGCTTTATCACAATGAACCAACAACAATGGTAAAATCAACAAAGTGTACCTTCCTAAACCAATAATCACCTATTGAAATGTATTTTGAAGGTCAAAACTTTAAAAAAATTTTGAAACAATCACATGCTAGTTTGGACTAGAGCTCAATACGAACAATTCAGAAAACAAAAAAAAAAAATGGAGGAAGAAGACAATTCAACATTCCAAACTTTTGGGTATACGATTGTTGATGAAGAAGCAGTCAATAACACCATTAGAGACCTTGATAAATATTTCAAATTTGAAAGACTAATGGAAAAATTATTAGCGAAACAAAAATAAAAATATCTTTTAATGTTGGCAAAATCAAGAGATAAATTTCCAGAAGACTTTAACATAGAAGGATTGAAACAAGATATAGAGATGAGTAACACTCAAAACACAGATGATCCAAATAATGAAGATATAAACAAAGAAAGTCATGAAGAAACAAAAAAAGAATATGATGACACAAGAAGAGAGTGTAGTGATAGAAGAACTTATGAAGAGACCAGGAGAAACCGTATGGATAATCCTTTGTTAAATATCACTCAGCAAATGCAAACTCACCAACAACAAATACAAGATATGCAAAATGGAACAAGTTCCAAGAAGTATTCATTGGAAGATATCTACTCGTATCCTTTTGACAAAAGTTTAAATATGATACCATTTCCACAGCATTGCGAAATCCCTAAATATGATAAATATGATGGGAAATTTGATCCTCAAGATCACATTAGAGAATTTTGTACTATGAGTATGGAATTTGCACATGATGAAACTTACCCGATGCGTCTATTCCCTAGGAGTTTAAATGGACAATTGATGGAATGGTTCTCAAGATTACCATTTGGAATCAAATCTTTTGAAGAACTCCTGAATAGGTTTATTTCATAATACTCCTACAATGTAAGAAATGAGATAATAATGTTGGATTTATGCATTGTTAAGCAAAAGAATGGTGAATCTTTCATGATCTTCTTATAGTGATGGAAACGAATGTTTAATAGGTATCAAAGAGATATACCTGATCAAGAAAAAATGGACATATTCATTGATAATATTATTAGTGAAATTAGTTATCGTCTAAAAATGCAATGTCCTCCTTTCACCAAGATGATTGAAAATGGTCTAAAAATATAAGACATAATGGTAAGTAAAGGAGAGATAAATCTTTACAATAACAATCACAACAACCACAACAACAACAACAACAACAATGACAAACCCAAATTCTGGTCAAAGAATAGGAATGTCATCAATGGAGGAAATGATGACAATAATGCTACACAAAAGCAACCAATCTTTAATCTATTAAGTTAATTCCCAAACAATAACAATTAAGAGAATAGTAAATCCAAGTCTTTCTTCTCCAATCATCGCAGGAAATTCACAAACATTGGAGTACCCTTGGAATTAGCTTTGAAAACTCTTCTTGCAAATAAACTATTTACTTTACCAGAAACAAGAAATTATGAACCACAAGTCAAACCTAATTGGTGGAACGACAATCATTTTTGCAATTACTATCAAAACAAAAGACACCAAACTAATGATTGTCAAAGATTGAAGAACCTTATCCAAGATTTAATTGATAATCTCTATAAGAGTTTTATAAAAGAACTCTTTAAGGGATCTCTTTAAGAGTTGCATAAAAGAGCCACATTTCTTTGGAGATTCATTTGAATCCTTGTAAGATTTTGACATAGTTGGTTTTTGATTTTGGACTTGTTTGATTTCTCTGATACATTGACCTGTTAAGCCTTCTTCTTGTATTTTGCTTTGGTATGCCATGTTGTTATGATCCTCATTTATTTCAAATGTTTCTATTACTATTTCTACAATCTTTTGTATCTGTGCTTTGGTTAAAACGGGCATACACGTGTTAAATATTGTGCTAGGATTTGATTGTCCAAAATTTGTTTTGATAAGTGATTAACTATCAATGTAAATGTGGTAAAGTGATATGACATGAAAAGATGATTCAAGTGTTTAAAAGTTTGCAAGTTTTTTGATCTTCGGTTTTGGAGTGCAATGATGATGATTTTGATAAAAACCAAGTCCAATAGGAATGATATATCCTATGATGTGGGACAACATTATCCTGACCAAACATTGTAGTTTTGTGATAAAGGATGATAGATCCTGATGAGAAACTATGTTTTTGAGTGATCAATTTATCAAAGAGGGTGATGATGCACTTTGAGATGTTTAGATCTTGAACTTGTTGAAGGTGAATACTTGAAAATCCTGAGGTGTCTATTTCTAGAGTCTGATTTGATAGATGATAACTTGACCAAGTGAACCAAGAAGACAATCTAAGCACAAAATGACAAATAACAGGTGTTTATGCTCACTGTAAATTGACCAAGCAAATATGATAGATCTGAAAAAGACATGCAAGAAGACAGTTCTAGGCAGACAGAGACATAAATTCGTACTACAGATTATACAGCCCTAAATGATAATTTAGATAGGCTCATACGACAAACCAGGAACCTCACATGACAGAAGACGTAAAATTGTACTAGATTTCTCACAGAACCAGATGACAAATTATGACACAAAATTCCCTGCTAAACTAGCTCGTACGACAATTCTCAGTGGACCAGATGATAAAAGATAACACAAATTTTTCTGTTAAACTACCTCATATGACAATTCTCAGTAGATTGGATGATAAAATAGATGTCTTGTACGACAAAATAACAAGCTCATACGACAAAGGATAGAACAAAGACAAAAACTTTGTTTGGATAGATTTTTGATCAATGAAGTTTGATGTTTTGCTTCTGTTTTCTAATTTTTTAGATGTTTGATTTTCTATTTTAGGGACAAAGACACAGAAAACACATGATATATTAAGTGACCTCAAGCACAATATGCTACCTAAGGAAGTTGGCTGAGAGAGAAAACCTTTGCTTGCAAACTTAGGTACACAGCCAATAGCTAATCAGAATACGACTGCTGAGTCTCAATGCCCTATTATCCAACTCCAAATGCTAATGGGGGCATGATATGGCAAGTGTCTTGGGAGAGTTACTATCTCTCTTGCACAAAGATTATCCCCCTTTCGGAGGTGAATCAGGTAGCTAATAATTTAATTGGAACTAGTAAGGGATCTGTTTGACGCGTCGGGATATAAACTCAATTAAGAGGTCTCTCAGCCTTGAAAACCAAGGTTTGATATACCCGAAGGTATGAAGGAGAGCTATTCCTGAGCACTACCGTTGAATTGATTTTCATCAAATATCATTTATTTTATAGTGGGTTGGAGTACTTGGCATTAGCTATTCCCATTTGGGTCATTCCCCTCTCACCGGCCTTAATGGCTTTGGCCTTATAGGCTCCTCGAGAGGGCAGGCCTGCTAAAGATATGCACTAATGAAATAAAATGATGAGTCTGGCTTTCTAATAAGAAAACAAATATGAACCATGACAAAGCAACCTATTGCCTCCTAAGAGATGCGAGTATGGATTTTCTCTTGAATCTGGATAAACAATCCCAGTGACTTGACTACACCTAGATGGAGGATTTGAAATGATAATGATATGCAAAGATGAGACTGATTATGATAAATTGATCCAAGAGACTAATTAAGCTAATAATATTCATGATTAAGCTAGAAAAGAGATTGATTAAGCTACATGATTCAACAATTATGCTAGAAAATGATCAAATTAAGCTAATGCAAATGCCTACAACAATAATGCTCAAATGATATGCCTATAGTAACAATGCCTAAATTGATAATGAGATGGGATCCTTTGTGCTCCCAAATGGGGGATATTTATAGGATTTCCAAGGCCAGGGGTGAGGTGGTAGAAATCAATGGTCAAGATTGAATATGAAGATATCAAGGGTGAAATTGGAGGAGGTTGGAGAAGAGGTTGGAGGAAGAGACACTTGTCATCTCTATGGTGACAAGTGTCAAGGAGCTTTTCTCATAAAAGGGCAAGTGTCCAAGAGAGGAGACATGTGGCCAAAATGCCATGCATCTCAAGAAGAAAATATCCACACCATAGGAGGTTAGGATAAGGAGGTTAGAATATGAAAGATAGGATAGGGTTGGTTAAACCCAAGGTTAGGTGGAATGGGTTAGGTTAGAGGGATGGTTAGGTTAGGTGGTTAGAATTTAGGAGGCATGTGGGTAATTTGAATTTAAAAATTCAAATAATAGGAAAAGACTAATTAATTCTCAACAACTCATAAATTGATTTGTTTTAATTAATTAGAAGATTAGAAGAATTGATTTAAATGGGGGGAGGATTAATTAATTTGAATTAATTAATCAAAGGGGAATATTGAAATGAACCTATTAAATAAAGCCTTAGATTTATTAATAAGTAGATGAAAGGGAGAATTTAATCAAATTGTCTAATGAATTCAATTAAATTAGGAAGGAGAATTAATTAAATAATTGCTTATTTAATTAATTATCTTCAGACCATTTTTAGGTGTATACATTTTTCCCCTCTTTGAAGAGAGGTGTGATGACACGTTGATTCAAAGAATAATCTCATTTCGATGATGATATTGGTTTGATAGGATGCCCCAACTATTGATTGATAAATTGTGATATGATGATGCCCCCTTGGGAGATCAGTTGAGATAATTGATCTTTGGAGTTTTTGGATCTTTGTGAAATTGATATCCCTATTAGAAATTATTCGATGTCTGCAACTATGGTTGAGGAAAATGTGATTTCTATGATCACAGTGATGTGATTTTTATTATTGATAAAGATTGATTGATTAGATTGATAAGATCAAGATTCAGTCTGGTTTCAGGAATGACACCTCCTATATAAGACAAAGATGATCAAAGTGTCTAGTTTTGGGAACGATATATCATGTATAAGACTTGATCAGAATGTCTGGTTCCAGGAAAGATGCATCCTGTATAAGATATGATAGGATAGATTAGATGTGATCGATTGATAGAATTGATAAGGTTGATTGGATAAAGAATTGATAGTTTGCTGATATCAAGTTGTAGGCAGATTTAGATATGTTGATGCTAGTTCTGTTGAGGGGGGAATATAAGGTTTTTGTTGGGTCGACAATATCTGGAGAGAGATGAATCATCATTCTGATTGTGTATGCACTTATGATGATACCTTGATGATTCCTGTGATAGATTTAACCTTGGATAAAATGAGCATGTGGGATCCCATGCAAGAATGAAATGCAAGCTAAATGCAAATGCCAATGCAAAGCTACGACCGGATCAGTCACTGGGTTATTGTGTTTTGTCCTCATTGAGCTTTTTTAAAATGTGGGAAGTGAGTGTTAACATCGATGGTATAATGAAACCATGACGACTTGAGCATGACTTTCTTGGATTTTGATATTGCAAGTTAGCACAAGCATTGAGGTATAATTGAACCAAGATGACCTAGGTGTTGCTTGCGTAACAATTTGGAAATGTCTTCGATGATACTCCGATGATCATGTCCCAAGACAATTTTTTACATATCAATGATTAATTTACAGACAGTAGACAAGAAAAAAATATCATGTTCCTTCCTTGTTCCTCTTGTCAAAGACATCCTGGAGCCACTCTGAAATCATGATAGCGAAAATCAAAATAGAAAAGTTGAACAATCATGTTAAAATCATTATCCAAAAGATATCATCCATTGAAAAGTGTGTGATGTGATTAGACTGACTTTGTGATAGTTTGATGGTTGATAATTTGATCTCGTGTTCAACGTTGGATATGCCTCAGTTTTTGCTTCATAAGGGTTTCCTAACTGTTGTTCTTCCTATTTGATTAAGCTCAAAATGATCAAAAAATTTGCCCCCAACTAGGTGCAGGATTTTGCCCCAAGACTAGAAACAAATTTATTATGATATACCCAATGATCCAAACCATGGCAAGAAGCCACCTGGGATGCCTACGTATGTACAAAGGCTTTATTATGGATATGAATAGCACTGATGGAAAATGAAATGCAAGCAGAAGGATGAATGAACTAATAGATGGAAGAGCTAGCGGACAAATAGTGCCTGTTTGCCAGGTTTTCACCATCTGTTTTTATTGTAGTTTTTCTCATATTTGATTCTTTTGGATTTTCTGCTTTTTCACTTTTTTTGGATTTTTTGCTTTTTCACTATTTTTGGATTTTTCTGCTTTTTCACTTTTTGGGGATTTTTCTTCTTTTTCACTGTTTTTGGATTTTTTTGCTTTTTCCCTGTTTTTGGATTTTTTTGCATTTTCATTGTTTTTGGATTTTTCTGCTTTTTCACTGTTTTTGGATTTTTCTGCTTTTTCATTATTTTTGGATTTTTCTACTTTTTCAGACATAAAACTTCTTCAGATGCATGCTATTGATGGGTTCCTCGAGCTGATCCTCATTCCATGTTGATAGCTGATATGCTCCTAACCCAAATACTGTTGTGACCACAAACAGACCTAACCAGTTTGGTTCAAACTTTCCTTTATTTTCTCGATCTGCCTGGTTGCATGGATTTTCCTTTAGTACTAGTTCTCCAACTTGAAAGACTTGTGGTTTGACCCTATGATTATAACTTCGACACATTCTTTGATGATATACCTTTAAATGATCAAAGACATTTTTCTTCCTTCATGGATCAATTCTAACTCCTGCAATGTAGACACTCGTTGTTCTTCATCTGGGATAAGACCTTTTAATGATACTCGTAGAGAAGGTATCTCTACTTCCATTGGCAGTATTGCTTCTGATCCATAAACAAGAGAGAAAGGTGTGGCACCTATTCGTGTGCAGATACTAGTACAGTAGGCCCATAGAGAAGGGTTCAATTGAATATGCCAATCTCTTCCAGCATCATTCACTGCCTTTTTGAGGATTTTCAGAATAGTTTTATTTGATGCTTCTGCTTGCCCATTCTATTGTGGATAGTAGGGTGTGGAAAATCTGTGTTGGATCTTGAATTTCTCACATAGTTCTTGTACATCCTGATTCTTGAATGGTCACCTATTATCAGTGATAATGGTCATGAGTATTCCATAGCGACAGATGATGTAGTTCAAGATAAATGCAGTAATTTGTTTTTTTGTGATATTTGTGAGAGGTACTGCCTCAATCCATTTTGTGAAATATTTTGTAGCTACAAGGATGAATTTGTGACCATTGGATGAAGAAGGATTTATCTTTCCTACTAGATCAAGACCCCATTGGCAAAAAGGCCAAGATGTTGCCAAATCATGAAGTTCTTGCACTGGAGCATGAATCAAATTCCCATGGATTTGACATTGTTTGCATGTTTTAGCTATCTAAAAAGAATCTCGTTTCATAGTTGGCCAATAATAGCCCAAGCGTATGAGTTTTTTTGAAAGGGTAAGACCACTTGAATGAGTGCCACAAATGCCATTATGGACTTCATGTAAGGCCTTCTCAGATTCTTCTTGTTTGAGACATCTTAAAAGAGTACCGTCTAGACCTTGTTTAAAAAGGGTATCTGCGACAAGAGTATAATGGGAGGATTGGCGAATAAAGTTCCTGTTTTGATTTTTCAATAAGTTAGGAGGGAGGATATTGTCTTTCAGGTATGTGTAAGTTTGACCATAATGGGAGGAATCATGCCCAACAAGGTGATAGATAGTTTGGGAATTGAGACAATTATGAGCAGGGTAAAACAACTCTTCCACTAGAAATTCATAATGTTGTTGATTTTCTTGTGTTTGAAGGAGAGAAGCAAGTGTAGCCATGGCATCTGCTTCTTTGTTGTCATTCCTTGGAATCTGCTAAAAAGTTATTTCTACAAAGTATTTCTTGATATCATCAACCATCTTTTTATAAGGCATTAACTTTTTGCCCTTTGTTTGATAATCATCATTGATTTGATTAATGATGAGCTGAGAGTCTCCAAAGACTTGAAGTTGTGTAATGTTCCATTCTATAGCCATTTTGATACCTATAACCAAAGCTTCATATTATGTTGTATTGTTGGTGCATGGAAAGCTTAATTTATATGCTTTTGGAATTGTATGACCTTGTGGTGTGATGAATAGAATACCTGCTCCTGATCCATGTTGTGTTTCATTATTGATGCCTGCTCCTGGACTAATATTCGGGTGATGTATTGTAAGATATGGATTGAACCTTGGAATGTCTGCATATGACTATCTTTTGATTTTCCTTCTTCTAAATGGGTCCAAATATTGCTACCTTGCTAGTTATGATAGAGAAGTTGTTGGATATAGATCAATTATGCCAATGGTAACTGCCTCTGTCAATTATATTAGGATAGATGAACTCTTTTGATAAAATTTAGGTAAGGTGTCAAATCTCCCATCTTCTAGCACCTCGAGGAGGTTTTCATTGTTAGATGTGTCCTTTATTTTTACTTTTTCTTGATCTAATGTTGCCAAGAAATGGTTTTCAGCATTAGACTTGATATTGTTTTCTTTATTTTCACTTTTGTGACTAGGAGATTGGGCACCCACTTGATTGGAAGATACATTAGCAAAATCCCTGGTGAAAGTTG
This sequence comes from Cryptomeria japonica, assembly GCF_030272615.1. NCBI lineage: Eukaryota > Viridiplantae > Streptophyta > Pinopsida > Cupressales > Cupressaceae > Cryptomeria > Cryptomeria japonica. Next base: position 335,833,590 of record NC_081415.1, read on the forward strand.
TTGCGGGTTTGATTTCATTAAGATATAAGGATATGGCATGGTCATTAGGGAAGGTATCAATGGCAGTATGTCCTTCATTTTCCAAGTCCATATGTTCAGGAGGGATTAAGGATAAAGGATCCTCATGTTGAATTATGTCAAAGATATTAGGAGTCATGATAGAGATATCAAAGCTTTCAATATGTATTTCCATGTCTAGAACGATACTATTGTTAGAATGACCTCGCACAAGTAGCTCCCGATTGTCCTCGATTAAGTCTAAGTCAACCGAATGTGATCTTGATTCAAGTGGGCTAGTTCTTAATGTTTGTCCTCCATACCCATGAACTAGATCGACACCTACAGCTTCCTCTTCCCTTTCAATTTCAAGTTTCTCTTGTTTTTTTTTCCATGATAGCAAATATTCTCCATTCCCTCGATCTCTTAGCTGCATTTGTTTTTCCATGCTTCACAAAATTGATGCAAATAATTTTTCTTTGGATTGTGTGCTTGAAGATGTTGCCTCTTTGTTATGTGGAACAATGACCTCTTGAGCTGGTTTTAGATTACTACAACACTACAATGGATTTGAGTCTACTGAGATCGTGATTTCCTCCCCATTATATGGAAATTTCAGGCATTGATGATATGTTGATGGAACAACTTGTATGTCATGTATCCAGGGTCTTCCCAAGAGTATGTTGTATGGTAAGTCCAAGTCTAGAACTTGGCATGTTGTGTCTTTTTGCAAATGTCCCACTCTAATGGGTAATACCACAACTCCTTTACAGGAATGTTCTTCTTCATCATATGCTTTGATTTTTATCTTTTTCTAGGGATCAACTACATCTTCTGAAAAACCTAGAGCACAGACAAGACTCAATAAGCAAATGTTTAAGCCAGCTCTTGATCTATTAGGACATGTTTAATGAGTGTTCTATGAATGAGGACTTCAATTTGCAAGGAAGCATTATGGGGATGTTGCAAGGAATCAATTTTTGGATATAAAGGATATGAGCTTTGAATAGGATCCTCTAAAATAGGTTTGATGGGTATATTGTTTGGTGAGGATGCTATGGAAGATTCTAGTAAGCTTTTAAGAGGTGTAGGAATACATGCCTTTGGAGAATCAATTTTCTTATGGGGGGATGAACCATTGCTAGACATAGGTGCACAATTTTTATCTTCTTTAGCAAAATCCTTTAGGGATCTCTTTAAGAGTTGCATAAAAGAGCCACCTTTCTTTGGAGATGCATTTGAATCCTTGTGAGATTTTGACATAGTTGGTTTTTGATTTTGGACTTGTTTGATTCCTCTGATACGTTGACCTGTTATGTCTTCTTCATGTATTTTTCTTTGGTATGCCATGTTGTTATGATCCTCAATTATTTCAAATGTTTCTATTTCTATTTCTGCAATCTTTCATCTTTGTGCTTTGGTTAAAATGGGCATACGTGTGTGTTAGATATTGTGCTAGGATTCGATTGTCCAAAATTTGTTTTGATAAGTGATCAACTATCAATGTAAATGTGATAAAGTGATATGACACGAAAAGATGATTCAAGTGTTTAAAAGTTTGCAAGTTTTTCGATCTTTGATTTTGGAGTGCAATGATGATGATTTTGATAAAAACCAAGTCCAATAGGAATGATATATCCTATGATGTGGTACAAGGTTATCCTGACCAAACATTGTAGTTTCATGATAAAGGATGATAGATCCTTATGAGAAACTATGTTTTTGAGTGATCAGTTTATCAAAGAGGGTGATGATGTACTTTGAGATGTTTAGATCTTAAACTTGTTGAAGGTGAATACTTGAAAATCTTGAGGTGTCTATTTCTAGAGTCAAATTTGATAGATGATAACTTGACCAAGTGAACCAAGAAGACAATCTAAGCATGAAATGAAAGATAATAGGTGTTTATGCTCATTGTAAACTAACCAAGCAAATATGACAGATCTAAAAAAGACATGCAAGAAGACAGTTATGGGCAAATAGAGACATAAATTTGTACGATAGATTATACATCCCTAAACAACAATTTAGATAGGCTCATACAACAAACCAGAAACCTCGCACAATATAAGACATAAACTCTTATGAGCTTTCTCAAAGAACCTGATGAAAAATGATGGCACAAAATTCCCTGTTAAACTAGCTCGTATGACAATTCTCACTGGACCAGACGATACAAGATAACATTTTTTTCTACTAAACTAGCTTGTACGACAATTCTCACTGGATTAGATGATAAACTAAATGCCTCATACGATAGAGGGCATAACAAAGACAAAAACTTTGTTTGGACATATTTTTGATCAATGAAGTTTGATGTTTTGCTTCTGTTTTCCAATTTTTTAGATGTCTGATTTTCTATTTTAGGGAAGAAGACACAACAAACACATGATATGTTAAGTGACCTCAAGCACAATACACTACCTAAGGAAGTTGGCTGAGAGAGAAAACCTTTGCTTGTAAACTTAGTTACACACCCAATAGCTAATCAGAATACGATCGCTGAGTCTCACGCAATGGATTCTGAACGCCGTAATATCCGACTCCAAACGCTAATGGGGGAATGACATGGCAAGTGTCTTGGGAGAGTTACTATCTCTCTTGCACAAAGATTATCTTCCTTTCAGAGGTGAATCAAGTAGCTTCTAATTTAATTGGAACTAGTAAGGGATCCATTCGGCACATCGGGATAGAAACTCAATTAAGAGGTCTCCCAGTCTTGAAAACCAAGGTTTGATATACTCGAAGGTATGGAGGAGAGATATTCCTGAGCATTGCCATTTAATTGATTTTCATCAAATCATGTTTATTTTATAGTGCGTTGGAGTACTTGGCATTAGTCATTCCCACTTGGGTCATTCCCCTCTCACCGGCCTTAATGGTTTTGGCCTTATAGGCTCCTCGGGAGGGCAGGGTCGCTAAAGATATGCACTAATGAAAGAAAAGGATGAGTCTGTATTTCTAATCACCTAAGAAAGGTGAGAGCATACTCACCTATCATCTAAACATATAATACATGTTTGTCCATTTCCTTTAGCAAAAACAAGTATGCCTAGAAATTTTAAAGAAGACATAAAGTTTGGTTGAGTCCTCCTAGGCAACCTGCAAAATAGATACATTAGTAGTCATGATGTTTGGATGAAATGAAGCTTTGACAAGCATAATCTTCGATAATCATCCTACAAAAACCATTTAGGCTACCAAAAAACTCACAAATAGACCAGGGTTAGCATTAGTAATAACCAAATTGACGCATGAAAACCCTAAAATGCAATCTATTTTGAAAACATAGAAACAAATTTTCATACAACAATTTTCACCTAATCATTTGACAATTCTCCTTGCTCGTTACAAGGACACAAAGGAACTTGTACGAGGCAAAAAGGGAACTCGTACAAAATTTTGAATCAGACCCAGCCAGAAACCTGCTAAATTGGAAATTTGATGAGGCTAAGAGGCCAAAAATGAGCTTTCTGGCCCCCACGGTGGGCGCCAAAATGTCGTGCCTATGAAGTATGAGACCTCCACCTGCAACACAAACACTCAATAGATCATTACAAGCATGGTTAGCAAATAATAAGAAAACAAAGATGAACCATGACAAAGCGACCTATCGCCTCCTAAGAGATGCAAGTATGGGTTTTCTCTTAGATCTGGATTAGCAATCCTAGTGACTTGACTACACCTAGATGGAGGATTTGAAATGATAATGATATGCAAAGATGAGATTGATTATGCTAAATTGATCCAAGAGACTAATTAAGCTAATGATATGCATGATTAAGCTATGATGATGATGCAATTAAGCTAGAAAAGAGATTGATTAAGCTACACGATTCAACAATTATGCTAGAAAATGATCAAATAAAGCCAATGCAATTACCTACAAAAATAATACTCAAATGATATGCCTATAGTAACAGTGCCTAAATTGATAATGAGATGGGATCCTTTGTGCTCCAAAATGGGAGATATTTATAGGATTTCCAAGGCTAGGGGTGAGGTGGCGAGAATCAACGGTCAAGATTGAATCTAAAGATATCAAGGGTGAAATTTGAGGAGGTTGGACAAGAGGCTGGAGGAAGAGACACTTGTCATCTCTATGGTGACAAGTGTCAAGGATATTTGTGTTAGGTTCTGGAGACAACTAAGAGGGGGGGTGAATCAGTTGTCTAATAAATTCAAATCAAAAACCATTTAACCAACTTAATGCTTAATACTGGTAAACTAGTTAAGTATATCGGTAGACAGTGTTAACAATAAATTGTTATACCAGTAAAGATTAATGCATGAAACACAAACATAAAGTCATCCATAACACATAACACCAATATTTGTACATGGAAACCCTATAAGGGGAAAAACCATGGTGGGAAACCTTACCCACAATCAGATGATACTACTGCAGATAGTAAGTGTACATAAATGGGGTCTGCACATGCAGAAAGGCCAATAGCCTAGAGCTCACTGCTCAATCACAAAATGGGAGTCACACTGACTACAGTTGGATGGTTAAATCCAATAAGAATGTACTGCACAAAATAGCATCTTCATATACTGGATTCAGTACCGGTGTAATGCTAATATGCTTCTACAAAAACCTAGCTTCACCTTGAAATGATGTCTTTGTGTATACCTCTTCTTAATCTCACATATACCTTCTCACAATCCTTTTTCTCACATTCCTCATTCGATCTTACAAATAAGATCTTACATTTATACCATAACCTAAGACCAATTTTAATCGGTCGGCTCTACAAGATATTACAATAAAAACATTTTACAAACAATATAATATCTGATGCAATAACCGATTGAACATGTCGGCTTAATGCATTTACAACAATAATAAATCATCTCCATAGCATGCCATGCTGATCTAGAAAAGATAAACCTGCCGGTGTAACCCTAGGTAACCCTGGACCTATTTGTCGGTAAAAGCAAATATGTAAATATGAATATACCAATGATTAATTCTTCAAAACAAAGTGTCCACATGATGTCTTCGACATTACCAAGTGTCTTCCATATCATTCCAAGTGTCGGTGATCATTATATCCTGTCGGTGAACCATATACCAGTAACTGTGCAATAGTTACTTTCTTGCCGGTGAATGTTGTTGGATCTCGAAAGTGCTAGTGTTTTAGTAGGTGTTGACATCAATGACAAAACCATACCAAAATACCAACAATTTGCTCATAAAAGGGCAAGTGTCCAAGAGAGGAGACATGTGGTTAAAGTGCCATGTGTCTCAAGAAGAAAATATCCACACCATAGGAGGTTAGGATAAGGAGGTTAGAATGTGCAAGATATGATAGGGTTGGTTAAATCCAAGGTTAGGCAGAATGGGTTAGGTTAGAGGGATGGTTAGGTTAGGTGGTTAGAAGTTAGGAGGCATGTGGGTAATTTGAATTAAAAAATTCAAATAATAGGAAAAGACTAATTAATTCTCAACAACTCATAAATTGATTTATTTTAATTAATTAGAGGATTAGAAGAATTGATTTAAACGGGGGGGAGGATTAATTAATTTGAATTAATTAATCAAAGGGGACTATTGAAATGAACCTATTAAATAAATCCTTAGATTTATTAATAAGTAGATGAAAGGGAGAATTTAATCAAATTGCCTAATAAATTCAATTAAATTATGAAGGGGGATTAATTAAATAATTGCTTATTTAATTAATTATCTCCAGACCATTTTTTTGTGTATACAATATGTATGATGATCTGGTAAATGTCATCATCATTTAAGATAACACACCTTCAAAACCAATCAACATCATTACGAGAAGCAAAGCAAAGGTTACATTTCTGGGTATAACAATGAATCAACATCCACTTCACTTCAATATAACTTAGTGGAACAATTGCAAAGAATACCCGCTCAAATATCAATTTTAGCATTTCTCAAAGTTTCACCTATGCATAAGGAAAATTTGGAAAAATCTCTAATGGAAACAACAATTTCAAAAGATCTGGATGTAGATCAGTTCCTAAACATGGTGGGACACCTTATAGCCCCTCATTGCTTATCATTTTCTAAAAATGATGAAGCATCCTTGCAACATCCTCACAATGCTCCCTTACATGTTGAAGTCACCATTCATAAAACTGATGTCAAATGTGTACTCATAGATGGTGGAGTTGGCTTAAACATTTGTGTATTAAGTTTAATAGAGGCTTTGGGATATTCAGAAAATGCAGTAGATCCAAAGAAGAAAATAACCATCAAGGCTTATGATGAAGAAGAACATTCTTCTAAAGGAACTGTGGTTTTACCAATCAAATAGGACCTATGGAAAAGAATACATTATGCCAGGTTTTAGATTTGAATCTCTTATAACATTCTTCTGGGAAGACCATGGATTCACAACATGCAAGCAGTTCTTTCTACATATCACCAATGCGTAAAATTTCCTCATGAGGGACAAGAGGTAACTATAATTGCATACTCCCACCAAAATTGCAATAATTTGAAGCCAACACAAGATACAAGAGTTCCACATAACAAAGAATTAGTCTATCCTACCAAAGAAATTTAAGAAAAGTTATGGGAAACCTTTGAGAAAAAGCTCAAATTAAATGATGAAGGAATGGGAAAATATTCTTTATATAGCTTGCCACTTTCACCTAAATCATATGGAAAACCTCCAAATGTTCAACCATAGATCTCATTAAAATTAAAAGAAATGTTTAATGGAGCATTTGTTAGAGAAGGAACACTTGCAAAAGAAACTAAAGACAAGGACATTCTTGGTTGGTTGTACAAAGATGAAAACGAAACTATAGAAACAGTTGCAGAAGTCAATATTCCCATAGAGAAATATGGCAATGGTTATAAGATCATGCAAAAAATGGGATATGAAGGAAAAGGACCAATTGGTAAGTGACAAGAAGGTATTTCAGAACCTATTTGTCCTCACTCGCAATCTAAAGAAGATAAATCAGGACTTAGATATCCAAAATCAAATCAAAAGCAACATAATTATCAACAACCAAAGTGGAGAAAGAAATCAATCCCTAAAGAAGAACCATGGAAAGAAAAGCTCCACCAAGCAGCATGAATAGTAGAAAATAAACAAAAACAAGAAGAATATGAGAAACAACAGGAAGAACTTGCAATAAAAAGAGAAGAACAATCTTGTAAAAAAAGTCAAGGAAATTGAGAAAGTACTAAATCGAAGCAAGATATTCCAAAAGCAGTGAAAGAAGAGATGGTCAAAATAAGAGAACTATTTGCACAATACAATATTCTTGTATGGTATAGTGGTGTAATCCTAGACAATGGTTCAAAGACGGATTCAAATGACTATGAATGGGGTTTAAATGTATCATCTAATGTATCAAGTGAAGAAAAGAATGAAGAGAAATAAACTATCACAAATGAAGACTTGTCTTTTACAAAACAAAAGACAGAGTTAGAAAGAAGACAAGAAGAACTCAGAATCCAGAGAAAAGAGGCATATACAAGCCAACAAAAGAAAGAGGATGAAAAAGAACAAGAAGTAACACCACAAGAAACACAAATAGTTTTTGATCAAGTATCAGGAAATATCAAATTTCTATAAAATGATGAGTAAGATATACCAAGATATGGAAGAAATATGGAAGAACCAATAGATAGTCAAGCAAGATTGACTATTAGTCCAGAAGAAGCTGAGTTTTGAGAGAAGACAAAAGATAGCAAAAGAATCCTCTATATCATGTACACAAGTATGTCAACTTCAAAATACAAATGAATCTATTGAAATTAATCAAGAAGGAACTTGTAGTGTTAAACATGTGTGTGTTGATAGAATCCATTTGTTTGAGGGACAAACGTCGGATGAGGAGTCACTTGAGTGTGAACCACAAAATACCAATATTGATTTTGTTAGAACTAATTGGAGGACAGTTGGGAGAGACTATCCTCAAGAGTGTTCTATCGATGACATTACCTACTCTACACCAAATTATGACTATTATGTCATGAACCTTGAAGCACCTAACAATGATGATGACTATGACTTACCCCTTCTTCATCCAGAACTAATTGATTGGGATAACCTAGAAAACCCTGAATTGGATATCTTTTCCAATGACCATGACTTAGTTGTGTATCTTAATGTTGTCGAACCCATAACGCCTAAGATATCTTCCATCATGGAATAAACTAATGTTTCTTGTAGTCAAGAGAATTCCAAACTTTCCCGTCACAAAATTTAAATAAAACAAGGAAAAAGACTTAGTGTTGAAAACCATTTCATGGCAACACTAGATCAATCAAGAGGAAAAATAAATGATGTATCTAATGGTGAAAACCTTTTGAGGTGCGAGAAGATGGAAAATTTGACATCCTCCCTACATATTTTTAGGAGAGATATGATATTATAATAGAGCCAACAAAAGCAATAAACATTAGCACACCAAAGGATCCCAAGATACTTCATCCTAATGCATCATTATCAGATGAAGAAAAGAAAGAATACATAGAATTCTTCAGACAAAGATAGATAAAAATTTTGGGTCCTATGAAGACATGCTAGGACTTGATCCCAATCTTATCATGCATCATCTCAATGTGGATCTAAAAGAAAAATCAGTTAAACAAAAGCTAAGGAAGATGCATCCACACATCGCTCTTCTTGTAAAAGATGAGATAAAGAAACTATTGGATGTGGGTTTCATAAGACCCTTTTCCTATCCAGAATGGGTTTCAAGCATTGTGCTAGTGTCAAAAACTAGATAAAAGAATAAGAGTTTGCACCGATTTCAGAGATTTGAACAAGGCATGTCCCAAAGATGATTTACCACTACCCAACATTGATATAATTATGGACTTATCAGTAGGACATGAGATATTTTCATTAATGGATGGATTCTTAGGATACAATCAAATAAGAATTTCCCCTGAAGATCAAGAAAAGATAGCATTCACCTATGCATGGGGTACTTACTACTGGAATGCTATGACATTTGGGCTTAAGAATGCAGGAGCAACTTACCAAAGAGCCATGACAAAAAAAATTCATGATATGATGCACACATTTATGGAAGATTGTGTAGATGGTGTACTTGCAAAATCTCATACAAGAAAAGAAAATTTTAACATCTTGGGCAAGATCTTTTATAGGCTTGAACAATATCAGTTAAGATTAAATCCAAAGAAATGTACATTTGGAGTAACCTCTGGAAAACTTCTTGGGTACATTATATCAGCTCATGGAATTGAAGTAGATCCAAAAAAGGTCAAAGCTATCATGAAAATGGAGTCACCTAGGAACATAAGTCAGTTGTGTTATCTACAAGGGAGATTGCAATCAATCAGAAGATTCATCTCTCAATTAGTAGATAGATGGCAACCATTCACTCATGTTTTACATAAGAATGTTCCATTCAAATGGGATCAAAAGTGTGAAGAGGCTTTTATGCAAATTAAAGAATATCTCATGAATCCTCCAGTACTTGTATCACCAATCAAAGGGAAACCATTGTTTCTTTATATCTCAACAACAAATGTATCATTAGGAGCTCTTTCAACACATCATGATGAATAAGGTAAAGAAAGAGCAGTCTATTATATCAATAGAGAATACATGCCTAGCATTTGTATTTTCAACTCAGAAATTGTGACATTATATGCTCTCATTTTGTGAAACTGATAGAAAAACTAGATCCACTAAAGTATTTGTTGAACAAGTCAACTTTGACAGATACACTGGTAAAATTGGTTATGGTACTAAGTGAGTTTGATATAGAATATGTTGACTAAAAATCTATCAAAGGATAGGTCATTGTTGATCAATTAGTTGAAGCACCTTTACAAGATGACATACCATTGCACATTGAATTTCCTGATGCAAACATTCTGACAATAAGTACAAAATTTTGGCAGTTGTACTTTGATGGTTCCTATACACAATATGGATCAGGCATAGGAATTTTGTTCATCACACCTCAGGGACACACAATTCCAAAATCATATAGACTAAGGTTTCCATACACAAATAATACTGCAAAATATGAAGCATTGACTATTGGGCTCAAAATGGTTATTGAATGGAATATCAAGGAATTATATGTCTATGGTGATTCACAACTTATCATCAACCAAATAAATGATGATTATCAAACTAAGGATGACAAGCTCATTCCTTACAAATAGTTGGTAGAAGAGTTTAAAGAACACTTTGAAGAAGTATCATTTACTCAGATCCCAGGAAATGAGAATAAAGCAGCAGATGCAATGGCTACAATAGCATCTCTCTTGCAGAATCAAGAGAATCAACAATGTTACAAAATCCTGGTGGAAGATATCTTAACCCCTACCATTCAATCCTAGCATACCTACATGATTTTACATATACCTGGGACCAATCAATCCTTATACGACCAGACTTATTAATAATTAAAAGAGAATATCCTTCATCTTGACCTATCCCACAATCAGAGAAGAAATTTTATCCGTTAATCATCCTGCTATACTTATATTGTTGATACCTTATATAGGTGAGGTCTAGATAGCACTTTATTGAGATGTCTCAAACAAGAATAATCTGAGAAAGTTCTTAACAAATTTCACATAGCTATTTGTGGTACACACTCAAGTGGATACACACTGGCTAAGAAACTTCTTTGTATGGGTTACTTTTGCCCTACTATGGAGAGAGATTCATTCACATATGCCAAGAAATGCAAACAATGTCAGATTCATGGGAATATCATCCACATACTAGCAAAAGAATTGTATTCTATGGTAGGATCATGGTCATTTTCTTAATGGGGCCTTGATTTGGTAGGTAAGATAAATCCTTCATCCTCTAATGGACATAAGTTCATTATGACCGCTACTGAATATTTCACTAAATGGATTGAAGAAATACCTTTGACGAAAGTGACAAGAAAAAAAATATCATCATTCATCTTGAATTATATAATTTGTCGCTATGTAGTTCCTATGACCATTATCACTAATAATGGATGACCATTTAAGAATCAAGATGTGAAAAAAATATGTGAGTGATTCCATATCCAAAATAGGTTTTCTACACCATATTATCCACAAACAAATGGCCAAGTTGAGGCATCAAACAATACTATCTTGAAAATATTGAAGAAAACAATCAATGAAACTGGAAAAGACTGGCACATTTAGTTAAATCCTGCTCTTTGGGCATACCAAACTAGCATCCACACACCAATGGGGGAAACTCCATATGGCTAAGTGTGATATTTTTCCAAGATCAAGATCTCAATGAAGTGTACAAAATAGAGAGACAAAATATAGGACAAGAATAAATTGTATTTTCATCAATAGATAAAAATAGTTATTCATACAATGAATATGAGCTTGCATATATGGGCAAGGCTATATGGATATGTGAGCACACAAACATGACATGTGTCTCAATAAGAAACAAGGGTAGGTAGGAGAAAAAATAAAATATTCCACATGAGGTGGATCACCCACCGAAGGTGGAATTATCACTCCACAATAAGTAGATATGATAGAATAGTAACAAGATCAACACCATAAAAGGTGGAAATTAAAAAAAAAATTAGTAAAAAACATATAAAGTCCTGAAGAAATTAGTAAGAATCAGAAAAGAAGAAAATCCCTAAAAAGCATAAACAGTGAAAATAGAGAAAATAAATCAAAATACGAAAAAAAATGCAATAAATTTAGGCAGTGAAAACATGGTAAACATGTGCTATCTAAAAAAGTGAGTCCTTCCATCTATGAGATCTCTTTGCGCACCTATCTACTCCATCCTAATCACATCTACCACTTCCATTTATCTTAACCTATCCACTTCATCTTTCACATCCAATGCTTTGAACCACTAGTAGGAAATATGTAGCTTACCAATAGTTATCAAATTTTTGACATACTTGTCATAGTCATTGTCTTAGATTTTATCAGAATCAATCAATCTACATTATATCCCACCATGGTTTGGATCTTGACCAATTCATACATCCGTAATAAAGTTTTGTTTCCGCTGGGGGAAAAATCCTAAATCCTTTTGCTAAGGTGATCTTTTGAATATTTGAAAATCCAAAACATTCGGAAAACTTAGAAAAACCAAAAACACCTAGGGTTTTGAAACAAAGCAACGAAGATCAAGGCCTTTTATGACAACTGAATAGTGAAACTCAGAAAAAAAAATTCAACCAGCAAGTAATAAAGTTTTATCAATGATCATTCATCAAGATGATTATATCAGTTAATGACCATGAGAACATGTGAATGACATACAAGATTCAGTGTTTATATCTTGATTTTATTGCTAATCATGTACTCTATGCGACTCAAAGATGTCCATGACTAGAGAAGCTATGATGGGGCATGATTATTTTCTTTGATTGTTGTCTGTAGTTTATCTCTTATTAAGGTATGTACTTGTCTAAGGATATGATCGACAAAAGATGAAGGAGGACATTCTGAGTCATACATGAAAGGGGATAATCCTTGTCTGTTTTGCAAGAAATACTCAGGGCAGCTTTATTCATCATATCAAGTTGCTTGTATAAACTTGCTATATCTATACCATGTAAGAAATACTCAGGTCAACTTGAATCATTATGTCAAGTTGCTTGTATTTTCTTACAACATTTTAAAGCTCAATGATGAAATCAAGCACTGTTACAAGACAACATATGAAGAATGGAAGTATCATTTTAGTTAGATAATTTTTAGATTAGCTCATTATTCATCTGTATTATAAGCATTCATTATCAATTGCATTATAAGCATTTCATTTTATTCAGAGATCAACGATCATAAATAAAGATTGAGTATACATGGACACACAAAAATAATTTGCATTTGATCATTGTAGGTGCATTCATCTTTAGAATCATTTAAATTATCATCATTCATTTCATTTAGTTGCATTTCTATCATTGCATTAGTTTGCATTCCCTTAAGTGCATTTCATAATTATGTAGTATATCATCATTTTTATTTGCATTAGGATCATTATCAATGTAGTTCTTTTTATCCATTAAGGTCATTTAGTTGCATTTTTGCATTTAGATTCATTCATCATTATTATTATAAGCATTACATATAAGAATCAACAAAATTTCATACCGATCATTTGCATTTCAAAATAATTATATGCATACATATAAAAAAATATACAAAAAAACAACATTCATAAGAATTCCCATATAGATCATTGCATTTGCATCATTTAAGTTAGTAATAATTTTCATTTGCATCCATGATCATGAAAAAAAAGAAAGATCAAAAGCATCATCATTGCATCATATAGGGTCGATGTATGCATATCATCATAAAACAATAAACAGTCCAAGTATACAATGATATCAAAGAAATAATCAATAATCCTCAATGTCCCATGATACAAATCAATGTCTCATATCAATATGTCAACTAGGACAAAGAGAATAACTCTATTCAGATGTTGTAGGCCTCGTTGATCCTCCTGCTCCCCTTGGATGAATCAATACATCTAGATCCTCTTGCAACATGATATCAACAAAATGTCATTTCTTGATCCAATCAATCGCTTTGATCAATCAATCAGCTATCATAGCCGCTCACTTGAGATTTCTATCGATCCCTTTGACCACATATTAGTGACACTCATTCATCATGAGGTTACGCATCTAGTTTATCTAATCTTGAGTTTACATCATTGATGTTCATCAATCATGAAGTAAATCAAACTCTATCCTGTCGAATCATCAAAACTTTGAGTTTATATCATTGACCCTCATCGCACATGAGGTCAATCAAACTCTATCAATCCTCAAATAAAGAAAAATATCAAAGTAATCAAAGAGCGGACATTTTCATCAACCAAAGTTACAGAAATTTCAATCAATTATCATGAGATCAATCACTTATCCAATTTTTTCATCAATTTCATGATCAATCTCCTGAGTGGGCAAACAATTAGGATTTTTATCTCCATCAGGCACACTATCAAGACTTGATTTAATCTTTGAAACAATGTTGTCTCGACATCATTTCAAAGAGGGGCAAGATGTATACACATAAAAATGGCTATGAGCGATTAAATAAATATTTTATATTTATTTAATATTTATTCTTCTATTAAATAGTTAATTTGAAAAGATTAATTAATTTAATTCATTTCATGTCTTTCTATTAATTAATTTAACTGAAACATTTTATTAATTAATTCATTTATTCCATTTCCTCTAATCAATTAATTAAATATCTAATATTTAATTATTCCTCTAATAATTAAATATCTAATATTTAATTATTCCTCTAATAATTAAATATCTAATATTTAATTATTCCTTCAATTAATTAAATATATAATATTTAATGGTTATTCTTCTATCCTATAGTCTTAAAATATTAAATAATTTCTTAATTATTTAATCTCTTTTCCAACTCACCTTTCGTCTCCACTTAATCTTTCCTTTGCCAACTCATCCATCACGTGGCTAAATTAATTCAACAAAATTAAAATAAATAAAACATTTATTATCCATTTATCTCTAACTTCCAAAATAAATGAAATATTGTGTACGTACACATATTTCCTAACCTTCTTCTATATTCTCTCCAACATCCCTATATCTTAGGAAGGACTTGAGTTCGCTTGTCCTCTCATGCCTAAATCTTCTCCAACCATCTCTAAATTCTCTTAGTTAGAAACCCAGTCAAGGTGAGATGAGTGACACTTGTCTTCTCCTTCCCTATTTTTCTCAACCTTCACCTTTTCTCATAGCCATCCAAATTTGCAGATCTGATCATGACCGGTGATCTAGGACACATCATCTTATCCTCTCAAAAGTCTATAAAAGTAGGAGTTTGAGTTGAGAAAGAGTTAGGCTACAAAGTTAAAAATCTAAGTAAACTTATGCATCGGTGAGTTTTTATCTTGAAGCAAATTTAGCAATTTAGCATTTCTCATTTTAGCATAATCATTTATCTTTAAATCATTTATATTGTATATCATAGTATCAGTTAACTATCAATTATCAGTCAATTCTTCATATTCCATCTTGGAAGCTATCAGTGCTTTTCTAAGAGAAAATCATTTGCAACCAGGAACAGTGGAGTTAGGACACAATGAGACTTAAATCATGAAGGTAATAATATGGTTTTTATTTTAATATCAATTTCATGTAGTTTCATTGGTTGATTTTGGATTTCTTGTAGCATTTCCTTTGTATTTTGTGAAGCTAATATGTTGGAGGTAGTATTCTGATGATGAAATTCAAGTGGACACAATTGGAAAGATGAAATTTTTCTTTGGATTATAGATTTCATAGACTGGAAAATGTATTTTTATATCTAAAACTAAATATGTGAAGGAATTGTTGAAGAATTTTGGGTTGGATGACTTCAAACTGGTTGGAACTCCTATGGTGACTGGATGAAAATTATCTAAGAATGATGAATCTCTAAAAGCTAATTAGAGTTTGTAAAAATCTATGGTTGGTGGACAACTATATCTTACTCAGAATAGGTTGGATATTATGCATGTTGTGTGCATGGTTGCTAGATATCAAGCTGATTCGAAAGAGAATCATGTCACTACTGTAAAGAGGATATTTAGGTACTTGAAGGGTACTTTGGATTATGGTTTGTGGTATCCGGGGAATGATGATTTTATGTTATGTGCTTACATTGATGTTGATTAGGCTGGTGATGTTGATGATCGAAGGAGTACCTCTAGAAGTGCATTCTTTTTGGGTAAGAAATTGGTTTCATGGGCTAGTAAGAAACAATATTTAGTGTCCTTATCTACTGTTGAAATTGAGTACATTGTTTCTACTGGTAACTGCACTCAGGAGGTTTGGATGAAGAAAAAATTGAAGGATATTAGAGTTATCTATGATGTGCCTATTGTCATATACTGATAATTCTAGTGTTCTAAACATGTCAAAGAATTTGGTGCAACATTCAAAAACTAAACACGTGTCAATCAAATATCATTTCTTCAGAGAAAAAGTCAGTGAAGGGGAAGTAAAGTTGGAATATGTGTCTACAAAGGAGCAGATTGCTGAAATTTTTACTAAGCCTTTATCTGTAGATATATTTGTTTATTTTAGAGACAAGTTAGGGGTATCCACCCCTCCTGATGAGAACTAGGTGTATTGAGTTGCATCAATTTGGTGGATCTCAGAGCCTTATCTTTCTACCCAAATTGATGAGTTGGTGTTGCTCCTTTGGTGGAGTAGTCTGTTGGATTGGTTATATGTTTGAGGGGGAGAGAATCATGATTTTCCTATCAAGGGGGAGAGTTTTGTTATTTGTTTTGAGATCTTTGGTATTGTTGTCAAAGGGGGAGAGAGGCATGTGAACAACTATTTTATCTGCTTGATCTTAGGTGGAATTTGATAGAGATATTTTCTTTCTTTGCATTGATTTTTTTCACATTCATATGTTGCCATCAATTCCAAAGGGGGAGATTGTTAGACATTGTTGTTGCTAGGATATGTTGTTGTCATTGATGTCAACATATTCCTACTCTGGTGATTACAAATTGGTGTATTGAGATTATGGTTTGGTGTATGGAGTATTTATAGTATCATTATATTATTCTATATTGGTTTTGGTGTTTTGGGAAGCTTAATTGATCATATCATATGATATGGCTTTGCAATTTGTTTTTCTGATCAGTTCTTTACAGATTTTAGTATTTCCTTTGGTATATTCTGGTGTGATCAGATCTTGATCTAAGTTTTTGGGATGGTTTTGTGTATCTTCATTTCAGATGATTCATGATTTAGTACTCCACAAGTTATCTTTTCTTCGTGATAGTTGTTGTTGTTTGTGTACTCTCGAGGTTCATATGTTGATCGATTGAAATTTGATAAGTGGTGTTGGTGCAGTTGTTGTTGATGTTTCTAACATGCTTGTTGGTGTTTACTAAGTATGTCCTATTTGTTTTGATGATCATCATTGATTTTTGTGCAAGTGTTTTGGTGATTTTGATGAATCAATGATATTCTTCGTGTTATGTGGTCTTCCTAGTGGTGTAGTGTGTTGTGGTTGAACTTGGTGTGATTATTGGTGGTGTTGAGAATTTAAGAATTTGAATTAGGTCCACTTTATGTCATGTATATCATTATATTTTTTTGGTGGTTAATCTTTGTATTTTGTGATGTAATTTTGTAATTATGAGTTGAGGTTTTAGCCGACCTTATTTTCAAGGTTGATGGATTGTATAAATAGATGATATTGTCATGTAAATTAGGTGTTTTGGTGGTGTTTGAATTATCAGAGAGTGGTATACATGTGAGAAAGTGATTCATCCATCAATATTGTGATTGAGTTGAGACTGGTGTTGCACAACAAACAATTGTGCTTAATCATAACTATCATCGAGCATTTGGAGATGTTATTATTGTAGTTCATTTCTTCTGAATTGTAGTCAAAATCTTGTTGTAAGTCAGTGAGACTTCCTTGAGGGTTGTATCCTTCTGGTTCATTATCCTTTGAGTAGTGAACTTTGGGCAGTGTGCCTGAATGCATGTGCATTCCCCATTGTAATATTTTTACATACTACTACAGAGTATCATCTTATTGTGGGTACGTTCCCACCGTGGTTTTTCCCTTAACGGAGTTTTCCATGTCAAAATATTGGTGTTGTGTTATCATCTTTCTTATCTTTGTTATTGCTTTAGTTTTTAGTTATATTTTTGTGGTTAAGTTTGTAGATCCAATGAAAATCGATTCACCCCACCCCCCTCTCAGTTTTCCTTCATTGTTGTTGCCAACAATTTTAACTCCCTCCTCTTTCCTTCTGAAAACTTGGAGAACTTCAGGAGTACTCTGACAACATGAATGATCTGGTAGACTTCATTAGTAATAATGGTTCACTTTATATGGACCTGGTTGGTCAAAGATTCACCTAGTCTAACCTCAAAAAAGGAAAAGATCTTATTTAGTTAAGATTGGACCGATTCCTCATCTCTGGCAATTGGGGTATTGGTTTCAATGTGAATCTTTTGGCTCTTCCCATAACTATTTCTAACCATAATCCCCTTCTTCTGGTGTGTCCCCTCCAAAGCATTAGGCGAGGTTACCCCTTTTTCTATGAAGTCATGTGCACCACTCACCCTAAGTTCAGAGATTGTATTAAAGACTCATGGAACATGCTTGTCTATGGTACACCCATGTTTTGGGTTTCTCAAAAATTAGACTTAATCAAAAGGAATGTTCATGGATGGAATAAAAGTACCTTTGTGGATATTTTTGTTCAAAAAAAGGAACTTAACACCAAACTCAAGTATATTCAGGAGAAAATTGACAAAGGGGGCCTCCTTGAATCTATACGTCATGATGAAATGATACTAAGAAGGAAATGGAAGGAAAAGTCAACTAGTATTGGAAAAAAAAATCTAGAGTCCAATGGTTAAAGGAAGGGGACAAAAATGCTTCTTTCTTCCATAGATCGGCTAGTATTCACAAGCGCAGAAATCATTTTTCTTGTCTAAGGAATGATCTAAATCAAGATGTTAAAGATGATGTTGGCCTTGGGAAACTATATTTTGAATACTTCTCCTCTTTGTTTATAGATGAGACCAGGACTAGGGACCCTTCTTTGGATGATAACCTCCTCCATTGCCTACCCTCCACCCTCACTAGTGAAGATAATGATCTCATTATATCCCTGATTACTGAGTATGAGGTGAGGATTGTTTTTTTCTCTATGGGAGCTTTCAAAGATTGAATCCTAGATGGCTTCTCTCTGGCTTTTTTATAGGATTTCTGGGATGTGGTCGGTGCGGATATGTTCCTTGCCACCAAGGATTTCTTCAGATCTAGAAAACTAATTAAGAAGTTAAATAACACCTACATTTCTATGGTCCCAAAAATTGAGGAGCTGACTCATCTTAGGGACTTTCGACCAATCAAGATGTGTAATACTCTATATAATATCTTCACCAAAGTCTTAGTTAACAAGCTTAAACCCTTCTTGGACTCTCTAATTACCCCTAGTCAGAAGGGGTTTTTCCCAGGTTGAAAAATTATGGATGCTTCCATCTCCACACATGAGGTCATTCACTCTATGGATTGGAGTCACAAACATGGTATGGTTCTTAAATTTGACATTTCTAAGTTTTATGATAGAGTAAACTAGAGATTCCTTTTTAAAGTCCTTCAAAAGATCTTTGTTGGGGGAAAGGTAGTTAACCTCATCAGGGAATGCATCACTATTGTCAATTACTCTATTCTCATGAATGGTATCCCCCTAGAACCCTTTGGGGTGTCTAGGGGTCTTTGTTAGGGTGATCCTCTATCACCTTACCTCTTCATTATTCTGGCGGAAGTATTGGCTAAAAAATGTCAGCTCAGTCATTAACAAGGGGTCCTCAAGGGAATCAAACCTACTTCTACTGTCACCCCTACTATTTTGCAACAGTTTATTGATGACACTATCCTTTTTGGGATTCATTTGGTTGTAGAGGCCAAGGGATGGAAAACCTTCCTCAACCTCTATGCAGATGCTTCGAGACAACACATTAACTATGATAAAAGCAACATATTCTTCTTCCACACTATGGACAATCTTCAAGCTAAAATTAGGGGAATCCTCGGTTGTCAAATTGCCTCCCTTCCTTACACCTACCTGGAGCTACCTATTACTATTAAGGATGTCTCCAACTATTTTTTGGGTGTCCATTCTTGAGAGGATGCAAAAGAAACTGGTAGGTTCGAAGGGTAGGTTCCTCAGTAGTGCTGGGAATCTCTAGCTATTGGCCTCTTCCTTATAGGGGATACCAGTGTACTTCCTCTCCCTTTTTAAAATATTTGCCTCGATAGCTATCAAGATGGAAAGAATTAAAATCACTTTCCTTTGGATGGGGATGGAATAAAAAAGAAGGTTTGCACTTGTAATTTGGGAGAAGGTCTACTACCCAAAATGCAAAGGTGGTTTGGGAATCTGCAAAATCACCCACTTCAAAAGGCTCTAATGACAAAAATGTCCTGGAAACTCATCCACAAATATTCTAATTGGGGTAATATTATGAGGTCAAAATACCTTGGCGAGGGCAACTTTCTCTTGTCCTTGAATGAGGAGGGACTCCCCAGAGGGTCCAAACTATCAAATAATATCCTAAGATGTAGAGACTCTATTTTCCAGAGAATGAAGTGGCTCATTGGCAATGGAAGAAGTTTTTCTTTATGGGATGATTGTTGGCTTGGGGATAAGCCTCTAATGTCCTCTCCCTCCCTCAGATAGATTAAATACTTAGCTAAGTATTTCTTTGGTGACAGGGTATGCAATTACTTTTCCAACAACTCATGGAAGACTATCTCTGATTATTGTCTCAATCAACCACTCATATTGCCTATTGCCATGGAACTTCATAATCTGCTTGGTAGGAATAGAATCCCACTCTTCCCTAGGGAGGATAAACTCATTTGGAAATGGAAGCCCATTGGGGAGTTCTCTATTAAAACCATTTACCTAAGCATACTCCAGGACCCCGATTCTCAGATTAGGTGGAAGGAAGTTTGGAATCCTCACCTTATTCCTAAGATCATTTTTTTTCTGGTGGACTACTCTTCACAACTAAATTCTCACCCAAGAAAACTTGGATAAGTATGGATTTCAATTCCCTAATAGATGTGTTCTTTGAAAAATGGATGAGGAAAACTCCCCCATCTCTTCCTCCATTGTGCCTTTGCTAAAGCCCTCTGGGGTATGGGTTTCCATAAACTCAATCTTTGTTGGAAAATGAATGAAAATTTGTCTAATCCACCAACTCTGGAGGCAGATTCCCTCACATCTCTATTGGAGAATTTGGAAGGAGAGAAATAACAAGATCTTCAAGGACAAGGAAGCCTCTTTGGAAACTATCTTTGCATGTTTCCTCAAACTCATTTTGGAGAACATCTTTGTCACTGTGGTTAGGTTGCCTCCTAATCCTCCCTCCAAATAGGATTGGGAGATTTCTCTTGGATGGAATATCGCTACCTATTTTTCTCTCATTGACAACTCCAAGAGTCTCCTCAGACAAAATACTAAGTGCCCCTCCATCTATTGGCTACCTGAAACTCAATTTTGACGGTGCTGCCAGAAATGGCCTAGTTGTGGGGGGTGGTGTTGTTAGAGTTCACAATGAGGATCTTTTCACTGCCTATGTGGGAAATCTAAATGGTCACTCTAAAAACCAAGATGAAGCTATGGCCTTGGGCTGGGGTCTCTATTTTTCCCTCTCCATGGGCTTCATGGTCATTGGCATTGAGGGGGACTCTAAACTTACTATTGATGTTGTCAAAGGGTGGAACAAACTCAACTGGTCGATTGAATGTATCACCAGGGATATTCTCAGGCTTATTTATGGGCTTGACTCCTTCCACATCCAACATGTCTACAGAGAAGGAAATGGGCTGGCGGGTGCTCTTGCTACCATTGGGTTAATGACCACAACTCTGAGATGCTGGAGGAATCTTAATTCCCTACCTCGTAGCATTACTTGCCTCCTCTAGAGAGAATGTTCCAAGTTTATCTCCTATGAATAATCTCTTTGTTAGTTCTACCCACCCTTTCCTCTTGACTCGTGGGGGTTGTAGAAGAAATTATTTTTTGAATTTGAAAAAGTTTAACCTTTCGTTGTTTGGCTCCAATAGTTATGTGAGGTGGACTATCAGCAAGGCTTCTATGGGTGATGTATGTGCCCTAGTCATTTTTTGGTACACCTCCCTAGGTTATCTTCTTATTATGAGGCTAGTGTGTGATAACACGCATATCAACCAGCCTAGATGGACAAAGGTTATTGGTATTTATTGTTGGCATTTTGATGATGTTTTGATTGTCATTGATGGGCACACACTTTCTTTATGTATGAGTAATGACTCAACCGGTAATTGTTCCAACCGGTATTGTGTATTATTGAATGTATAGTCTTTAGACTCAGTATTTTGTAGAAGATGTTTACCGGTCATAGATTAACTGAAGAGATCAAGCTGTGTGGAGACCTCAAGTGGTTCAAGGATCACAAGCAGTATGAAGGACCCAAGCGGTAGTTAACTTTTGATCAAAACACTTCGATCTACCAGTCTTCATTTTTGACAAACTGGTAATTGGTATATTATATTAACCGGTATTACTCTGTGATAAGTTACCAACCAGTATTTCTATAATGTGTGATGAGTTATCATACACCGACACTTTGGCCGTGATTTTGTGTCATGTTACCAAATGTGTCTAGATGCACTAAACCTAGGAACTTGTAGTCTAATCCTATTGGACTGACATGAAATTAGTTTCCTTTATAAGGACGTCATGTCTAGGGTTTTCATTTATGATGTATGTGAGGTGTGTGATAGAAAAGGTTATGTGTGATCATTGTAGAGAAGATTAGGTCTGTGTGAAGAGTTGGAGTGTGGAGTTATTGAAGATTGAATTAATGCTGAAATGCATTAACAATGAGCTATCAAGGATCTAATTAAGCAGACTATTTTATTTCCTAGATCAGACACTTGTTGATTACTCACATCTTCAACAAGTCTGAAACTATAAAGCGGAAAATCGTGGTCGAACCCTAGTTGGTCTCCCTTCTTCTAACTCCAAGGAGAGAGAAGGGAGGTTCGCTAGGATTCGATGGGTTTTCACTTAGGGGGAAGACTTTACATTCAAAAGAGGGGTTGAAACTCATAAGATTCAATCCCACATGATGTAAGATTGGATGCTAAATGAATTTCAAGGGTTTGGAAAGCAAAGCTACCCTCTTTTATAAAGAATGTTGATTAAGGAAATTAAGCTAAGGATGCATAGAAAGTCATAAAGATTCGCTTATAAACTGAGTTCGGGTTATAGGATGAAGCTGCGGACCTGGAATTAGCAGTAAAATGTCGATACGGCACTGTCCTGCAAATTTGAGCAAAAGTTGTTGGGACGATGGCGCCCGGCGCCACGGTCCTCCGAAAAATCCGCGAAACGAAGGGGGATCCGTTTGTCTCTGCACAAGGATTCTAGATCTTCAATTTCAGCCACGTACCTGCAACCTACACACAGAAAAGCGAAGACGATTGGGGGGTTAGGGATTAGGGTTTGCCTTTAGGTCAAACCCCAGTTTTGGAATTAACCAAGAAATGAGCAAGAGCTGTAAATGTAAATGACTGTAAAACAAGTACTAATACCTTGTTCTAAGGATGTTTGTATCCTTATGTACGAAGGTTTAGATGTTGTATGTTGTAGCATGTAGTATATGATCTCCTCTTCAATGGTTGAATCCTTGTCTTGAATGCAACACTTAGCCTTGAATGGAGACTTGAAATGATCAATTGCTTGAAGGAATGCTTGAATGCCTGAATGCTTGAGTATAGTTTCCACGCCTTTTCCATCATATCGAATGAAAGAGGAAAATGTCATTTATATACTTGTCAATTAGGGCTGATAGACTAATTTTCCCGACCTTAGGCCGACTAGGGAATGTAATTTTCCAAATTGCAAACAAAAAGACCCGAGCCCCTTAGGAGATCGGGCCCAAGATAGGACCCAGGGACCAGGGCGCTGGGCGCCCTGGTCCTGGAGGACCAGGGCGCTGGGCGCTCTGGTCCCACCTCCCGGGGCAGTAGGGTGCAAGGAGGTTCAGGCCAGGGTGCATGAAAAATGCATTTTTCAATGTCGTGAGCAAGTTTTGGGGTCTCCATTCAGGTTGCGTGTTGCATCGCCATCGTGAAGACCGAAATGTAGTCGAAATTGCAAGTGTCGCAATTTTAGGACGCTACATTTAGCCCCCACTTTAGCGGGAGTATGTATGCTCATACTTCCGGTAAAGTACAAGGAAACAACGTTGAAAGACTTTCACCACGTCAAGGAGGCAAGATACACCAAGCCCCCAGTGGACTAAGGATCTTACAACTTCAATTGACAAAGTAAAAGGGAAGATCACGAGGAGGAACCATGACTGTCAATAGTAAGGTTCCCTCACTATGAGTCATGCAAAAGAAATACCAAAAATCTTCAAGACAAAGCTAAGTTTGCCAAGAAGTTTTCAAGTATCTTTGAAAGGATAGACAGGGTGTATGCCCCCCTATGTTAAAGTGATCGCACACGCCTCAACAGGGGTGATTGTTTTAACGTAGTGATACACATAAGAAATGAGAAAGGAAAAGGAGCACGTTATCGCAAGGATTTAGCCCCCAAGTGTGAGATAAACCCAAGGATAATAGACACAAAACACCAACCACGAGGTGACTTCGCTTTCCTCGGGGTCAGTATGCTGTATGATAAGTCATGTATATGTATCATATGTATGTATGCATAATTGTTCTTCATTCCCCAATCAAGGAAGGTCACCTAGAAGAAGGGAACACATGTGTCTTTTGAGTCAACATGAGAGAGATCGAGAGATCTCAATGCTTTGCATCGTCCTCAAGTAGACAACACTAAGGACGACAAATAGAAGAATGAGAATAACATATAGAAGAAGTAACAAAAGGGAGGGGGAGAGAATCTGCCATGCTAATGTAACTAGTCTAGCATGTCATCTACCCCCCGATCTTGCTGATCAATGTTTCGGGAAGGCAGGGAACACGCTAGAGGAGGAACATCCAACACAGCAGATGGAGCTATCACAAGATCCAAACAAGGGCTATGTTCATGTTCCAAGCCACATTGTTCTTGTCTAGGAGCTAGGATAAGTGCTTTAGAAAATTCATTAGATAAATGGTTATCAACATCAACAAGTTCATATTCACTATCAGAAGCAAGAGGAGTAACATTTTCATCTATATCATCATCAAGATTTATAAAAATAGGATCTTTAACTCGCACAGGGTCAAGATCATCATGCATCTTATGTTTAGGAGATTTAGGCTCAATATCCAGCTGAGGAGAAAATGGAATAATGCTTGTTGAAGGTGTTTTTGGAGATTGCAAAGTTTGAGAAGCAACTGCTTGAGCCCTAAGATGACGCTTTCGTCGGCGTTCCCGTGCAGAACGATTACGTCTAGTCTTAGTAGGAAGTGTAGAAGATAGAGGAGGAGGAATGTTCTCATCCTTATCACTTGGGTGTTTAGGTTGTGGTCTCTTAGGCTGGATAATAGGAGAAGAAGAAGGTCTCTTCTCTCGATAGAAGGCAGGAGGAGGAACTGCTCCATATAAAGGAGGAGTTTTTGGTTTAGGAAGAAGACCAAGTCCATCATGACGAGGAGGTATAGGTCTATTTTTAGGAAATTTATTAGGCATAGACATAGTCACATCCATAGGGATGGGTTGGGAATCTTCTTGAGGAAAGACATTAGTTTTATCTTTCAAAGGAAGAATTTCCTTCTCAAGAATGATAGGAATGTCAAGTTTAGGTGCTCTAGGTTCACTTAGAGATAGGATCATATCTGTTTTCCACTTTTGATAAGATTTGAAAAGATGATCACTTCGCGGAGGAAGAGATTGGAATTGTTTGGGCCAAAAGTAATCAATAGGAACACTAGAGGTTCTTTCAGCTGGTTTAAAGAGACTATGATTGACAGTAACAACTTCACCATTATGGGGAAATTTCAAACACTTATGAATAGGAGAAGCAATAGCTTTCATGGAAGATAGCCAAGGATAGCCAAGCTTCACACGAAATTGTTCGGAAGAAGGAATAATAGCAAAGTTCACATCAAGGGATTTGTTATGGACCTCAATAGGCAATGTAATAGAACCAATTGCAGGAGAAGAAAATGCATCAAATAGTTTCACAATCACATCTGTTTTGTCATAGATCACTTGATTCAATTGCAAAGTAAAAAGAAATTCTTCAGTAATAACATTAACCATGCACGAAGGATCAATAAGCACTCCACGGCAAGGCATATTCTTGACTTTTGCAACTATGTATAAAGGACCATCAGGTTCCCTAATGGTTTCGCTAGAATCAAATGTGATGGAAGGTTCTTTAGGGTTTTCTTGCTGCTCTACAAAGTTAATCACATTCGGAGTCATAGACACAAGACCATCAGATGAGAAAGAGGAATCATTAGCCTCAATCACATTAGAAGTATGAGAAGTATGAGAAGGTAATGGATCAGTGAAAATCTGAAGATTTTGGTTAGGAGGAGCTACAGATGTGTTGCCTTTATCATTCACTCCAGAAACAGAGATAGTATTATTATCAATCAAATCCTGAATTTTACCCTTTAGAGAAAAACATTTTTCAGTATCATGACCAGGCTGACGATGAAAATGACAGAAAGCTTTATGATCAAAATAAGGTGAAGTAATCTTTGCAGGATCAATTTGTCGTACAGGAGGAAGAGTAAGCACATTTTGTCCCAATAACTTATTCATAATATCATGCAATGATTCATTCAAAGGAGTATACTTTCTTTCTTTCCTGAAAAATTTAAAAATAGGAGGCACACCTGATACTGCATTCACATTGTTGTTGATGATGTTTTCATTGAATTTGATGGAATCTCTGTTCGGTTTAAACTTCCCAAATGGTTGTTGACTGCTATCACCCTTATCACTCGGAGCCATAGGATGTGATTGTTCCATTTGACTCACAGTCAGTTGATAATTGTGAAGAGTGGCACACAACTGTTGAAAAGAAGTAAACTCAGAAAACAGAAGTTTGTCTCGAATATCTTTTTGCAAATTAGAAATAAAGATTCTTTGAATATCATTATCAGGCACTGGAAAAGAAATTTGAGCATACAAATGCTTATATCTACCAATGAAATCAGTCACTTTTTCTTTAACACCTTGTTTACAATGCATTAAATCAATCAAAGTAACTTTAGGACTTATATTGTTTTGAAATTGTTGAGTGAAAGCATTTGCAAGTTGTTAGAAAGAAGTAATAGAATAAGAAGGCAATGAGCAATACCATTGTAGGGCTTTGTCTCTTAATGTTCTAGTAAATAGTTTTGCAAGCAACCTTTGGTCATAAGCAAAATTAGTACATATTGTTTGAAAAGTCTTAACATGTGTTAGAGGATCTCCTTTACCATTATAAAGTTCCAAATGCGGGATTTCAACATGCTTAGGAGGAATATCTCGAACAATGTCAAGAGAAAGTGGGCTCGCAACATCAAATGTGGGCGCACTAAACTTAGATTGATTCATAGAGGCAATTTGTTGCTGTAAAGAAGAGACAGTTTGTGCTAGATTATTAATGGTAGCTTCAGTTGAAGAGTTCATATTAGGTGTGTTAGATTGAGATGGAGGTGTGATGTTATTGAAAGATGGTAAAGAGTAAGGTGGTGGGACCCTATGATAGTCAACCATAGGGGATGATTGGATAGGAGGAACACTACAAGGAGGAATGGAATGATTAAATGAATTGCCCCCTTGTGTCATGTTCATTTGTGAAGATGTAATAGGAACACTTATTGAAGAAATTAATGAAGAAGTCAGATTGAATGAAGGAATAGGGTTAATTGAAGAAGGAGGATTGCCCCCATGACTGGTAATCACAGTAGGAATGTCTTGTATAGAAGTAGCCATGATATTTGATGTAAAGGTAGGTATACTAGCAATAGGAGTTGTCAAAGGAATAGAATGATTGACTTGTGTAGGAGGTTGTGTATAACCTAAAGATTCAGCACAACTCTTCATAGGCATCACATTCGAATCCACAATGTGTGCGATACCACGTAAAACATCAATTCCATTCTTATCACTTTGAAGCATACGTTTTAGACCCTCAATTAAAGGAAGAGCTTGACTATTGGGATACTCATGAGACATCCATTGGTGAAAATCGTCAAATTGGTTATCCAATTTGGAAAGTTGTTCAACAGAAACTTCATGGGGAGCTTCTTCATCATTAGGAGGATTAGAGGAATTACCCATGTCCTTGTTAAAAAGGCTATTCAAATTAGGTTCCATCTCCTCGGTAGTTAAACCTTGGAAAGACTTAATTCTACAGCTTCGTCTAACAGGAATAGTGTAAGTAGGACTTGTTGTTGTAAAACTCATGCACTAGAGAGAGAGAGAAGATTTTGATTTTAGAGGTAGCAATTTTCAGTAAAACCAGCCAATCTTCCAGATTTAAGCTGTTAAATGCAATCACAACAGTCTCCCGAAATTTTGGAAAAAATGTCCGGGACCGTGGCGCTCGGAGTGCAACACGGTCCTTGCAACTTTTTTTGAAATTTGCAAGGATGAAAGGTATGATGATTTTAGAGCTAATCTGAAAAAATTGAGGGATTTTATGATCTGTAGATAGGCCAAATTAAAGTTGCAAATTCAAAATTGAACCCTATCAAGATTGTCAAAAAATGCAAAATTTGAATTTTGAAAAAGAGAGGGAAACTGAAATTTTGAATTTTATGATTTTAGAGGGAATGTCAAGAGCAATGCAAATTTTGAAATTTGAAAATTGACTCAATTTCACGCTAAATTCAATTTTGAAAGCGGAAATCAAAGTTGTTGTAATTAGGCACTTAATTTCAAAAGTCACAAAATGCAAATATTTGAATAAAGCACTGAAATTTCGAATGAATGCAAATACAATTTTCAGATCTAAGACAGTAAGAACACAATTTTGACACAAAATTTCAGTTTCGATAATTTTTGAATGATTAGGAGCCTTAGTCCAAGCAATCACAAGACCAACTTTGACTGTAATTTTGAAAGTGTTATAATTGATAAAATCAGCCAAAATTCTGGATTTTAGCAGGAAAATACAGCAAGATCTCGCTCCCGAAATTTTGGAAAAAATGTCGGGGACGATGGCGCTCGGAGTGCAACACGGTCCTCGCAACTTTTTTCCAAATTTTCAGGGATGAAAGATATTGTGATTTTATTGCGGAATCCAAAGTTACAGCTGATTTGGAGATGTTTTGATTGGTCAAATTGTCGGACAAAGGTTGAATCAAGAGGGTTTCAAAAATTAGGGTTTTGACTTTTAACCACTTAATTTTCAGAATTAAAGCACAAATATGAATTGATAATTTGTAATAGAAGGACAGATCTGAAACAAGCATTAACATTTAGACATTTCGCAAGTTTAATTACTAAAAAGAAATTTTAGGGTTTTTATGCAATCACCTCTAAAATTTTGCAAAAGATCAAACATGGAAATGTAATCAATTTTTTCAGATCTAAGCATGAAAAATCAGAAAGGATGTTCACATCGGGTTCACCAAAATGTAAAGCGGAAAATCGCGGTCGAACCCTAGTTGGTCTCCCTTCTTCTAACTCCAAGGAGAGAGAAGGGAGGTTCGCTAGGATTCGATGGGTTTTCACTTAGGGGGAAGACTTTACATTCAAAAGAGGGGTTGAAACTCATAAGATTCAATCCCACACGATGTAAGATTGGATGCTAAATGAATTTCAAGGGTTTGGAAAGCAAAGCTACCCTCTTTTATAAAGAATGTTGATTAAGGAAATTAAGCTAAGGATGCATAGAAAGTCATAAAGATTCGCTTATAAACTGAGTTCAGGTTATAGGATGAAGCTACGGACCTGGAATTAGCAGTAAAATGTCGATACGGTGCTGTCCTGCAAATTTGAGCAAAAGTTGTCGGGACGATGGCGCCCGGCGCCACGGTCCTCCGAAAAATTCGCGAAACGAAGGGGGATCCGTTCGTCTCTGCACAAGGATTCCAGATCTTCAATTTCAGCCGCGTACCTGCAACCTACACATAGAAAAGCGAAGACGATTGGGGGGTTAGGGATTAGGGGTTTGCCTTTAGGTCAAACCCCGGTTTTGGAATTAACCAAGAAATGAGCAAGAGCTGTAAATGTAAATGACTGTAAAACAAGTACTAATACCTTGTTCTAAGGATGTTTGTATCCTTATGTGCGAAGGTTTAGATGTTGTATGTTGTAGCATGTAGTATATGATCTCCTCTTCAATGGTTGAATCCTTGTCTTGAATGCAACACTTAGCCTTGAATGGAGACTTGAAATGATCAATTGCTTGAAGGAATGCTTGAATGCCTGAATGCTTGAGTATAGTTTCCACACCTTTTCCATCATATCGAATGAAAGAGGAAAATGTCATTTATATACTTGTCAATTAGGGCTGATAGACTAATTTTCCCGACCTTAGGCTGACCAGGGAATGTAATTTTCCAAATTGCAAACAAAAAGACCCGAGCCCCTTAGGAGACCGGGCCCAAAATAGGACCCAGGGACCAGGGCGCTGGGCGCCATGGTCCTGGAGGACCAAGGCGCTGGGCGCTCTGGTCCCACCTCCCGGGGCAGCAAGGTGCAAGGAGGTTCAGGCCAGGGTGCATGAAAAATGCAGTTTTCAGTGTCGTGAGCAAGTTTTGGGGTCTCCATTCAGGTTGCGTGTTGCGTCGCCATCGTGAAGACCGAAATGCAGTCAAAATTGCAAGTGTCGCAATTTTAGGACGCTACAGAAACCCTTAACCGGGTAGGCCCAACAAAGCCTTTGTAAATCCTCTAACAAGGTGGTTCACAACTGTGGATCTGAAATCCTCTAACAAGGTAGTCTTTAATAGGACTTATCTCCTAATAGTGATCTAGATTCCTAACAGGATCTATTCTGGTGAAGAACATTGTATGACCTTAACCGGTCTGGTTTCTATTTTGCAGATAGTTACTTGTGAGTTTCTGCTCATCGTGGTTTTTCCCATTTGCGTTTCCATGCCAAATATCTTGTGTTATGGTGATTGTGCTCTTGTGGGTGAATGCTTTGTTTGCTTTTTGGTTTGCATTTATCTTAACCAGTTTATTAGTGAATCTGTTTTACTGGTTATCTGCTAAACTATTTAAGAGTTTGTTTATAGTAATTTTTGGTATACTAATTCAACCCCCCCCTCTTAGTATTCATCAATTGGTATCAGAGCCAACCTTTCTATAAGTTGAACCACTTGGAAGGAGATATGGGGGAATACAGTATGAGGGAACTTACTCATCATCTCACTCAGACTGAGAGAGCCTATGATGAACTCAAAGTGAAGTATAAATCCTCTTTGGCCAAAAGAAGAGAGCATGCTGAGAAACTGATGGAACTTATTGAAAATAGCTCTTCTGATGAAGTAGACATGGATGCCCTAGTTGAAGAAGTTGAAAAATGAATGAATCTAAAGCCAATCCAAGAAAAGAGTTGGAAGGACTAACTATCAGAATGTGTCAAGAGCTTGAGAATAGAAGGAAAGTTGAAGATCTGGTAAAAGACAAAGATCATGAGATCTCCAAGCTGAAGCAAGAAATCAGTACCCTTACTCCTCATCTCCAAGAGAGTAAAGTGGAAAAAGAAGAAATACAAGGTAACTAAACATGGCTATTTCTAAGAATGGAACCTTGATGGAATCCAATGTTGCTATTTCCAAGGAACTTACTGAGTCAAAAGAGATACTTGCCAAATTCAATCAGAGTACTGCTAAGCTAGAGAAAAAGTTGGAATCGACAAAACCGGTAAAGAATACCACTGGACTTGGTTTCTCTGGGTATGAGGAAGGTGAGACCTTTGGAACAAAAGTTGGAGCATCAAAGAAGCAACCGACATCCAAGGATAAAGGTAAGAAAAAATTTAAACATGTTTGCTTTAATTGTCTCAAAGAAGGACATACTGCTAATGTGTGTAGAAGCAAGGCCTACAACAATTTTCCTTATTTTCTAAACAATAAGCCTAGATCCAATAGATTCAATGGAAACCATTATGCATGCAACAAGTTTGGGCATAGAGCATTTGAATGCAGGTCATTTTTTCACAACACTAGGAGATATCCTCCAAGGACTCAAGGAGTTATCCTAGAACCTTCTGTGAACCGGAATCCCAATCGGTGCAATACCTATGACCATTGGTCAGGTGGTTATCAAGCAGAAACTGGTTGGAGAGCAACCTGTTTGATCTATCGTGGTAGCGGTCACACTGTTCCAACATGAAGAAGGAAGAATGGAAGTATGAATAATGGACCATGGAGAACACCTGGAATGGTATGCTATCATTGCAATTGTATGCGGGAAAAGCAGGTCGATAGAACTTGAAATGTGAAAAATGGAGTTCTAGGGAGCCTTGCTCACACACCCATAGGACTTCTTGGTGCAAGCTATGGAGTCATGAAGTATGGCTCAGCTTCCCAAGGTTGGTTCCATGGTTCTCTATCTCACAAGGTCCCTCAAACCAATGTTTTTGCTCTCAGATCACTGAGCAAAATGGTTTAGGGCTGACAAATTCAAGAACGAGGGATGCTTTGGTTGATTTTAAGATGAAATACATCCTAAGCTATGCATGATCCTATAAGTGCAATAAACTAGTTTATAAGATGACAAGGTTAGTAACAAGACTATCCTAGCATGCTATATTAGTCTATCATTAAGCTAAATGATAAGGAAAATACTCTAAACATGCATATTTAGATTAATTCCTATTGAAAAGAGAGGCTAAATGACGAGCATAAATGATATATGAAAGCTTGAATGGATTTTAGTATAAGTGTGATGCTAAAGACTTGGATGATTAAAATGGAGGAATGAGAGCTCTATTTATAGCCAAAATAGGGCAATGGATGGTCAGGATTGAAAGAGTTAATCAAGAGTTGAGTTTGAAAGTTGGGAATCCATGTTTGCAATTGGCACCAATGAAATGGTGACAATTGTCAACATAAGGTTGGTTGAGAGGAGATGCAAGAAGTATTAAATGCTTGAGAAGACCTCATAGTTACCCTAGGGGTTAAGGGTTAAGGTTAAGTTAAGATTACCCATTGCATAAACCTTTTATCCAAAGGATAAATTCTTGTGCAAAGGATTAAGGATAACCATGGTCAAAGCAATAAATGCTTGATGAGACCCTTGGGTTACATGGAGGTTGAGTTTAGGGAAATTCTTTAACCATGCTAGAGGGTTGAGTTAACCATTAATGGTTATGAAGACTTTGGGGACAAATTTGTAAGAGTCCTTCCAAATTTGGGGGTATTCAACAAGTTAGCTTGTTGAATGGATAAAGGCTTTAATGCTTTTAGAAGACTTTACTCCAAATTTGAGAAGTGACCTCCTCAAATTTAGGGAAAAGGGATAATGGATGGGTTTGGGTTAATTAAATAGGATTAGATGGATTCTAGAAGAAAATAGGAAGAGGGTTAGGATGCAAGTGGGAGGTGTAGGATTTTGCAAGTGGAAGAAGGGATAATGGGTTTTAATTGAATTTAATTCAATTTGGTTGCAATTAAATAAATTAGATTTATTTAATTTAGGATAACTATTTTAATTAAATTTGAATTTAATTAAAAACTGGATAGGGGCTTTAATTGAATAAAATGAATTCATTCTATTAAATTGTAAAAGAGGTATAGTGAATTTAATTGAGTAATTTACTTAATTAAATAGAGGAATACAAGTAATTTAATTAAATTGTATTTAATTAAATAGAGAGATGAACATAAACTATTCATTTAGGAATATGGTCATTTTTATACGTCTACATTTTGCCCCTCTTTGAAGTGACGTGTGTGCACATGTTATTTCAAAGAAAATGATGTGTCGTTGCGATTTTATGATCAATGTTGTTATTATGGATTTTCATGTCATGCCCTAGATTTGATGTGTGATGCCCCAGATTTGATAATCAATGGTGATAATGCCCCCTCAGTTGATGAATCAGAATTTTTGGAAAATTTGATTTGATTTGATAATTGTGTTTGCTGTGCAAAATTTTGGCTAGGTGGAATGTGTAAATTGATTCATCTCCTGATAATTGACGTGTGCAAGGGTATGAGAGAGACCGTGAGCAAATTTCATGCTCATTTCTCTAACCCTTATTTTATTTTACCCTATAAAAGGGAAAAAGTGCATTGTTTTGTCTCATTTGTGCTTGTTGACTTTGGAGAAAAAGACTTTTGGAGAGAAGACAAAATGTCTATTCCCTATTCTATGCATCGATTCAAGCGCGTTCAGAGGTATCGGAGGCCTATCACGTATGGACCACTGGTAAGTCAACCCTTTTGATCCCTTTTTGATTTTTAATTTGATCATTTTTGGTCAGTTTTTTATTTTTGAAATGCGGTTTTCACGTTTTGGTGCATAGGAGTCTTAGTTTAGCGCATACAAAAAATTTCGTAGCGCATAGGGTTGCAATTTAGGGTAGCGTCCGAAAATTTATAGGTTAGCGCATGAAGTTTTTAGGTTAGTGCATGGCCTTAGGTTATCTCATGATGGACATAGGGTAGCGCTTAGGGTTAAAAGGGTAGCGCATCGGGTAAACCTAGCGCATAGGGTCCATAGGGGGTCGCATGGGCAGGGGGATGTAGCGTGTAGGTTAGACCTAGCGCATAGGGTTAAATAGGTGGTGCAGGCATGGGATAGGTTAGTGCATGGGTTGGGTTTAGCACTTAGAGTAGATTAGTTGGCACATGGAGAAAAAAGGGTAGCACGTAGAGTTAGTCTAGCGCATAGGGTAGATAGGATAGCTCGTGGAGAAAATAGGGTAGCGCATGGATTTACTCTAGCGCATAGCCAAATTTAATTAGCACATGCAGTAGGTTTTACAAAGATAGGATGATTTTTGAATGTAAAAAATTACATAGGATAAGGTCAATTTTGCCTGGGGAGGTGGAATGTTTTTGATAGTTTACCCAATATGAGAATTTATATAACTTGGTTTGATTTGCGATTTTTCAAGCTATTGATGTAGATATTAATGTATTTTTTATCAAACCATGATTTGATTTGCATTGTTTCAAGTTAATATGTGTGGAGCTTGAATTGTGTTACAAGTTGATATGAACATGAAACTTGAGTTGTGTTACAATCTGATATGGGTTGGAAACTTGAGTTGTTTTACAAGCTGATATGGGTAGGAAACTTGAATTGTCTTACAAGTTTATGTGATGTGGAGACTTCAGTTGTTTTACAAGTTTTGATATGGTTTTTGAAAACTTGAGTTGTGTTACAAGTTGATATGGAATGATATGATATGGAACTTGATTAGATTTGCAAAATGTTTCAAGGTTTTGATGTGATTTTGATTTTGATATCTTTGTTTTGATGAGGAAACTGATATTGGACTTGTGTTGCTTTTTGATAGGAGCGATTGGGAGTGGTTCAATTGCGTGAGCGGTTCCCCAGACCATGGGCATTGATACAACGATTGGCATAGGCTTACTTAGATGTGATTCAGAGATGTGGCTTGTCATCTTTATTGGATATGCCTCGATTCACTGTGAACTGGGGTTTACTTACAGCGCTCATAGAGAGATGGCATAGTGATATGAACATCTTCCACTTTGCCACAGGTGAGATGATGGTTACTCCTAAGGACTATTACAGGATATTGCAGATTCCCGTAGCAGGTGCATTATTATCGTATGAGCAAACTGAGGAGGGTGGGATAGAGGCACTACGGCACATATTTCATGATGAGACGGTGTGTGGGTATGAGATCCCTTGGCAGGAGTTCTTGGATTTGAACTATGTGCCTCTTCCTTCAGTACTAGCAGGTTTTATAGGTGGATTCTTATGTCCCGACTATAGGTCAAAGGGATTTTATGTAGGTTGGGGATTGATGCTTGAGGAGATGGTGACATAGGGCCACAGGTTTGTGTGGGGATTGGCCATGTTAGCTCATTTATATAGGGATTTACATGAGGTGGTATACTTGGGTTACGACACTTTGTCAGCTGGCATGACACTCCTACAGGTATGGTGTTGGGAGCACATTCCAGCAGCTAGGCCACTGGTGGATATAGACAGGCCTGCTGGGTGGGCATATGCATATGGATACAGGGGGCTAGTTGTCCAGCATAAGCTGGGCAAACTTGAGCATTGGAGGAGTGTGTTGGATGATATCGATATGGTCATCTGGCGACCGTATATAGATTGCGAGGTCTGGGCCAAGGATGGGCTAGAGATGCCTTATGGTTTTATGAGTCAATTTTTGATAGGGCAGACAGCCTTTGTGATTGAGAGATTTCAGGTTGGCAGAGTTTTGTGGCAGTATGGTCGGTAGCAAGGGATACCATAGGGGACCTACTTGTATGCATGTCAGAGGCAGGATATACCAAATTGGGGCCCTACTATTTATAGTGGAGCAGCTATAGAGGAGTTCTCCAACTTAGCAGGCCAGATATGGGACTATGCTCCCAAGATACTAAATGCTAAGATGACACATGAGTTCACTGGGTTGTTTGCAGCTCATGTTGTGGCCAGGATATCAAATCCTGAGGAGATGCGGCCTACCTTCGATGATGACTAGGATGAGGTAGGGGGAGATGTTGATGAGGGAGATGATGGAGGTGGAGGAGGATGATGAGGGAGAGGATATCGGGGGAGGAGAGGAGACAGAGGTAAAGATGGGGGAGTGCAGGTGGAGAGAGCAGCTCGACGAGCTGTGATGGATAGAGGGAGAGGAGGGTTGGTGATCAGAGTAGGGGAGGAGGGGAGAGTGGGAGAGATGATAGTAGCAGTGGGAGGGACTGATGAGTGGAGATGGCCAGCGTAGAGGAGGAGGACTGATGAGTGGAGATGGCCAGTGTAGAGGAGGAGGACCGATGAGTTACCTCCACCTGCACCGAGGACAAGTAGAAGGATAGGGGGTACCCCTTCACAGGTGCCCCTACGGTTTTGGATCCTGACACATGTGGAGGATGCCCAGATCAAGACCCTACAGTTGACAATACAGTAGTTGTAAGCACAGCTATTGATGCAGTAGTGTCAAATTACCCAGTTGACCCTAGAGCGCGATACGGAGGAGCTGGTAGGGAGTGTGTAGAGAGCAGCAGTAGGTGGTCTGATGAGGGACATTATGAGAGAGTTGTCTTTGAGAGTGAGGGAGGCGGAGTACTATCGATGCCATTATGAGGATGTGGTGCCCAGGGAGTGCAAAGTGCAGAGCTTCACACAGTAGAGATCGAGTCGATCTCGAGAGATTGGGTCACAGTCAGAGAGCAAAGGCATGACAGGGCCCTTGAGACAGGATCCTCCTGGAGATCCAGGAGTTGGGACATTAGCAGCGAGACCATCCCCCTCAAGAGATAGTCATACTTGAGAGACGATGTCTCTATTGTATTTTGTATCATTGTTTTTGTTGTACGGGGCACAGACATGACATATATTTGTACATTTTAATAATTTTTGATATATATATATATATATATAGATAACACCATTTTCCTTGATCATGTGATGTGTTATGGATGTATGTTCTAGATGCTTGTACTTTGTTTTATGATGATGCAATGCTTAGATAGATGATGTGATGAAGTGAAATGTATGATGTTTATTGAAAATGAGATGTATGGTTTGATATGCTGTGAGATATATCTTAAAAATGAGATGTATGATTTGATATGCTATGAGATGTATCTTGAAAATGAGATGTATGATTTGATATGCAATTAATTGTAAAATGATATGGAACTAATTGTAAAATGATATGCAACTACTTGTAAACTGATATGCAACTACTTGTTTTTGAAGCATCCTCATTCTGCATTTGTCATCCCAATATAACCATATGTTATTTTGCTTTCGATATAGGTATCATCATTGAGCATTGATTTGTTTGGGATATGTTGAAAATTTATACAAGCATAATGGTATAATTGAACCATAATGACCTGAGAAAATTTACATGATGTCTGTTTTGCAAGATAGCACAAGTGTCAAGGTATAATGGAACCAGGACGACCTGAGTGTGGATTGCCTATAAACAAACAAGATTAAACCATTTGTATGTGTAAAGTGGAATCATGTCTTCAATGATATTCGTTGTATCATGTCTTGAGACAAGTATTTACATAGTACAAGTGATCGCCTCACAGACAGAAGACTAAGAAAATATTGGAGTTTTCCCATGATCTCAAGCTTGGAAGCATTTGTTGAGAAAATGTAGAGAATCCAATAATTAAAAAGGTTCAAATGCAAAAATAGTCAAGACTTTATGCAATAATGCAACATTTAGTACTTCAGAAAATCATCCATCGTAGTGTTTTTGTGATTCCTATTTTAGCGATTCAATGTTTTGTTCCGTGATGGACTAAGTTTTTGGTTACCAGATGTGGTGTTTCTGAGTTTTGTAAATAGTCTTGATGTTTTGAACATACTGCAAGTTTTGAGGATTATTGCCCCTAGCTAAGTGTGTCTCATGATGTGGATATGCACAGTGATTACCAAGCCATGGTGGGATGTGGTGA
This sequence comes from Cryptomeria japonica, assembly GCF_030272615.1. Taxonomy (NCBI): domain Eukaryota; kingdom Viridiplantae; phylum Streptophyta; class Pinopsida; order Cupressales; family Cupressaceae; genus Cryptomeria; species Cryptomeria japonica. Next base: position 335,871,586 of record NC_081415.1, read on the forward strand.
GAGGATACATGGATAAACCAGGATAGTGACTATGCTAAGTATGTCCTAAAGGGATGTTTTCTAAGTGTCGGGTGATGGTCGATAGTGCTCTACTACAAGGATATAGATATAGATAAAAGAGTTGTCCTCTCACAATGGCGCTTGTTACCAAGTTTTCACCAGTTGCTTTTATTGTACCTTTTTATTTGCTTTTTCTTGATTTTTTGATTTTTTTGTTTTTGACTTTTTCCGTGCATTAGACTACTCAAGTGTAGTATTTCTTCAGATGAATGTTGTTAGTTGGTTTGTCAAGTACATCTCTTTCTGAAGTTGTAAGTTGATAGGCACCTGATCCATAGACTGATACGATGACATAGGGACCCAACCAGTTAGGTTCAAATTTCCCTTTCTTTTCTTGATCTTGCTGATTTCTTGGATTTTCCTTGAGGACTAAGTCACCAACTTTGAAGTTGTGAGGGATGACCTTGTGATTGTAGCTTCTGCACATGCATTGTTGAAATGCTTTGAGATGAGTGTAAGCATGTTGACGTCTTTCATCTAATAGTTCCAGTTCTTGCAGTCGGTTGACTCGATACTCTTAATCTGGAATTAAGCCTTTTAGGGAGACTCTGAGAGATGGAATTTCTACCTCCAGTGGTAAAATAGCTTCTGATCCATAGACCAACGAGAAAGGTGTTACTCCTATAGGTGTACAGATGCTAGTTCTGTATGCCCAAAGTGCTGGATTGAGTTGTACATGCCAATTTTTGCCTGCATCATTTACTATTTTCTTGAGGATTTTTAGTATTGTTTTGTTGGATGCTTCTGCTTGACCATTCCCCTGGGGGTAGTATGGCGTAGAGAACCGATGTTGTATTTTGAATTGTTCAGATAGTTCTCAGACATCTTGGTTTTTGAATGGTCATCCATTATCGGTGATGATGGAACTTGGAATACCATATCTACATATCAAATAGTTCAGGATAAAAGACGCAATTTGTTTTCCAATTACTGTGGTCATGGGGACTGCTTCTATCCACTTGGTAAAGTATTCTGTTGTAGTTATAATAAACTTGTGTCCATTTGAAGATGAAGGATGAATTTTGCCGACCAAGTCTAGTCCCCACTGACAAAAGGGCCAAGATGTTGTAAATGGCTGCAGTTCCTGTGTTGGTGCATGTATCAGATTGCCATGGATCTGACACTTAGGACACTTCTTGGTGAAGTGGTAAGAATCTTTTTCCATTGTAGGCTAGTAGTATCCCATCCTTAGAAGATTTTTAGCAAGAGTAGTCCCACTTGAATGTGTGCCACAAATACCTTTGTGAAGCTTGTGTAAAGCAAAAATAGATTCATTACGATCAAGGAAATGAAGAAGAGTGCCATCTAGACTTCGACGGTACAAAGTATCAGCGGTAAGGGTATACCGGGCGGCTTGTCGGATAAAATTACATTTTTGGTTATGGGATTGGTCAAGGGGTAGGATGTTGTTTTTTAGATAATCATATATGGGTCCATATAAAGGGGAATCCGAACCAGTTAAGGCATAGACAACATGGGATTCAGAATGGTTATAGGCTGGGGAGAACAGTTGCTCTACCAGAAACTTGTAACAAATTTGTTGCTCTAGAATTTGTGGTAATGAAGTGATAGTAGCCATGACATCGGCTACTTTGTTGTTCAACCTTGGTATTTGGTCGAAGGTGATGTGTACAAAATATTGTTTGAAGTCATCCACCATTCGCTTGTAGGGTAGTAGCTTGTCATCTTTTGTCTAATAGTCATTGTTGATTTGATTGACGACTAGTTGTGAATCTCCATAGACCATTAACTCTATGATTTTCCATTGTACGGCCATTTTGATGCCTATAACCAATGCCTCATATTCAGCCACATTATTTGTGCATGGAAACAAGCCAATATGATCTTAGTATAGTGTGTCCTTCAGGAGTGATGAAGAGAATGCTAGCACCTGAACCATGTTGGGTGTAGGATCCATCAAAGTATAGGGTCCATTGTGTGGTAGAAATAGCAAGAACATCCCTGTCGGGAAATTCAATCTCCATAGTTTGTTTTTCTGGTAGCCATGCTTCAGCTAGTTGATCTGCAATTGCTTGTCCTTTGATAGCTCTTCGTTTTGTGTAGTGGATGTCAAATTCACTGAGAATCATGACCCATTTAGCCAACCGACCGGTAAGAGCTGCCTTGCTGAGTAGATATTTGAGAGGATCAATTTTTGCCACTAGCTTAATTATGTGTGCTAGCATATAATGTCAGAACTTTTGAGATGTGAAGACTACCGTTAGACAAGCCTTCTCAATGAATGTATAGTTGAGTTCATAGCCATTCAATGTCTTGTTGATGTAGTATATGGCTCGTTCCTTTCCTTGTTGATCTTCTTGTGCCAATAGTGCCCCTAGTGATATATCTGTTGTTGAAATGTATAGAATAAGGGGCTTTCCCGCTACTGGTGGTACTAGAATTGGTGGGTTCATCAGATACTATTTGATTTGATAAAAAGATTCTGCACACTTGGCTTCCCATTTGAAAGGTACATTCTTATGGAGCAAATGATTGAATGGTAGACTTTTATCAACTAGTTGAGCAATGAATCGCCTGATTGATTGGAGTCATCCTTGTAGAGATCTGAGCTGACTGATATTCTTTGGTGGTGGCATCTCCATAATGGCTTGTACCTTTGCTGGATCCACTTCAATACCTTTAGCTAAGATGATGTAGCCTAGTAACTTGCCTGATGTAACCCTGAAGACACACTTCTTAGGGTTGAGCCTAGCTTGGAATTTCTCCAATCGATCAAAGATCTTTGTTAGGATGCTAAGGTTTTCTACTTTGGTGAAGGATTTAGTTGGTAAATCATCCACATAGTCTTCCATGAAGGTATGCATCATGTCATGGAAGATTGTTGCCATTTCTTGTTGATAAGTAGCCCCTGCATTCTTTAAGCCAAAAGGCATAACATTCCAACAGTACGTTCCCCAAGGATAGGTAAACACTATTTTATCTTGATCCTCTGGGGCTATTTTTATTTGATCATAGCCTGAAAAACCATCCATTAGTGAGAGCATTGCATGGCTTGTTGTGAGGTCTACAATTATGTTGATACTAGGCAGAGGAAAGTCATCTTTTGGACAGGCTTTGTTGACATCTCTGAAATCAGTGCAGATCCTGATACTACCGTCTGGTTTTGATATTGGTACTATGATGGAAATCCATTCTGAATAGTCTCTGGGTCGAATGAATCTGACATCTAATAGTTTTTTAAGTTCAGCCTTGACCATGAGCGCCACCTATGGATTCATCTTTCATAGTTTTTGCTTGACTAGCTTAACTCCTGGAGAGATGGACAAGTGATGCATGATCAAGTGTGGATCAATTCTAGGCATATCTACATATGACCAAGCAAAGTTGATTTACTTTTCTTTAAAAAAGATGAGAAATGCTGATCTTTCCTCCCCTATCAGAGATTCTGCCAGGTGTATGTTTTTGGTTGCTTCCATGGTACCAATGTTGATTGATTGAGTGGGCTCAATCAATATGGGTGATCGCTCATGAAAATATTTAGGAAGAGTGTCAAGTCTCCCATCCTTAGGTGCCTTAAAAAGGTTTTCACCCTCAGATGCATCCTTTATTTTTACTTTTTTATGATCGAGAGCTGCCATTGACTGGTTTTCAGCATCAGATCTTTTATTTGGTTCATTTTTTGATACTAAGAGACTTGGCACTCCCTAGTTTGCAGACATCGTTACTTTGTTCATTGGTAGAGCCTATTTCTGGGTTAATGGTACATAGGTAGTGGATAATAGATTCATCATCTAGGAAAATTGGTATATCATGTATTTCAGGTTCATCCCAGTCAATGAGGTCAGGAAAGACAAGCGGTAAGGAATCATTTGGTGGATCAAGTTCTGCTACTGTAAGTGTCAAGACAGAGGTTTCATCGTGATTGGTTTTGGTTTCAAAGAAGTCAAGGATTTCATCGAGGTCTTCGATGGTATCATCTTCCGTAGAGACTTGTTCATAATGTTTATGTTCGCTTTCCTTGGCGTCATAGATATTCTGCGGTCCAAATTCAGGTAGTCTATCTTCTACATTATGCTCTTCTTGAGAAAGGGATATGGAGCCAATATTGTTAGTGATATCTCCAGTAGCATTTGAGCAGCTACCTCATTCATATTCATTGGAATCAGTCTCTGAGTTATCATCCCAGATTTTATCAGTGCTATAAACAGGTATGTTGTATGGTGAAAATAGACCTTTGATGATGGATACCAGTTTGATAGTTTGTGTTGATTCTATGTCGGATCCTGCTTCTACTTTTTGTATTTTTTCATAGACTATGCCTCCTTGGGGAGGAATAACAGTATTAGGAGATGATTCTGTTTGTTTTTGAGATATTGGTGTTTGAATATGAGCTACTGCTATAGATATGGCCTTCATATGAATAAGGAGCTTTTCCTGATGTTGCTTCTGTTCTTGACATTCATGTGCCTTATAGATTGTTTTTGCTGACTCAAACAGTACTTCCTGCTAGGATTCTTCTTTGCTTTCCATTGAGGTTTTGGAGTTATGTGTGGTATCTTTCTTAATAGGAAAGTGAGTTTACAACCCAATCCCATTTTGTCTCTACTAAGCTATGAAGGAAGGTCTATGGGTTCAGTGACTCCTTCTTTACATTTTCCAATAGGTCCTTTACCGTCATATCCCATTTGTTGCATGATTATGTAGCCCTTTCCATATAGGTGTGTTGGTAGAACTATGTCTAGAGAAGCTGCTCTGTTATCTTCTCCCTCATATTTGTATAACCAGCTAAGAATGTCCTTTTTCTTCTGATTCATGAGCTAGAGTGTCTAGTTGGATGAAGGTACCATCAAATTTGGTGATGGGCTGAGTTATCTGATGTGTTTATGTTGTGGGTAATCCATGAGATCTGGGTGATGTTGGTAAGTTGGCCAAACACATGGGTTCCAAAGAGTATTCTCCCATACCTTGTTCTCTGATTTGCATCTTTTTCTTGAAATCTTCAGGTAATGATTTGGGCTTTGCCTTCTATAGATCTGTTGTTGAGGATTTATGTTTTTCCCTATTATGGGGAACCAAACTGTCCTGGGTTGCTCCCATTGCATTACAATGTTGAAATGGATTGTGATCAGCAGATATAGAGACCTCTTGTCCGTTATAGGGAAATTTGACACACTGGTGATACATAGAAGGCACTGCTTGCATTTCATGTATCCAAAGTTGACCTAATTAAATATTGTAGGTGAGGTCTATGTCTAAGACCTGACAAATAGTATCCTTTTGCACTAGTCCAACTTGTATGGGTAACATCGCAGTTCCTTTAGATGACCTTTCCTCATCATCATATGCCTTTATGGTAATCTTTTTACATGGATCAATAGACTCCTCTTAGAAACCTAATGCATGGATAAGTTTTAAGGTACACATATTAAGTCCAGCTCCTCCATCTATCAATACTCTTTTTACTCAGTGTTTATAAATGATGACTTCAATATGGAGGGGAGTGTTATGCAGATGACTTAAGGAAGTATTATCATGCTCTGAGAATGTGATATTATGAGGCCCTATCATATGAGCGACCATGGCTTCAAATTTGTCTGCATCCAAATGTTCCAATATGTCTTTGTGTTTTTGTGTTTTGGCAACAGTTTCAGCAATTCTAGTATAGATATTTTAGCAGAAGTTTTGCGTAGTTGGCTGACTAAATCATATTGGATTTTTGGTGTAGTGGTTGTAGGCAATGTATGTCCCTTCAAGACATATTTCTAAACTCTATTTGTTACATTGACAGATTCATGATCATGCTGGCCTTGGACTGTGATGACATTCACATGATGGTCTTCAGCTGATATGTGATTGATGGTGTTATTGTAGATGTGGTTGATATGAGATCCACATGTATCGTTTGAGGTTGAAGCTCCATCTTTGTTGTAGTTTGGAAGAGGATTTTTAAAGGCTCCGTGGTCACCATTTTTTTGAGACCATCCACCATTAAATCACCTTGATCAATCATGTCCTGAACAATGTTTTTCAATCTCATGCAATCGTTCGTCTGATGACCTTTGTTGCGATGAAAATCACAAAAGTGTGTCATTCCACCAAGGTGGTTTGATTTGGGGTTCATAGTTGCTGATTGCAGGCAAAGAGATAATCTTATTTGCCAAGAGTTCTCTAAATGCTGACTCTAGTGATTGTCCTAGTGGTGTGAAGACACATTTTTGGAAATTGTTGGTGTCATCGAGCGAATTGTTATTAGGTCCTTGATTCATGGTTTTGTTTTGAGTATCATTGGTGTTGTTTGTGTTGGGTTGACCTTGATTGGTATTTGGTGTGTATGTATTAGCATCTGGGTTAGCACCTTTAGGAATTTTCATAGCTTGAGGATTTTCAGATAATGCGAGCACTGGTTGCTTAGATTTTGGATCATGCGATTCATTGTTGCCTTCATTTTTGTTTCGAGTCCAAAATCTAGACTTGTCTAAGTTGTTTTGGTTATTGTAGTTTGATGAATTTGTTCCTTCTTTGAAGAATTTGAGCATTCCCTTTTTGACACATGCCTCTTCTACTTGAATGTATGCAATCAATTTAGCGAAAGACGATATGAATTGGAGTTTGAGCCTATAACTCATCTCACCATTCAAGTTGTTGATGAAAATTTCCATTTTCTCTTTTTTAGGAATGTCTCTAGGATATCGTGAAACCATACGTCACCAACGTTGAAGGAATATCATAAATGTTTCATTGTTTTTCTATTTGGTGTTGTAGACGTCTAGCATGGTTAGAGCATGTTGAATGTTATAGGAATATTGTGTTATGAACTTTTTGACCAATTCATCAAATGATCGGACAGGAGGTGTAATTTTGGATAACCATTCCATTATTTGTCCTCCCAAGGTTCTTGGGAATAACCTCATCAGATAGGTGTCATCATGAGCAAATTCAAGACTCATGGTATAGAATTCTCTGACATGATCATGGGGATCACTTTTTCCATCGTACTTGTCAAATTTAGGTACGTCTGAGTTTGGAGGAAAATGGATCATGTGCAATCTTTTGTCAAAGGGATAAGGACAGATTTTGTTTAATGAGTACTGCACTGTCGTCCCTTATTGCATGTCTTGCATTTGTCTTTGTAACATTTGCATTTGTTGAGTAAGGGAAACCAAAGGTGTATTGTTTTGCTGAGGGAAGAGCTCTTCCCTTGCATTGATCTTGGGTTGAAACGGTGTATGGAACGGTATGTTTTGCTCGAGGATGTTTTGTCTTGGTGTATGTTGTTCCGGTATGTTTTGCTCGGGGATATCTTGTTCAAGGTCGCATGCTTCCCCTTCTTGTTGTCATTCTTGATATTCATAATGTTGAGGTCTCATTCTAAACACATCTACATCAAAGTCTTCAGGGAGTTTGACTCCTTTGCTTGTGAGCATGAGAAAGTATTTTTCCTTGTCATTTTCCATGAGTCTTTCTACAAGTTTTTGGAATGAAGCACTTTCTTGGCATTCCCAAAGAAGTTCTTCAAAATTTTTAGTATCCTTCAGATGTGGACCTTCAAAAGGATTTGATAACCTTCGATTCATACTGGATTTTGCTTGTGCCTCGCTTTGTTTGTTTTGTTGAGAGCAAGTAACAGGCATTTTAGTAGAAACTTTCTATGACGAAGGGGACAAAATCCTCTTCGATATGTTGTTCGGGAGTTGGTGGTTCAAGTTGGGGTGTGTTGTAAGTGATGCACTCGTTGGGAAAGAATTTTCGATTGATCTTTCCTCCATAGTTTATGATTTGATTAAATGCGGATTTTTGACAATATGCCCTAGTCTTTAAAGGCTCTTTATCAAATTCATTGGATTTGTTTTGGATATAAAGTTTGACATGATGAAGGAATGTTCAATGAGATTTGAAGAGTTGATGATTGATGTATAAAAATTTGTTTCTTTTGATAAATTTTGAAAAACTTGGTTGTTGTTTCTTCAACGTGGTGTTACGATAAATATTCTTTCTTCGCAGAATATGGGGATTAGTCATGCATAAATGATCAATGGTTTCCTTTGAATTGTTTTGGATTCAGTTGATCTTGCTTTGAAAACTCAAGTTTTACTTTATCAAAGTGAAGGTTTAGATGACCCTTCACAACAAAGCATGTCAAATGATATGGATAAAGTCTCCCGATATGGAAACTTGATTTGACAACCTCAGGTTTTAAACAAGTGTTTTTGAGATAAAATCCGTGAGATGATAAAGGACCCTTTTTGTCACTTATGATGATGTTTCCTGATTTTGATATGATAGATATGTTTTATCACGCAACCAGTTTTGGATTTTTACAACTTTTGTTTGACACAAATTTTGCTCAAGAAATAGTTTTTAAAGCTTTGTTGTTGATACTCTATTTTGACGAAAAATGATGCTGATGAAAAGAGGTTTACAAAAATGTTTTCTAAGTTTTCAAAATTCTTCACTGTTTTGCCCCCTGTTTTTCTGGGTTTGGTCATGCGCTAAAACAGAGACAAGATGCGCTACCGAAATTTCTTCATGCACTAAATAAAAGACCACACACGCTAAGCTGCCCCCGGCCACATGCTAATTGTTTAGACTGCTAAAATTTGTTTTCTGTTTTGCTTGAAAAAGATATGCGCTAATATGGGTCTGATATGCACTAACTTTTAAACTTTATGCGCTATTGTTTGACTCCTACGCGTTAAGATGATGCTCCAACATGCTAGGTTGTTTTTCGGATGCACTGACTAATTAATGTTGTTTTGAAATTTTGGTAGAATGCTACTGTTTCAACTGGAAGCACTAACTGGATGCTCTAATGCGCTAATAAATGTACCACATACACTAAGAAGTTGCTCTCACGTGCTAGACTGTCCTGATATTTCCCTTTGGTTCATTTTTGCAATTTTTGGATTTTTGTTATGAGTTTTTTAGTTTTGATGAAGAGACAACCATTTTGCTTAATCTAACAAAAAGTGTATGTTCTGCAAGGATGTGTTCAAATCCCCAATGTTTTAATGGGTTTGGATACAAATAATATACTTCAAGAAGACTATTTATTCAAAGGTCATAAGTAACATCATAGCCCACTAGTCTCGATACTCCATCAGCTCAAACAGCCATGTCACCCCTTAGAGGGCGCCCATTTTTTTGTCTTTTGCCAGAAATTAACTCAAAGTGAATTGATTCACAATTGAGTAGTTATCTTGGGAGATACATGGTGAGCGATCTTGGGGGTGGATTCTTCCCCACCCTTGCACTATGATATTACAAATGTCTAGTTACTGACTCAGCTCAAGGTTTCTATTTCTAAGGTTTGTAATTAGGCTTCCTATTCGACCGTCAGTGATAAACTCCCTCAGGAGGCTTCCCAACCTTTAGAAAAAAGGCTTTACGTATCTCGAGGACACTAGGGGAATGCTAATCATTGCGCGCAACCGTTGAAAAGGACTTTCATCACTTTCCACTTTTGATTATAGTGGGTTGGAACACTTGGCATCAAAGTCATTTCCCACTTAGGTCATTCCCTTCACACCAGCCATAAATGGCTTTAAGAGTTGATTTCAACTGCTCAGGAAGGCAGGCCTGCTAAAGGATTGTAAAATGCTTGAAATGATTGAAAGTGTAAGAGTAGTCTAGATTTTTGATCATCCAGTAAAAGGGAGAGCATATTCCTTCCACTTTCGAGACAAGGCAAACAAGTTGTTCTTTTTAATCTTTCAAAGCAATGATTTGTTAATCCTATATGGAGATGTTGCTCCATGAAAACATGGTGTTCTTTTTAACTTTTCAAGGCAATGATCTTTGGATTTACAGAAAATAAATGGTCAACAAAGTAAATTTGATGTTTCATCAACAAAGTAAATTGCTTCAAAAGGGGAAGATCTTCCCTCTTTAAGTTTGTAATGACCTCTGGACTTTGTGTGATTCTTTACTTTGCCAAAATTAAAGATGGATCCTTTTATGCACCAAAGGATGGTGAAATTATTTTTAATCTTTTTGATTTGCTAATCTGTTCTCCTAAAAAGCAAAAATGAGGGTTTTTGTTGTTCCTTTTAAAGCCCAAAACAAAGTGAGTTCAATTTTATTTTTTTTAAACAAGAAATTAATAGAATTCAAACCTTTAACTAACTTGGCTAAGTTAGTAAAAAAAAATCGAACTATTTTAAATCCTAACTAAAAAAAATGATCTCCCAAACCTGCAAGAAATTGTCAGTAATCCTGCAAAAATAATAAGTAAAATAGTTAGAAAAACATTGGCTTTGTGGACTTCTACAAGTCTAAATCTGATTTCTATTACAAAGTAAATTTTGTTTTCTATCTGTGATGCACTATAGGACAAACTGTACATGCTACAAAATGGGTGAAATGCGCTATCAAACAGACCCGATGCGCTAAGCTGTTTTTCGAAAGTGCTAAACTGGTTCGGATGCGCTGCGCTGTTTTTCTCCCATGCCGAGACCTACAGGAAAATGTTAGAAATATAATGAGCTAAGGAAAATACTTCACGCACTATATGATGGACCCAACGCACTGAACAGTAAGCAGGATGCACTAGGCTGCTAACCAGATGCGCTAGGGAATGTTTCCCATGCACTGATTCTTGTTTCTCACGGACTTGCAAAAGTGGTTAAATTCAAAAACCAATTTGATATATGGGGTAATGCCCCACAATGGGTGCCAAAAATGTATGCGGGAAAAGCGGGTCGATAGAACTTGAAATGTGAAAAATGGAGTTCTAGGGAGCCTTTCTCACACACCCACAAGACTTCTTGGTGCAAGCTATGGACTCATGAAGTATGGCTCAACTTCCCAAGGTTGGTTCCATGGTTCTCTATCTCACAAGGTCCCTCAAACCAATGTTTTTGCTCTCAGATCACTGAGCAAAATGGTTTAGGGATGACAAATGCAAGAACAAGGGATGTTTTAGTTGATTTTAAGATGAAATGCATCCTAAGCTATGCATGATCCTATAAGTGCAATAAACTAGTTTATAAGATGACAAGGTTAGTAACAAGACTATCCTAGCATGCTATATTAGTCTATCATTAAGCTAAATGATAAGGAAAATACTCTAAACATGCATATTTAGATTAATTCCTATTGAAAAGAGAGGCTAAATAATGAGCATAAATGATATATGAAATCTTGAATGGATTTTAGTATAAGTGTGATGCTAAAGACTTGGATGATTAAAATGGAGGAATGAGAACTCTATTTATAGCCAAAATAGGGCAATGGATGGTCAGGATTGAAAGAGTTAATCAAGAGTTGAGTTTGAAAGTTGGGAATCCATGTTTGCAATTGGCACCAATGAAATGGTGACAATTGTCAACATAAGGTTGGTTGAGAGGAGATGCAAGAAGCATTAAATGCTTGAGAAGACCTCATAGTTACCCTAGGGGTTAAGGGTTAAGGTTAAGTTAAGATTACCCATTGGATAAACCTTTTATCCAAAGGATAAATTCTTGTGCAAAGGATTAAGGATAACCATGGTCAAAGCAATAAATGCTTGATGAGACCCTTGGGTTACATGGAGGTTGAGTTTAGGGAAATTCTTTAACCATGCTAGAGGGTTGAGTTAACCATTAATGGTTATGAAGACTTTGGGGACAAATTTGTAAGAGTCCTTCCAAATTTGGGGGTATTCAACAAGTTAGCTTGTTGAATGGATAAAGGCTTTAATGCTTTTAGAAGACTTTACTCCAAATTTGAGAAGTGACCTCCTCAAATTTAGGGAAAAGGGATAATGGATGGTTTTGGGTTAATTAATTAGGATTAGATGGATTCTAGAAGAAATTAGGAAGAGGGTTAGGATGCAAGTGGGAGGTGTAGGATTTTGTAAGTGGATGAAAGGATAATGGGTTTTAATTGAATTTAATTCAATTTGGTTGTAATTAAATAAATTAGATTTATTTAATTTAGGATAACTATTTTAATTAAATTTGAATTTAATTAAAAACTGGATAGGGGCTTTAATTGAATAAAATGAATTTATTCTATTAAATTGTAAAAGAGGTATAGTGAATTTAATTGAGTAATTTACTTAATTAAATAGAGGAATATGGGTAATTTAATTAAATAGAGAGATGAACATAAAATATTCATTTAGGAATATGGTCATTTTTATACGTCTATAGCAACAAACCGGGACACACTACCAAACTTGCAAACTGAGAAAGAACCTATCAGATGATATACTGATCACTCCAAAAGGGAAGATTGATACCAAAACCGTTCAAGTGGAAATGATTAAAACTTGGAAAAAGAAATCAGAGGAAGGATCGCAGGATGAACCTGTTTCTGCACCTATTGTGGAAGTCTCTGAACTGACAAATTGAGCTTAGAAAAGCTTAGGGGGAACATGTTGGTGAAATATCTCAAACCCTCGATTTATATCGGTAAAGACCATAACCGGTATATGTTACCTGTCAATCGGCAGAAGATTTGAAGTGGTAAAAGGCAAAATTAGGGTTTGTGCCCTAACGATGATGCATTTATTATGGTAGGTAAGAAGTTGTTTAAAAGGGATTTTCGTCATCATTATCACTTATCAGTTTTTGAGAGATGAATTTTCAACAACAGAGTGACAAAGAGTGATTCTTTTAGCGATTCAAAGTGAATTCAAAAATATTGTAGAGGAATCTAGAGATATTTTTCAATCTATCAGTGAAGAACACTGAGTGGTAATCCAGAAACCAAAGTGGTGTATTGTGGGAGACATTTGCAAAACCCTAAATTTCATATTGTGAAGGTATTTCTAGAATTTCTTTCTTATCATGGCTTCTGCATCGCACTCTAGTTCTAGTGCACCTATAGATTTAGCTAAATTCCTTCAAAAGAAAGAAAAATGCAATGCCCTGTCTCAAATACCTATCAGAGTTATTATTGAGGAAGATATTTCAAGGTATATTGACTATAAATTAGAAGACCTAGGATCCCTAGTGATTCATTCCCAACTAAGTCTATTCTGTGGGGATGATAAGAAGATCAAACCTTAGTACAGTGTCCTTGAGAAGATGAAACTACACAATGCAGTGTACTTTCTAGAAGAGTTCATAGAAGAACATATCCACATCATCCTCACAAGATTACATGGTGATAAGATGTATCTTGAGCGGACACATAACATCACACCAGAAGCAATTCATGTCATCACCGGTTTTTGTAATACTGGAGAGGTGCCAGCTCTAGGGAATGTCACCAAAATGGAAATGACAAAGCTCACCGGTTATGTGAGTGACCAATGGGTGATGACCGTCAACACCATCAAAGATGATCTAGTGAAATATGCTTGCATGTTAATTGGTTACCGGATATTCTATGCTAGCAGAATGAATTTTGTCCCTACTGCTGCGGTGAATGCCGCTTACAGAATGATCAAGGGAGACACTTCATTTGACCTCTGTACTTGTCTACAGAAGCAATTGCTACTAAACCTAAACTCCATCAAATAGGAAAATGCTCTAAGGTTTAGGTTTGGACAACTTTTGGTCGGTTTATTCTTCTACTTTCAAGGTTATTTCCCTGGAGTAGGTGATGTGCAATGGTCTACTGACCTACCGGTTTCCAGGCAAATCAAGGAAAGTATACAAGTAGTGGGAACTAGATATCCTGAGGTTCTAAACAAATGTTTCAATAAATTCAAGTGGAAAATGAACCAAAGGATGAGGATATCTGATGATATTGTGAAGGAATATAAGGATGACATCTGCTTCACAATAAAGGTTGATGAATGCACAATGGAAGCAGTGGAACCGAGAAAGGAAGCAGTTGAACCTATGGGTTATGAAGTGGTGAATGACCTATTGATCGGGTATGCCTCTACCCTACTTGCCTCACCATTGGATGCGAAGAAAAAGAGAACCAATACCAACTTGGAGAGGGTCATACCGATTGAAGAACCAAAACAGAAGAAGGACAAACCAGTGCCATCGGTATCTGCACCGGTTACCTTTGCTAGTCTGAAAGTGACCAAGCGGTCACCAGCTAAGAAGAAACCTGAGGTTGTTCCAGCCAAAGTCTTTGAGAGGAAGTGAAAAACCAAAACCAGCTCACCGGAGTTAGAGGACATTGAACCAAAAATTCAACCAAAGAAGATGAGGCAATCAAGCAAGAACACAAAATCTATCGGTAATGTTCCTGCAACTTTAGCACTGGTAAATATAGATATTTCCTCTTATAAGCCAATGACACATTGTCAGAGGACTATTAAGAATATTAAGAGGAAAGTGCTTGATGATTTAAAGGAGTATTTTGATGATTTTACTGATAGTGAGAAAGAAGAAGTAGAGTAGGAAGTCATCAAATATTTATGTGTTAATGACCATTCACCATCAGAGATTAGATCAGTTACAACAGATTCTTTGTACAATTCTTTAGATAACAAATGGCGCATTGCCATTGAGAAGGAACATGAGATCAGGGAGAAAATTTTTGCTCAATACTTTCCTGATGCCTCAAATTCAGAATTATTTGAGATAATGGATAAGAACAAAGGCCTCTTCTTTATGAGAAGGAGAAGACTCAGACTGCTAGAAGGTAGAGCTTCTGAAGTGGAAAAGGACATACATTTACATGCTAAAATTGTTGTCAGGTTATACCAAGTATCTGAAGCTAATATGAAGGTTGAACAAGAACCTGACCAATCATCAGGAAAACCAGATGAGGTATTTGATAGTGAAGGTGAAAGAGTGATAGAACAACCTATTAATGTTGATGCATTAGATAATGAGGATGTCACTCCAGATAAAGAGAAAGAAAAACAAGACAAGGAAAAAGTTGAAAAAGAGAAATAGGACAAAGAGCAAGAAGAAAAAGCAAGGCAGGAAGAAAATAAGAAAGAAGAGGAGAAGAGAAAAGAAGAGGAGAAGAGGAAAGAAGAGGAGAAAAGGAAAGAAGAGGAGAAGAAGAAAGAAGAAGACAAGAGGAAGGAAGAAGAAAGGAAGAAGGAGGAAGAGAAGAAAAAGAAGGAAGAAGACAAGAAGAAAGAAGAAATGGAGAAGAAGAAAGACAAGCAAAAGAAGAGAGAAGGGGAAAAGAAAAGAGCAGAAGAGGAGAAGGAAGCAGAGACTCCTAAGGCAACTGGTGGTCAAGCCAAATAGGTTGATATCACTAGTCCTATTGATCTTCAATTAGCAGATGAGTCTAAGCTACTTCAAAGCATCAAACTTGCTCAGGAGAGACCGGAAGCATTGGAGAGGAATAAGGAATAGGATGTCATTCAAACTGTGATTGACACCCTTACCAGTCTGATTCCTGGTACCAACCTCCCTAGTACCCATTCCTCTCTGTCCAAGCTTAAACTTCTTTGTACCATAATGGAGGACCAGGTACAATGCTTGGAAGATGTTGTTGAAGCCACTGCAAAGAAAAATCATGAAAAGGCACTCAACACTGCCTTAGTCAAGAAAATGAATGAGCTCCGGTCACAACTACTCAAACAATAGATTGATATCAATGTTGCTATGGGTGAAGGTAAATTACTGTTAAGTAAAATCTGCCAACCCCATCTATTTTGTGACAATGTGCTTAACCAGAAAGCTAAACTCCAATCGGAGTTCCAGGCATACATCAGCAATTTCAAGATGCCATATGATTCATTCACTACATATGGGAAATTGGTTCATCATTATCAACTTCAAACTGCCAGGATGGACTCAGAGATCAGCAACCAGACCAGAGATTTGCAGGAGCTTGAACTGGTCTTATTGCCAAGACCGTAGATTCTTCAGAAATGTTTTCTCAACCTGGATGCTATCATGGTTACTCAAGAGATGAGTACCATTGATGCTATGGAAGAGATGGTATTCCAGATGCAGACTAAAAGTGAGGTTGCTACCTCATTAATTGAGTCATGGCCATTGGCCATGAAAACTTTTATGTAAGACTTTAAATCTATTTTTGATAAGTTTCATTCCTTATTGTCATGAACATTTACTCTATTTTTATATATAAGGAAACAAGGGTTATTCTACATTACTTTGTCATGGTTGGCAAAGGGGGAATAGTGTACATTAAAATTTTGGTGAATGTTACCATTTCATGTATACTTTCATGTTACCATTTTGGGAAGTAGTGTACATTGTAATTTCTGCAAAAGGGATAGTGTATATGCTTAGGGGGAGTAATTTTGATTATGGCAATTTTTGTTGTAAAAACACTTAGATGTCAAAATTTTCCTGTGTTGCCATCAATGCCAAAGGGGGAGATTGTTGGCATTTTGATGATGTTTTGATTGTCATTGATGGGCACACACTTTCTTTATGTATGAGTTATGACTCAACCAGTAATTGTTCCAACCGGTATTGTGTATTATTGAATGTATAGTCTTTAGACTCAGTATTTTGCAGAAGATGTTTACCGGTCACAGATTAACTAAAGAGCTCAAGCAGTATGGAGACCTCAAGAAGTTCAAGGATCACAAGTGCTATGAAGGACCCAAGAAATAGTTAACTTTTGATCGGAACACTTCGATCTACCAGTCTTCATTTTTAACAAACTGGTAATCAGTATATTGTATTAACCGGTTTTACTCTATGATGAGTTACCAACTGGTATTTATGTAATGTGTGATGAGTTATCATCCACCGACACTTTGGTGGTGATTTTGTGTCGTGTTACCAAATGTATCTAGATGCACTAAACTGGGAACTTGTAGTCTAATCCTATTGGACCGACATGAAATCGGTTTCCTTTATAAGGACATCCTATCTAGGGTTTGCATGTATGATGTATGTGAGGTGTGTGATAGAAAAGGTTATGTGTGATCATTGAAGAGCAGATTAGGTCTGTATGAAGAGTTAGAGTGTGGAGTTATTGAAGACTAATGTAATGCTAAAATGCATTAACAATGAGCTATCAAGGATCTAATTAAGTAGACTATGCTATTTTCTAGATCACTCACTTGTTGATTACTCACATCTTCGACAAGTCTGAAACCCTTAACTGGGTAGGCCCAACAAAGCCTTTGTAAATCCTCTAACAAGGTGGTTCACAACTGTGGATCTGAAATCCTCTAACAAGGTAGTCTTTAATAGGACTTATCTCCTAATAGAGATCTAGATTCCTAATAGGATCTGTTCTAGTGAAGAACATTGTATGACCTTAACCGGTCTGGTTTCTATTCTGCAGATAGTTAATTGTGAGTTTCTGCTCACCGTGGTTTTTCCCATTTGGGTTTCTACATCAAATATCTTGTGTTATGGTGATTGTGCTCTTGTGGGTGAATGCTTTGTTTTCTATTTGGTTTGCATTTATCTTAACTAGTTTATTAGTGAATCTATTTTACCGGTTATCTGCTAAACTGTTTAAGAGTTTGTTTACAGTAATTTTTGGTATACTAATTCACCCCCCCCTCTTAGTATTCATCATTTATGATCACCATTATTGCTCTGAGTTCAACATGGCCTTTAACATGCTTTTAGTCATGTCGCATGGTGTGATTAATGTTTCACATTATTTTTCCAGCCTGAAGGACATTTTTGGCAATTATTTTTCTACGTGGGAGATTTATCGCCAGATCTTCATCAAGAGTTCTGACTTTTATAATGAAATTGTTGCTATTTTCATTAAGTGCAATATTTTGCATACCTCCTTAGTCTCTCTGCTTATGTCTCATGGCAAAAAAAATCTAACTGCTACAATTCATGACTTTGCCATGGGAGGTGATTGTGTTCATTATGAGTTTGATAAACCTGATGATTTTAAATAGGATGCCATGGTCTGAAACTATTGTGTTGAAGGTGGGGTGGCAGAACTTATGGAAAACCTCCATGGTCATGACCAATAGCTTTCTATGCAATTTGTGACTTCTTGGTCTGGCATAAGGGTTAATGTTGGTTGGGTTTGTTTTGAGGTCTTGGAAGAGACTATTGCTTAGGCGACAAACCTTTCCTTAGATGATCATAGATGGAAGAGGACTAGTCATGTCACTAACAGTGTGGGGTTGAACAAATTTTTTAAGGGAAGGGAAGAATCAGTGAAGCTGCAAGGAGGGTTCACCAAAGAAGAGCTTAAGTATCCCTGGAACCAAATTTTTCTAATGATCATGAAATACTTTACCCTTGAGGGTCATTATAAGGTATTTTACTATTACCATTTGCCTCTGCTCAATCATTTTCGCAACAATGATCTCCTTTGTCTACCTTTTTACCTTCTCCATTCTTTGGAATTCTTTGTCAAGGAAGCCCTTGATCCTAAGTATGGGGATAAGTCACCCATCATTCTGCATCAAGGGCTCATTTATAGGTTGTATAACTACCACTTGTCCCTCTATCCTCCAATTAGGAACCTCATGTTCTTCCAACCTCCACTTGCATCCTCACATCCTCCTACAGCCTTTTCTAGTGGCCTTACCCTCCCTAGAATGTTCTATCTATTGAATCAATCCTTCACTTCCCCTCAGTTCCCCTCCTCTGTGTTGATTATTAAATTTGACCCTCTCTATGTGCCCTCTTCCTCGACTAGCAAAGACAAAAGACCTACTCCTACTAAGGGCAAAGGGAAATCCCCTACTAAATGCAAGAGAATTGTCACTGACAATTCTTCCTCAGATGATCTAGATGATGAGAACCCTACTCTTGAAGCTAAAGGCAGAAGGTCTAAAAGGCTACCTTCCAAAGGCTCCTCTGAGAAGAAGGAGAAAACTCATTGTGTCTTTGACTCTAAGGAGGAGCACGCTGAGGATAGGAAAGGTGTTAATCTATATGAGTTGGCTGGTGAAGAGGATATTAAGGTCTCTATGCATGGGGTAGAAGAGAATAATTTTGGGGACCCTATTGGTGTGGTGAATTGGGTGTCTAATGAGGAACCTATTGGTCAAACTATCTGGTGGACCCTGATGAAATTATGAAAATGGTGGATTTAGACACTACTAGTGCTTGGACTATGACTACTCCTAGGGATGAATATGCTAAGGATGACATGCCCAACAAAGGTGATAAAGAGAAATGTGGGGTTTTGAGTTTCCATAATCAGACTAAACACAAGGTTTCTTAGGAGGATGAGAGTGAGGTTTCTAAGGGGTACCCTACCTTGGAAAAGATGCAAGGAGTTAGCAATGAAGTCTGGGAGATCCTAAACTGTATTGATGACTTGGGTCTGGTTGTGGAGGCTAAGGTTATCAAAGAGGAGATCAAGGAGATCAAGTGTAGGATGGAGGACCATGACAAATAGATGATTAGTCTTAACAATTTCTAGCTACAGGTGTTGCACATCTTGGCGGTGACTCTCTCCCTCCTTCGGGAGCATACTGTGGAGGATGATGCTGACAAGGAAGCAACCCAGGAGAATGGTGCAGGAGCACCCTTCTAGACTCTTTCTCTTTATTTTTCTTGTTGGTGATATGCTTCTTATGAAGCCATTGTACATGAATAAGAGCTATGAGCTCATGTGTGCTAGACTAGGTCCAGTTAGGGTCCTAGTGGAGATCTTAGGGGTCATGAGTCAAGATTATGATTTTCTTGAAAATGGAGGGTATGTGTGTCTTGGAAGTGTTTAGGGGTCCTTTCTAACATGGTGGTGTCCTTAGGTTGGCCCATTGTGGGTCTAGGAGTCATAAAAAGCAACATTGGGAAAGTTGCTCAAAAGTTGCAAAAGTTGCACGACAACTTTTAAAAGTTGTCAAGCAACTTTTCCACCATAATGTCAAATTCTTTAGGTTAGAGGGGAAAAACCTAGTTTGGGCACACAGACCAAGGTATAGGTAGTATAAGTACCTGCAAACCCTAAATGAAAGGGTTGGATGTCAGACATTGTACGGCCCTAGCAAAGATATCAGACTGAGACTGTAAAACTGTTACCAAACAGTTTGAATGAAGGAAGCAAGAAAGTTAATGGATTGAGATACGTCCAAAACTATGTGGTTTGTCATTCATGGTGTAAATAATTTCATTTCAAGCAATTAGTTTAGGTTCTTACTTGCAGATTGAGAGTGTGCGTAAATAGTCTATAAATTGTCCTCTTACTGTCCAGTTTTGGACAGGATTGTGTAAATGAAGTCTTAACTCCATTCCTCATTGTGGAACCACCATGAAACTATGGGGAATGGATGTGAAGACCCTGTATATTAGTCCCAAGAAAGAACGACCCTTCAAAATGCAGGAAGGCCAAGAAAAGACCTACTCCTAGGTGAGATTGGACAGTGCCCGGTTAGGAGAGGTTGAATTGTAGAGGTCTTGGAGAGCAAGGTTGAATAGTGGAGAGTACATCCTTTGGAGGAAGTGTAGAGGAGTGTTTGAAGAATCAATGGTGTGAAGGAGGAGCCTCCACCAATTCAAACAAGGTGGCTAACACACAAAACCTTCACTGTGACCCAGGTAAACAACAAAACCCTCATAAAACCCTTGTAAAACCCCAAAATTCGCCCTACGCACTGTATGGCCACTTGGAGGCCCAAAACCTAGAAAATCCTTGAGCCCTTGCCAATTGAATGGAAATCCATTCTAGGAGTTAGGGTTGTTTGTGCATCATTTGTGAGAGGGAGCCCTAGAAGACTGGTTAGGAGGCCTAATTGGTCCTAATCCTTGTAGCCCTTTTTGAAGGCAAAAACCCAAATTTGTGAAATCGGTAAGGGGTTAGAATCTTGAAACCTCTTGGGGGATCATAAATGGGTGGAAAAACCTTAAAATAGACCTAAAATAACCTTTCTAAGACCTTGTAAGGTGTGGAACAAGATTATCCCTTATTAGCCATAGTAATGCATTTTGAGTCTCATGAGTAGGTGAGCCCTTAGGAGCAGCATAGCAACTCATTGGTGGGTGGATTGGGCAAGGTCAGGGGATTCCTCAAGAAAAGGAAGTCATAGAGACCCTAGGGTGTGAGGAGAACACCAGGAGATCCAAGGAAAGGATCCAAGAGCATAGACTAGGCTAGTCTATCCCAAACCCCATCCCATCAGATTGGTTTCAGAGCAAGTTAAAGACTTGTTGGACTGTGTATGTCTCTATATACTGGTGAATCAGTAGGGGAGAGCAGAATGGTTACTAATGTAGAGTTGGCTAGAGAGGTGGAAGAGCAGAAGGAGAATTATAGGCTCCTTGAAGCAGCTAGGAGTGAGATAAGGGATAAACTACAGGAAGTGGTGGATTAGAGGACACATGAACCTTGGGATGAAGACACCAAGGGTAAAGGCAAGAGAACTATAGACATAGATGACATAATTCCTAAACCAAATCCCTTATTCAATGAAGAACCTTTTGTGAAAGCTATCAAGGCTTTGAACACTAAAGCTTTTGAAGGATTTCCACATTTTAGTGGAAGAATGGACATAGACACTATTATGGAATGGATTGAGGGCATGGAAAACCCCTTTGAGTGTGAGTGAGTGATAGAGGCTCAGAAGGTTAAAGTTGCCAAATCAAGATTAAGGGGAGCAACTTTGACATGGTGGAAGTACCTGCAAGAAGAAAGGGTTAGCATGGGAAAACTACCAATTGCAAATTGGAAAGCTATGGTGAGTAAGATTAAGGAAAACTACTTACCAGAGGATTATGAAGTCCAACTTCATAAAAAGAGATAGGGATTGAAGCAAAAAGATCTTGATGTAACCTCCTACACTAAAGAGTTCCAAAAGCTGTCTTAGATCAAAGGTTCAAGAAGATGAATCTATCAAGGTGGCTAGGTATCTAAGCGGCCTAAAGTGGAACATACAAGAGGAGATAAGCATATGGACTCCTACTACTATTCAGAAATGTCATTAGCTTGTTGTCAAGGTAGAAGAGAGGAACAAAAGGAAAGGAGACTCCCATAACAGGGGTAGAGGCAGAGGTAGAGACCAAGTGAATCACCAAGGTGGTTACCAAAGAAAGACAAATGAGCCAAGAAACCAAGGAGAAGCCAAGTTGACTGAGCATGGTAGTGAAACCAATCTCAGAGGTGGACATCCTAGAGGAAGAGTTGCACAAGGTGGTTCAAATAGGGGTAGAGGTACCGGTAGAGGTAACTCCTATTTTGCAACAATGAAGTATTACAATTGTGGACAATTGGGACACCTGGCATATAGATGCCCTGACAAGCCTACCACATCAAACAGTGGAAAGAGGGTTGTTTATGCACAAGAAGACTCTTCAAGCAGCAATACACTAGATGTGGACTAGATTGAATCAGAAGTTGGTGAGAATCTGATGTTCAATAGGATTTTGATCAGATAGCCAGTTAAGGAGGAACCCAAACATAGGAGAGCATTGTTTAGGGTAAGATGCAAGATTCTTGGTAAAGTGTGCAAGGTGATAGTTGATACAGGCTCAACTGACAACATCATCTCAGAAGAGGCAGTTAGGAAGTTGAAACTCACAAGAATACCCCACACCAATCCTTACAAGGTGACTTGGTTGAACAAAGGACAGAGTGTGCTAGTCAATGAGAAGACTTGGGTAGAGTTTTCTATTGGAGGATATAAGGATATGATCCTTTGTGATGTGTTGCCTATGGATGCATGTCATTTATTGCTAGGAAGACCCTAGAAATTTGATAGGAAGGTGATCTATTATGGAGAGGAGAACTCCATATCATTCAAGAAGGACAACAAGACCTTCAAGATTCAGTCTTTGATAGAGGATGAAGAAGGCACTTCAAAAACACCTAGTGTTTTAATGGCTACTGGTAAAGAATTCTTGATTTTGCTACATGAGGAGGAGATAGTGAAGTGTGCCATCTTTGTGAAACCAAAGAAGGAAGAAGACAATTTGTAGGCAAAGATACCCAAGGAGGTAAAGCAAATGTTGCAAGAGTATAAGGACATAGTGAGTGATGGATCACCTGCAACACTCCCACCAAGAAGGTCTATAAGTCATCAAATAGACTTTTTTCCCAGTGCACCCTTACCTAACAAGGCTACATATAAGCTCACACCTGATTAGAATAAGGAAGTAGCAAGGCAAGTGCAGGATTTATTGGATCAAGGACTGATTAAGAAGAGCATCAGCCCATGTGCAGTCCCGGTAGTGCTAGCATCAAAAAAAGGAGGTAAGTGGAGACTATGCACTGACTCAAGAGCAATCAATAGGATTACCATAAGGTATAGGTTTCCTATTCCTAGAATAGAGGATTTAATGGATTGTTTAGGAGGGGCTATGTATTTTACCAAGCTAGACCTTAAAAGTGGTTATCACCAGATAAGAATTAAGGAGGGTGATGAGTGGAAGACTGCTTTTAAAACCACAGATGGATTATATGAATGGCTTGTGATGCCATTTGGGCTTAATAATGCTCCAAGAACCTTCATGAGGTTGATGAATGAGGTGTTGAAAGACTTCACAAGCAGATTTATGGTGGTGTACCTAGATGACATTCTCATCTATAGCAGAACCAAGGAAGAACACCTTGAGCATTTAAGGTTAGTTTTAGGAAGGTTGCATGAGGAGAAACTATCCATCAACCTAGAGAAGTGTGACTTCTTGAAGCAAGAGCTGGTTTACTTAGGATTTGTGGTGTCCAAAGGAACCTTGAAGATGGATCCAAGCAAAGTGGAGGCAATCTTGAATTGGCCTGCACCTAAAATAGGGACTGAAGTTAGAAGTTTCCATGGATTAGCTCAATTCTATAGGAAATTTGTGAGGAATTTCAGTGGTATATGTGCACCAGTCTTTGACACCATTAAGGGAGGTCTGAAAACTAAGTTTAAATGGACTGAGTGGGCAGACAAAGCATTTCAATTGTTGAAACAGGAAGTAGCCACAAAACCTATCCTTCTCCTACCTACGTTTGATAAGCTATTCACCTTGGAGTGTGATGCAAGTGGAGTTGCAGTAGGTGGTGTGTTGAGTCAAGAGGGAAGACCTGTGGCATTTTTCAATGAGAAGCTTAATGAAGCAAAGAAGAAGTACTCAGCTTATGACCTAGTTTTGTATGCATTAGTGCAGTCTCTTAAAAAATGGAGGCATTACCTACTTCCAAAAGAATTTGTAGTGTTCACAGACAATTAGGCGTTGAGTTACATAAACACTCAAGAGAAGCTAAGCAATAGGAATCTGAAATGGATGGAATACCTCCAATCCTTCACCTTCACCATCAAACATAAGAAGGGGCAGCTTAACAAGGTGGCAGATGCATTGAGCAAGAAGTTGTTGACAGTTCAAGAATTACAGTTGCAAAGCATAGGTATAGAAGGTTTCAAAGACCTGTATGAAGGAGATGTAGACTTTTCAACAGCTTACAATGTTTGCAAAGAGTTTGAAAACCATTTCCATGGTGAGTATGCAGATTACACTCTCCAAAATGGTCTCTTGTTCAAGGGTAACCAGTTGTGTGTACCTAGAGGATCCATGAGGGAAAACCTCATCCAAGAGAAACATAATGGCAGTTTGAGTGGACACTTTGGGATTAATAAGACCTTAGATTTAGTGCAGAGGTAATACTATTGGCCAAAGTTGCCAAGGGATGTGAAAAGATATGTAGAACAGTGTGATGTATGACAAAGAGCCAAAGGTGGATCAAGCAATGCCAGTTTATATCAACCATTACCGGTTCCTAACAAACCTTGGGAATGTATAAGCATGGACTTTGTATTAGGACTTCCCAAGACTAAAATAGGTATGGACAACATCTATGTGGTACTAGATAGATTTTCCAAAATGAGTCATTTTATCCCATGTAAGACCACATATGATGCAAGCTATGTTGCACATCTCTTCTTCAAAGATATTGTTAGGATTCATGGACTTCCTTTAAGCATTGTTTCAGATAGGGACAACAAGTTCATGGGTCATTTTTGGCAAACATTATGGAGGAGACTAGGAACCAACTTGTCATTCAGCTCAGCTTACCATCCACAAACAGATGGTCAAACTGAAGTCATCAATAGGGTGTTAGGTAACTTGTTGAGGTGTTTAACTAAGGAATATGGCCAGACATGGGACCTAATCATTTCTCAAGCAGAGTATGCATACAATGATAGTGTGAATAGAACCACTGGTAGAAGTCCTTTTGAGGTTGTCTATAGTAGACATGCAAGAGGAGTATGTGAGTTGAGAGACCTTGGTAGTTTGGAAATGAAGAGTGGGCAAGCAGAAGACTTCACTCAAACCATCAAGGAAGTTCAAGAGTAGGTTAAGAAGGCCATCCTTGAATCCACTCAAAAAATGAAAGCCAAAGTGGATGAGAAAAGGAGAGAAGTTAAATTTAAGGTGGGTGACTATGTGATGGTCCATTTGAGAAAAGCTAGGATGCAAGGAGCCTACCAAACTGCAGATGAGAAGGGTAGGACCTTGTAGAATCCTATCACAATATGGTAAGAATGCCTACAAAGTTGACCTGCCTTCAAATTTAGCTATATCACCAGTCTTTAATGCAGCTGACTTGATCATGTATAAGGGTGAGATAGAAGGGCAGACTGAGAACCAAGCCAAGGTATTACAAGACCTTGATGTGAATGTCTTACCATAGGTGAAGAAGCCTAAAGAAGAGGAGATCTTGGAATCAAGAGAGAAGAAGTCAACTAGACATCAAGTCTACATGGAGCACTTAGTGAAATGGGAAAATCAACCAGTATCTAAAGCTACATAGGTGGAGGAGAGCAGGTTCAAGGCACTTGGAATAGACCCGACTCTCATCTCTTCTTCTTTTTCTTAATTGTGTGCAGAGGGGGAGTATGGTGTAGGAGCACCCTTCTAGACTCTTTCTCTTTCTTTTTCTTATCGGTGCTATGCTTCTTATGAAGCCACTGTACATGAATAAGAGCTATGAGCTGATGTGTGCTAGACTAGGTCCTAGTTAGGGTCCAAGTGGAGATCTTAGGGGTCATGAGTCAAGATTATGATTTTCTTGAAAATGGAGGGTATGTGTGTCTTGGAAGTGTTTAGGGGTCCTTTATAACATGGTGGTGTCCTTAGGTTGGCCCATTGTGGGTCTAGGAGTCATAAATAGCAACATTGGAAATGTTGCTCAAAAGTTGCAAAAGTTGCATGACAACTTTTAAAAGTTGTCAAGCAACTTTTCCACCATAATGTCAAATTCTTTAGGTTGGTGTGGAAAACCCTAGTTTGGGCACATAGAATAAGGTATAGGTAGTATAAGTACCTGCAAACCCTAAATGAAAGGGTTGGATGTTAGACATTGTATGGCCCTAGCAAAGATATCAGACTGAGACTATAAAACTGTTACCAGACAGTTTGAATGAAGGAAGCAAGAAAGTTAATGGATTGAGATACATCCAAAACTATGTGGTTTGTCATTCATGGTGTAAATACTTTCATTTCAAGCAATTAGTTTAGGTTCTTACTTGCAAATTGAGTGTGTGTGTAAATAGTCTGTAAATTGTCTTCTTACTGTCCAATTTTGGATAGGATTGTGTAAATGAAGTCTTAACTCCATTCCCCATTGTGGAACCACCATGAAACCATGGGGAATGGATGTGAAGACCCTATAGATTAGTCCCAAGCAATCAGGGCCCTTCAAAATGTAGGAATTCCAAGAAAAGACCTACTCCTAGGCGAGACTAGACAGTGCCCGGTTAGGAGACGTTGAATTGTAGAGGTCTTGGAGAGCAAGGTTGAATAGTGGAGAGTACATTCTTTGGAGGAAGTGTAGAGGAGTGTTCGAAGAATCAATGGTGTGAAGGAGGAGCCTCCACCAATTCAAACAAGGTGGCTAACACACAAAACCTTCACTGTGACCTAGGCAAACTACAAAACCCTCATAAAACCCTTGTAAAACCCCAAAATTCGCCCTAGGCACTGTACAGCCACTTGGAGGCCCAAAACCTAGAAAATCCTTGAGCCCTTTCCATTTGAATGGTAGTCCATTTTGGGAGTTAGGGTTGTTTGTGCATCATTTGTGAGAGGGAGCCCTAGAAGACTGGTTAGGAGGCCTAATTGGTCCTAATCCTTGTAGCCCTTTTTGAAGGCAAAAACACAAATTTGTGAAATCGGTAAGGGGTTAGAATCTTGAAACCTCTTGGGGGCTCATAAATGGGTGAAAAAACCTTAAAATAGACCTAAAATAACCTTTCTAAGACCTTGGAAGGTGTGGAAAAAGATTAGCCCTTATTAGCCATAGTAAGGGATTTTGAGTCTCAATAGTAGGTGAGCCCTTAGGAGCAGCATAGCAACTCATTGGTGGGTGGATTGGGAAAGGTCAGGGGATTCCTCAAGCAAAGGAAGTCCTAGAAACCCTAGGGTGTGAGGAGAACACCAGGAGATCCAAGGAAAGGATCCAAGAGCATAGACTAGGCTAGTCTATCCCAAACCCCATCCCATCAGAGAATTATAAATTTTTGTTTGATGACTAGAAAAAATTCATTGATAGGACAAGGGTTTGCAATTCGACCCCATAGGTTTTTTCTGGTCTTTCGCTTTGGTTGGGTTCCCTATGTTTTGTTGTTAAAAATCTTGATGGTTTTTTTAATTTTTTATGACTTCTTATTAGTGTTGTTTAAGTGTTGTTATAGTGTTGTTTTGGTGTTGTTGATAGTTCTTATTATGTTAAGGGTCGATGCCCTCATTCTCGCTACTTTATTAATTAAAAACTAGTGGAGCATTTTTAAATTTAGTATGAAAATTGGTTGAAAATTTTGTTTAAGTTTTTTTTTATCTAGAAGTCTTTTGATATTAAATAAAATTGTACCCATAAATGAATTTCATTGTTGCAAAAGAATCATGAGAATTCATGATTAATATCTTAAAGAAAATATTACCCATAAATCAATTTCAATGTTGCCGAAAAAATCAAGCATTAGAAAAGAATTTAAGAAAGCAGTTTCTTGAAACCATTTAATTGCACCATAGCTAATGTATTGCCATAGATTTCCCTTTGGTGCATGCAGGATGGTGGTGTTTGATTTGTAAGGTATTTTAAAGTTTTTTTTCTTTTACATTTGAAAAAAATTAAATAAAAAAAAGAAGAAAAAAAAAGGAGGGCTATTCATATATTTTTCCACTTGTCATAGAGAAACTAGAAGAAAGGCTATCCTTTTATTTTTCCACTTACTATAAAGAAACTAAAATAGTTAGAAATGAAATTCAAAATCTTGATAATAAATTGTAGAACTAAACATTTGTAATATAATTAAAATTTATTTTATATAAAATTAAAATGGATACACTTTATATAAAATTTATTCCATACATTAAAATAGAAAAGGCATACATGAAGCATAAACAATATATATTTTTAACTTCTGAGTCATTCTTAGTTGTCATTATTAATTAGTGTTTTTTAGATTCATTTTTTAATAAATATTTATCAATGAGAAAACCTATTTTATAGGCATTCTCTATTAGTTTTTATTGGAGTTGAGGAAAAATCAACTCTACAGCTCCCAAAGATCACCTGCATGCAAACCTATCACAAAAAGAGAGAAGCAAAATAGCTATGGAGGCTAGAATTCAAAGATCCAGAAAAGAGGAGTCATATTGATTGTGCAACAAGAATGCAATTCAATAATTAAAGTTGTTATGAAAATGCAAAGAGAGAATCCTTATAAGAGGATACTCAAAACCCTAAAGGTGAAAACCCTAAAGTATTATAAGATTCCTAAGTTTTAGCTTAAGCATAGAGTATAATAGACTAATAATTAAATAAATAATTATTAGCTAATAAAAGATTACTCTAACACCCCCCCTTAAGATGAACTTAGGGAGTAGCTAAAAAACAACTAAGGACTAAAAAGGCATGTAAAAAAATGCAGGAAAGCAACAATGGGTCCTAGCAACTAGGCCTGATGAGATACCCAAGTACAATCAAATCTCTGTAAAGTGGAGAAAAAGGAGTGAGAACAAAACTCCTCTCCAAGAAGAGATGAAAGCTCAATTGAAGGACTAAGAAGCCTCCAAACAAGAATGTTCCAAAAGATGGGAACAAAAAGGAAAGAATGAAGAACACCACTGAAGCATAAAATAACTGCAAACACTATTGAAGAGTAACTGTTGATCTGAAGAAACTCCACTAAAATAAAACATGACTAGGTAGAGAAGACTATAATCTACACAAGTGTCCTCAAATGACACTACTCGAATCAGATAACAAACAAAGACAAAAAATTGAACTCGAAGATACAGATGGCATGAAACACCATAGCTTGAAGAGTTGATCAATCAAACCAAGGAAGCATTAGAACAATAGGACAAACCTCTCCATAATGCTGAAAAGGGAGAGGGATGGGTACACTAAAAATGATGGCCAACAAAAACTGCATGACAAAGAACCAGGAACACCGAAGGTTCAGAGAAAGTACATAGTGTCGTGGAAGGAACACTCACTTGACACACATCATGAGGTTAATGTCATGGAAGGAACACTCACTTGACACACATCATGAGGCTAATGTCGTGGATGGGACACTCACATGAAAAAGGTAGATGGAAAACAAAGGCAAACATAAAGCCCCCCATAGCACTTTATAAGTAGTGCATGTACAGTAAGGCACAAGATGTGCAAAATCCCAAGTATATAGTGCATGATGGCACTTTATCTTAGTGTGTTTGCATAAATAAAATGCTACAATGACTAGAAGAGATAGAAGATTGGAAACAGAAAGAACAACCAAAGACGAGACTGTTAGATTCAATGACAATCCCAAAGACACTGAGACAGGGGTGAATCAGTGTCTAACCGGTTAGCAAAATATTTAAACTTATTGATAACTTTGAAACCCAAAATAGTGTAGCGGTAAATAGATACTCACAATATTTACTCACTAGCCAATGAATAGATACTACTTACAATAGGGGCCTGCACATGCATGGAGGCCAATAGCCTAGAGCTCATTGCTCAATGAAGAGTCACACTGACTATAAAAATGGATAATTAAATCCAATTTAATGTACTACTCAAAACAGCATCT
The DNA here is from genome assembly GCF_030272615.1 of Cryptomeria japonica. Lineage (NCBI taxonomy): Eukaryota > Viridiplantae > Streptophyta > Pinopsida > Cupressales > Cupressaceae > Cryptomeria > Cryptomeria japonica. The sequence goes on from NC_081415.1 coordinate 335,901,377, forward strand.
CTAATGCTAGGTTCAGTACAGGTTTAAGCTCAGATAGATACCTTATCCAAAAACCTTTGATGTCACTAAACAATTATTTTCTATCATACATATCATGTGTCTCCTACATTTCATACCACTCTTTTTTATATCAAAATGATCTATAAGATCTCATACATATATGAGTCTTTTACAATATACCATGTCGGCTTACAAAAGATAATTATATTACAATAAACAAAAGTTTATCCCATGTCGGTTGGAGTGTTGGTATGCTTTGTTGCTGATGTAATATGAATGTCGGTGTAAGTATCTACCAGTGTCGGTGTCTATCAGTGTATGATAAATGTGATGTCGGGCATGTAGAAATCTATTGCCGGTGGGTTGCTAGTTGGTTGCCATCAATGACAACATCAACTATTCTCATAAGAGTGTAGAATGCTAGTAATATCCCCCTTTGGCATTGATGGCAACATTCATGAGAAAAATCCAAAACTGTTATCCCAAAATTGAAATCCAAAAAGATGTACTCCCCCTGAGCAAGTGATCTCCTCTGTACATGCATTTTTCTCTCCACTACTCCCCCTTTGACATCAATGACAAAGGATGTCATAAATAATCAAAAGAGTGCAAAAATGCTACCTCAAGGTTTGTAACCGTTTGGTTACAATCTAAAAGATGTCTGCCAAAATCATATTCAAACTCTGCATAAACTTGTTGTTGTCAGTTAGAGTTGCTTTTGTCTGCTGGATCATACCGATGAGAGTGCATTTGTTGCTCTGGTGATCTCTCTCCTTGAACTATTGCCTTAGATAATTCAACTCTCTGATTAATCAGATTATCCAATCTTGGTCCAAGTTTATCCTTTAGTTCCTGGGCATTAGACCTTATTCTTGCCTTCTCTTTCTCAAGTTTTTCCAACTTCTCCTCAAAAACTGCCATTTCCTACTCAAAAATTGATAGAAGTCCAAATGAGCCTATTATATTATCCACAATGTCATCAATTTATTTTTGTCTTTTTGATCTCCTTATCAATGTCCTCTATCAAATAGTGAGGTTTACATGCTTCTCTATATAACTCCTTATACTCCAAAATTGTAGAATTGAGTACCAATAAAAGTGTGTCCAAGTGATTAGTACATTTCTTTATGGTGTTCTCAAATAATGTATTTTTCTCTTTGTCAACTCTCTCCTTAATGATATCCTCATTCACCTTATCTATGGTTATTACATTATCAACAATGAATTTGGACAATGTGTCCAATTTACCTAAAGAATCATTATTGTGATCTATCTTACAATTAGGTGCAATCAACTTCAAGATAGGTAAGGTGTTATCAATTGCCTTAAATGCTAAGGCATTGCAATCAGTAATACTTTTAATAGAATCCAAAAGTATCTTTGTAATGTTAGTGGGTTTGAATTCACCTGTAGATGTGCCCAAAATAGATGTCTGACCAATCACCTTCACTACCTCCTCTTTATTTCCATCAGATGCATCCACTTTACTTACATTTTCTTCTAGTGGATCTATCTATGTTTGTACGTCTACCTTTGATGGTTTCTCAATTTTATTAAGATCTTTTGTAACTGTTGGTGTCACGGACTCAACATGAACCTCTACCTCAGATTGTCTCTTTGTCTGTACCATTGTCAGTTTCTCAGATTCCAGTGGCCCTGTTTGAGCTGGTATCTCAGTGCTCTGAGAGTCTACTATGTTTGTCAGTTTCTCTGAAATTTTGTTGTCCTCAACACTATCTACCTTAACCTCTGTAGTTTATTTGTCCACAACAATGTTTATATCCTGAGTATCTACACTCATGGTGAAAAGTATCTCAAATTCTGGGTTAGTATCATCATGAGTTATACCTTCAGTAGCCCTATCTGGTGGATTAGTTGTATGAACCAGTGATGTTGAAGGTGGGGTGTCCTGAGCTGGTGGAGGGATGTTATTTGTTATTTTTATAGAAGGTACACCACCTATTTTACCTTTTCCCTTGAATTTCTGATATACCTTGAATGTCTTTTCCATTTTTGGTTTGCTTCTTTCCTCTTGCTTTTCCTTTTCTAAAAAGAATATGTCCCATTTATCTGCAGTCTCATCTGCAATTTCCTTAACCCTTCCAATCATCAAGCTCACTTGTCGGTGTCCACTAAAAAATACTGACCGGTTAGCTTCAAAAATAAGCTCATCTATCTCTTCCTTAGAATTTACTGGATGTACAGCCAAGAGTGCGTCAAATTTCAACTTCTTGTCCAGTTCCATCATAGATAGCCTTTTAGCTTCCAATCTCATGTATAATTCATTGGGTAGCTCATCAATCACTTCTATCAAAACTTTATTGTAAATATCTAAATGTAGAATAATGTTTTCTTCAATTGTGTTTTTGTCATAATCATTGGAAGAATTATACCATTCATTTACATTAGACATATTTCCTTCCTCTATAATCTCATTCAATAGATCATCCAGTGTGAGGGTAACCAGTGTCTGTTTCTTCTTTGGTGTAAGCTTCTTCTGTGGTTTCCTAACTACTTGCTACTTCTTCCTTAGTGTTATGGTTTTCTTAGGAGTAGGAGAAGGTACCGGTGAGGTTTTCCTTTTCCTTTACACTCTCTTAAACTCAATAGCCTTGCCATTGTCAGTATTAGAAGATGTTACAATCGGTGAAACATGTGCTTCAAGTTGCAATCCTTCAAGCTCACTTGTTGATATACCAATGATATTCATGACATTTTCTTTGATTTCTTTGATTTCTTTGACCTTCTTGGAGGCATCTTTGATAAACTTTCCTCTTCTTTTTGTCCTCTTCTGCATAGATACATTACTCTCTATAGTTTATGCATTACCAAATTTCTCAAATGGCTCCCTTGGTGCATCATGTAGAGCTTTAGCATATGTCTCTAGAATAGATAGGTCTACCTCATAACCCATCTTAGTAACCCAAATAGTTCTAGGGCTTGCTTCTTCCATCCAAGTTTCATCTTGCTTAATGACAAAACAGATTTCCTTGTCATACTTATCAATATGCTTTGTGGTAGTCTCTCTCTTGCTCTCATATTAGTTTGAAATATTTTGAAGTAGTCTGTAATGTTCTTATCACAGTTGGTGTCCATACCGGTGAAAGCTTCTTGTATCTATTTTGCTACCGGGATGTCATAACCAAAATCTTTGTGACCTATGTTGGGTATCTCTTTGGTAAATTATAGCATCAGGCATACTAGTTGGTTTCAGAAATGGAAAGTGCCTTTCTTGTCTCCCTTAATCTTCTTCAAATTGTCAATTAATTCATCTTTAAGCCATTCACAAACATATATATTAGCATTATTGTTCACCATCTCATATGCACTGTGAATACAAAGGCTAGAAATAGAATTTAGTCTATTTGCATGAGTTGCTTTGTATCCTAGTACCATACTCAAATATCTCACATTTATATTCTTAACATTATTCACTCTAAGTGACCTACTATCATATGTGGCTCCAGTTAAATCCATAACTCCCTTGTTAGATATTTTCTTGATTTTATTAGGCCTACTACCGGTTGGAGGTAAACTAGTAACTGCCTTAATTGCTTCCCTAGTTATCTTGCAAACTGACTCTAACCACATGAACTCTCCATGGACTATGCTCAATACAAGTCTTACAACTTCCTTTGGAAATTTGGGAATGTTCAGAATCTCTACAAAACCTAAGTCTTCCACAATCTTATGTTCAGGTTTAATCACACCATTTTCATCGGTAATAACCTCATTAAATATTTTCTTCAAATCCTCAGTACCTAGGTTTTCTATGTTGCAATGTATGTAGATTCTAGGGTCTTCTACAAATGCTACACCCTTCAGAATTTTCAAAAAAGCTCTGACAGAATCATCCTGCTTTGCAATCTTAGGGATAATCTTAAATACGGGTCTAGGGCATTTGACGTTTTCCACAATGGTAGGGCTCAAAATAAACTTAGGAACAGAAGATGAGGATGTCATTTCAAAGATAAATACCTCTTAACCAAAATTTTGAATGCCTAAAAATCACTTCGCAGCTTCACCTTAGAATTCCCTTTCTCAGTTTTGTGCTCTTTGAATATTTGAATGCTCGGTGAGTCAAAAATGAAGGATCTCTAATGTTATATAATGAAATATGTTTCCACAACCGCATTAAATGCTTGTCGGTTAAGTGAAAACTTAGCACATCCACCAGTAAAGAAGAAATGTATCTTCTCACCATCAACCAAGGGTAGAATGCATAATTTTCAACTTGCTGCAATACCCCCTAAGGATTATTCCTCAATTAGATGAAGAATCTCCTACTAGTGGAGGATTACTCTGTTCGACCAGTGCAAAGATAGTTTCATCAGTTCTCTGATCACTCTTCTTAATCCATTGTTTTGAAATCTCTTTCTTTACTTCATCTACCTTTTCTTTGTCCTTCAAACTAGATCCTTTATTGTTCATCGGTGTATTGTTGCTTCTACGTAATTTTGCAATATGACCAATCTTGTTACATGCATAACAAGTTATATTATTCCTTTGAATAGCTTTACCATATCCTTGACCATTTTGTGATCTGCATTGATTAGATAAATGCCCAAATCTTCCACAAACATAGCATTTCACATTCATTCTACAATTTTATGAATTATGACCAGCTTTGTTGCATTTGGAACATTGACTGGTGGGTGAGTTTGTATTCTGATTATTTCTAAATCTACATTGATTTGCTTTGTGACCATATTTGTTGCAATTAAAACATTTCCCATTAAATTTATAAGCATTAGGTTATCTTACCAGTTTGTTCTGATCTTGATTATTTAGAGTACCAGAACTTTCTCCATGTTCAAATCCAAGTCCATTTGTATCTCCATCGAGTTTCTGTCTTTTAAGCATGTTGTCAAGTTCTTCTGAACTTTTCTTGAATTTGTCTTTGTGTTTATTTGCAGTAACCAACTCATTTTCTAGAATTCCAACTTGTCTTATAAGCTCCTCCTTATCATGTTGCATATGAATCGGATTCGTCTTTAGCATATCATTTTCATGACCAAGTCTTAGAATTTCATTTTCAGCATCATTAAGTCTCCTAGCCAAGTCTTCTTCATTCTTCTTCCTATCTTCAATATCCTTGCATAACCTCATAGTCATATCTTGCATTTCATTCTTCATATTATTGTTTTCTTGTCTCAACTTATTTGCAATGTCTCTAAGAGTTTCCTTTCCATCATCATCATTTTGTATCTTCTCATGAAGTTCCTTTCTTTTATTTTGTGCTATAGCCAAGTTCTCCTGAATTCCTTTAATGAATTCCTTAGCAGTCCTCAAATCATCTTCAAGTTTGATATTCTTCAATTTTTCTGCATCAAAATCTTCAAGAGCTCCTTCCAATTGTTTTCTTAAGTTCTCCATTTTTATCGGTGTCAGAATCTCCCTCAAGCTATTAGGCTTTTCCAAATAGAGGACCAAGCTCTGATACCAATAGTTAGATTCAATGAAAGTCTTAAAGACACTGAGAGGGGGGTGAATTAGTGTCTAACCGGTTAGCAGAATATTAAAACTTATTGATAACTTTGCAACCCAAAACAGTGTACCGGTAAATAAGAATTATTGCAATAAACACAAAAAAATAGAGACAGCATAGAAACACACCATAACACAAGATATTTTAACAAGGAAACCTGGTGTGGGAAAAACCTCAGTGGGATTTGTGACCCACAATATTTACTCATTGGCCAATGGATAGATACTACTTACAATAGGGGCCTACACATGCAGGGAGGCCAATAGCCTAGAGCTCACTACTCAATGAAGAGTCACACTAACTACAAAAATGGATAATTAAATCCAATACAATGTACTACTCAAAAAAACATCTTTAATGCCAGGTTCAGTACCGATTTAAGCTCAGATAGATACCTTATCCAAAAACCTTCATTGTCACTAAATAATTATTTTCTATCATACATATCATGTGTCTCCTACATTTCATACCACTCTTTTTTATATCAAAATGACCTATAAGATCTCATACATTTATGAGTCTTTTACAATATACCATGTCGACTTACAAGAGATAATTATATTACAATAAACAAAATTTCATCCCATGTCGGTTGGAGTGCTGGTATGCTTTTTTGCCGATGTAATATGAATGCCAGTGTTAGTGCCTGTCGATGCCGATGTCTGCTGGTGTATAATATATGTAATGTCAGGCATGTAGAAATCTATTTCCAATAGGTTTCCAGTTGGTTGTCATCAATGACAACATCAACTATTCTCATAAGAGTGTAGAATGCCAATAGAGACATCCTACTCAAAAAAAAAGATCCCAGGACTTGAAACATCCAAGATATTCACCAGAGTGTTGAAAAGAAAAAAATTAAATAAAATATACTTGGAGCAGAATCTAGAAAGAAAAATTATATGAATGGAAATAAAATAGAACAAGATTTCTAGCGATGCAAAGTTTTCAAAAAATGGAGTTTGAATGCTCAAGTTATGTCTCTCGTAGTGTAAAAATGAAACCTCTGACTTTGACAGCAAAAAATGGCATCAAAAAATGCCATCAAAAAAGAAAAATCAAAATTTCAAACCTCCAAATTTGGATAGAGCTCGGAAAGAGCTTTCCGATGATATAAGGTTTTGCAAAAAATGACTTCGTTTGCCCAAGTTATGGCAAAAAAAAAAAAAAACCCTCTTGTAGGGCATAAAGAAAGTTGAAAAAAAATTATTTTTTATTTTAATTTTTTTTGACGAATTTGCAGGTGCAACCGTACAGATTTTTGTGCCTCGAAAAACATGCCAATAAAAAATCATGCCCCAAATGCCCCTGCCACCAAAAATAGGCAAATTATATATCAAAATTCATGGAATTGGCCTTCTAAATCCAATTGTGAGGTCCTTTTGGCACCAAAATGTACCAAAAAATTAGCTACCCCCAAAAATGGAAAAGAAAACAACTGCACAAACCCCAGTATACATAGATCTGAAGAACAAGGCCCAAAAACTTTAATATCGAAACCCAAAACAATAATACCAGAATGCTTAAACCAAATATCGGAATAGCAGATAAAACCAATTAAATATAAACAATAATCATAGAATAAGTACCATTCACATGACACCAAGATTTATACGTGGAAAACATGGTAAAGGGAAAAACCATGGTAGAAAGCCTACCCATAGTCAGATAATACTTATGTAGTAAGTATGTGAATTACAATTGAGGGGCCTGCACTTGCAGCAAGGCCACCAGCCTATAGCGCACTACGCATCACAAAAGGAGTATCACTAGCTACATAGAAATCCAGACTAGAATCTGGAGAAGTGTTTGAGCTGCAAAGATAGCATCTCCTATGCCTAAGTATAGTTTCAGTTAAGCTCTATATTGGAGGATTAAATCCTCTTACACAAACCCAATTCGATCTCCAATGATCGTCCAAATCCTCTTCCTGAATGATATTACATTATTCGCACATTACATATCCATATCTCATTCTTTATCCTATCCCATGATTATCTATAATGAGATCTTACATCATATATACACAAACCCTTGACCATAATCAATTACGTCGGCCACCAGACAATAAACCAATTACATAATTACAAAACATGTTAGCCTTAGATAAAACAAATAATAGCTAACACATAAGACAGCACAGAAACACATCAAGAGGTCCAATCCATGTGTTACATTAAGTCGGTCATAACCTAGCTCAACCAAAACCCAATATAGGTCTACACACTAAAGAAATGATATCCATCCACCAAGTCTCAAACATGATCACCAACGACATCCTGAATCTCCACCAGAAGTTGCACCAACACCACTAATGCATATCATCAAAGATCTTCATTAAAAGCTCTACCGGTGAAACCCTCGCTAGAACCACAAGCCAAGCTTCCAAGCAAACAGGATAGCATCCAACCACAAGACCAAAACCAACTCATTGAATATGAACATGAGTATCATGAATAAGCCAATTACGTAACCAAACTATATCGGATCATAGTCGATCATGTCAGATCCAAACCAACCAGAAACTACTCAACCTACCAGGACTAGAAGGGTATCGATAAAGCATCTAAATAGCTAGTGTTAGCATCAATGACAAAACATCAATGCAACACATAATCAATTCCTCCAAATGGCCAACAATCTCCCCCTTTGGCATTGATGGCAACACTAGATGTGAAACTCATATAAGTACCAAGAAATATCAAACAAGTCTCCCCCAATGGAAGACAACCAACAATCTCCCACTCAAAGATATAACAATGAAGTGTTGAAACAAAGACCAAACACCCACAGTGAATGATATCTCTGTAAAGCTCTGAATTCCATATATATCTCCCCCTAATGTATACAAATCCTTAAGTTTTTATTTTTCACATCAATATCTCTCCCCCTTTGACATCAATGCCAGAAATCTAACAAAAATAACAAAGCAAAAACATAAACCATTGAATCACAAAGTTGACTACTCCCTCTAAGCAGGAGTATCCCCACATCAGTGTTAGAATAAAAAATATCTCTGATAATGCATACCAGACTAATGCCAAAAAGCATCAATCAGGTCTCTGTCAAAGGGGCAGAAACCCCTAACCTGTCTCTTAGGTACTCAAATGGTTCTTTAGGCAAAGGTTTAGTGAAAAAATCTGCAATCTTCTCTTTAGTGTTCACATAAAAATCTGCAATCTTCTTTATAGATATGTGCTTTGTCTTAGAGTGAAATATCGGATTCTTTCATATGTCAATAGCAGCAGAGTTATCACAGTGAATAACTACCAATCCAGTGCAATGCACTTTGATATCCTTAAACATTTTCTTCATCCATAAAATTTGTGTACAGTTAGTAGTAGCAAAAACATACTTAGCTTCAGTAGTAGATAAAGAAGTACATGATTATTTCTTGCTAATCCATGAAACCAACTTCTTTCCAAGAAAGAAACCTCCACCAAAAGTACTTTTCTAGTCATCAATATCTTCAGCCCAATCAGCATATGTATATGCACATTAAGTAAAGTCATCATCCCTAGGGTATCACAAACTATATTATGATGTACCTTGCAAGTATATAAAAATCTTTTTCACCACACTCTTATGACTTTTTCTAGGATCACTCTCAAATCTACATGCAATACAAACAACATTCATTATGACAGGTCTAGTCCGAGTCAAATAAAGCAGACCTCCAATCATAGATTTGTATCTTGTAGGATTTACTGGTGTAGAAACATCTTTCCTTGTCAATTTCTCATTTGTAATCATAAGAGTACATACTGGTTTAGAATCTCCCATACCAAATTTATTTAACAATTCCATATCATACTTAGTTTGACAGATGAAAATACCTTTGTCTGTCTGAGTAATCTGTAAACCTAAGAAAAAATTTATTTCCCCAATCATAGACATTTCAAATTCTTTCTCCATATTTTTAGAAAATTCCATGCACAACTTATCTTCACCTCCAAAAATAATGTCATCAAAAAATACTTCAATAAGAAGTATAACATCATTAGTGATCTTATAATATAAATTATTATCAACATTACCCTTAGTAAAACCAAGCTTCAAAATATATTTATGCAACCTTGCATACCAAGCTCTAGGTGCTTGTTTCAATCCATATAAAGCTTTCCTTAACCTGCAAACCATGTTTGTATCATCTGATAGTGAAAAACCATCAGTTTTCTCAATATAAACTTCCTCATCAAGATCCCCATTCAAAAATGCACACTTAACATCCATCTGATAAACTTTTTAGTTTTTATGGGCAGCATAGGCAAGAAATAATCTTACAACTTCAATCCTGGCTACAGGTGCAAAATTATCACCATAATCAATTCCTTCCTTTTGAGAATATCCTTTACAAACCAATCTAGCCTTATTCCTTAAAAATTGACCATCCTCATTCAATTTATTCCTAAAAACCCATTTACTTCCAATAACATTCTTATTTTTATGTCGGGGAACCAAAGTCCATGTGTTGTTTTTCTCAATCTGATCTAATTCTTCTTCCATAGCTTTCAACCAATATTCATCTTTACATGTCTCAATTACTGATACCAGTTCAACTTGTGAAATTAAACATACCTCATTAGTTTCTAGTCTTCTTGTCATTACTCCATTGTTCTTATCCCCAATGATTTGATCTTCTGAAAGATTCAATCTCACATACCTGGGAGTCCTCTGACTCTTTGTTCCTATTCCTAGTTCTTCAATTACTATAAAATTTTGTGATACTGCCAGAGTAACTGGTTCAACATTCTGTTCCAGTAAAGGTGCTACCTATTCAAATATAATCATTTCCACTGCTAGTTCCTTCTCATAAACTTTGATTTGACCTCTATTAAGCTCATCCCCCTTGACATTAGAACTCTCCACAATTCTCTGTAATATCTTGTTATAACATCTATATGTCTTGCTTTCATTAAAATAACCAAGAAATATGCCTTCATCACATCTAGGATCAAATTTGCCAATGATATCATCTCTCCTGATATAACATTTACTACCAAAGATTCTGAAATACTTAATTGTAGGTGTATTGCCAAACCATAATTCATAAGGTGTCTTACTGGTTTCTCCTTTGATATGTACTCTATTGAGTGTATAAACCATTGTGCTCACTTCTTCTCTCTAGTAGATATGAGGTAGACTAGCTTCCATCATCATTCTTCTAACAACATCCAATATAGTTTTGTTCTTCCTTTCAACAACTTCATTCTGCTGAGGTGTTCGAGGAGCAGAAATTGTCTCCTTATACCATGCTTCTCACAAAAGTTATTAAACTCACTAGATGTGAATTCTCCACCATGCTCTAACCTCAAACATTTAATCTTCAATTTTGTCTCAGTTTCCACTTTAGCCTTGAATATTTTTAAATTTTCAAATGCTTCAAATTTTTCATTTAGAGAAGTAACCCATGTCATTCTAGAATAATCATCAATGATTAGCATGAAATATCTATCACCTTGAAAACTTTTAAATCTAGCAGGGCCACATAAATCAGTATGAATAAGATCAAGAACATAATTAGATTTATCTTGTATACTCCTAAAAGAGATTCTAACCTGTTTACACATTTTACATTATTTACATACCAGATTATAGGGCTTCACAATCTTAGGTATATCTCTAATTGCTTTAGTTGAATTGATCTTCACAATACGATCAAAATTTACATGACAGCCTCTTATGCCATAGCCAACTCTCATCAATTTGTGCAATCAAACATGTCTTCTCATCGGAATTCAAATGAAATATATTTTTTGTCTATGTATCGGTTGCAATCTCCAAACCTATTCTATTAATGATTTTGGATTTTCCATTCTTGAACTGTAATTGAAATCCCTTATCTACCAATTGTCCTACACCCAAAATATTATGTCTCAAACTTCAACATAATAAACATTGTCAGTATTGTTCTTACCATCTGATGATATAGTTCCTTTTCCTTTGGTCATACATGCTTTGTCATCTCCAAATATAACCACACCACCATCATATTCTTGTAAAGATAGAAACTTCACTTTATCTCTAGTCATATGATGTGAACAACCACCATCAATTACCCATTCATCCGTGTCTTCAATTTTAGCAGCAAGTACCTTCTCTTCAGGTAAATTCTCTTCCAATGCTGGAACATCTTCCTTGATAGCCAAGAACACCCATTCCTTTCCATTTCCAAAACCACTAGCAAAGTCTTTTCTCGGTTCATCATCAGAATCAATAACGCCTTCCCTCATCCGCTATGTAGAATGATTTGTCTGTGTTTTTCCTTTACTTATACTGTTTTGATATCCAGGATTATGCTTAAAAGATCTTCTAACTCTTTCTTCAAATCTTGTATTCCTTTCAAAAAATCTAGATGCAAAATCACCAATTTTATTACATACAAAACATTTAAAAGGTGTTTTTCCTTCATACTTACTTCCTACCATTCCTTTAGGTACTCTTCTAGAGAATATTTCTTCAATTTTCTCAAACTCATCATCTTCTCTTTTCATATCATCCAATTCCTTTGCATATAAATCTTTCCAATCTTTCTTACCGGTTGCTGATGCAAATGCATGAAAGCAGGTTCAATCTTCACAACTATAGAGGGTCCAAATTCTTCAAGCTCAAAAGCAAATAATTTCCCAACCAAGGTATATGTGTTGACAGATGTATTAGCCATTGTTCTCAACTCATTAATAGTAGTAGCCTTCATTTTGTAAGCCGGTGTTAGGTCTCTCAAAACTTTAGAAACAATTTCATCTTCACTCAAAGTTCCACCACAACATTGAATTCCCATAACAATCTCATTTACCCTTTCCATGAATGTAGTAATCCTTTCATCTTCTTCCATCTTCAGGTTTTCATATCTCACCAAGTAACCATCAAGTTTATCAATCTTCACTGTAGGGTCACCTTCATTAAGAGTCTCCAACTTATCCCATATAGCATTTCTAGATGATTTGTTAGTTAGTCCCATTATTTGTTGATCAGTTAGTGCACACAAGAAGGATTCCCTTACTCTACAAACATTCTCAAGCTCCTTATCCAATTTTTATAGAGGAGGATTATTAGATGCCAAATTATGAGGTGTAACACCATTTTGTGTGATCTCCCAAATCTCCTTGCCAAGACATCTCACATGAGTCTTCATCTGAATCTTCCATACTATGTAATTTGTCTCATCAAGCCTAGGAATATCTCTCTGAAAGATAGGTCCAAATGACTAGATGAACTTGAAATATTAGTTGCCATAGGATCTTCCTCAAGCAGTTAAGCTTTCTACAGAGAGGACCAAAGCTCTTATACCAATTGTTAGACTGTTCAAATAACCAGAAGACAACTGAGAGGGGGGGTGAATCAGTTGTCACAGATTACCAGAACATTTAGTAATTAAAACTTTAATACTGGAACCCAAAACATTAATATCATAATGCTTAAACCAAATACCGGAATAGCAGCTAAGCCAATTAAATATAAACAATGATCATAGAATAAATACCATCCACATGACACCAAGATTTATTCATGGAAAACCCAGTAAAGGGAGAAACCACAATGGGAAGCCTACCCATAGTCAGATAATACTTCTGCAGTAAGTATGTGAATTACAATTGAGGGGCTTGCACTTGCACGAAGGCCAACAGCCTAGAGCGCACTGCTCATCACAAAAGGAGTCTCACTAACTAAATAAAAATCTAGACTACAATCCAAAGAAGTGTTTGAACTGTAAAGATAGCATCTCCTATGCCTGAGTACAGTTCTAGTTAATCTCTATACTAGAGGACTAAATCCTCTTACATAAACCCAATTCGATCTCCAATTATTGTCCAAATTCTCTACCTGAATGATATTACATTATTCACACATTACATATCCATATCTCATTCCTTATCCTATCCCATGATTATATGCAATGAGATCTTACATCATATATACACAAAACCTCGACCATAAACAATTATGTTGGCCACCAGACAATAAACCAATTACATAATTACAAAACATGTCATCCTTAGAACAAACAAATAATATCCAATACATAAGACATCATGAAAACACATCGAGAGGTCCAATCCACATGTTACATTAAGTTGGTCCATAACCTAGATCAACTGGGACCCAATATGGGTCCACACACTAAAGCAATTATCTCCATCTGCCAAGTCTCAAACATGATCACCAACAACATCCTTAATCTCCACCAAAATCTGCACCAACACTGCTTATGCATATCATTAAGTATCTTCATAAAAAGCTTTGTCGGTGAAACCCTCATCGAAACCACAAGCCAAGCTTCCAAGAAAACAGGATAACATCCGACCACAAGACCAAAACCAACTCACTGAATATGAACATGAGTATCATGAATAAGCCAATTCTATAACCAAATTGTATCGGATCATACTGGATCATGCCAGATCCAAACAAACCAGAAACTACTCAACCTACCGAGAGCATAAGGGTGTCAGTAAAGCATCCAAATAGCTAGTGTTGTCATCAATGACAAAACATATTAGAAGTAGATGCAAGATATTTCCCTCTTGTTTCAATAGCTTTTCTTAAGAAATCTTTATTAAGAGATAGAGCAAGTTTTCCTGTATCAAGATCTTTCATAAGCTGCTCTCCACGCTTCTTCATGTAACTCTTCTCAGCATAAGTTTGTGTTGCTTCTTCTAGGGATTCAATTTGGTCAGATGCATCAGCAACCAATTGAGCAAGTTTGCTAATAGGTGTTTTCAAATGTCCTGTAGCAGTTTTTGGTAGTAGACTTGTCAGAATATCCACATCATTCTGAATGGTTTCTGCTTCCATCTTTGTTCTTGTGTGTGCCCTAGATTGCATGATAGTTGCAATCTTCAGCATTTCCGATGCACTCATATTATCAACAATTATAGGCCCTGAGATGCCTAATGAGTCATCATCATCTTCATTAGTCTATTGTAAAACTAATGATGTTACCAGTTCAAAAGATGTTACCTTAACAATATCTTCTTTATTTTGTTCTTTCTATGTTTCCTATTCAGAAATATGTGTATCAACTATTTCATCGGATTCCTTCTGAATGTCTTGTGAAACCGGTGGGAGTTGGGGTTTCACTAGTGGTTCCTGTGCTGGTGGAATATCCACTCCTAGTTGAGTTGTTAGTTTCTCAACTGAAGTAACCTATGAGTCAATGATTTTAGGTGGCTGCATATCTGGTACAATAATGTTTCCAGATAGATCAATTGTATCCTGAATATCATCAACAAGTATGACTCATTGGATAATAGTGTCATCCTTCTCCTTGACATGATAGACAACATCATCTTGCACAATTTATCCATCATCCATTTCAGGTACATCAATAGTATCTTTCTCATCCTTATAAGAATGTATAAGCTCTTGCATTCATTGGATGTTACAAGCAATCTTATGAGTCTCAGTCTCAAAATTTTGCACCTTTCCACTAAGTAGCTTCAATCTTCTTTCCTTGAAAGCAAATTGAACTTTGTACTTATTAAGAAATACATTTAGCTCATCCTTTGACAAATTAGGAAAATATTGCACAAAGACATCATCTATAATTTATTTTTCTTTCTTTGCAACTTCCTCCCATTTATTCAAAAGAATAGTATACAAGGAATTAGAGATATCATTTACAAGATCATGAGGTAATCTATTGTAATGGAACAAATAATTGATTGTCTGTTGAATAATTTGTTCCTTTTCATCTTCATTGATTGAATCAAAATAATCTTTGACATTATCAAATATGTTTCTTCCTAATGTCTTCCATTGTCCTCTCAAAGTTAGTCTCGGGCTTGTAAGTTAAGACATTAATAGGTACAGTTGCCTTTGGCACTTCCTCCACTGGTTTGTCTATTTTACCAGGTGCTTTCATTTTCTTGGGTTCCTCCTTAGTATCAGTACCTTCAGATTTGCTTGGAGAATTAGTTTTCGATCTCTTTTCTTTTATGCAGTCTCCTTCTTTGCATATACTTTGGTTTCCGATTCCTTTTTGGTTTGGACACTTTGTGTCACTCTTGTACTTTTTATCACCGAAGGTGCTTGCTCAGCCTTCTTCTTCTTACCTTTACTACTTGTGGTTGGAACACTACTGGTTTTAGCTTGTGCAGTCTGAACTTCAACTGTATCCAATTTTGCCTTCTTTTTGTCCACTAGAGATGCCAACGGGTTATTGGCATAACCAATCAATAAGTCATAGTTGACTTCATAGCTCATGTCTTCCATTTCCTCTTCTCTAGGCTCAGTAGCCTCCATCAAATAGAAATCAGTGGTAACTATGAAAATAATGCCCTTAGCGAAGTGTTTTACCTCATCCTCAGGAAATCTTACTATCATACTCATTTTCTTCTGAAATTCATTGAAGTATTGATTTGTTGCAGTAGAGAAGGTGTTCTTTACAACTTTGATGTTGTTCTTAATCTGGGTAGATATCAGTAGATCCTTAAACCATTCAAGATCACCAATTCCCGGTAGGTAACTCTGAAAATAAAGGAATAGACCGATCAACAACTGTCCAAATTTAAACTTTTAACTATTGTCCTTCTTGATAGACTAAAGATTCAACAATAATTGGCTCCTTATGGCCTCACATAGGTCATAATTAGCATTTTTAGCTATCATTTTGTAAGCAGTATGCACCGCTGTAGATGGAACACTATTCAATCTACTAGAATAGAATACTTGGTAGCCTATAACCATAGCTGCCAACTTTACCGATGGGTCCTTGATGTTATTGACAGAAAAAGCACGCCCATCAGAGGTTGATCCGGTTAGAGTGTTTACTCTCTTTTGAAATACGCCTCAACTTAGGTACTTCTAAATACCTTATATTAGTGTGAGTCCTTTCTAAATACATTTTTGAGTTATTTTCATAGTTACCACACTAGGTTTATTAGTGTGGTAACTATGAAAATAATGCAACTTATATTAGTGTGAGTCCTTTCTAAATACATTTTTTCCCATGAACACGACTCAAAATAATTCAGATATGTTCCTCTTCAAAATCTTTAAGAAAGTAAGTTGCATTATGAAAACCTTTCTCATAAACCCTAATATATTCTGTTTGAATTTTTCCATTTTCATCGCAGAGGGATTTCAACTGAGAATATATCGACAATGATCCTAAATCCTCAAATTTGCAATCAATGTAGCTGGACAAATCTCCTTTCACTACGACACCAATAGGAACTTGTGATAAAGCATTATAAGACACAATTCATTCTGCCTTTACAACTTCCATAGGTTTAGATGTAATCATCAATTTCTCTACTAGTTTAGAAGATGATGCCATTCCAGATAAACTAGATTCGAAGAAGGATTTTTCAAAGAAATACCTTATTTTACGCACACTGCCTCGTTTACCAGTTGAATACTCAAGTGCACACTAGTTCAGTCTTCACCAACCTTCAAATCAACTTGATCACTCAAATCATGATACAACTTCGATTAAAATTAGCTAACAATCCTTTCTTAGCTCAGCAAGCACTCAAAAATTCTTTTTCATATGCATTAGGGTAAAAATAACAAAGGGAAAACTTGCTTTTATCCTTTTTACCTATTGCATTAAATGCTCACCTGTTAGGGTTACAAACCCTAATTACACTGCTTAATGATAAATAGATGTAGAACTGGTTGATAACTGATTGACAAAAAGTTATCAAAACTTCATGCATTCAAATTCTCTTACCAATCATTCATTTCAAGGGGTCCAAATTGCGTTTACCGTTATGCTCCCCTTAGCCATATTGAAAAGGCTTAATTCACCGGTGCAGGATTCTCCACACTAGGTGAAGGATTAGTTTCTTCTCCAGGTGAATCATCACTCTTCTTCTTCCATATTTGATTCATTTCCTCTCTGGTTTCTTCAATATTGACCTTTTGCTTGCCTTTCTGATCTTTAGAAGGATTAACCAGTTTGCTCTTTCTGGATCTACAAAATTTTGCCATGTGTCGCAGTTTATGACAATGATAGCAGGACATACCAGATGATCTCCAAGGTCCTACATTACCTCTCCTAGTTCTTCTTCTACAATTCATAGACACATGACCAAAGTTGTTACAGATGGTGCAAATGACAATTGTTACCTTTTCTATCTCAAATGGACTAAACCAGTTGTCGTAGGGTCTTTGCCAGTTCATGTTACCCCAGTTTTCATAATTTCTCATCCAGTTGCCATTTGGTCTTGGATGCATATGCGATACTTGATTATTTTCTCCATATCTACATTCAACTGATCTATGTCCATACATTTTTCATGTGAAGCAATGACCTTCAAATTTATTGGACATATACCTAGCATTAGTATTGTAGCTTGTATTTCCATTAGGTTTGTTTCTACAAACATTTGCAGTGTGACCAGGTTTATGGAAAACAAAATAAATAGGTTTAAAGACCTTATCGATAAGCTTTTTGGGCTTATGAGCAAATTTGTTCTTATGAGTGTTGCTCTTGGTACTAGAGGATTCTCCTTTTTCAGATTTGTGAAAACCAAATCCAGAGATATCACCATTCATCCTTTGTGATTGAATTTTCTCTTCTAGCAAGGAAGAACTTCTATTGAACTTTTCCAATTTCCCATTCACTTTAGTGAGTTGTCTTGTGAGATCTTCATTATGTTTTGACAGATTCTCTCTCAGAGATGATGCTAATTCAAGATCTAGCTACAAGTTCTCTTTTTCTTCTCTCTTTGCATTCAAATTCTCATGTAAAATAGCATTCTCTCACTTGATCTTGGCAATCTCATGATCTCTTTCCTTGATGAGATCTTCAGTAGTTCTCTTGGCTTCTAGTTCCTGACTCATGCAGATAGTAAGACCTTCTAGCTCTCTCCTCGGATTTAGCTTTTCATTATTTATTTTTTCAACTTCCTCGGCTAAAGCATCAATATTGGCCTCATCTGAAGAACTATTATCAGATATTTCTAACAGTTGTCCAGTTAGCTCTCTCCTTTTGACTTGAGAAGCTTTCAATTTAACCCTTAGGGTTTCAAACTCATTCATACTAGCCTCAAGCTCTCTAGCCATCTCAAAGTAGCTCATATCCCCCATGGTAGCTTTAGGGTTTCCTTCCAAGTGATTAGGCTTTAAAGAAGTTAGGCTCTAATACCAATTGATGGACTTGTAAATCATTGAGAGGGGGGGTGAATCAGTGACACCAAAAACAATACTACTATAAACATTGATCGGTAGATATACTTAACAAGTTTGTTAAACAATATGGATGAAATCCAAAATGATATAACATCATCCACAATAAGTAAAACATCCACCATAACACAAGTGTTTATATGTGGAAAACCCAAATAGGTAAAAACCACGGTGAGATGGGACTCACGAGTTAACTATCTACAGTAATAGATAACTGACCGGTTAATGTCTACAAAGTGCTCTGCTAGGAGTGAATCCTATTGAAGATCCCAAGGCTTAGTTAAAAGTTATACCCTGTAAAAGGTAGTACCCTGTAAGGAGTAACCTTGGTGGAGGATTTCTGAATCCAAACTAATGGATCACCTGGTTAGAGGATTTGTACAATGAAGCTTGTTAGAGCTTACCCAGTTAGGGGATTTGAATGTTGTAGTAATTAGAAAACAACAGGTGGTGTGATCTAGTAGTAGCACAACTTTCTTGTATAGATCCTCTTCTACGCACTCAACACTTCTTTACCAACATATTTTGTGACTTAATACTTTTGCCTTCGCACATAACATATCTCCTTCGCTCATACAAAATAATTCATTGTGATATCAATATATAGACATTTATATTTCATGTCAGCCTCTAGAAATCACAACACAATTTCCTAGGTGCAGTGTATCTGGTCAAACAATAATAACTCATCACAAAAATACAGCCAAAAATTGTCGGTAAGGATATCTCATCATGACTAGTGATAACTCATCACATAATCAATGAATATCAGTTGGAACAACAATATTGGTTGGAGTTAAATATATAAATCGTTTATCCTTTGATGCTCCTATGATAATCTTTATTGGATCTTCAAGTTGATGCCGAGTTATGTATATACACTGGTTGTCTCCATGTATATACTAGTTGTCACCATGTACCAGTTAGACATAAACCTCTAGTATATTGATTGTAATATAAACAGCTTTGAAGTCACACCGGTAGACAATATGAACATATATGTGTGTATGTGTTTCATCAATGACAACATATGATGAAGTTATTCATTACAATCATCATCAATCCAACAGGGTGCGCCCATTTTTTTTGCCTTTTTCTAGAAATTAGACCAAAGAAGATTACTCCTCAATTGGCCCGTTATCCTGGGAGATATATGGTGAGTGTCTTGGTGGTGGATTCTTCCCCATCCTTGCACTATGATAAAAAAAGTGTCTGGTTACTGACTTAGCTTGGCTTCTAATTTATATGGTGTTTAGACAGGGTTTCATTCGAGTGGTCACAATCAACAGCGTTTTACACTCCGATGAGGGAGGTCTCCCAGTCTATAGAGGTTATTCTCTACAAATTTTAACATACCGTATAGGCACTAAGGGAGGCATAACGTCATTTTGATAGCATGTAACACTCGTTGCATATCATTTTCATCACATATGTATTTATTTATAGTGGCTTGGATTACTTGGCTTTAGCCATTGGCCACTTAGGTCGTTCCCCTCTCACTGGCCTTAATGGCACCTGAAGGGCAACTCGGGAGGGCAAGCCTTCTAAAGGATTTAATTGCAAAAAATAAAGGAAAGCATGAAAGAAGAGAGTTTGGTTTTTTGATCACCCATTCAAGGGGAGAGCATAATACCTATTTCTTCAAAGATACAAAAAACAAAATTCCTTTTACCCTTCCTTTGCAATGATTTTCTATTCTAAGTGGAGATGTTGCTCCACACAAACATGGTGTTCATTTTAACCAGCATAGCAATGATGAAAGTTGTATTGTTCTTTATTAAAAGCACTAAAAGGAAATATTTCTACTCTAACCCTGTAGAGAAAATAACGTTAGTCAACACATGGTGGGCTATCCAGCCTAATTTTTTAGATATAGAGTTCTATCTTTTTACAAATAGAAAGATATCCTACAAAAAACCAGAACTGCAACAGAACAAAAAATAAAAAACTGAATCTATCAAATGCGACTTACCTACAAAGCAAATGCAAACTGATATCACATCAATTGCGAAATAATAAATCATTAATTGTGAATTATTGTGTAAGCAATTGCGACATGATGACTGCTCAATTGCGATATGATATGATAGCAATTGCGACTTCTTCTTCTTCTTTTTTTATTTTTGAATTTTTAACAGAAAATTAGAAGAAAAAGACAAAAGATAGAAGGGTTATTTTGCAATGATATTGTCCCACACTACATGATCCATCAAATCAATTTCGTCAAAGAATTTGTATTTGATTAAAAAATGGTGGATGGTCCTGTGATACTAAGCAATATCCTCTTTTTCTTCAATCTCATGAAGCTCCCTTTCAACCTTTGAAAGCCTTTGATAAGCCTGTCGTTGCCTCCTATGTTGTTTTTCTTTCCTTGCACCTGAAATTCTGAAAGTCACCTTTCCTGCCATTGGATGAAGTACATTTTATATGCAGAAATTAATTTTTCCATAATTTAATAAAATTTCAAGGTTAGATGTGAAAGACAAAATAATGCAAAAATGACACAATATTTTTTGAATTTGGAATCGTTTAGAGCAATTGTGATCTATTTAAGAAATTTTGATATCCTGTCTAAGCAATTGCGATAAGGTGTAATAGCAATTGCGACATGTTATCAGCAATTGCAATTTTTTGTGTATGCAATTGCGATATCTAGTTTCATGTGCACATACAGATCTACAAAATTTGTCAAAACAGTAGATGAAGGTTAGAGTGTTTCATGTCAGGTTCACCAAATGTACTTAGGTAGTAAATAAGCATAAATTGCATAATCAGATATCAAAGAGCGAATCACAACTCTAATCTATTCAATATTACTCCTAAATAACAATGAAATAAAGTTAATATCAATTGAATTGAAAGAATAATCTATCTAAGACTCCCTCAATAGACATAGAAAGGCTTCCATTTCTCTTCTACATTGTTGTTGATGTAGGTGGCTCTCAGGTATTGCACTTGATTTCCTACATAAGATAAACAACAATTTTGAAGACTGTGATTCTAGATTGAATTGAGAAAAGAGGTTAAATTTATAGATTTTCAACACAAAGGGGGTGAGAAATAGAACTCAAGTGTTGATTGATAGATAACTAATTTAGATTGATCAGTGAACTCAATTGATTGATTTGTTAACTCATTTGATTGAGTAGCCAACTAGATTGATTGAAGAGTGAACTCAATTTATTGATCAGTAGACTGAATATATGGATTAGTTGGCTGGATTGATTGGAGAGATAAGTGGATTGATTTTGAGTTAAAAAGGATGATTGATGAGTTAACTCAGACAACTGATTTGACAACTGATTTGATCAATCAGTTCTGATTTTAGCATGTGTTGTAGGAATTTGAAATTGAATTTGATTTTCATTTTCAACTTGGATTTGAATTTGGTCATTCGAATGCTGAAATGCACATGAAATTAACTGAAATTCAAATTTGGGGAAAATGTGAATTTGGTGATTTGGAATTAGATGAAATTAATTGAAATTCGAATTTGGGGAAATATGAATTTGAGAGAAAGGAAATTACATAGAATTAATTGGAATTACAATTTGGGGAATTGGAGGAATAAGTTAATCAATTTAAATAATTTAAATGAAATTATTTAAACTTAGGAAATAGAATTAATTAAATAATAAAGATTATTTAATTAAGGAATTAATCGTAATTAATTAAATAATTGGTATTTAGTTAATAATGATTTGAGAATAGAAATAGAATAATTAGAAGTGTTGAAGGGTGGTGATTAGAAGAAAATGTTAATTTAATTAAATAATTAAAGAATTACTTAATTAAATAGATGAATAATTAGTGTAGAATTAATGAGACATTTTTAGGTGTCTACACCTAATTTTTTAAATTTAAATTTACTAGTGGGTTGCATGCTCTTTTCACAATCACCAATCAATTTGCTTAATTAATTGAACAATCATTTTTACCCAAAGTTTACATTGTTTAATTTATTTCAAAATTCAAATTTTTAATTTCCCTCCCTTAGTGCATGAGTTTTACTACTATTAGTCCAACCTATAATATCCCTGTGAGAAGAAGTTGTAGAATTAAGGCTTCCTAAGTTTTAATTACTGGGGAGATGGAGCCTAATTTGGATAACTTATTCCATGAGGATGTTGGTGGTTCTTCTAATCCTACAAATGACCTTGTTTATCCTCATTCTTTTCTCAATACTCACAATGTGGATGAATCACTAACTAGGGTTCTCGTTGACCAATTGGCAAAGACTGGCAATCAATTTGAAAATAGTCAACAATGGATGAGTCAACAATACCCAGAAAGTGAAGCTCTACCATTGATTGAAGGATTAAAAATAATGGTTCAAAGTGATAAACTTAGTGTTGATGTGTTGTGTGGTATTTCTCATATTGTTGCTACTAATATTATGCCTATGAAGAGTTTTTCTATGAATACTCCTATGTCTAGTGTTCCCACTTTCACATCTAACAGCATGGCTACCTCTACACAAAATATCATACCTACACATGTTAGTCAAGGGGGCAACTCCTCTAATCATAACTCCTTCATCCCTCCTCCTATGAGTCTTCCATTTGTTACCCGATCATCTGCCATACCTACCTATCATAGTGTCCCACCTCCTTATTCTCAAGCTCCTCCTTCATTCAAAAATGTTACTCCTTCTCAATCCATCCACTCAAGCTACCATTAATAATCTATCCCAAACAGTGTCTTCCTTACAACAACAAATAGCTTCCATGAATCAATCTAAGTATAATGTGCCCACATTTGATGTAGCGGGCCCATTATCAAATGACATTGTTCATGTTGTCCCTCATAAAAATTTTGAAGTCCCTCAATTGGAGCTTTATAATAGAAAGGGTGATCCTTTGACTCATGTTAAAACATTTCAATCTTTGTGTAGTGACTTTGCTCATAACCAAAGATTATTGGCTAAATTGTTTACTAAAACACTAAGGGATAAAGCTTTGCGATGGTATTGTTCTTTGCCTCCTTATTCTATTAGATCTTTTCAACAATTGGCTAATGCTTGTATTCAACAATTTCACAATAATATTGTTCCTAAGATTACTTTGACTGATTTGATGCACTGCAAGCAAGGTGTTAAAGAAAAAGTGACTGATTTTATTGGCAGATATAAGCATTTGTATTCTCAAATTTCTTTTCTCGTGCTTGATCAAGATATTGAAAGAATTTTCATTTCTAATTTTCAAAAAGATATTAGGGATAAACTTATCTTTTCTGAGTTTACTTCCTTTATGCAGTTCTACACAGTACTTCACAATTATCATATTACTGTGAGTCAATTGGAACAATTCTCTTGAATGGCTCCAACTGATAAAAGTGAAAGTGCTCAACAACCTTTTGCGAATTTCAAACCGAATAAGGGATTCATCAAGTTCAATTAAAACAATAACACTCAAGTAGCAGTTGCAACAACAAGTGTGCCTCCTTTATCTAAATACTTTATAAAGAATTCACTCCTCTTATTGAATCCTTGCACAATATTATGACACAATTGTTAAAAAGGAATGTGTTGAAGCTTCTCTCTATTAAACCAATTGGAACAACTAAGTCTTTGTCACCTACCTTTGATTCCAAAGTTTTTTGCCAATATCATCATAACCTAGTCATGACACTGAAAAGTATTATTCCTTAAGGAGTAAGATTCGAGACTTGATTGATAGAAATGTCATATATGTGGCTAGTGTGAATGATAAAGGAAATAAATTCATAGCTGCTCCTAATCAAAATCTTCAAATTTTCATCGATCATTTACCTTCCCATTCCACTAATGTGATTGAGCCTGGTCGTCTTACTTTCTCTCTTAATTATCTTGGTCTTGATTCTAATATTGTGGTGAAGCTTATTGATAAAAATGAACCTCCTAAGGAATTATGCATCACATTTGATCCTAGTGAGACTATTGAAGCACCTGATGGCCCATTATATATCACTATGAGAATTAAGGGCATACCCTCTCGAGGGGTACTCATTGATCTGGCTTGTATGGTTAATGTGATAATTAAATAATTTATTTATGCCTTACAATTGCATCAAGTAACAAATGATAAATATGATGTTGTGATTAAAATGTTTGATTGTTTCTCTTGCCCAACTACTGGATCTATTTCTCTTCCGATTGTGGTTCGTACTAGAGCTTTAGATGTTAAATTTGCTATAATTCCTACATCAAAACAATTTTGGGTGAAGTTGAGACATCCTTGGCTCTCTTCCATGAAAGAGACTCCTTCTACTATTCATAGATGCTTAAAAGTTCCTCTTGATGAAAAGATCATCTTTTAATCATAGCATGTACCAACCCATGATAAGGCAAAGAGATGTTTCTCTTGATTATTTTTAGTTTGAAAAATTCCAACATCTTAAACCTAGAAGTGATCCTATTTTTCAATCTCATAAAAAATGGAAAAATGACATGATTTTATCCTTGAGTAAACCTATAAATCCAGCACTTAGTCTACCTCCAACTAATGATCATATTCCTATTCTTAAGGATAAGTCTATTCTTTCTCTCAAGGATAGAAAAGCTCTTCCTTCTAAGGTTCAATCTATTCTTCCTTCTAAGGACAAACATATTACTCCTCCTAAGGATAGACCTATTCCTCATCCTCATGTTGGACCTAGTCTACTTCCCACGCCTTTTATCCCTCCCTTATATGGTGTGGTTCTACCTCCTTCATCTTGCAAAGGAAATTGTTTGATATCTCCTATAGTTCAACCTAAAATACCTTCTCCTATGAATCCTTCCTTAAAAGAAGAAAAGAAGTCTATACCCAATGAACCTAAACCTTCACAACCTTTAGCTAAAACTAAACAAAACCATTGTGTGAGAGAACACCAACAAAGACGTCGTGCTAGGGCTCGTGAACTTGCTTCTCAAACTATTTCTTCTCTAAAGACACTATTAATGTTCTTTCAAAGTTGTTTGTGGGGTGGAATTTTGGTTAAGTGTTTTCCATCCCCCTTTCTCTTTTCGTCTTGCTCTTCCTTTTTTCCATATGTGTCATGTGGTGTCATGATGCTTCTCTAACCGACTCTCCTTTCTTGCCTTGCATTGAGAAAGCACAAAGTTGCCACATGGTGTAGGTCTTCCCTTTGGTGTGAGTGCTCTCAGACCCACCTTTCTTCATGTGCTAGCAGTGGAACTTGGCACCTCCATAGTTCAATTCTTGGTCCTCCTTTTGTGCTCGGCTCTGATTCTCCTCTGAGTTTCCACGTGTGTCTTCATCAGTTTGTGACCAAGAATTTTTTTGGCATTGTGGGTCTCTTGTTTTGGCAGGTATAGAGGTTGCCATGATGTAGTTAGCATAATGATATCAAAAGGTCATTTTTTTCTTTTTGATTGCATGTGTCTCTATGGACACCACACAAGGAGATTCTTGACAGAGAGTGGTTGCAGGGTTTTTTTCTCTTGCTTTCCTATTGGTAGTTGTTAGGTGCCTGGGGGATTTTTAATGGCCTTCCTTCAATTATTTTAGAGGTTTAGACTTTGAGAAAAGATTATTAGACTTTGGCTCTATGAATCAAGCCTTTATGTTAATTATGTTTTGTGGATGATAAATATATCAGACTGTGCCTATGGCCTTTATGGTTATTTTGTTTGAAGCTTAATAGGTTAACTTTTGAGCTATTTTCTAATTTAGTAACTTCTATGATATGTGCTATCAGACTTCATGGATTAAACGATGTTATTAAACTTGTTATCTGTTAGATTAATGGTGTCTGTCATATTATGTTGAATGAGCATTGTTTGATTATCTTCTCTAACTGTATTGGGCATGTAGATTGTTGAATGGGCCTTAAAACTACAAATTCTTGGTTTTTATGTGCTTCAAATGTTCCAAACATATTCGGGTGTATCGCATAATTAGTGTAGCTTTTGAGTATTATTTCTCCCTTTTCTTCCCCCTATTGTATGAAGAGATGGCTTCTCAAACCCAGAGTTTATTTAATGAACTTCGCACAAAGGTCCCCCATCACTGAATTTCCCATAAGGTTATTAGTGTATACTGCAAAATTAGTATTTAACAGACACCAACTGTTGATATAATACCATTTAGTCAACCTTCTCCTAATGAAGAGGTTCAACCTAAATCTCCAAGGCTTAAAATGATTAAAACAAATGATGGTTCAAGTTCTATTCCTATTAGAGATCCTATTTTTGTTAATTTTTATGATCAAATAAGTGAGAATGTTGTTCATGATGAAAATGTTGATCCTAATAATTTAGATGATGAATATGAATATATTAATGTTGAAAATGATTTATCTCAATAATTTACAAAAGAATTAATCCTAGCTCCAAGTGATAGACAAAGTGACTCATCATTAGAGCATGGTCCTTGTTTGGAACTTGTGATAGCTCCATCTATTGTGCTTGATATTTCTCCTCTTGAATGTTGTCCACCTTCCTTAAATAGTGATGAGAAAGATGGGAAGGTGGATGGTTTGCATGATTATCTTCATTCATGTTGTAGATTCTCTCTCTCTCCTCTCTTGCTTGTTTGTGATCTTCTTCTATTTGTCTCTCAATTCTTCTATTTGTTGTCCCTAGTGTTGTCTACTTGAGGATGATGCAAAGCATTGAGATCTCTTTTGGTCTCTTTCATGTTGACTCAAAAGACACACGTGCCCTTCTTCCATGGTGGTTTTTCTTTCTTTGGGGTTGAGGACAATTATATGCATATATATACATGATATACATTAATTATCATAAAAAATAATAATGACCCTAGAGTTAAGTGAAACCACCTCGTGCTTAATGTCTTGTGATCATTATCCTTTTATTTTCCCTTCCTTGGGGGCTTATTATTGTGATAATGTGCTTGTCTTTTTCGGTGTATCCTACCTTAAAGAAATTGCTCCCGATGAGGCATATGAAATTGCTTTAACATGGGGCCATACACTCTGCTCAATGTCTCTCTCTTTTGCATATCTTGATACTTAAGTCACTTAGTGAACTTAGCTATTTACTTCATAATTTTGGTATTTTTCTTTTCATAACTCATAGTAGGAGAACCTTACTAGTTGGTAGTCATGGTTCTCTCTCTCTCTTTCTCATGATGTCCCTTTTATCTTGTCATCAAATTTGTAAGATCTTGAATTCCATTGGGGGCTTGGTGTATCTTGCCTTCTTGATGACTTGGTGAAAGTCTTTCAATGTTAACCCTTGTACTTTACTGAGAGTATGATTGACTTCGTACTCCCGCTAAAGTATGGGCTACATGTAGCATCCTAAAATTACACCCTTATATAATTTTGACCGTATTGGGTCCTTACCTTAGCGTTTGCACCCCTAGGCCTGATTAGGACCTGATTCTTCTCATATTTCTTAAGAATAACATTATTTTTTACCTTTTGCATAAGCTAGGAACCTTGTCCTAACCCCAAAATGGAGTAAGACTAGAGTGTCACGCTCTGGTCCCCCCTATTTTGGTCCCCTTTCATACCCTTTCCCTATTTCAAATTTTTCTAGAATTTCCAACTCCATGTTAGCTCATGTTGAGAAATTAGCAAGTTTTTCGACGAGCAAGTATAAAAGGAGGTTTTTCCCTTCTCATTTTAACATCATATCAACCCAAAAATCATTATACACACATGAGATAAGTTATTCAAACAATTAGGCATGCAATCAGTCTTCCTTCAAGCCTTGGAGCAGCAACAAAGTCAATATTTGAGCATTGAAGTGGATATTTACATCATATTTTATCAAAGACTTCATGAAACCTAAATTCCTTGTGGAGACAAACAAAACTTCACAAAGAGGTATATCATTTGATTTTAAGTCATTATTCAGCATCTCCCTCAAAAGGAGAATCTTCATTTATAGTAATTCAATTATCTTTTATCTCTATTTCATGGTTAATTTGAAAACTGGGTTTTGACTTAGGAAAGCCCCTATCCCCAACCTATTTCCTTTTCTTTATGTGTGCAGGAAATAGGTACGAAGATGTGATCTTCAAAATAGGCATTATTTACAAAGATGAATCAACCCTCTATGGCATGAGAAAATTTAGGAGGACCAGAGCGACGGGCACTCCGGTCCTAACATTTTTGGAGCTTTTTCGAGGATCTGGTCTGAATCTGCATATACTGCTGAGCTCACTGTTTTTGTATTTTTACCTACATTTTCAGCATTTCAACTCACAAAAGAGGGTAAATCAACATCATTCCCTTGAATCAAATTAGTATTTTAGTCCTCATCATTACTGATCTATGACTAAATCTATTGGATTCACCCCTCTTTTGAATGTAATGGCAAATTAGTAGTTTTCATGCATCTAATGATGGAAACCCTAATTTTACGCCCATTACATATGCATTATCCTAAGTCAACTTAAGTAAAGTGTAATTACATGAGACATAAATTACACCAAAAGTGTGACAATGACTAAGGTGAAAAACTTTTATGCTCAAAGTTTCTTACTTGAGAATTTTTTGAAACTTCACACATAGAACATGTTCGAACCCAACCAAATCACTTCCTTGAAAAAATATCCAACCTTGCTCTGGTAAGCCACCACTATGGGTTCTAGTTAATCTAGGTACAAAGAGAATGGGTGCCAATAATATTTTCCTAACTCCATCAAATATGCAAAATATTAATGGTCAAAGTTGACCTCTCTGAAATTTTCTTGGAATGTTGATTTCAAATCTCTATAAAATTAGTTTTCTTTTAGCCTTGAAAAAGAAATCAAACTAAATGATGTGATGCTACAACCAAGTGAGGGGGTACATGAATATCCAAATAATCATGAGGACCAATAAATTTTACATGCAAGTCACTTGGTCATGAAATATTAATCAAGATGTAAGGTCACTCTGGTAGATTTAACAACATTCAAACAACAAACCTCAATATATTGTGTTTTCTTTTGGCTTGGGAAAAATACCGAAGTCTCGAAGTTGTAAAAACTAACACAAGGTTGAATTAAGATGTGGAAAATTTCTAGCACCAATCCTTTTGACATGACAATCAACTGGTACCAAAATATCACTCTTTGAAAATGGCTACTCTGGCAAATTTAACAGCGTGCAGACAACAAACTTTCTCAGAACCCCCAAACTAGGTACTTCAAACAATAATCAAATATAATTCTAGGAATTTTTAAAATGGATATGGACACTCTCTAATAATAGGTAAACAAGATCCCAAAGTTATTACTCATGATTAGCAAATGGCATCAAGTTATTAACCCTCAAAGTGGGCTACTTGGGAAAAATTTGCAGGGGTGTTTATGTGTATTACAATTAGTTTCCTTATCATCTAGGCCCTTCAAATTTTTCCAAATTTTCAATGTCCCAACACATTTTTATTATTCTTAAGATATTATGGGTTAACAAACTTTGTTGTCATTTGGCAAAAGTGATATTAGAACTATTAGTTTCACTTGTAGAGGATAGGGGCTCAAAATTGTCTTAGTCTGGTTAGGTAAGGAATAATGGTTGCATGAATATGTATTACCTTGGATATGGTTTGGTTTTATTTTATTTAACATGGGCTAAACATTGGTATTATTATGATTTTAAATATTCATGATTAGATATCATTTAATTTCTAAAAGAAAACTATGATGTATGGAAATTAAACAAGGAATTGACTACTATTAACTCTACAACTATTGTTCATTAAGCCATATCTAAGATGTAATCCTGATATATTATGAATATTGAGTTGTACCATATAATAATTTAAATCATAAATTAGGATTATTATTCTTGTTGAGGGTATGCCTTCATGTGATGACCACATTTGGAGCCTTAAAAGAGGCTTTCCAATTTTGTTTTTTTGTGACAATATTTGAATACCACTTTAAAGGGACAAACGCTATTTACTAACATCATATTCTTAGATGGAACAATAAATTCCTAACCACCTCATACCTAAATATGCTTAATTATATCAATAAGGGACCCCAACCCCATCATATTGCACCTAAGGGTATTGTTCACTCTTGTGAGAAAACCAATAAACCTAAACATGGATTTGCATTGGAATATAAATTTGGGACATGGTAGCTATCAATATAAAAATGTATCTTCATATTATGTATCAACTATTATATATAGTTTCTTAATTCAATGATAAACATCATTGTTGCAAAAAAAGGAAAATGAGTGTTAGTTAATAGATCTAATAGTGGTGTCAAGGAGATGACCTATAGGATATTTTGGGATGTTTATGTTGAATTAGGAATAATAATTGTAGAGATATTGATTTGAGATCTCAAAATCCTTGGATTTAAGTGTCATTGCATATTCTTGTTAAATTGGAAAGAGGGTCAACTTTCCCTACATATTGTTATTGTAATGGTTGGGAAATGGGGTTCACTAGAAAACTAGGAAACTTGGGCCTATTTCCACTTTGATTACATTGAGATAGAGAATGATTCACTTGGCCTAATATATTCTAAGTCACAAGGTGAATTCAATAGTCCCTTATGTAGGGCACTTGAAAGTGACTCTGCAAACTAGGGAGAAGAAGGCAACATTAGATGAGGAGATGACCTTTTTTGTGTGTGGAGGGTTGTAACAAGCTAAGAGCCCAATTCTAAGAGAATACAATAAAGTAGACTAGAACCAAACCATAATACAAATTTGACAAAAAAGTGTAGTGACTTGGTCACCTAATTCAACTCACTCCCAAGACTGGATTGCAATGCTCAACTAACTCCCAAGACTAGGTTGCTATGCTCGGCTCACTCCTGATAGTTTTTGCTCCAACAAATTGCAGATTGTAGATATCTACTTGATTAGACTGTACCTATTTTTTTAGGTGCACCACCTATTCCTACACAAAAGAAAAGAGGGAAAATGTTGGGTAGAAATGGGTTTGCCTAAGTCAATCTTGATTTTGGAATCAACATTGAAATTGAATTGAATTGAACATGAAAGGAAAGTGTTTCAATATATAGTAGAGGCTAGATCTAAAAATAAAGATGTCTTGTAACTTGATGATTCAAATTCTTCTTTGAGGATGGTCACAAATGTTGATGCAATGCATGACTTCACACAAAATACTTAAAAGGAAATTTCACAAGGGACATGTTTGCATGAAGGTTGTTGAAGGTTGCCACAATGAAGGATATGGTAGGATGAAATGCCTTGAATGATATAATGATTAATGATTGTTTTCCTTGTTGATTGATGTCGACTTCTTGATTTTGTTTTTTTAATTGCCCAAAATGAGGAGGATACCCTTCTTATATATGATGGTATGATGAATCAATAAGGATCCAGACAACTATTGTGAGGGGGGGTGAATCAGTAGATAAAAAGTTGACTTAGACTTTCACCAAACTCAAAAACAACCTCTCAATCCAATCAAAAAACTAACTGGTTCAATCACTGAATTACAAACTTCAATAGCATTGGCAGTTTACCAGTTTGACTAGCATATCAAAATAATAGTAAACAACTCTGAAACTCTCAAACCATTAGCCAAAACATTCAAATACTTTATTGACAAAAGTAAAATCACATTTCAAATTATTGTCAGTCATCTTTTCATATCTAAGTGGATTTAAAAGTTACGCAAATTAAACATATCAAACATAACAACAAAAACCATTCACCACTTGACACAATGATTTTGATGTGGAAACCCAAATGGGAAAAACCACGGTGGGGATGAATACCCACAAGTATTCTGAACTCTTCTGAAGTTTGCCCTATTAGGAGCCAAGCCTGTTAAAGCTTTACATAAAGCCTGTTAAGAATAGATCCTGTTAGGGACCACCCGGTTAAGGGTTTGACTATAATTCCCTATTAGAATCAATACCCTATTAGGAGTATCCTCAATAGAGAATTTGACATCCAAGCTAATGGATCACCTGGTTAGAGGATTTTGATAGCACTAAGCTTGTTAAGGCTTACCTAGTTAAGGGATTTGACTATTGTAATTGTTAGAGAACAACAGCGGTTTGTTGATCTGGTAAATAACACTACTCTACTTGATCATATCCTTTTCATGCTTCTATATTCCTTCACACATATTGTAGATACACCCTCTAGTTTGGAAACCAATCACTCTTACACTTAACCAAAATTTCCAACACTACAACAAAACAACTCATCAACCTTATAAATAAAACAATAGGTCGAGTTAGTCTTTGCTTGCATTATGTCTCTTTCGCGTTCTTTAATTTTTTCCCCCCTTTGCATTTTTTTCTTGAACTGAACCTCTCACTTGAATCTTTCTAGAGTTCAAGGTTCAAGTTCAACTGCGGTATGTGGTATAGAAGATTTTTTCTAAATAAGGTGCTAAAGGTCTTGGTGGTCATAGTTCATTGAACTTGAACTGTGGACCTTTAGAGTGGTTCAAGGTTCAAGGTTCAACATGTTAAAGCAAGTCTTGTGTCAGTCATGTTTTATAATGAGTAAGCTTAGGCATGTTCATGTGTTTTTCACTAATGTTGTTTTGAACTTGAACCTTTGAACTTATTTTTGGAAGGGTTCAAG
The DNA here is from genome assembly GCF_030272615.1 of Cryptomeria japonica. Lineage (NCBI taxonomy): Eukaryota > Viridiplantae > Streptophyta > Pinopsida > Cupressales > Cupressaceae > Cryptomeria > Cryptomeria japonica. The sequence continues at coordinate 335,934,474 of NC_081415.1, forward strand.
GTTCAAGGTTCAATGTTCGAGGATTCATGGATTTGGAGATAAAGTGAACAAGTGTTGGTATATAGGAAATATTATGGATTTAAAAGATGAACCTCGAGAAAATGAATTGTGATGAAAATCTGTACTTGGGAATAATCATTCCAAGTAATCATTTCAAGTAAAGGATATGGAGGAGAAAAGACTTGTTATTAATAAACTGTCAGAAATTAATCTTTTCAGCATGATTTGGTATGGATGAGCATGCAGTTTTCAAATCATGATGAATCATGCGACCGATATTTTAGGCTAGTCCCTAAGATCTATTTTATTTAAAACAAGTTACTTGCCTTCATTATTTTCCCAATTTGGTAAGTAGAAGATTAGCGCAGGCGGCATTTCTTGTTCTCGACTCTGTGAATTCTCAGCTCTGCATGAAAGGTGAGCGCAAGTTCTTCCTCTTTTCTTGTTGATTTTCATAAATTGAAAGTGTTATTTGATACTTTAGTCGGTTCAGTCAATTCTTCCTGCAATGCATTTTTTGATTGTAAATCTAGAATGAGACTGAAAGTACCTCAAATAGACCAGAAGTCTTGGTTAGTTAGTTCCCTCCATGACATAGGAGATACTTTCCTACCATCAGTAGACTTAGAGGAATTTGATGAAAGAGTGTGAAATTCTGCTAATTCACCTTTGATGCAGAAACTTTCTGATAGTGGGTTGGTAGAAGCTGTAGCATTTCCTCCAGCTATGTCATGTCCAGAACTAGTTTTGGAATGTATGAGCATATATGATCCTGTAGAGAGGTGTATAAGAAACACAAAGGGTAAATTTTTGCTTGCAATTAGTCAATAGGTTGTTTCCATCGTAATGAAAATACCAGAGAAGGAGCAATATGCGGACTGGACAGTATGCAAGTCACAAGGACTTTTCTCTGAGAAGAAGTCATGTTATAGGAGTGGCATTGCGAGAAATTGATTATTGAAATTGCAAAAGGGGGGTTCAAGACTGCCAAGCCCATTAACCCGAGAGCATCTGATTCAAAAAGTAAGGGACATAGTCATTTTATTACATAGAATGTGAGGAAATCAGATAGCCTATTATTGGGAAGATTGGATGTACTTCTTTATTCAGGTCATTTTTGGTGAAAGGAGATACGTAGATTGGGCAGAGTTAATTGCAAAAAGAATGCACGAGGGTTTAAGTTGTTTTGGGAAAAAAAATTCCGATATGTCCTCTTACCTTATATATTGTTTAGCCTGCATCCGTCAATGGTTAGGCCTATCATGAAACTTGGCAGAATGATATGAGGATATATGAATATCACCCGCATTTGTAGCAACATAGGGTCACTAAAAATTATTACAAGGTTCATAATATTTTCCTTGGCAAGTTGGTATTTGAGTTGAAAGGAAATATTGATAAGAGATTAACTGAGGAAGCTATATAGTTTATAAATATATATGGTAGCTTTAATATTCAGTTCTCCAGGTTCACTTATTTGAGGATTGGGGGTTTTGAAGGAGAACCCTATAGATTGCAAAGATATTTCTTTGACAAGCAAGTGTTAATTGAAGTTTGCAGGCAACTCGCTCATATAGATAAGAAATATGGGGAAGAACACAAAATAGGAGTTTCCTTTCCCATTGAACTGACACATTACAAGTTTGTAACAGTGTTTCAAATGCTTTGAATTTAGAATTAGAGTTCAAAAAGTTTAACTTTCAGTTGTATTTTCCCCGCACTGAGTTTGATACCAAAGGATTTGCAATGACACACTTTGCATTCAGGGAGAATTTTTGACATGTACCTGATCTAGAGGACTTTTGGGCGGATTGTGCGAATGAGTATGAAGTCCAAAAAAGAGCTCACTTGAGACCCATAGTGCAACAAATTAGGGATTATGGTCTAAAGAAAAACACTGAAAATATTGTGGATGATGAATATGACTTGCTTGATCCCCAATTTGTCGATGATAGGTAGAAAGGAGTAATACTAGAGATTGACTGGAAAAAAGATGAAGAAGAACAGATTCAAACTAGGACAATCTTGGTCATTCGAAGAACAGAGAAGTGGCTTAGAAAGCAGAGACTAAGTAGAAGCTCAAGAAAGGGTTCAGCCTCACCCACTGTGATCTTGGTATCTAATTGTCTAGTTCCATCTTGTGTTGCAGGTTCATAGAAATAGGGAAAAGGAGGATAGAGAGAAAATGCAGTGCAAATCGAAGAGGAGACAACTTCTGTCAGAGTCACCTGCTCTAGAACAAGGGGCAAAAGACAATCCTTGCCTATTGATACTATGGTGGTTGACCTTGAGATGGATACCACCTCAATTGATCCAATCAAAGAACAACAAGGCCTAGATGATGAGGGTAATAATCAGCAGGAACAAGAAGCCTTAAATGAAGTTACTACTATGGTAGTAAGGGATGGAAAGGAATCTAGAACTAATCCAGATAAGTCTCAATTTCCTTCAGGACTGGTATGGTTAGATAAGATGTTAAGCAACAAGAAGAGAAACATTGTTCCAGCCTCGATTCTAGTAGAAGACATGGTGAGTAAATGCCTGGGAAAAACTCCTAAAGTGAAGAAGTCTAAAATTATGTCAAAAATTAACTTTGATGCAGATAGTGGGAATTGGATTGCATGCCCATTAACAATGAAAAGACAGAGAACCCTACAGCTCAGGACTTCGCTGTTGAAAAGATAAATATTGGAACTACTTCTCAAGCCACAGATGTTCTTCACCTTGAGGCTTCAACAAAGAATATCATAACCAGGAGCTGGAAAGATGAAAAAGATAAGCATTAGATGAAAGAGATGTTACGAAGGATTGCAAAATATATTGAGGCATTAAATGCTCCAAACCCTCAAACTTTGTCATAGATTCCAATGTCCTTCGATCCTAAGTCCCTTGCAAATTAGAAGACTTTGGAGCAAATACAAAAAAGCAGGTTGATCACAGAAACTGTGATGGAGTGGTTAGAAAGATTTAGAAGTATGGTGCAGAATACTTTGTTAATCTAAGCAGAGTATATAATGGGGCGATGCAAGTGATGAAGGAGTTGGAAGTTGAAATCATCAATTGGAAGAATGAGGAAGCTAAATGGGCATCAAAAGCTGCATAGATGCGAGAAGTGCAGAATTATGGGGTAATGAAGTTTCTTGCTAAAAAACCTGTGGTAGGCTTGGATGATAGCATTTTGTATGTGTGCCAGAGGAACATTGAATGGAGAAATTCTCTAATAAAATAGGCTTATGAAGACTTTGCTAAATTGATAAATCAACTCACAGAATTAGTTACTTACAGGAGAAATGAGCTCATGTGCATTGGGATAAAATGTCTGAAAGATGATGGAAGAACCCTTGAAATAATGCAGGTTATAATGGAATCACTTAAGAGCAAAATCAATTATCTGAAAGAGGCTAAGGGTTTAGTTCTAGATGACTTAAGTGTGATTGCTAAGATTGAATCACTCTTGTTTTTATGCATCAGACATCCAGATAGTCACTTTGATAAAGTCGCACAATTTCACAAGGAAAAAGAGGTCTAGAAGCAACGTATGGCACATGTGGGATTACCTCATAACACAATCATTCAACACTTCACCACTGCTCATGCGGATTGGAAGAAAGAAGCAGTTATCAGAACTACATAGTGATATTTTTTGTTGATGGTAGATCCTTTTCACTTGTTAGTTGCAAAAACAATTTTATTTTTATATTGGTTTCACTAAATTTATGGGGTGGAAATTGTTGGCTTTCCGTGTTTCTCGTTATAACTATTGGCCAGGTTGTGGCTATATAACTATGTTTTTGAGACTCTAGAAAGGTCCCAAAAACAATGATTTTTCGAGCATCAAATAATATATATTTTTGTTTTGAATTCTTTGGAGCTAGATTGACTGATTTATGAATGAAAATGATTATGGTGTGCAATCTTTGAATCTGTTTGTTTAAAGATTGGCGATCTTTCTTTAAAAAAATATCAGCTATGTGCATGATATCATTATTCTTATCAGTCAATTATATGATTTCTTGAATTCATTGTTAAATACACTTGTTAGAAGATTCATTATGGATTGAGTTATGTTGATCCCCCTTGCCCTGTGAGGCATGAGAGAGTATCGATCAGAATCAATATTGCATTGAACTTGCTTTGCTTTGAATTTATGGAATGAAGTTGTGTGAGAAGCAGAGTTTGTGAGATCTTATTTAATCTTCAAAATTTTCTCTTTGTTTTATGTTATGGCATTCCTTTGTGTTGATAGATAAATATTAAAGCCTTTCTATGCTTTTTGGTTAAAAGCATCTTTATTTCAAGATTTTTTGTCTAGAATTCATTGAAAATCATGTGAGGAGCTGCCCTCTAATGCAGAGGATGGATTTTAATTAGTTCATCTAACTGTTGGTTTATTTGTGTCCTTTCATTAAGAGGTGTACAAAATTCATATTATTGTATGCTGGAAATGTGGTATCAACCTACAAGAGGAGAAAACAATTCAAACACACACATGAAACATTGTATTAGAGGTTAGAAATCCAAACAAAGAAAGTTAATGAATCTAAACTCTTTAAAATCATTCTATGTTCCTCTATCTCCAAGGATCTTCAAGATTCAAGGTGGCTTTCAGCTTGGAAGAGCACTTGATTCTTTAATATGATAACCTAAAGAACGAGATTTAAATGATTCTAAGATCTAAATGGAATGCAACCAGGATCCTAGTGATGAATTAGATATGAAACTAGATGATGATAGGATGCAAGATATTGGTATGAAGCTTGAACTAGTATGAAAATGATACTAAGATGAAGCTAGCATGGTATGAGATTAACATGATATATCTAAGATTATAATGCTATCAAAATGATCTAAATGTTATTCTATCAAAGAGAGATAATATGCTTAATGTTATGAGACTATAAGTTTGATGCACAAAGACTTGATTGTTTTGAAGAAGGAATGGGCTCTATTTATAGGGAAAATAGGGAAATGGATGGTCAAGATTGGATAATCTTATCAAAGGCCAGGATTGAAAGTTAATCAGTCCATGTTTACAATTCTCACCAATGAAATGGTGACAATTGTCAACAAGAGGTTGCTTGAGAGGAGATGTAAGAAGCATTAAATGCTTTAGAGGACATGAAGGTTACCTTAGGAGGTAAGGTTAAGGTTAGGTTTGGGTTATCCATTGGATAAAGGTTTTATCCAAGGGTTAAACTCTAGTGAAAGGGTTAAGGAGATAACCAAGGTTAAAGCCATGAGAGTTTGATGAGACCCTTGGGTTAGATGAAGGTTGAGTTAGGCAAAAAGTCTCTAACCATGCCAAAAGGGTGAGTTAACCATTAATGGTTTGGAAGACTTTGGGGACAAATTTGTAAGAGTCCTTCCAAATTTGGGGGAACTCAACAAGTTAGCGTGTTGAAGACATAAAGGCTTTGTTGCTTTCAGAAGACTTTCCTCCAAATTTGAGAAGTGACATCCTCAAATTTAGGGAAAGGGGATGATTGAAGGGTTTAGGCTAATTGATTAAGATTAGATGGGTTCTAGAATAATTTAGAAAGGGGGCAAGTGGGAGATGTAGGAAAATGTAAGTGGGTGGGGAAAATAGAATTTAATTAAAATAAAATTAATTTATTTCAATTGTGGTTGCAACTTGCATTTGTAGGATTTTGCAAGTGGGGGGATTTAATCAAATGTAAATTTAATTAAATGGGCTAGAAGGGGGATTTTAATTAAATACAAATTTAATTAAATGGGCAAGAAGGGGGATTTAATTAAATATAAATTTATTTAAATGGCTGAGATAGAAGAAGGGTATATTAATTAAATCTTAATTTAATTAATAGGTGATTAGAAGAATGTAGATAATTAAATCTTAATTTAATTAATTGGAAGAATTAAGAATAATTAAATGAATAAAATTCACTTAATTCATTGTGCAACTTTTAGGTGTCTACATTTTGCCCCTCTTTGAGTTAACATGTGACCACATGTTGATTCAAAGAAAAATCTTGCCGGATATGATGTTGTGGATATGAAAAATTGAATTGATATGAAAAGCTAATATGAGATTGATGTCGATATGAAACTGATATGAAATTGATGTCGAGATTTGATACAATAATGCCTCCTTGGGAGATTGTTTGTGTACTAAAGGCATACATGATCTCTCGAAATAAGAAGAATTATATTTCAAAGATAGAAGAATGGATAGTAATGACATGCATAAGTTTGATAAGATTGATTGGATTGATTGGATTGAGATTAAGATTGATCAGATCAAGATCAAGTCTGGTTTCAAGTATGACACATCCTGTATAAGACATGGATGATTGAGCGTCTGGTTTTAGGAATGATACCACCTGCATAAGACATGGATGCTCAAGTGTCTGGTTTCAGGAATGATATTGCCTGTATAAGACATGGATGATCGAGTGTTTGGTTTCAGGAATGATATATCCTGTATAAGAGTTGATCAAAACATATGGTTTCAAGAATGATATATCTTGTATAAGAGCTTATCAAAACATCTGGTTTTAGGAATGATATATCCTGTATAAGAGCTAATCAAAACATCTGGTTTCAAGAAAGAGACAACCTGTATAATACATGATAGATAGTTTGGAAGAATGATGAAGATATGAAAGTGAAGAAAGATTCCATGATGATGTGATAGATATGCATGCGAGGGATGCAATGATGAATGATATGCATTATGTTTTGATATGAGATCCTATGAGGATGATGTGATGCTTAGAGAAACGCTCTTGATTTCAATTATGACGTGAATGTATGAATTATGATGAGATGAGTGAAAATGTGATGATATATTGCATTGATTTATGAGATGTGGATGATAATGATAATGATGTGCAACTAAATGCAAGATTAAAAATTATGTGCAACCTAATGCAAGATTAAGATGATAATGATGTGCAGCTAATGCAAAGCTTAATATGCATTCTCACTCGCAATGTTGCCATCTATTGTGATCAAAGTGCCAATGCTTCTTTTGTTTTCATCATCGAGCCTTGATTTGTTGAAAGTTGATACAAGCATCATGGTATAATTAAACCATAACAACCTGAGTATAACTTACATAGATTTTGATATTGCAAGATGACACAAGCATCAAGGTATAATTGAACCAAGATGACATGAGTGTTTCTTGTGTAAACAAACAAGAGTTAACCTTTATCCCATACAAATCCGAAATGTCCTCAGCGATCTACCACCTGATTGCTTCATAGGACAAATTTGCATGGTAAAAGACTTCACTCATAGATAGAATACAAATAAAACATCACATTCCTTCCTTGCTTCTCTAGTCATAAGACATCCTTGAGTCACCTAGGAGATATGATAAGCAAAAATTAACAACCATAAGTAAGCATGCATGATATTTGGAATGTATTCTTGTCAAATAAAACATCTTGCAAATAGATCTTTGTTCAGTTCTAGTTAGTTCAAGTCTGTGACATCTAGCCTTCTTGTATTGTCGTTTATCATTTGTTGGTTGTTCTGATCCTCATTGTCTTCCTACGTTTTTGGTCTGATGTTGAAAACCCTGAAGGCAAAATGCACCCAGCGAGGCTAGGATTTTTCCCCTTGGTGTTGATAATACTTCAATATGGATATGTACATTGATCACCAAGCCATGGTGGGATATGATTTGGATAACTGATTCAGATAAACCAAGGATAGCGACTATGCTAAGTATGTCCAGGATTGATAAGCATTTGTGGATTTCTAGTGATGTCTCAGATGGGTGGATATGATATGTACAATATGATTTGTGAAACATGTACTGCCATCAATTGATAAAGATAAGGCTAACTAGAATAAAATCTAGCAGCCACACTGATCTTTGTCATTGTTTTAATTTGTTCGATGATTGATAGAAATGTCTAGTTTCAAAGAGTGAGTACCCCGTATAAGACCGATCTGTCTAGTTTTGAGTGTACCTATCTTTGTATAAGATATGTTGATGTTGATGTTGATGTTGATGTTGATGTTGATAGATGGATTGATTGATTATCAAGACTCGATGATTGATAGGAATGTCTAGTTTCAAAGAGTGAGTACCCTGTATAAGACCCATCTGTCTGGTTTTGAGTGTAGTCACTGTACCTATCCCTGTGTAAGACATGTTTGATGTTGATGTTGATTTCGAGTGATGAATTGATTAACAAGACATGTGATCAGTTTGATTGCAGACTTCAATATTTTTCATATTGTTGATTTGATTTGATGGATGGGCCATGCGTTCATGCTTTGATTTTCAATTTTTATTTGATTTTGTCAATTTTGTCAATTTTTAGTTTTTGGATATTTTGATATTTTGATTTTTTTGGATTAGAAGAAAGATGTATTTGGTTGCCCCAATGTATAGCAAGACAAGGAATATTATGAATGGATGACTGAACCATTGAGGTGGAAATGGATTTTTTTTCATAGTTTTGATCAAGATCAAGGATGGAAAAGGGGATGTGGATGAAGATAAGATATGGATAGGAGAAACAAGATCATAGATAGTGATATATGATGGAAGACATGAATAGTTAGGATATATGGTATGGATTAGAGAATATGGATGAGGTGAAGCAAGATCGTAGATAGCACAGGATGATAGAAGCAATGAATAGATAGGATAAGGGATATGGATTAGAGTGAAGCAAGATCGTAGATAGCACTGGATGATAGAAGCAATGAATAGATAGGATAGATGGCATGGATAAAGTGAAGCAAGATCATAGATAGTACTGGATGATAGAAGAAATGAATAGATAGAATAGATGGTATGGATAAAGTGAAGCAAGATTGTAGATAACGATGAAGTTAGATAGGGTAATGGATATTAGAGGAAGGATAATGGGAGATATGGTAGGAATTATAGAGTGGATGAACTTTTTCTTCCAAGCATAGATGTTTTCATTTGCAAAGAAGTGATATGTAAGATTGTCACAGTATTTAGCACCACCTGAATAAGTGTTCCTGAACTTTTCAAAGATAGAGACCCAACCCACACGTAAACCCTCAGAAAATTCAACTAACATTTCTAGCAACTGGTAAGTAGACTCAAAAGGGAAGAAGAATCCCAAACTAGATCAAGGTACTTAGTCTTTGATTACCCATGTGTGTGCAAGTGGGTTCATTCTGGCTCATATGATCATTGCAATCTTTAGAATCCAACATGGATAGCTACATGAGTTACCCTGACTTCAAAAGCATCCTGGATAGAGCCTCACTACCAGCAAGCATCCATAGCCCCGATGAGGTTATCACTGTAATCTCATAAATATTGCTCCATAGCTAGCCAAGCGTCCATAGCCTTAGTGGAGTTATTTGCATGTTCCCATAGCCAAGCATTTTGATAATGCATTTCATTGCATTTTTTTCTTTTTCTTTCTTGCTCATGCTTTTGATCTTTTGATATTTATTTATTTTTTGTTTCCTGCATTGGCTTGTAAGTGATGAAACTTACATGGGTCTGATAATTACAGTGGCACTGAAGAAAGATTTTAGATTTTTCACTAGCCATGTCTTCAATTTAAGAGATCACAATAATTTAGAGCAGTTGATTAAGTGTATGAGATATAGTAATCAAAAGATGTCAGTACCAAGATACGACAAGTGGTTCTTTTTTGGATTGAGTGTGTATCCCGACCAAAAGAAAATGTTAAAGAGGAACAACCTTGGATTCTAAAGCATTTCATGAATATATATCTAGGAAAAGGACTGAACATGAGATTCGAGCATGGGCAAGCATGTGACAAAAATGACACAAATGCCTATTTCATAGATGAACGATTTATGCAAAGGATTGAATGAAAGGATGGAAGGATAGAAAAGAGGTGTTGGATAACAGATAGAATGTTTGAAGATTTGTGAAAGTATAGATGGAAATGTATTTAAGATGAGTGTTGATACACAACTTGAGAAGTGATGAAGAGATAGAGGAAAAATGAATTATGGGACATAAGGACCCAAAATAGATAGAGGAAATGATGCAAGAATAGTTTTGGAAAGATGTTTAGATAGATGTTTAAAAGAAGTTCAAAGATGTGTTCCTTTGTTGATCTTTCTTATGGATCATTTGAGGTGATGGACTGGTGGATGGAGGGAGGTAAGGACCCAAGATGGATGGAGAGTTTGACTTTGGAATGAAAGGACCTAAGATAGATTTAGAAGAAGAGTTTGACTTTGGAATGAAAGGACCTAAGATAGATTTGGAAGATGAAAAGTTTGACTCTGGAATGAAAAAACCTAAAATAGATTTGGAGGATGAAGAGATTACTTGATCTTGATCTTGACTTGGAGTAGGATCATTTGAGTTTGTGCTTTTCTCTTGATTTTGAATTAGATTAGTGGAGGATATGGAACAAATATCATGCTTTTTCTTAAGAGATGGATGTTGAATGGGACTCTTCTCCTGAGATGAAAGGGGAACATCATGGATGGAATACCAAAAGATTAGGGGATCATCATAAGATTCTTGACATGTGGGATCTTGATCGAAGATGGGATCAGATTGGGAAGTCATGATATTGTGATCTTGATTTATGCTAGGACTCATTTCCTTTGATTGAGTTTCCTTTTTCTCGGTTTGATAATAAATGGTCATATGAATGATCAAAGTTTGATGTTTTTGATAGGTTGATGTAGATAAATTTACTCCTTTTAATAAGGGCCCTAGGACTACGTTGTCTCTTCTTCAACATAGTTTTTTTATGAAGGCTTCTTCTTGTTAAAATGTGAGGAGTGGTCATACACAAATGATCAAAGGTTGTCATTGATGTTGGATTTGGATACTTCATTTGAATACTCAAGTTTACTTTATCAAGTAGAGGTTTAGTTAGAGTCGCCTCCATGACAAAGTGTGTCAAATGATATGGATAAATTCTCCCAATATGGAAACTTGATCTGACAACTTAAGGATTAAACTAGGTATGTGTTTTTGATAGAATTCGTTGGATGGTGAAAATTTGATCACTATTTCTGATACTTCCTAATTTTGTTGGATGAAGTATTATCTCAATCTAGTTGATGATTTGAAAAACTTGTTCTAAGAGAGTTTTGTTGATTGGAAATTTTCTCACTAGTGATTGGATTCGAAGTTTTGTTGCTGGATTTTTTAAAGGACCCAAAAGAGTATGTGGAACTGTCGATAAATTTTTTGCAAGGTGACTAATTTGCTCTCTATTTTTCCTATTTTTGATCATGCGCTAAGACTGAAACTGAATGCGCTAAAGATTATTCAAGATGCACTACAAAAATCTCTCTATGCGCTATGTTGCCTTTCCCACACGCTAGTTTAGACTGTTTGAAACCGGCTGTTCTGGATGGGTTATGCACTAATATGTCTCAATTATGTGTTGTTGTTTGGACTGAAAGTGCTTTGATATGTCTTGAATGCCCTATAATGATGTTTGAATGTGCTATAACGATGCTGACAAGTGCTACCTAAGATTTTGCTAGTATGACATTGATTATCCGCTAATATGTCTGATGAAAGCACTAAGGTTAGGTTGAAATGCACTATAGAATGGTTGTTACACACTAGGATGTTGCTCCTATGCACTAACTATCCTAGTTTCTTTGTTTCTGTTGTTTTTGAATTTTAACACTTGTGATTTTGATGGATGATTTTGTTTTGGATACTCAAGCTTACTAAGTCGAATAGATAAACTCTTGATCACTTGGTTTGATATTCCCCTAATCTTGTTGGATGAAAGTCTTTCCTAAAGATAGTTGAAATGTTAATAACCACCTCAAAATATGCTTTGTTGGATTTGGAAATCTTCTCCACTTTATGATTTTTCCTTGTTTTGAATTGACTTTTGAGTTTGATTGTTGGATACTTTGCAAGATATTTTAATATTTGTGATAAGAATACATAGCACACATGAAGAAAATGGTCATCCTAATGCTAAACATTGAGTGTATGTTCTTTTCAAGGATGTGTTCAAATCCTTGATGTTATCGCTGGTTTGATTTACAACAAAAGACACATCAGATAGACTTTTTATTCAAAGGTCATTGACAATATCATAGCCCACTAGTCTCGATACTTCATTAGCTCAAACAACCTTATCACCCACCCCCTAGGGGGCACCCATTTTTTTGCCTTTTGCCAGAAATTAACTCAAAGTGAATTGCTTCACAATTGAGTAGTTATCTTGGGAGATATATGGTGAGTGATCTTGGGGGGGGATTCTTTCCCACCCTTGCACTATGATATTGCCAATTTTTGGTGACTAATGGTTCAAAGCCTCTAATGCTAAGGTTCTTAATCAGGCTTCCATTCGGTCTTCAGTGGTAAACTCCCTCGGGAGGCTTCCCAACCTTTACAACAAAGGCTTTATGTATCGTAAAGATACTAGGGGAAGGCTAATCGCTGAGCAAAACCATTGAAGGGGACTTTCGTCAACCTCCACTTTTGATTATAGTGGGTTGGAACACTTGGTGATAAATTTGTTTCCCACTTAAGTCGTTCCCCTCTCACTGACCATTTAAATGGCACTCTAAGAGAAACTCAGGAGGGTAGGCCTACTAATGGATTTAAATGCTTGAAATAAAGAAAGCATAAGAGTGGTTTGGCTTTTTTATCACCCAATTACGGGGAGAGCATATACCTTCCACTTTCGAGACAAGACAAACAAGATTCTTTTTATCCCTCAAGACAATGATTTGCTAACTTCTATTTGGAGATGTTGCTCCACCAAGCATGGTATTATTTTTAACCTTTCATAGCAAAGTGTGTATTTCCAAGCCTTTGAAAAAAAGCCTGGTTAACAAAGTAAATCGTGACGTTGGTCAACAAAAGGAAAATCATGAAGTCAATCCTTAAATAAAACTCCTTTTGTTTTGCACAAAACAATGAAAGTGAGATTCTTTTTATCCTTTTGCAAAAATGAAGTAAGTTTTTTTTATGCACCAAAGGAATAATGGAGTTCTTTTTACCTTTTGCAAACTGAAAAGCAAGTTTGTTGTTCTTTTTAAGCCCAAATTGAAATGTTTTTCCCTAACTTGCAAGAAAGCAAATAGTTTGATTTGTTGTCACTTTTACCTTGCAATGAGATTATTTTTAATCCCAAAGGAAAATGTAGTTTCTTTTAAGCCCAAAAGAAAGATGAGGTTCTTTTTAATCCAAAGGAAAAATGAGTTCTTTTTATCCAACTTTAAAAAGTTAGAAATAAATCACAAATCCTAATTCTAACTCCTCCAACCTACAAGAAACTGTTAAAACCTGCAAGGAAAGAAGTTAGTGAAAAATTAAAACCTTTGGTGGGCTTCCACAAGCCTAATTTCAAATCTTGGTTACAAATTTTACAATCTTGATCCTCAAATGCCCTAAAATTTGACTAAGTCTGAAATTTGGAGGATCTTCCAAAAACTAGATTTTGCATTATAACTCCTACAAGTCCAAAACCCCTCTCAAACATCCTGACAATATATATGGAATATAACTTAAACTATACGAAAGAGAAAAGAGAAGAGGAAATGTAACTTATAATTAAATGTTATATTCCATATATATTGTCCTTCCACAAGCCTAATTTTTTGCCTTTGTAAGCTCTATGTGCTAAACTATAGAACAGATGCGCTAAGAAATTATGTCTATGTGCTAGAAAAACAACTGGATGCACTACTTTAAGGCCTGGATGCGCTAGTCTGGTGCTCATATGCGCTGAAATAATAGAGAGGGATATGCGCTAAAAAGAAGATCAGATGCGTTGAAAGATAGTTCTGGATGCGCTATTCTAGTATTTTGGCATGATTTTTGTCTTCTACCTACATGAAAAATGATGTTATTTTTGGGGGCGTGCCCCACAGTGGGTGCCAGTTAATTTTGGGGATGTTATTCTGGTATTTTTGCCTCTGTTACAATTTTTTTGCCTTTGTCATCTCTATGCGCTAAACTATAGAACAGATGCACTAAGAAATGATGTCTATGCGCTAAAAAATCAACTAGATGTGCTACTCTAAGGCCTGAATGCACTAGTCTGGTGCTCCTATGCATTTGACAAGCAGAAAAGGGTATGTGCTAAAAACAAGATTAGATGCACTGAAAGAAGGTTTATATGCACTAATATGTGCCATGGATGCGCTAAGGTTTAGCACAAATGCGCTATAGAAAGATTCGGATGCGCTATTATGATATTTTGGCGTGATTGTTGTCTTCTACCTGCATGAAAAACGATGTTATTTTTGGGGACATGCCCCACGGTGGGCGCCAATTAATGTATGCTGGAAATATGGTATCAACCTGCAAGAGGAGAAAACAATTCAAACACACACATGAAACATTGCATTAGAGGTTAGAAATCCAAACAAAGCAAGTTAATGAATCTAAACTCTTTAAAATCATTCCATGTTCCTCTATCTCCGAGGATCTTCAAGATTCAAGGTGGCTCTCAGCTTGGAAGAGCACTTGTTTCTTCAAGATTACAACCTAAAGATTGAGATTTAAATGATTATAGCATCTAAATTTATGCAACCAAGATCCTAGTGATGAATTAGATATGAAACTAGATGATGGTAGGATGCAAGATATTGATATGAAGCTTGAACTAGTATGAAAATGATACTAAGATGAAGCTAACATGATATATCTAAGATTATAATGTTATCAAAATGATCTAAAATGCTATTCTATCAAAGAGAGATAATATGCTTAATGTTATGAGACAATAAGTTTGATGCACAAAGACTTGATTGTTTTGAAGAAGGAATGGGCTCTATTTGTAGGGAAAATAGGGCAATGGATGGTCAAGATTGGATAATCTTATCAAGGGCTAGGATTGAAAGTTAATCAATCCGTGTTTACAATTCTCACCAATGAAATGGTGACAATTGTCAACAAGAGGTTTCTTGAGAGGAGATGTAAGAAGAATTAAATGTTTTTGAAGACATGAAGGTTACCTTAGGAGGTAAGGTTAAGGTTAGGTTTGGGTTATCCATTGGATAAAGCTTTTATCCAAGGGGTAAACTCTTGTGCAAGGGTTAAGGAGATAACCAAGGGTAAAGCCATGAGTGTTTGATGAGACCCCTGGGTTAGATGAAGGTTGAGTTAGGTAAAAAGTCTCTAGCCATGCCAAAAGGGTGAGTTAACCATTAATGGTTTGGAAGACTTTGGGGACAAATTTGTAAGTCCTTCAAAGTTTGGGGGAACTCAAAAAGTTTCCTTGTTGAAGACATAAAGGCTTTGTTGCTTTTGGAAGACTTTCCTCCAAATTTGAGAAGTGACATCCTCAAATTTAGGGAAAGGGGATGATTGAAGGGTTTAGGCTAATTGATTAGGATTAGATGGGTTCTAGAAGAATTTAGAAAGGGGGCAAGTGGGTGGGGAAAATAGAATTTAATTAAAATAAAATTAATTTATTTCAATTGTGGTTGCAACTTGCATTTGTAGGATTTTGCAAGTGGGGGGGTTTAATTAAATGTAAATTTAATTAAATGGGCTAGAAGGGGGATTTTAATTAAATACAAATTTAATTAAATGGGCTAGAAGGGGGATTTAATTAAATATGAATTTTAATTAAATGGCTTAGATATAAGAAGGGTATATTAATTAAATCTTAATTTAATTAATAGGTGATTAGAAGAATATGGATAATTAAATCTTAAATTAATTAATTGTAAGAATTAAGAATAATTAAATGAATAAAATTCACTTAATTCATTGTGCAACTTTTAGGTGTCTAAAATTATCATTTAGAGAAAATAAATATTTCAATTACAAGAAAGGGACAAATCTGCTAACCCACAGATTTTTGGTGACTTTGCTGGGAGTCGAATCGTAAGACTAGTTGCCTAGTTGCAAGACTAGAGTCAAAGAGATATACTAGGTCCCAAAGAAGGGAGGGTATAGTTGATTTTGTTTTTCAAGAGTTACAAAACCTCAATTTTCAACCCTTTTTCACCTCAAAGACGAGCAAGAAGTATCCCTCCTTTCCCATCCGCATCATCTCCTATGTCCTTAGTTTCTCAAGATCTGACCTTGCATGGTATTGCTTTACCAAATATAATCAACCTGACTCCGCTCAATATCATCTTTCCAATGGCAGTAAATGATCCTTGGGGGGCCAATGTAGGTCCATTGAACTTAGGATTAAATTTGAATCTCTTACCCAAAGGTGCTAGAGATCACTTGCCAAAATTCAATGGGGATGGGAAAATCACTGTTGATGAGCACCTGAATGCATTCAATGTTGCTTGTTGGATAATAGTTGTTCATCATGAGGATGTTGCTATAAGATTGTTTGTTCAAACACTAACTAGAGTAGCAGCAAATTGGTTCCATCACTTACCAAACAGTGTGATAACAAATTGGCAGGATTTGAAAACAAGGTTTGAGGCAAGATTCAAAGTGGTTGAAGATGAACACTCTCTCTTGGCTCAATTGGCCTAGTTAAAGAAAGAGATTCTGGAGTCTATGAGGGAATTTGTAGAAAAATTAATAAGATTGTGCATAAAATTCTGATCAATCAAAAACCCTCAAATGATAATTTGAAGTGTTTAATTCTATGCCTTGAGAAATAGGTTTCCTGATCCGTAGGCAAAGAGTTGCAGATTTAAGTGCTACCAAAACACTTTCTATTGAGTTGGAAGATGATCTAATCATAGTAGGTAAATGGAAAAGAGAAGTACAGACACCCACTGCCCAACCTTCTACTTCTTCTGACCCTGTGATCTAGAGATTGATGAATGATGTGATTACTCTTAAAATACAATTACCTAAAGCTAGTACATCATACCCATCAACCTATCAAGACATACCTAGGAAAAATACAAATCAGTCTTTGTGCTTTGGAAACAAGTCTTTGCAATTACCCCCTGCTCAGCAGAGATTGGCAATTGAGGCACCGCCACTTGAAGGGAGTATGTGTGCTTTTCATCTCACAAATGAACATGATGGTAGTTCCTATCCTGAGATGGTGTGTTATGCACAATTGATGAGCTCTAAAGATACCCCAAATGAGTGGAGTGAGGAAGAATCTTTAAAGCAACCTGGCAACTCTGAAATCCACTTCCTAGAGTACGAGTCAGATTCAGAAAGAGGGGGTGATATTTTGGTTACTTTAGAAGACCCTTCATGTGTTGTGCTCACAAGAAATCAACAAAATGTACAACCTCAGGGCGCTTCTTTATCTTCTGATATGAATTTCAAAGGTAAGGAGATTGTTTCAAAATTTTATAACAATGATCAAAAACTACAAGAGTCTCCATTGTTAAGGTCTGCTGAAAAGGAAAGTTCATTTGATATTGTAGAGTTTTGCAAATCTTCCCAAATTCAAATTACACCTATCGAGTACCTTAAGCTAAACCCCAAAGAGCTAGATAGGCTTGTTCAGTTTGTAAAAGGGAACAATGTACTACAAGCTAATAGAACACAATAGTCAGTAAATGTCACATTGTCTTCACACAATGATGAATCAGTTCACCTTGTTGCTCATGAAAGGATGCCTGAAATAACTTCTCTCCAAACAAAGGATTCTTTGTTTCCCTTGAGTCAAAACCTAAACCCTTTTACATATCATTATTTATAAATGGACATAAGTTAAATAATTATATTATAGATTTAGGTGCATCTGATAATATAATGCCTTCTGCAGTAGCTAAAGTGTTAGGGTTGTCCTTGATGAAAATTTTTGGCAGATGTTACTCTATGGATTCAAAATAGATTCCTCTGCTAGGACAAATTAAGGATGCTCAAGTAGTTCTTACTGCCCACCTAAACAAAAGAATCAATTTGACTATTCTAATAGCTGACATCCTAGCTAGCTATGGCATGTTGCTAAGTTGTATATTCTGTAGAGATTTAGGAGGTGAAATTAAAATGGATTGGTCTTAAGCCATAATTTCTGTTGGAAAATAGTGAGTCATTCTAAAACCTGAACCAAAGTCTAAATTCACTGTTTTTCCTTATGATGATCCAAGAGCTCAAATTTTGTATCATGAATGTCAATTTGGAACTATATGATTTTGTCTGATAATGAGGTAGTGGGAGATCCATCACAACCTAAGGGAGAAGAAAGTCTGTGGTTAATGGAGTTTGATGGTAGTTGTGCTGCGTCAGGCTCAGGTGCAGGGGTAGTATTAATTCTGCCTTCTAGAAATCATATTCCTTTTTATTTTAAATTGGAATTTAAAAACACCAACAATACGACTGAGTATGAGGTTTTGTTGTTAGGTTTAGCTGAAGCTAAAAAGACTAGAAGTGAAACTCCTGTGAGTCAAAGGAGATGTTGAATTGATTGTAAAACAGGTCAGAGGGTTGTTTAATGTAAAAAATGAAAGGTTGAAACACTATCAGAATAGAGTTTGGGACGAAATCGAATATTTTGATGCATTCTCCATTGAGGCTATTCCTAGAGAACTGAATTCAAAAGTAGATTCGTTAGCCGTGTCAGCCTCCTTACTGATTCCACATCCTGAATTTATTGATGATATTTACAAAGTAGAGTTAGTATACTGACCTAGTGTCCCAGATAACTCTGAATTTTGGTAGGTATTTGAAAATGACAAACAAATTAATAATTTTATGCAAAGTGTAGAAACATTTTATGTTACATATTTTGAAGGTTCAAATGCAGAGTGTAAGGAATTTTCACTAGAATGGGCCAAGGAGTTGACTAATGGGGTTATGCAATTAAAAGGTAACAAGATCCCTAAAGGGTTGGTTTCATTAGAGCATCTATTCAATCATCATGATGCCTACAAGAAAAACAAAGGGGACAAATCTCTTGAAGTTCAAGATGTTGGAGGTTACGAAAGGATCAACATCGGTACAGAAGAAGAACCTAAATATATCAACCTAGGAAAATGTTGTATGCCTACAGAAAAAGAGATATTCATTAGTCTCCTACTAGAGTTCAATGATGTATTCGCTTGGTGCTATGATGATCTAAAGAATTTCAGAGAGGGAAAATTCTAGCATCGAATTCCTTTGAAACCTGGAGTAAGTCCTTTCTGACAAAAGCTTAGAAGTTTCAATCCCAAGGTAGCTGAGGCCATATTTCAATAGGTAGATAAAATGTTAAAGGCTAGGATTATATATCCCATCCATCATTCTACATGGATAGCCAACATTATTCCTGTTAGGAAGAAAAATGGAGAAATAAGGATCTGTGTAGATTTTAGAAATCTGAATCAAGCTAGCCTAAAAGATAACTATCCATTACCAGCCATGGACCACATTCTACAAATAGTTTCAAGTTTCAAGATGATGTCCATGCTCGATGGATTTTTGGGTTACAATCAAATCGGTGTCTTGGAAGGTGATCAACATAAAACTACCTTTATTACTCCTTGGGGTACCTTTGCTTATAACTAAATGCCATTTGGTCTAATTAATGCAGGAGCGACATTTCAACGTGCTATGGATTTGTCCTTCGGTCATTTGAAGGATAAGATAATTGTAGGTATCTCGATGATTTAACTATTTTCTCAAAAAGAATAAAACATCACCTGAGGGATCTGAGACAAGTGTTGTAGAGGTGTCGTGAGCATGGGGTTTCCTTAAACCCAAAAAATTTAGTGTTTGGGGTGATAGAGGGTAAGTTGCTTGGCCATATTGTTTCTAAGGAAGGAGTAAGAATAGACCCTGAAAGGGTAAAAGCAATTCAACAACTAAGTCTACCATCAAATAGAAATGTTGTTAGATCCTTCTTTGGACAGGTAAATTTTCTGAGGTTCATCCCAGATTTTGCAAAGACCACCAAGTATATTGTGAATTTGATGAGTGAAAAACAAGCTTTTAAATGGAATGAGGAAGGGAAGAAAGAATTTGAATCAATAAAGAATGCTATTGGTCATGCGCCTGTTCTGGTTAATCTTGATTTTAGGAAGGATTTTGTTATCTATTGTTATGCCTTAGATCATACTATTTCAGGAATTTTATTACAAACGAATGAGGGTAATGAAGAGCTCCCAATATCATTCATGAGTGTACCATTGAAAAAGCATGAATTAAAATATTAACTAATGGAAAAAGAAGCATATGCATTTGTGAAGGCCATAAAGCAGTTCAGGTACTACATTCTCCATTCCCATGCCATTGTTTATGTGCCTCATTCTGCAATCAAGAGCATATTGACAAAACAAGATATAGGAATGAATAATAGAGCCTCCTGGGTGTCAAAAATTCAAGAGTTCAATTTAGATATTAAGCCCACAAAATTTGTAAGAGGACAGGGTTTGTGAAAGTTAATTGTTGAGAGTAAGGAGGAAGTGATAGAGGAATTCCCCTTAGTCTTATTTGTTGGACTCCAGGATTCCTAGTTTGCAGATGTTGCCTACTATTTGACCTATGGAGACTGCCCAACATATCTTTCTTCAAAATAAAAGAGAAACTTGAGATTAAAGCCTGCCAAATACGTCATTTTTAATGATGTATTATATAAAAGTGGATTAGATGGAACTTTCTTGTGCTCTGTAGATAAATCGCTCCAAGATTCTTTGTTGAAAACCTTCCATGATGAGGCCTGTGGCGGCCATTTTTCATCAACGGTAACTGCTTACAAAATTTTGAGGAATTGTTATTATTGGCCAGGAATGTTCAAAGATGTGTATGCATGGGTAGCCAAGTGTGAGAAGTGTAAATTGTTCACAGGTAAGCCGCAGCTTGCAGCATTACCGCTCTGACCCGTGATTGTGGATGAACCCTTCAGACAATGGGGTTTGGATTTTATAGGTCCTTTGATGCCTACTTCAAGTGAAAGGCATACACATATACTGATAGCTACAAACTATTTTACTAAATGGGTGGAAGCCATTCCGATACGGAAAACATCTTCTGAGGTTGTTTGTAACTTTCTCAAGGAGAATATCTTGGTTTGATTCGAAGTTCCGCTAAAAATTGTGGTTGATAATGCCACTAATTTCTCTTTTGTTGAGATCTCATTATTCTACTATGATCATGGGATATCCCTTGCTCACTCTTCTAATTATTATCCTCAAGGAAATGGTCAAGCTGAATCCAACAATAAAAACCTTATAGATATTATGAAGAAATTAGTGAGCGAAAACTTTAAATATTGGCATAAAAAATTGTATGAAGCTCTTTGGGCTAATCGTACATCACCAAAAAGGGCTATTGGGATGTCATCATTTGAATTGGTCTATGCTGTAGGGGCTCAGGTATCACTTCCTTTGGAACTTGTAGCTACTAAGTTATAGACTGTCATTGAGGACGCTTATTTTCAGGATTCTCTGGAAAATTGGAGTATGCATTTGATAAGGATTGATGAAGAAAGAGATAAGTTAGTAGACCAGATAACAAAGCATCAGATGAGGGTGAGGAAGATATTTGATAAGCAAGCTAGGCCATGTAAATTCATGTTAGCTGATTAGGTACTACTCTGGGACAAAAAGAGGGAACCAAAAGGAGCACATACGAAGTTCGAATCGCTCTGGAAAGGACCATTCTTGATTCATGAGGTAAAGGGGCCAAATTCATTCAAACTTGCATATCAGGATGGTACTACTCTTCCCCTCTCTTAAAATAGATAGGATATGAAATTATATCAATTGTAAACAAAAGTCCTTTATAGGTCTTGTACATAAGTTTTTGTTGCGTGTAGTTAGTTGTTGGTTTGGTTTTGTTGTGTTTTGGTCCTTTCTTTCCATAAGTTTGTTTGTGAAACCATATATTTTGAGTTCATGTCTTGGTCCTTCTCAGTCCCAGTCCCTAGTCAGAGCCAATGTTAGTCTGCGCTTGCATTATGTCTATTTCGCATTCTTTAATTTTTTTTCCCCCCTTTGCAATTTTTCTTGAACTGAACCTCTCGCTTGAATCATTCTAGAGTTCAAGGTTCAAGTTTAAGTGATGTATGTGGTATAGCGGCTTTGTTTTAAATAAGGTGCTAAAGGTCTTGGTGGTCATAGTTCACTGGACTTGAACCATGAACCTTTAGAGTGGTTCAAGGCTCAAGGTTCAACATGTTAAAGCAAGTCTTGTGTAAGTCATGTTTAATAATGAGTAAGCCTAGGCATGTTCATGTGTTTTTCACTAATGTTGTTTTGAACTTGAACCTTTGAACTTCTTTTTGGAAGCGTTCAAGGTTCAAGGTTCAAAGTTCAAAGTTTGAGGAGATGTCTTTGGAGATAAAGTGAACAAGTGTCAGCATATAGGGAAAATTATGGATTTAGAAGATGAACCTCGAGAAAATGAATAGTGATGAAAATTCGTACTTGGGAATAATCATTCCAAGTAATCATTTCAAGTAAAGGATATGGAGGAGAAAATACTTTTTATTAATAAACTATCAGAAATTAATCTTTTCAGCATGATTTGGCATGGATGAGCATGCAGTTTTCAAATCATGATGAATCATGTGACCAATATTTTAGGCCAATCTCTAAGATCTATTTTATTTAAAACAAGTTACTTGCCTTCATTATTTTCCCAATTTGGAAAGTAGAAGATTAGAGCAGGTGGCATTTCTTGTTCCTGAATCTGTTAATTCTCAGTTCTACATGAAAGGTGAGTGCAAGTTCTTCCTCTTTTATCATTTATTTTCATAAATTGAAAGTGTTATTTGAAACTTTAGTCGGTTCAGTCAATTCTTCCTACTGTGCATTTTCTGATTGTAAAGCTAGAATAAGACTGAAAGTACCTCAAATAGACCAGAAGTCTTGGTTAGTTAGTTCCAGACCTAACATAGGAGATACTTTCCTACCATCAGTAGTCTTGGAGGAATTCCATAAAATAGTGCGAAATTCTACTAGTTCCCCTTTGATGCAGAAAATTTCAGATAGTGGGTTGGTAGAAGCTACCTCATTTCCTCTAGTTGTTTCATGTCCAAAACTAGTTTTGGAATGTATGAGCAGATATGATCTTTTAGAGAGGTCTATAAGAAACACAAAGGGTAAAGGTTTTCTTGAAATTAGTCAGGAGGTTGTTTCCGTCATAATGAAAATACCAGAGAAGGAGAAATATGAGGACTAGATGATATGCAAGTCACAAGCACTTTTCTCTGAGAAGAAGTCATGTTATAGGAGTGTCATTGCGAGAAATTGGTTATTGAAATTTCAAAAGGGGGGTTCAAGACTACCAAGCCCATTAACCCAAGAGCATCTGGTTCAGGAAGTAAGGGATATAGTCATTTTATTACATAGAATGTAGGGAAATCAGATAGCCTTTTATTGGGAAGATTGGATGTATTTTTTTAATCAGGTCATTTTTGGTGAAAGGAGATACATAGATTGGGCAGAGTTAATTGCAGAAAGAATGTGTAGCATCCTAAAATTGTGACACTTGCAATTTCAACTGCATTTGGGTCTTCACGATGGTGGCGCAACGTTGAACCTGAATGGAGACCCCCGAAACCTGCTTGTGACACCAAAAATTGCATTTTCTGCACCTTGGCCTGATCCCTCCTTGCACCCTGCTGCCCCGGGAGGTGGGACCATGGTGCCTAGTGCCCTGGTCCTTCAGGACTAGGGTTCCCAGCACCCTGGTCCCCCAAGACCATGGTGCCCAGCGCCCTGGTCCCTGGCCCTATTTTGGGCCCGGTCTCTTGTTGGGCATCGGGTCTTTAAGTTTGCAAATTGGAAAATATTGTTTCTAGATCGGCCTAAGGTCGGGAAAATCAGTCTCTCAACCCTAATTAACAAGTATATAAACTACATTTCCTCTTCCAAAAAGTAAGGAGGACATATGTGTGCAAGAGGCTGAAGCGATATTCAAACATTCAAACATTCAAGCATTCAAGCATTCCTTCAAGCAATTGAGCATTCTAAGTCTCCATTCAAGGCTAGGTGTTGCATTCAAGACAAGGATTCAACCATTGAAGAGGAGATCACATACAACATACAACATACAACATACAACATACATTACACCTTCGCATGTAAGAATACAAACATTCTTACAACAAGGTATCAGTACTTGTTTACATTACAAACATTTACATTTACAACATTCTCATTTCTTGGTTAATTCCAAAACTGGGGTTTGACCTAAAGGCAAACCCTTAATCCCTAACCCCCCAATCATCCTCTCTTTTCTGTGTGTAGGTTGCAGATACGCGGTTGTAATTGAAGATCTGGAATCCTTGTGCAGAGATGAACAGATCCCCCTTCGTTTCGCGGATTTTTCGGAGGACCGTGTGCACTCCGGGCGCCATCGTCCCAACAACTTTCGCTCAAATTTGTAGAATAGCACCATCTTGACATTTTACTACTAATTCCAGGTCCGTAGCTTCATCCCATATCCCTATCTCCATTTACAAGCAAATCTTTCTTACTTTACATGCATTCCTAGTTCAATCATTTTATCTACATTCTTTACAAAAGAGGGTATCCTTGATGTCTCAACCCTTGAAACTCATTTAAAACCCAATATTGCATTGCGTGGGATTAGATCTTGTGGGTTTCAACCCCTCTTTTGAATGTAAAGTCTCTCCTAAGTGAAAACCATCAACCCTAGTGACTCTCCCTTCTCTCTCCTTGGAGTGGGGGGAAGGGAGAACAACTAGGGTTCTATTTTTCCACTTTACATTTTGGTGAACCCGACATGAACATCCTAATTCTGATTATTCATGGTTAGATCTGAAAAATTTGCTTCCTTAATTACATTTTCATGTTTGATCTTTTACAAATTTTAGAGGTTAATTGCATAAAAACCCTAAAATTCTCTTTTTAGTAATTAAGCTTGTGAAATGTTTAATTGTTAATGCTTGTTTCAGATCTACCCTTCTATTGCAAATTGTCAATTCATATTTGTGCTTTAATTCTGAAAATTAAGTGGTTAAGTGTCAAAACCCTAATTTTTAAAACCTTCTTGATTCAACCTTTGACTGATAATTTCACTAATCAAAGCACCTCCAAATCGACTATAACTTTGGATTCCGCAATAAAATCACAATATCTCTCATCCCTGAAAATTTTGAAAAAAGTTGCGAGGACCGTGTGCACTCCGAGCGCCATCGTCCCCGACATTTTTTCCAAAATTTCGGGAGCTATATCTTACTGTATTTTTCTACTAAAATCCAGAATTTTGGCTGATTTTATCAATTCTAACACTTTCAAAATTGAAGTCAAAGTTGGTCTAGTGATTGCTCGGATAAAGGCTTATAATCATTCAAAAATTGTTGAAATTGAAATTTGTGTTAAAATTGTGTTTCTTATAGTCTTAAATCTGAAAAGTGTGTTGGCATTCATTCAAAATTTCAGTGCTTTATTCAAATTTTTACAATTTGTGACTTTTGAAATTAAGTGTTTAATTGCGGTAACTTTGATTTCCGCTTTCAAATTTGAATTTTGCATGAAATTGAGTCAACTTTTAAATTTCAAAGCCTGCATTGCTTTCAGTATTCCCTCTAAAATCATAAAATTCAAAATTTCAGTTTCCCTCTCTTTTTCAAAATTCAAATTTTGCATTTTTCAACAATCTTGGTAGGGTTCAATTTTGAGATTGCAACTTTAATTTGGCCTATCTACAGATCGTAAAATCACTCAATTTTTTCGGATTAGCTTTAAAATCATCATAACTTTCATCCCTGAAAATTTTGAAAAAAGTTGCGAGGACCGTGTGCACTCCGTTCGCCACGGTCCCTGACATTTTTTCCGAAATTTTGGGAGATTGTCCTGATTGTATTTAACAGCTTAAATCTAGGAGATTGGCTGATTTTATTGAAATTTGCTACCTATAAAATTCAAAATCTTCTCTCTCTCTTTAGTGCATGAGTTTTACAACAATAAGCCCTACTTACACTATTCCCGTTAGACGAAGCCTTAGAATTAAGTCCTTCCAAGTTTTAATTACTGAGGAGATGGAACCTAATTTGAATGGCCTTTTTAACGAGGACATGGGTAATTCCTCTAATCCTCTTAATGATGAAGAGGCTCTCCATGAGGTTTCTGTAGAACAACTTTCAAAATTGGATAACCAATTTGATGATTTTCGACAATGGATGTCTCAAGAATACCCTGATAGTGAAGCTCTTTCATTAATTGAGGGTCTAAAACGTATGGTTCAAAGTGATAAGAATGGAATTGATATTTTGCGTGGTATTGCACACATTTTGGATTCAAATGTGATGCCTATGAAGAGTTGTGCTGAAACTTTAGGTTATACACAACCTCCTACTCAAGTTAATCATTCTATTCCTTTGACAACTCCTACTGCTAGTATACCTACTTTTACATCAAACATAATGACTACTTCAATACAAGACATTCCACCTATGATCACCAGTCATGGGGGCAATCCTTCTTCTTCAATCAACCCTCTTCCTTCATTCAATCCAACTTCTTCATTCATTCCTTCAATGAGTGTTCCTATTATATCTCCACAAATAAACATGACACAAGGGGGCAATTCATTTAACCATTCCATTCCTCCTTGTAGTGTTCCTCCTTTCCAATCATTTCCTATGACTAACTATCATAGTGTCCCACCACCTTACTCTCAATCAATACCTTCTTTCAATAACATAATACCTCCATCACAATCTAACACGTCTAATATGAACTCTTCGACTGAAGCAACCATCAACAATCTTGCACAAACTGTCTCTTCTTTACAGCAACAAATTGCCTCTATGAATCAATATAAGTTTAGTGTGCCCACATTTGATGTTGCGAGCCCACTTTCTCTTGACATTGTTCGAGCTATCCCCCCTAAACATGTTGAAATTCCGCATTTGGAGCTTTATAATGGTAAGGGTGATCCTCTAACACATGTTAAGACATTTCAAACAATATGTACTGATTTTGCTTATGACCAAAGGTTGCTTGCAAAACTGTTTACTAGAACATTAAGAGATAAAGCCCTACAATGGTATTGCTCATTACCTTCCTATTCTATTACTTCTTTCGAACAACTTGCAAATGCTTTTATTCAACAATTTCAAAACAATATAAGTCCTAAAGTTACTTTGATTGATTTAATGCATTGTAAACAAGGTGTTAAAGAAAAAGTGACTGATTTCATTGGTAGATATAAGCATTTGTATGCTCAAATTTCTTTTCCAGTACCTGACAATGATATTCAAAGAATCTTTATTTGTAATTTACAAAAAGATATTAGAGAAAAACTTTTGTTTTCTGAGTTTACTTCTTTCCAACAGTTGTGCGCAACTCTTCACAATTATCAACTGACTGTGAGTCAAATGGAACAAGCAAATCCTATGGCTCCGAGTGATAAGGGTGATAGTAGTCAACAACCATTTGGGAAGTTTAAACCGAACAGAGAGTCCATTAAATTCAATGAAAACATCATCAACAACAATGTGAATGCAGCATCAGGTGTGCCTCCTATTTCTAAGTTTTTCAAGAAAGAAAGAAAGTTTACTCCTTTGAATGAATCATTGCATAGTATTATGAATAAGTTATTGGAACAAAATGTGCTTACTCTTCCTCCTATAAGGCAAATAGATCCTACAAAGATTAATTCACCCTATTTTGATAACAAATCTTTTTGTCAATTTCATCGTCAACTTGGGCATGATACTGAAAAATGTTTTGCTTTAAAGAGTAAAATTCAAGATTTGATTGATAATAATACTATCTCTATTTCTGGTATGAATGATAAAGGCAACACATCTATAGCTCCTCCTAACCAAAATCTTAAGATTTTTACTAATCCATTACCTTCTCATACCTCTAATGTGATTGATACTAATGATTCCTCTTTCTCACCTGATGATCTTGTGTCTATGACTCCGAATGTGATTAACTTTGTGGAACAGCAGAAAATCCCTAAAGAACTTTCCATCACATTTGATTCTAGTGAAACTATCAGGGCACCTGATGGTCCTTTATATATAATTACAAAAGTCAAGAATACACCTTGCCGTGGAGTGCTTATTGATTCTTCTTGTATGGTTAATGTCATTACTAAAGAATTTCTTTTTACTTTGCAATTGAATCAAGTGATCTATGATGAAACAAATGTGGTTGTGAAACTATTTTATGCATTTTCTTCTCCTGCAATTGGTTCTATTACATTTCCTATTGAGGTCCATAACAAATCCCTTGATGTGGACTTTGCTATTATTCCATCGTCCGAACAATTTCGTGTGAAGCTAGGCTATCTTTGGTTATCTTCCATGAAAGCTATTGCTTCTCCTATTCATAAGTGTTTGAAATTTCCCCATAATGGTGAAGTTGTTACTGTCAATCATAGTCTCTTTAAACCAGCTGAAAGAACTTCTAGCATTCCTATTGATTATTTTTGGCCTAAACAATTCCAATCTCTTCCACCGCGAAGTGATCATCTTTTCAAATCTTATCAAAAGCGGAAAAAAGATATGATCCTATCTCTAAGTGAACCTAGAACACCCAAACTTGATATTCCTATTGTTCTTGAGAAGGAAGTTCTTCCTTTGAAAGATAAAACTAATGTCTTTCCTCAAGATTCCCAACCCATCCATATGAATGTGATTATGCCCATATCTAATAAACTTTCTAAAAGTAGACCTATACCTCCTCATCATGATGGACTTGGTCTTCTTCCTAAACCAAATATTCCTCCTTTATATGGAGCAGTTCCTCCTCCTTCCTCTTATGGAAAGAAGAGACCTTCCTCTTCTCCTATTATTCAACCTAAGAGACCACAACCTAAACACCCAAGTGATAAGGATGAGAACAATCCTCCTCCTCAATCTTCTCAACTTCCTGCTAAGACTAGACGAAATCGTTCTACACGTGAACGTCGACGAAAGCGTCGTCTTAGAGCTCAGGCAGCTGCTTCTCAAACTTTGCAATCCCCAAAAACACCTTCAGCTAGTATTATTCCATTTTCTCCTCAGCCGAAAATTGAGCCAAAATCTCCTAAACATAAGATGCATGATGGTCTTGATCCTGTGCGAGTTAAAGATCCTATTTTTATAAATCTTGATGATGATATAGATGAAAATGTTATTCATGATGAAAATGTTATTCATGATGAAAATGTTACTCCTGTTCATTCTGATAGTGAATATGAATATGTTGATGTGGATAACCATTTATCTAATGAATTTTCTAAAGCACTTATCCTAGCTCCTAGACAAGAACAATGTGGCTTGGAACGTGAACATAGCCCTTGTTTGGATCTTGTGATAGCTCCATCTACTGTGTTGGATGTTCCTCCTCTAGCGTGTTTCCTGCCTTCCCGAAATATTGATCAGCAAGATCAGGGGGTAGATGACATGCTAGACTAGTTTCATTAGCATAGCAGACTCTCTCCTCCTCTCTTGATCTCTTTTGTTACTTCTTCTATGTGTTATTCTCATTCTTCTATTTGTTGTCCTTAGTGTTGTCTACTTGAGGACGATGCAAAGCATTGAGATCTCTTTTGGTCTCTCTCATGTTGACTCAAAAGACACATGTGTTCCCTTCTTCTAGGTGACCTTCCTTGATTGGGGAATGAAGAACAATTATGCATACATACATATGATATACATGAATTATCATACAGCATACTGACCCTGAGGAAAGCGAAGTCACCTCGTGCTTTGTGTTTTGTGTCTATTATCCTTGGGTTTATCTCACACTTGGGGGCTAAATCCTTGTGATAATGTGCTCCTTTCTCATTTCTTATATGTATCACTACCTTAAAGCAATCACCCCCAATGAGGCGTGTGCGATCGCTTTAACATAGGGGGGCATACACCCTGTTCATATCTCTTCAAGATACTTGAAAGTTTCTTGGCGAATTTAGCTTTGCCTTGAAAATTTTTGGTATTTTTCTTACATGGCTCATAGTGAGGGAACCTTACTATGGATAGTTGTGGTTCTCCCTCGTGATCTTCCCTTTTACTTTGTCAATCAAAGTCGTAAGATCCTTAGTCCACTGGGGGCTTGGTGTATCTTGCCTCCTTGACGTGGTGAAAGTATTTCAATGTTGTTTCCTTGTACTTTACCGGAAGTATGGGTGTACGCTTATACTCCCGCTAAAGTGGGGGCTAAATGTAGCATCCTAAAATTGTGACACTTGCAATTTCGACTGCATTTGGGTCTTCACGATGGCGGCGCAACGTTGAACCTGAATGGAGATCCCCGAAACCTGCTTGTGACACCAAAAACTGCATTTTCTGCACCTTGGCCTGATCCCTCCTTGCACCCTGCTACCTTGAGAGGTGGGACCATGGCGCCCAGCACCCTAGTCCTTCAGGACTAGGGCGCCTAGCACCTTGGTCCCCCAGGACCATGGCACCCAGTGCCCTGGTCCCTGGCCCTATTTTGGGCCCGGTCTCTTGTTGGGCATCGGGTCTTTAAGTTTGCAAATTGGAAAATATTGTTTCTAGGTCGGCCTAAGGTCAGGAAAATCGGTCTCTCAACCCTAATTGACAAGTATATAAACTACATTTCCTCTTCCAAAAAGTAAGGAGGACATATGTGTGCAAGAGGCTGAAGCGATATTCAAACATTCAAACATTCAAGCATTCAAGCATTCAAGCATTCCTTAAAGCAATTGAGCATTCTAAGTCTCCATTCAAGGCTAGGTGTTGCATTCAAGACAAGGATTCAACCATTGAAGAGGAGATCACATACAACATACAACATACAACATACATTACACCTTCGCATGTAAGAATATAAACATTCTTACAACAAGGTATCAGTACTTGTTTACATTACAAACATTTACATTTACAGCATTCTCATTTCTTGGTTAATTCCAAAATTGGGGTTTGACCTAAAGGCAAACCCCTAATCCCTAACCCCCCAATTGTCCTCTCTTTTCTATGTGTAGGTTGCAGATACGCGGTTGTAATTGAAGATCTGGAATCCTTGTGCAGAGATGAACAGATCCCCCTTCGTTTCGTGGATTTTTTGGAGGACCGTGTGCACTCCGGGCACCATCGTCCCAACAAATTTTGCTCAAATTTGCAGAACAGCACCGTCTCAACATTTTACTGCTAATTCTAGGTCTATAGCTTCATCCCATATCCCTATCTCCATTTACAAGCGAATCTTTCTTACTTTACATGCATTCCTAGTTCAATCATTTTATCTACATTCTTTACAAAAGAGGGTATCCTTGATGTCTCAACCCTTGAAACTCATTTAAAACCCAATCTTGCATTGCATGGGATTGGATCTTGTGGGTTTCAACCCCTCTTTTGAATGTAAAGTCTCTCCTAAGTGAAAACCATCAACCCTAGTGACTCTCCCTTCTCTCTCCTTGGAGTGGGGGGAGGGAGAACAACTAGGGTTCGATTTTTCCGCTTTACAGAATGCATGAGAGTTTAAGTTGTTTTGGGAACAAAATTTTTGATATGTCCTCTTACCTTATATATTGTTTAGCCTACACCCATCAATGGGTAGGTCTTTATCATGAAACTTGGTAGAATGATATGAGGATATATGAATATCACCCGCATTTGCAGCAACACAGGGTCACTGAAAATTATTACAAGGTTCATAATATTTTCCTTGGAAGTTTGGTATTTGAGTTGAAAGGAGATATTCATAAGAGGTTAACTGAGGAAGCTATGTAGTTTATCAATATATATGGTAGCTTTTATATTCAATTCTCTAGGTTCACTTATTTGACGGTTGGGGGTTCTGAAGGAGAACCCTACAGAATGCCAAGATATGTCTTTGACAAGAAAGTGTTTATTGAAGTTTGCAGACAACTCGCTCATATAGATAAGAAATATGGGGAAGCACACCAAACAGGAGTTTCCTTTCCCATTGAACTAACATATTACACTTGTAACAGTGTGTCAGATGCTTTGAATTTGGAATTAAAGTTCAATTTTCCCCACACTAAGTTTGATACTAAAGGATTTGCAATGACACACTTTACATGCAAGGAGAATTTTTGACATGTACCTGATCTAGAGGGCTTTTGGGCGGATTGTGCGAATGAGTATGAAGTCTAAAAAAGAGCTCACCTGAGACTCACAGTGCAACAAATTAGGGATTGTGGTCTAAAGATAAACATTGCAAATATTGTGGATTATGAAAATGACTTGCTCAATCCCCAATTTGTTGATGTTAGGTAGCAAGGAGTAATACCAAAGATTGACTGGAAAAAAGATGAGGAAAAACATATTCAAACCAGGACAATCTTGGTCATTTGAAGAACAGAGAAGTGGCTTAGAAAGTGAAGACTGAGCAAAAGCTCAAGGAAGGATTTAGCCTCACCCACTCAGGTCTTGGTATCTAATTCTCTTGTACCATCTTGTGCTACAGGTTCACAGAAATAGGGAAAAGGAGGACAAAGAGCAAAGGTAGTGCAAATCAAAGAGGAGACAACTTTTTTCAGAGTCACCCGCTCTAGAACAAGGGGTAAAAGACAATCCTTGCCTATTCATATTGTGGTGGTTGACCTTGAGATTGCTACCACCTCAATTGATCCACTCATTGAACAACAAGGTCTAGATGATGAGGGTAATAATCGGCAGGAACAAGAAGCCTTAACTAAAGTTACTACTATGGTAGTAAGGGATGGAAAGGAAACTAGAAGTGATCTAGATAAGTCTCAAGTTCCTTCAGGTTCAGTATGGTTAAAAAACATGTTAAGCAGCAAGAAGAGAAACATTGTTCCATCCCCGATTCCAATAGAAGACATGGTGAGTAAATGCCTGGGAAAAACTCCTAAAGTGAAGAAGTCAAAAATTATGTCAAAAATTGACTTTGATGCAGATAGTGGGAACTGGATTGCAGAGATTGCATGCCCATTAACAGATGAAAAGATAGAGAACCCTACAGCTCAGGACTTCACTGTTGAAAAGATAAATATCGTAACTACTTCTCAAGCCACAGATGTTCTTTACCTTGAGGCTTCAACAAAGAAGATCATAACCAGGACCTGGAAAGACGAAAAAGATAAGCATAAGATGAAAGAGATGTTACGAAGGATGGCAGAATATATTGAAGCAATCAATGCTCTGAACCCTCAATCTTTATCATAGATTCTAATGTCCTTCGATCCTAAGTCCCCTGCAAATCAAAAGACTTTGGAGCAAATACAAAAATGCAGGTTGATCACAGAAACTATGATGGAGTGGTTAGAGAAGATTCAGAAGTCTAGTGCAGAATACTTTGTTAATCTAAGCAAAGTATATGATGGGGCGATGCAAATGATGAAGGTTTTGGAAGTTAAAATCATCAATTGGAAGAATGAGGAAGCTAAATGGGTGTCAAAAGCTGTGCAAATTCGAGAAGTACAGAATAATGGGGTAATGAAGTTTCTTGCTAAAAAACCTGTGGCAGGCTTGGATGATAGCATTTTGTATGTGTGTCAGAGGAACATTGAATGGAGAAATTCTCTAATAAAATAGGTTTATGAAGACTTTGCAAAATTGATAAATCAACTCGTAGAATTAGTTATTTCCATGAGAAATGAGCTCATGTGCATTAGGATAAAATGTTTGAAAGATGATGGAAGAACCCTTGAAACGATTGAGGTTATAACAAAATCATTTAAGATTAAAATCAATTTTGTGAAAGAGGATAAGGGTTTAGTTCCAAATTACTTAAGTGTGATTGCTAAGATCTAATCACTCCTATCTTTATGCATCAAACATCTGGATATTCACTCCGATAAAGTCGCAAAAGTTCACAGGGAAAAGAGGTCTGGAAGCAACATATGGCACATGTGGGATTACCTCATAATACAATCATTCAACACTTTGTCACTGCTCATGCGGATTGGAAGAAAAAAGCAGTTATCAGAACTACATAGTGACATTTTTCATTGATGATAGATCCTTTTCACTTTTTAGTTGCAGTATACTAGTTTCACTAACTTTGTGGGGTGGAAATTGTTGGCTTTCTGTGTTTCCCGTTATAACTGTTGACCAGGTTGTGGCTATATAACTATGTTTTTGAGACACTAGAAAGGTCCAAAAAACTGTTATTTTTCAAGCATCAAACAATATCTGTTTATGTTTTGAATTCCTTGGAACTAGATTGACTAATTTATGAATGAAAATGATTATGGTGTGCAGCCTTTGAATCTGTGTGTTTAAAGATTGACGATCTTTCTTAAAAAAAAAACATCTGCTATGTGCATGATATCATTATTCTTATTAGTCAATTCTATGTTTTCTTGAATTCATTGTTAAATATACTTGTTAGAAGATTCATTATGGAATGAGTTGTGCTGATCCCCCTTGCCCTGTGAGGCATGAGAGAGTATCGATCAGAATCAATACTGCATTGAACTTGCTTTGCTCTAAATTTATGGAATGAACTTGTGTGAGAAATAGAGTCTGTGAGGTCTTATTTAATCTTCAAAATTTTCTCTTTGTTTTATGTTATGGCATTCCTTTGTATTGATAGATGAATGCTAAAGCCTTTCTATGCTTTTTGGTTAAAAGCGTCTTCATTTCAATATTTTCTATGTAGAATTCATTGCAAATCATATGAGGAGCTGCCCTCTAATGCAGAGGATGGATTTTGATTAGTTCATCCAACTGTTGGTTTATTTGTGTCCTTTCATTAAGAGGTGTACAAAAGTCATATTATCATTTAGAGAAAATAAATATTGCAATTACAAGAAAGGGACAAATATGTTAACCAAGAGGTCGGTAACACATCAGAAACCTAAGATCTCATAGAGATTACAAACAAATCGGTTCAAGTATGACCATTGGATTACATAGAAATCATTGCACATAGTTCAAGACAACCTCGATCGCTCCATGATCACCACTTCATCGATCCCTATAACTCATCATGTGGTTTCCACTCCATGCAATGCACTCACTCATTCCCAAGATAAAACCATTATCTCTACATGCCAAAAACCATTTGAAACTTTTCACATACAACATGCATACATGGCATAATCATTATCGTTCATCATTTTAACATAAACCAATACAACCAATTCACCAAGCTCCATCGATTAGGGTTTGGCATATCAATAAGTAGGGTTATCAGTTGATCTCATTGCTTTCTCAAGTAATATCAGTTTCCTTCACTAGCTCACCTACCGGTTGCAAAACAACATCATTACAACATTAATATCGGTTTCAATTGACATCAATGACAACATAATAGTTCATTAATGCAATCTTCATGCAAATGTCAATAATCTCCCCCTTTGACATTGATGACAATACAAATATCAATACCCTTGATTGTGATGATTGAGAGTAATGCACATACACAGGTATAGGAATCCTGGTTTACATTTTACCATTTACTCTCCTATAATCTCCATTTCTTCAACAAGTAACTAGCTATAGATCTTCTCTCTATCATACAATTCTTCTCCCCATAATCATATAGTTCTTCTCCCCCTTTGACGATAATGCCAAAGTGAAAGTAAAACATGCAGTTTCACACTTCATTGTTCAGCATCATCAACATGCAACATGATGCTCCCCTTATGGAATAACTCCACTCTATGCCAATCCTGTTTCAAGATTCTTCAATTAGCTCTATGACTGATGTATTCCACATCTACTCAATTGACCTCATGTAGGAGCATAACCCCCAACTGACCTCTAAGATACTCAAAAGTAGTCTTAGGAAGAGGTTTAGTAAAGATATATGCTAGTTGCTCCTTAGTAGATACATGCTCCAATAACACATCTTTACTATGCACTTTCTCCCTCAAGAAATTATATTTCAGCTCAATATGCTTGGTTCTAGCATGCAACATCGGGTTCTTTGAAATATTTATTGCACTGGTGTTGTCACATAAAATCTTTACAGGTTCTGTAATCTTCATCTTAAATCCTTCCTGAATGTGTTTCATCTAGATTGCTTGTGTACAATTCATATATGCTGCAACATATTCAACTTCAGCAGTGGACTATGATATATAGCTTTGCTTCTTACTACTCCAAGATACAAGCCTTCCTCCAAGAAAGAATTCACCACCGATTATGCTCTTCCTATCATCAACATTACCTGCCTAGTCTGCATTAGTATAAACCTTCAAATCAAAGTTACCTGCATATAGATACCATAATCCATAGTCAATATTGCCTTTCAAATATCTAAATATCCTTTTAGTTGCTATCAATTGTGTCTCCTTTGGATTCTTCTGAAATCTGGCAGCTAAACCAACTGCATGAGCAATATCCAGTCTGTTGTGAACAACATAATGCAGTTTCCCTATCATTGATTTGTACTCCTTTTCATCAAAAGATGCGGCATCATCCTCCTTAGAAAGTTTACAACCTATAACCATTGGTATCCCAATTGGTTTATAGTCAGTCATTCCAAATGCCTTCAATACCTCTTTAACATATTTAGACTGTGTGATAAAAATACCACTCTTCATCTGCTGAATTTGCAAACCTATGAAGAATTTTATCTCTCCTACTAAAGACATTTCAAATTCACTTTTCATCTCATTTTCAAAGTCATCACTCATGTCATCATTGCCTCCAAATATGATATCATCCACAAAGACTTCACTAACCAGTATCTTATCTCCTTCAGATTTGAGATATATATTGATGTCTTCACTGGTTCTCTGAAAACCTATCTTCACCAGGTGTGAATGTAGTCTTTCATACCATGCTCTCAATGCTTGCTTCAAACCATATAATGCCTTGTGTAGTTTACACACCATATCCTTTGCATCATTGTCATCTAGTTGTTCAATGTATACTTCCTCTTCCAGTATTCCATTTAGAAATGTTGATTTCACATCCATCTGATATACTTTGAATCGCTTATATGTTGCAAATGAAAGTAGAGTCCTAACACCTTCCAATCTAGAAACTAGTGCAAATATCTCACCATAGTCTTTTCCTTCTTCCCATGCATAACCTTTGCATACCAATCTAGATTTGTTTCTGACTACTACTCCATCTTCATTCAGTTTATTCTTGAATACCCATTTAGTACCTATCACATTTTTATTCATTGGTCTGGGTAATAGGGTCCATGTATTGTTCTTCCCAATTTGGTCAAGCTCTTCTTCCATAGCTTTAATCCAGTGATCATCTCCAAATGCTTCCTTAGCAATTCTTGGCTCAATAGTGGAGATCATGCAAGAATTCTCTCTAACTCTTCTTCTAGTTAATACTCCAGCATCTTTATCTCCAATAATCTAGTCAAGATTATGATTGAGTCTCACATACCTTGGAATAAAATGATCATCATCTTTAGGTTCTTCTTCCTTATTATCATCATCTTCTTCTTTAGAATCTACTTATTCTGATTGAACTGGTACTACAACATTCACTTCACCAGCTTCTGGCTTCACTGGTTTCGGTTCCAAAATCAGAATGTAAGGTTCATCTTCCTTCTTCTCCTCACTAGTTTCTCCTGAGACTTCAGGACACTCATCCACTCGGACATCAGCACTCTTAATGATTCTTTATATCCAGTTGTTGTAACATTTGTAGGCCTTACTCTTGGTGGAGTAACCAATAAATATGCCTTCATCACTTTTAGCCTCAAACTTACTAACATAGTCACCTCTCTTGATAAAACATTTACTACGAAAAATCTTAAAATAACTGACATTAGGTGATCTACCATACCAGTATTCATAAGGAGTTTTATCCTTACCTCTTTTTACCAATATTCATTTCATATTGTAGATAGTTGTGCTAACAACTTTTCTCCATAAAGGTTTTGCTACCCCTCCTTGTATTAGCATTGTTCTAGCAGCTTCAACAACTGACTGGTTGTTCCTCTTTGCAATACCATTCTGTTGTGGTGACCTCGATGCAGAAAGTTGCCTCTTAATTCCATTATCTTCACAATATCTAGTGAATTCCTTTGAAGTAAATTCACCTCCTTGATCAGTCCTCGGACACTTTTTATTCTTACCAATTTCCTTTTCATTTAAGGCCCTGAATGCCTTGAACTTACTAAAGGCTTATGTTTTGTCCTTCAAGAATGCGACCCACATCATCCTTGAGCAATCATCAGTGAAGATCATAAAGTATTCATCACCTTAAATAATTTTAGTCCTTATTGGTCCACAGAGATTTGTATGAACCAAATCTAACAAATATTGTGCTGAGAAGAATTTTCTCTTAAAAGTTGAGGATGTCATCTTACCTAAATGACACTCCTTACATAGAGAATTCACCAGTTTGTCCAACTAAGGAAAACCTCTTATTGACTTGGACTTACTAACTTTGACAATGTTATCAAAATTTATATGGAAAAATCTCTGATGCCAAAGCCAACTATCATCTACTTTAGCAATTAAATAGATGTTGACTTTAGGATTTAGGTGAAACGGGTTACCTTTTTTCTTCTTGTTGTTTGCAATTAGTTAACCTTTGGTCCCATAGATTTTGCACATTCCATTCTTAAATTCCAATGGATAACCTTTGTCATTGAGTTGAGCTACACTCAAGATTGTGCTTTAGTCCTTCAACCCAGTAGACATCATCTGCACTGCTCTTTCCATCAAGAGAAATGGTTCCCTTTCCTTTTACCATGCAGGGTGAGTCATTTCCAAATCTCACAAATCCTCCATCAAATTCCTTCAAAGTAAGAAATTTACTCTGATCACCAGTCATGTGGTGTGAACAACCATTGTCTATGATCCAATCATCAGAACTATCCATGTGAGAAACTAATGCCTTTTGATAAGATATTTCCTCTTTAATGGCAACAAAGGCAATGTCTTCATTAGAATCTCCTTTAGATTCATCATCAGTGATACCACCATCAACTGCAATGAGATAGTCTATTTTTCCTTTTCCTTTGTACTTCTTGTACTTCCCACGCTTATGCTCATTGTCACCACTAGGACAGTTAGCTACAATGTGTCCAATCTTGTTACATACAAAACACTTCAAAGGTAATTTACCTCTATAATTACCGATACCTCTGGGTAACCGCTTGGCCAACAATGCTTCAAGCTCAATCAAATTGTCTTCATCATCAACTTCTTTGCTAGATCTAGACTCATAACGGTGACTAACATCTCTGCTTTTCCTCATAGGTGGATTAGAAACTGAAGCTCTAAATGCAGATTTGGATTTTTAAGCACTACCATCATAACAATTTAATTCAAATTCAGTAAGTTTACCAATGATGGAGTCAAGAGTTACCTTAGTTTTATCAATAGACTTTTGCTCTTGAATGGCTGCAACTCAGATAGCTTAGACCAATAGAAGGGTTCTCAACACCTTGCTGACCACTATGGCATTCTCCACTTTACCACTAGCACTCTTGATCTCACCAGCTATCTATTTGATCCTCTGACCATACTGTTGAATATTATCACCTTCAACCATCTGCATGTGATCAAATTTACCTCTCAGACTCTCTTCTTTGGAAATATTCACATGCTCATCACCGCTATAGATCTCCTCAATTTTCTTCCATACCTCCTACATAGTCTCCAAACCATGGGCATCAACATACTCTAAATCAGACAAAGAACTGATAATGGACTACAATGCTTGATTATTCTCTTGTAGTTCTTTCTTTTGATCATCAGACATAGTCCCACTAGGTGCAACATATTGAGTAACAACATGTTCCCAGTATTGACTTCCTAGACTCTTGACATAGATTTTCATTCTATCACTCCATATTCATTAGTTTTCCCTATTAAACTTTAGATCTTCTTTCTTCATCATGTTCTTCAAGATATTTACCTCAAGTTGTTAAGCTTAGACCATAGAGGACCTGAAATGGTCTGATACCAATTTATGGTATGATGAATCAATAAGGATCCAAACAACTACTGAGAGGGGGGGTGAATTAGTAGATAGAAAGCTGACTTAAAATTTCACCAAACTCAAAAACAACCTCTCAAGCCAATCTCAGAACTAACTGATTCAAACACTGAATTACAAACTTCAATAGCATTGACAGTTTACTGGTTTGATTGGCATATCAAAATAATAGTAAACAACTCTGAAACTCTCAAACCATTAACCATAACATTCAAATACTTTACTGACAAAAGTAAAAGCACATTTAAGATTACTATCAGTCATCTTTTCATATCTAAGTGGATTTAACAGTTAAGCAAATTAACCATATCAAACATAACCACAAAAACCATTCACCACTTGACACAATTATTTTGATGTGGAAACCCAAATGGGGAAAAAGCATGGTGGGGATGAATACCCACAAGTATTATGAACTCTTCTAAAGTTCACCCTGTTAGGAGCCAAGCCTGTTAAAGCTTTACAAAAAGTATTGTTAAGAACAGATCCTACTAGGGACCACTCAGTTAAGGAATTGCCTATAATGCCCTATTAGAAGCAATACTTTGTTAGGAGTAACCTCGATAGAGGATTTGAAACCTGGTTAGAGGATTTTGGTAGCACTAAGCTTGTTAAGGCTTACCCGGTTAAGGGATTTGACTATTGTAATTGTTAGAGAACAACAAGGGTTTGTTGATTTGGTAAATAGCACTACTCTACTTGATCAGATCATTTTCATGCTTCTATCTACCTTCACACATACTGCAGATACACCCTCTGGTTCACCAACCAATCACTCTTGCACTTAACCAAAATTGCCAACACTACAACAAAACAACTCATCGACATTATAAACAGAACAATAGGTCAGTAACACATCACAAACCTAAGATCTCATAGAGATTACAAACAAATTGATTCAAGTATGACCATTGGATTACATAGCAATCATTGCACGTAGTTCAAGACAACCTTGACCGCTCCTTGATCACTACTTAATCGATCCCTGTAACTCATCATGTGGTTTCCACTCCATGCAATGCACTCTCTCATTCCCAAGATAAAACTATTATCTCTACAGACCGAAAACCATTTCAAACTCTTCACATACAATATGCATACATGACATAATCATTACCATTCATCATTTGACCATAAACCAATACAACCAACTCACCAAGCTCCATTGGTTAGGGTTTGGCATATCAAAAGGTAGGGAATTTTAGGGTGCAAAACTTGGAGCAGGCTGACATAAGAAAATATTTCTCACTCAACCTAGCCAAGTTTGTTGTGATTTCAATTTAGGGCCAAACATGAAGGAGTGGCTTGTCTTGTGTGACTTTCTCCCCCTAATTTAGCCTCAAATTGGGACATGAGGTCAAAAATGAGAAGGAGAAGCCAAAATGACATATGGAATTGAGTTGTGATGAATGAAACTGGAGTTGGGAGGTCATACATGCCAAAATAGGGCCTAGCTAAGCATGAAATTGCATAGGGATGCAATTTACTATGCCACATTTATCCCCCACTTTAGTGGGAGTATGAGGTCTACACACATACTCATGATAAAATAGGAGAGAGAGAGAGAGAGGCATTAGGTAGACCTACAAAGAGATAAGACATAATAAGTTTGAGAGAACAAGCCCCCAAACCAAGGATCTTAATTCATACTTGACCATGTGCAAGGACACACAAAATAAAAAATAAAGACAAACAACAAACAAAATACATGCAAAATGGGGCTAGTACTGAAAAACAAAGGTTCCAAGCCAACTAGTCGAGAGACCTCGATAAAAAATGTCTCAACCACTAATATCACCCTCAAAATTCTATTGCAAGAGCACAAGTGATCGCCTATAAAGAGAAATAGCACACATCAAAGACAAGACAAAACTCTATGGTCCAATCAACTAGCAAAGGTATGCTATGGGATCATAGATAAGAGAGAGAAAGAGAGCACGGATTTCATGGGCTAGCAAGCTACGTTATTCTAGGTGGTCCATGAAAGAGGAGGAATAGTAGAAAATAGTCTAGAAAGTTGTGTTATGCTAGCTCCACTCATTCCAAGAGAGCTCGATGCAAAGAGAGAGTTGAATAGTCTAGCAAGTTGCATTATGCTAGCCAACCCATCTAAAAAATGTATCAGTGCAAGGGAAAGGTCAAATAGTGTAAAAATTTGTGCTATGTTAGTCAACCTATTCCAAGGATAACTAAGAAAAGCATTGTATCTAAGAAAATATGTGAAAACAGTGCAAAAAGGGTAACCAAGGAAACCATTGTCTCCAAGGAAATTCACAACTTGAATAAAAAAAGGATTAACAAGCAAGGGATTATGCAAGGAAATTAACAATAAACAATGCAAAAGGATAACCAAGAAAATAATTGCCTCTAAGGGAATCCACAATATAGTACACAATAAGACCGCATGTATGTCCTAGTCCTTAAGATGGCAGCATAGAGCTATGGTGACATCTTAAGGAAAAGAAGACAAGGATACACACCTTTAATCACCAATGAGATATCCTTAAACAA
This sequence comes from Cryptomeria japonica, assembly GCF_030272615.1. Taxonomy (NCBI): domain Eukaryota; kingdom Viridiplantae; phylum Streptophyta; class Pinopsida; order Cupressales; family Cupressaceae; genus Cryptomeria; species Cryptomeria japonica. The sequence continues at coordinate 335,976,533 of NC_081415.1, forward strand.
CAATGTACATGTCACCCTAGCCATAGAGGCATAACTCTTATTAGCCAAGGAAGATATAATTGTGAGATATCTTGCAACAAGCGTAAAGGAGATCCTTTTGAGGAGAAGGAAGAGATATTTGCATAAAGACATCTACCTTGAAGAGGAGATCTTGAACAAAAGTAACATCATTGAAAAAGAAAGGAAGGAGAAAAAAATTCACACCTTACCCCTATTGCTAGGTAAAGGTATTCTTGATGAAGGGTAACACACTTTTGTCCCCAAGTGAGGGATTTTTTTATAATAAACATATATCATCAAGTGAATAAGAGGTTGTACCCAAGGATGTACAACTCTTGCATGAAGAGAGAATCCTTCAACAAACAAAATATTCCACACAATAAATGATATCATATCATAAGCAAATACTAATCAACCAAGGAAAAGTGGATCCTTCAAAACAACAAGAGATAGAAGATGGAATCCCTGTCCCCTAATAATAGGGACAAAGAAAAGGATTTCACACCTTCTAAGGAGAGATTATGCATAAAATATATACCATTTCAATCAAGGAATAGGTCCTAAACAAGGAGAACACATGTACTTTCATGAAGGATAATTCAATATGAGAAAGGACATCAATTTATGAAAGATGTAACTCAACAAAGAAATAAGGAAGAAATAGAAACCTTCCCCCCCAAGTGTGAAGGACAAGAAAAAATGGAATTGCACACATTCACTAAGGGTAGGTCATTCATAAGAATAGAAACCAATACAAACAAAGATCAAGTCCAACCAAGGGACATATATGTACTTATATGGAGGACATATCTACGTAGGAAAGGACCTCAAGTTATGAAAAATACCCCTCAAAGAAAGAGGTGATCTTGGGAAGAAAAGAGAGAAATTTGAAAAGAAGGAAGACTATTATGTTGTTGTCCAAATATGATTAGAATTGAATGTATCACCACAAATGAAAAAGAGCCCCCGATTAAGGTAAAATATTAATGTCATAGGGTGAGGAGCAACATAATAGGGTGAATGGAGTACTAAGGCACTACCTCTTTGCCAAGGAAAAGCTCAAGATCAATTGTAAGCGTAATATGAGATCTATCATACTGGTCTTGAACAATTTATTTAAAATGCAGTTTCCAAGGGAATGAGAGTAACTATGATGAAAGAGACAGTACATGTCACCACCTTTGTCTTTACAATTTTTGTTGTATTTTATGAAATGAAAAATAATATTCTTATCATATTTCAATCCACAAAATATTTTGGTATCTAGATTTTCTTGATTATAAATATGAATAGGTCTTGTCTCTTGAGATGTAGGGCAAGATATACTAGTGAAAGAGGAAGTGTTTTTTTCTTGTGATAAAAGGGTTGATGAAGAAGGAGGAATGTGTGATGAAGAATATTTTCTAGAAGGATGATAATCTATATTGTTTGCAAAGTACTCCTTAAGCATTTAAACCTTACAAGAGTCTTCTATAGATATTTGAGATTATGAAAGAGGATATCCTAGACCTTCTCTAGTAGATTGAGAGGGAGGATCTATAGGGACCTCAATTCATTGTTCATGTTTTCCAAGTCCTTGTCCTCTATAGCCTTGTTTTGAAATCACATCATAGTCAACATCATAAGATGATGGTGGTATTGAAGCAGAAGAACCTTCATCATGCATTTCTTTAAAATGTGTTGTATAAGGATAATGTGAAGGGCCAAAAGGATGACTAGGTGAAGAAGAGATATCCTTAGTAGGAATATTTGTCAAGTCCTCTTTGGTAGATTTGGAATGAGGTTCATCTAATTCATCTTTGTGTAATGCTATGTTAGGAGATGGATCATGAATAAAGTGCATAACATCTTGTTTTAGAATATTTTGATAACAAAGATAAGATGTAGGAGAATAAGGAAGATCATGAGTGATTGAAGTGGTTAAATTAACATATTTAGCTTGTCCCTCTTGCACCAAGGCATATTTGTGAGGAGAGGATCTTGGAGTATGGACTCTAGCCTCATTAACAAAAGATATTGGATAGGGCATGCACAAGTGTTATTCATTTCAATGTCATCTCTAGGATTATCACTTACTACAAAATCTCTTATATGGTCCACATATGCTATGATTTTCTTACAAATATCATAATAAAAAAACATGAAACATGGATAAAAGCTTTGAGAAATGATTTGCAATTAGGAAAGATTTTTGAAATTCTAATGATGCCATATGCAAGACAAAATAAGCAACATGAAGTGAAAGAAACTATTGTCTAACACATGTTTTTGATATATTTAAGTAAGAAGCAATGTAATCATATGTGAAATAGCAAACCAATTGGATTTAGTATATTTCATTATGAACAATGCAAGACACCTAACTTAGATCTTAAAATAAAATCATAATAAATGCAATGTAAGAAGCGTTGGGATCACCAAAATGTAATGGTTGGGAAATGGAGTTCACTAGCAAACTTAGGCCTATTTCCACTTTGATTGCATTGAGAGGGAGAATGATCCACCTAGCCTAATATTTTCTAAGACACAATATGAATTCAATAGTCCCTTGTAGGGGGTACTTGAAAGTGGATTTTTAAATTATGGAGAAGAAGTCAAGATCAGATGAGGATATGATCTATATTTTGTGTGTGTAGGGTTGTAATAAGTTGAGAACTTGATTTTGGAAGAGAATACAACAAAGCAGATTGAAACCAAACTAGAATCAAACCAAAATCCAAATTTGAGGCAAAAGTGTAAGGTCAAGGTCACCCGAATAGGTCCACTCCTGTGATTGGGTCAATGTGCTTAGCTCACTCTTGACAATTTATGCTCCAATGAATTGTAGATTGTAGATCTCCACTTGATTAGCCTATACTTGTTTTTGTAAGTATGCCATGTGTTCCTACACAACAAAAAAGAGGGAAGATGTTGGCTACAAAGGGGTTTGTCTAAGTCAAACGCTAGTTTTGGAATCAGCCTTGAAATTGAATTGAATTGAATATGAAAGGAAAGAGTGCCAATATATAGTAGAGGCTGGATCTAAAAATAGAGATGTCTTGTACCATGATGATACAAATGCTTCTTTGAAGATGATCACAAATTTTGATGCAATAGCATGACTCCAGACAAAAGAAATAAAGGGAAATCATAAGAGACATGCTTGCATGAAGATTGTTGAAGGTTGCCATAATGAAGGATATGGTAGGACACAATGCCTTGAATGCTAGAATGATGAATGCTTGTTCACCTTTTTGATAAATGTTGACTTCTTGATTTTCTTGTTTTTGCTGCCAAAAATAGGAGGATACCCTACTTGTATACCTCTCTCAAGCATTTCAAGGTGCAAAACTCAGAGTAAGCTGACATGAGAAAAGATTTCCTACTCAACCTAACCAAGTGTGTTGTGATTTGAATTTGGGGCCAAACATCAGGAGCAGGTCATCCTAGGTGACTTTCTCCTCCCAATGTGGCCCCAAATTAGGACCCGAGGTCCAAAACAAGAAGGAGAAGCGAGAATGACATATGGAATTGAGCTATGATGAACAAAAATAGAGGTGAGAGTTCATACATGCCAAATAGGGCTTAGTTGAGAAAGAAATTGTATTGGGATGTAATTTATGACATTATAGTTGTGTATTAATAATAGCCAAGAATTAGAAAAAAGAACCCCATTTGAGAAATGATGAACTTGACTTTTATTTGATAAGATTGGATTGGTAGTGGGTATTAGTGTAAGTTGAGTTAAATATATATAACCCCTATTATTTGCCTTAATATAAGGTGATAAAATAATTGTAATATGCATTAGCATTAATAATGTAGCATTACATTCCTTGTGGGAAAGACTAAATGATTGTGTACTTGTGCACTTAAGGAACTTAAGTAGCAAAACAAATTCCTACACCAACCTTAAGAGAAGGGTAATGTAAAATTTTTACAGATCTTTACAACAGTTATAGAAACTAAACAAAAATGAACATGAATAATATAAATAACACAATAAAGTGATGTACATGGGGAAAACCCTTTTGGGAGAATAACCCCACCCTCCAAAAGCCACCCAATATATACTATTTAGAAATCAAGAGATTACAATAAACTTGTAGAGAAAGCTTCTTACGAGAGTATCACCCATAGAGATCTAGAGGCAACTAAAAAACTATCAGACCTTTACCCACAACCTCCATCTCACACCTAATATACAGGAGATACAATACACAAAACTGTCAAACTATATTACAAAACCATGGGCTAAAACCACTCAAGAGTGGTACCCATATTATCTCCAATACATGATGACCTATGATATTCAAGACACACACCAACACATGTAACTCCCTTTTATAGCTCATTTATGTGTCCAACTCATTCTATTTTTTTATATTTTAGAAGACCCAAGTTTTGGAGGCCATAACTTTTGAACAAAGTGTCCAATTAACGAACCATTTAAAGCATCAAAAATCTAGTGACGTGCTCTATCAAATAAAAACCAGCTATAGTGGTTAGAGACAGTTTAGGTTGTTTTAGAGCCTCTAAGGTTCTCAAGATTGAATTTGAAAGTTTCGTTTGCAACTTTCAAAAATGAAAATTTTAATATCTTCAAATATAGACATGATCTCGGAATGAAAATTTATCGACATTCTTTATCTAGCCAATCCAAAGCTTTGGGAAGTTTTTGGGACCAATCCATGTGTAGACACATAAAATTGGTTAAATTAATTATCCCTTTATCATATTATTAATCTAATTAATCATATTATCTTATCATTATCCCTAAGTTAATTAAATCATATTTAATTAATGCCCCCTTTGTATTTCTCTCAAACTTTGATTTATTTTAATAAATCAAACTCAGCCCTAGGAATATTCTAATCCTACTCCTAAATCCAATTAGTTAAATTAATCCATAATTAATTATACTAATTTAATGATTCCTACAAACCTATCTTCTAATCCCCCCCATTAAACTAGTTAACCCAAAGCCTAATCCTTGTTAGTATTTATTCAAATTTAAAATACTACACACCTAGCCATATCATCGACTCACCCATCCACATCATCTTTGACTAAGGGGTTCTCACACATGTGTGAGAATTGCTCCTCCCCATTGAGCCACCCTACACTTTCCCCTTTTGCCAAGTATGTCATATCCCCCCTTTTTCATAGTCCTTACTCCTTTCCACAAATATTCCACTTGTCAACTTCTAGGACTTCTCAAGGTTGCTCACACATGTGTGAGCATGCCTTCCCCTTTTTCCTAGGACAAGTGGGCTTCCCAAAGTTTGCTCACACAAGGGTGAGCATACATTCCCCTTTTCCCTATATCAGTTGGTCTTCCCAAGGTTGCTCACACGTGTGAGCACACTTACCCTTGCACCGCCTTCAA